>NC_137464.1:248468597-249155597 GCF_964235325.1 Thermobia domestica
GTGTTGTTCGTAGGAGATTTTGCATTTAATAGTTCAGTTTTATTTTATTCTTAGGTTGTAACATGCTTGGCTTCTAGTGAATTCTATAAATTCAACGGAGGCCAGCACAAGGATTATTAATAGATATCGTGGGAAATATAATACTAATTTTAAAGCAACAATTTTATTAACATGGAAAGTATATGCTTTTTATACACGTTAAACAAGTAGTGAAAATGTAACGAAGAACAACAAGTAATATAAATATTCAATATCGAAATCGTAATTTAAATACGGTATCTTTTATATACTCTAAACCATTAATTTCGTAAAGTCTCAAGACGAATAATAATTTTAATTGTGAGCACAAATGATTAGTTTGCATAAGGCCTCGTGGCAGGTTAAATTTCGAAGGTTAATATAGACCAAATATATTTTTCCATGAGACCTAAATATGCCGGGATGATACCTAAAGACTTCCTTTTCCATTTACATATAGTCTAAATAAAATTGAAGTATTACATTTTTATAGATTAAATCCTTTCAATAGAAGTAACTTAAATATGTCATTACTCCTTACCTGCGAAATCCAAAGTGAGGCAAATTCGTAACGGCCCGGTTTAGTTCTCTACCGAGTACCGAGATTGCCCACCAGATGGTAGCTCACTTCAGACATAGGCCTGTCAATTATAGACTATCTCTCCCTCTATGTAGTTTTTATCCTTTGCGCTCTTACAAATGTTCTTATACAAAATATATATAAAATATACATTTATTGGGACTATTACGTTACATAATATATCCTACCCCTCTCTCTATATAGGATACTAACCTTACTACAAAAGGAATAGTCCACAATAAATGGAATATGAATTGTTGACCAAAAATTTTCTACTTACAGTTTTCCAGAATCTTATAATAAACTACTCTCTTACATATTACATCTTATTGCCATGCCTGCTTTACAAAGTATTAGGAGGATATGGAATACTTCTCTCTGCAAAGAAAAAATAATAAACCCACAAAAATATCTAACAATGATTACAAGATAACATATACATATTAAGATTCATTATTATCAACATAAGGTTTAACATGATTTATATGTCTCTTAATGATAACATTAGGTTGATCACATTTTCTTAACCAAAGGGTGTTTAACGTAGGTTTATTAATGACCTCAAATGGCCCATAAAATAAGGGGGATAATTTAGGAGTATAATGTTTAAGTAATGAAGCCTTTTGAAACTTCCTAACCAATACCTTCTGACCTTCCGAATAATTACTAGGTTCTCTATTTTTATTATAACATTTCTCCTTTCTACGCCAGGCTTTATCAATGTTGATGATGACTCTCCTCAACCTTTCTTCTTTATCCGGCGCCTTAGTTAACTCGTCGAAGTCTATTTCCCACAACACGTCCAGAGGTGTATATAGTTTTCTGCCAAGAAACAATTCAGATGGCTCGTATCCCGTACTCTCACTCTTACTGCTGTTTAAGGTGAATTGGATTCTGTCCAACAGTTCAGCCCAATTATTTTGGTGTTCATTACAATAAACACGGAGCATGTTCTTAAGCACTCTATTCACTCTTTCACAAAGGTTACTGCTAGGATTGTACGGAGCTGTACTCACATCCTGGATACCTAAACTAAAGAGAAATTGCTTCATATGATGACTACAGAACACTTGAGCACGATCATGAATGATTTTCTGAGGTTGTCCAACTAACATGAACAACTTCATTAAATGTTTGCATATAACCTTGGAATTCAGGGAACGCAGAGGTTGAAGCATGACAAATCGTGATGCTGCGTCAGTAATGACGAGAATATGACGATAAGGTCCAGAATTCGGAAGCTGGCCAACAGTGTCCAAATACCAACTGTTGTTTGGCGTAGTAACTTTCCTACTGTAGTAAATTCCTTGTTTTTTTCTGTTGGTGTCCTTGCAGAGTTGACATCGCTGACATCCTTTCACGTATTCTCTGACGTCACGGTATAAGGTCTTCCAGGTACATCTAGAGGCTATCTTCGCTATCGTCTTGGAATATCCAGCGTGAAATCCGCCCATCTCATCACAGTGAAAATATTTCATGATAGGATACACCATTTCCTTAGGGATGACTATCCTCCAACCATGGTTTCTTCTGCCTCGGGTCTTCTTCATTAAGATTCCGTCCTTAAGACAGTATTCATCCGCCCTTTGACCTCGCCGCACTTCTTGGATAATATTCCGTACTTCAGGATCTTCCATTTGATGTTCTTTTAACGGTTTGTTAAACAAGGGTGAACTCCAAAAATTGGCGAAACTAAGGTTGACTGGTTTCCCTTCAAATACTTCAATTTCATTAACTGAAGGATCATTAGTATAGAATTCCACACCATTGTTCGTGCGCGAAATAAAATCAGATAAAAAGTTCTGCTTACTGCGGAGATAAACAACCTTGAAGGAATATTTAGATAGTTTTTCAATTAATGTACCATACTTACGTTGACGCTTATGATTCCGTAACAACCACGTGACTGATGAATTATCACAAAAAACAGTAAAGGGTTTTATAAGATACATTTCAAATTTTTCTATAGCTAAAAGAAGAGAACGTAGTTCAAGTTCATATATGCTTTTTGACCAATCTACTGATGAAATATTCTTAGAGAAAAATGATACGGGTCTAAGAAGGCCATCATCATCATATTGAGAAAGTATAGCGGAATGTTTCTTGTAAGTACTATCCACATGAATGACAAAGGATTTATTCATGTCTGGTAATTGTAATACAGCATGTTCAACAAATGCTTGCTTAATATTATTATAGGCTTCATCTTCCCTCTCACCCCAGTGAAATTTTATTTTATTAGACCTTAAACGGTGAAGAGGTTCCATGATTTCCGCATAATCTTTCACGTATTTTCGGAAATAATTAAAAAACCCACAGATACGATTTACACCTTTCTTATTTTTGGGCTTAGGTAATTTAAGAATTGTGTCAATCCTATCCGGATCAATTCTAGTTTCTCCCGCTTCAAATTCATAACCTAGGAATTTGATTTTAGTTTGGAAGAGTTGTGTTTTCCTTTTTGAAACTGTAATTCCCCATTTTCGAAAACGTTCAAGAATTTCCTCTAATACTTTTTTATAGGTTTCAATATCTGAGGCATGAATAAGGAAATCATCTTGAAAAATTTCAAGATTTTTACCTACTAAATCCCCAAAGATTTTGTACATGAAACTAGTAAGAACATATGGGCTCAAACGAAATCCCATTGGGAGAACTAAATGTTCTAATAAACGGTTAGGTGTACAAAATGTAGTATATTTTCTACTACTCTCAGAGATAGAGAACTGATAGAAACTTTGCTTTATATCTAATCTTCCGAAGATGGTATCCTTTCCTAAATTCGCTATAGTAGCTTCTACATGCGGGGATGGATAACTATTAACCCTTACTTTCTTGTTAATTTCAGAGTATGCTATAACAAGTCTAGGAGTACCGTCCTTATTGTGAACTAAAAAGCACGGAGACGAATAAGGAGAGAAATCGACCTCACGAACCACTCCCTTGTCAATAAGCTGATTTATATAATCATCAAGAGCTTTAAGTTTAGGGCCTGTAATTTGATATGGGGGGAGACGTACTGGAGTTTCATCCTCCATTTCTATTTCATAAGTGAACCCTTTTATTGTCCCTAGTTGTTCAGTGATAACATCACTATATTTCTCACAAAGATTTTCAACATAACATGGTAAATCTGGGTATTGTTCTACAAGTTTAACTGAAAGAGAGGAAGTATTATCAAAATTACAATTGTCAGAATCACATTCATCATATATGTCATTAATGCTATTCGTTTTATTATGATAATAAACAAGGTATTCACTACCTGGTTTCTTTGTTGTGGCCTGGTCCTCCGGTCCACCGGAATCTGCTGCCAGAAAGGTACAGTGCTGTTTCTGCCGGGCACTTTGTTTATTTGTTTTTGGTTTCCAGTGTCCTTCCCGTACGATCCTTTGTCCATTACGCCTCTCTCTAGAGTGACTCCGGACCGCATCGGAGACGCTGGAATGAGATATAGGACGAGTAGTTTCCATTGGAGACAAATAATCCCTCCAAAATAGAGGAACAGTAAGATTCTTCTGTTCAATTATAAATTGTTTGGCACTCAATTTGATATCAGCTTTCCATTTTAAAAGAAAGTTATTTCCTAACAGCAAATCAAAATGTGGAGAGTTTATGATGTAAAATGTTTCACTGAATTCACAACCTTGAATTGAAAATTTAATTTCTGTGTTTTCATGAAGTTCAACCAAATGACCATCAACAGTGGTAGTCACTAATTCTGCTGAAGTAGGGTTTATAGGAACACGACACATAATTTGATGTAAATATTTTCTGCTTATCAAATTGATACTAGAAGCTGTGTCCAATAAACAAGAGTTTGTGATGCCCGCAATTAGTACTATGATGTATAATATTTGTTTATCACGCTGCATATTAATTAGTGTTTTTGAAGGTGGCACTGATGTACGCATAGTTTTTCCACTAACACAGAACCGCTGAGTATGTCCATAACCAGCACATTTATAGCATCTAATAAGATTACGTTTTTCAGTTGGCAAACCAGAAACTTGTTTTCGAATTTTTGAATGATTTTGTGATTCTTCAAAAATGTTCGGTATATTTATAGCAGGTGGCATTGTTTTAAGTGACATATAATCTCTTTGATATTTAACAAAATGATCGTAAGTTTGCGCTATGGTCAACAATTCAGAAACTGAAGATGGTATGGCTTCCCCAAAACAATTTTGGTATATTTCTGGTAAAACCAGACTGGTTACAATATTACAAAATATTTGTTCAGTGTATGTCATACCCAGAACATTGGCAACACTGATTTTCTCTTGGAAAAATGTTCCAAGTTCTTCCCCATCATTCATTAATCGGTAGAAGAATTTTCGTACATATTGTGTGCGACCTACTGTGGATATATATTTACATAGCAAATTAGTACAAATTTCCTCCCAATCATTACAACGTGTAAGGAAAGAATGAAAGGTTCTGTTAAATTCACCCCTAGTTTGGGTTAAACTTGCTACCAAAATAGCTTCTAATTCCAAGTCATACCTCCTTATAAGCTCATCTAACCTAACCAGAAAGATGAAACAAGAATGGCTATCTGTGCCATCTACTATAGGTAATGACTTAATTTGCTGTTCCAATGAACGGAAAACACTTTGCCCTAGTAATTTATCAAAGTTACATTGAATAGCAGGACGTGCCATATTTGGCTGCATTAAATTCATCTGTGCCAATGAAGACGGCATTCTACTTTCATTATTAATGTTCTGTTTACACTGCGTTTCATTTTCATTCCTATAGGACACAGTTCGTTCATTTTTCATGAACTGATCCTGCCTACCCTGTACATTGGGAGTACCTTTATTATTGTGTTTTGAAAAATAAATGTTACGCTGATGTATATCTGTGCCTTGTCCAAGATTATTTTGGCCTACAGACTGTACATTCACACCGCGTCGCATAGGAACCTTAGTCCAAGATACCTTTGATTGGCCTACATAAGGTTTACCTGCACCACTAATATTGCCACAACGTGGACATGGGTACCTAATTGTCTGTGAAAAATGTTCACTATTAAAGGGCTCACACGGAGCTTGTACATTTTGTTCAGAACAGTATTGTTCTCTAAATGAGTGTGCATTGAATTCTGCACCATATAACCCACTGGCTGTGTGTGCAGTTTGTTCAGCACGAAATGGCTCCCGTGAACCTCGTGCATTCAACTCAACATTTAGTGGCTCTCTAAAAACCTGAGCGTTTGGGTAACCCACACCAACTTCACTTTCAGTTTCAATATTTTGATTAAATTCACCTTTATCACTTTCATTACTCTCAGTTACCTCTTCATTATCTGAGAAAGAAATTAGGTTATGTTCACTCATGTTTTACACTTAATATAATCTCTAAAGTGCTCACAACTTTCAATGATTCTTTTTTTTTTTTTTTTTTCCACACGATATCTCATCAAGAAGACAGCTGTAATTTTTATGCTTGCCCACTTGATGGACTTTGGATTTCGCAGCCTTAAAAATTATGTAACATGCTTGGCTTCTAGTGAATTCTATAAATTCAACGGAGGCCAGCACAAGGATTATTAATAGATATCGTGGGAAATATAATACTAATTTTAAAGCAACAATTTTATTAACATGGAAAGTATATGCTTTTTATACACGTTAAACAAGTAGTGAAAATGTAACGAAGAACAACAAGTAATATAAATATTCAATATCGAAATCGTAATTTAAATACGGTATCTTTTATATACTCTAAACCATTAATTTCGTAAAGTCTCAAGACGAATAACAAGTTTAATAATTTTAATTGTGAGCACAAATGATTAGTTTGCATAAGGCCTCGTGGCAGGTTAAATTTCGAAGGTTAATATAGACCAAATATATTTTTCCATGAGACCTAAATATGCCGGGATGATACCTAAAGACTTCCTTTTCCATTTACATATAGTCTAAATAAAATTGAAGTATTACATTTTTATAGATTAAATCCTTTCAATAGAAGTAACTTAAATATGTCATTACTCCTTACCTGCGAAATCCAAAGTGAGGCAAATTCGTAACGGCCCGGTTTAGTTCTCTACCGAGTACCGAGATTGCCCACCAGATGGTAGCTCACTTCAGACATAGGCCTGTCAATTATAGACTATCTCTCCCTCTATGTAGTTTTTATCCTTTGCGCTCTTACAAATGTTCTTATACAAAATATATATAAAATATACATTTATTGGGACTATTACGTTACAAGGTACGCAGTGGAATTACAGTATTTAATTTAATATTAAGTTGAACTACCGTGTGGCTAATTTAATTAACGTTCTCATCTTTGATGCAGGGAGAGGATTCATTGGTAAATGGGTCACCTTTAGTACGAGGGGTGCCTGGTACGATCGCAGTCCAAATGAGTTCCTAGATTCCAGCTGATTTGCAAAACCTGGAAAAGTCAGGGAATTTCAAGTATGAATTTCTCCTTAGAATCCATATTTGTGCCTTACCCGGCTGTTTGATAGGGGATATTATAAAGTCACATATGAAGGATGACGTCCCTCGGCGATAACACTATCCGAGAAAAGGAAAGGAAGAAAGCGGTCTGGGACCTCTGTTAGGTACCATCCCGGCGTTTGCCTTAAATGTAAACAATTAGAGCTTTTAATCAAGCATGATTTCAACGTGTAATGTAAAGCAGGTCGGAAGTTTGGGCGCAACAATAAGTATTAATAACTATAAAATAAGAGTTAGAATAGTGGTTGTGTCTATTGTGTCTATGTATTAAGTTGTTTTTCTCTTTTTTTCAGAGGCGAAGAGCTCGGTGCTGTCGGTGGATACGAAGAAATAGAACAAGTGTGCCCGTCTCCAGTACTGAATATGAACTGCACTCAGGAGTTCCCAACATTAGGTTCCAACTCTCAGCCAACTGGAAATCCCGTCGCTTCTACTAGAAAGGTGTCAGTGAATAATGGTCTTACGATCCGAACAGTTAGACCCAGTAAATCGCTTGCAGTTACGGATGAAAATTTCCCAGCGCTGGGAGGGGCAAGTGTGACCGTGACAACGCCGCAGTCTCCCAACAGCAATGTTCGTAAGATGGTTCATCTAAGCTTAAATAGTCAGGAACGTAGCAAAGACTCAAACGACAATAATCAGGCTTCCCAAAATAGAGGTGGGCCGAACGTTTCCATTCAAGTGAACCACTCACAGAGCTTCGCACCAACGAATAAATTAGTTCATTTGTCCAGCATTGCGCGATCACAGCCGCAAATAACTAGACTCTCCACCAGTCAAAATATTACGATTTGCCCTTCAGAAAGTGATTTTCCCGCCTTATCTTCGTCTTCCTCAGGAGCCGCTGCGTCTCTCGTCTCATGGACTGACGGCCTTCCGAGATCATCGCAAAACATGTCCTTTAGAAATAGTAGCCAGCCTTCGCAAGTAGAGAAAGAATTTCCTAGTTTAGATGCGAAGTTTCGTAGCTTTTGTAACACAGCCAGTAATTCGAAAACGAAGAAAGCTTCGTCAGTGATGATACCTGTAACAAATACATGGAGTGGAGCGTCAGCAGAAAGCAGTGCGTCCAACATAGGTACTGATGCGAATAGTAGTACTGCTAGAACCAAAGTAAACGAGAGTGATGTATCTTCAAATAGTGTAGGCAATGTGAAAGTGAAATCTAAAAAGAAAAAGGCTAAAAATGGTGCTAATAATAATAATAATAACAATAATAATAATAGTAATAGCGAATCAAACAAAGTGAATCCTCCCAAAGAGGCGTCCCTTAACTCGGAACAGTCCAAAAGAAAAAAGAAACAGTCCTCCGATCCTCCCGACGACCAAAGTCAAGATAGCGTTACTTCACTTGAAAACCAAGAAAATAAAAGACCTAGTTCTACCAATGTTGCTACAAATATTTCCTCGGATCGCAAACGATCAGAAGTAAAAATAAATAGTTTGAAAAACGGAGAGTTACACAGTAATTCTACTACGTCAGACAAAGATGAAGCTCTGTCACCGAATGATTTTCCTCTTCTCAACAGTGAGTATAGCAATAAGCTTCCTCCTGGGTTTGAAGCTGTAAGTGCACTCAATCCACCTCCAGGTTTTAGTATGCTATCCAGTAAGCCTCCTCCAGGTTTTTCTGTGAGACTGAATTCAGTCGCCCGTCCTTCCAATGGATTGCCTCTAAGCAATCTAACCTTCACCAATAGCAGTGGAGAAAGCTTCCCGATTTCGCCCAGTGCGGAACCGAAACATGTATTTGCTTCACCGCCAGATTTTGCTAAAAGAAATCAGGTGCTGGTGGCCAAGGTGAAAGACGTCCTTGAAGAAAACAGTCGTTCGTTGGAAGAGTTCAGAAAGTTGTCGGCGCAATTTCGACAAGGTAGTGTCTCTGGAAAAGAATATTACCAGCATTGCTTATCGACGATGGGTGCGGAAGCTTTTGCAGAAATCTTTCCGGAACTTCTAGTCCTCCTTCCTGACATAGAAAAGCAACAGGTGAGTTATTCCTTTAAAAAAGAATGTATGATATGTTGTAAGTCAATCTCTCTTTTGATATCAGGTTTCAAGTACAGCTCGCAGATGACGAGAAGAACCCTAAAACAGGGGTAGCGGGGAAACGTCAAAAACATGGTCAAGTCTATTTTCGGTTTTTGAGGTGTGGTCTATACTTAGATGTCGTTTGCTACTTCGGGTAGTTATCTGTGTGCTATTCCGTGGTGTCATTTGAAACCCCCGTGCGAAAAGTGGGCGAGTCCATACCTACGTCACACTGCTTCTGCTAGGGTTCTTCTCGTCATCTGTGAGCTATAGTTTTGCCTTAATAAAAATAAATAAATAAATAAAATTATTTTTACAAAACCATCCTAGTGACTATTCTGAGAAGTGAATATTCCAGCGTTAATTTTTTGCTTTTTTTTTTTCAGTTCTTATCGTAAGAAATAATTGCGTTACTTGTGAAACTTTCCCTTAACTGAAGGCAGATTTACTTTGCCAACTTCAGTAATATTCTTAAGATTTCTCCTCCGTACCTTGCGTTATTTTGTTATTGCCTTTGAGTAAACTTTTTAGTAGAAATAACAAAATGGTTAAGAACCATCTGTCCTAAAGTTCCTCTTGGATTATAATGTGTTCAAAATGTTCCCCGCAGTGAATGTAGGTACTTGTTAGGTGAGAAAAGGAATGAAACATTCATAGTTTCTCCTTGTGGATATGTGTTATGCAAATGGTCAACGCAGACAGGAATAAAGCGCAAATGGTCAACGTAGACAGGAATAAAGCTAGACTTTTCAACCTAATACAGACGTGTACTGGACAATAAAGACGGTTTGCGGTTACTAAGCTCAAAGGACGACCAAAGTTCTGTTGAGTATCGAGTAATACTTTGTGTATCACATTGTTAATAATAGACCAACGATTGTTTTTCGATTGAATAAGTGTTTCGTGTGTGTGACAAGTATAGAGAACATGCAGGGATGCAAACTGGTAAGTAAAGTCAGTAAAAATCAGTATTTTTGACGAAGTCAGCATGTTTTAAATATGTCAGTAAAGTCACTATTTTAGTTTCTTTGGAAAGTTAAACAAATTTTCAGATTTGAAAAGCAGGCTCAGCTGAAGTTGAAAAGAGGGTTTTCAAGCTCCCCACGCGTTATGACTCTGATAGGGCTAACATGTCAGAAAGGGTTGTCAATGTTCATTTGCACATTAAGGGAGCTCTACATGAGATATATGATGGGAAGGCACATCTTGTATATATATCTAAAAAGCTTTTATATCTGGCATATACTGCTTACAAAAGTTATAGAGAGCTCTGTGAGCAGCAGAGGAAATTGAAGAAACAAAAACAACAAGAAAGAGAAGCAAAGGAAAAACAACAGGCAGCTAAAGAAGAATTGAAAAAAAAACTTGAGAAAGAAACAACTGGAAAAAAGTATACTTTAAAACGTCTAAGGGATGAAGAAGAAGAGAAAAGACAAACATCTGATAAGTTACTAAAGGAAGCAAATGAACGGTTGAGAGAGGAACAAGGATCTTGTTGGAGCCAATGTAGCACAAGTAATGCTTGACAGTGCTACAAAGATGAAGAAGGTGTTGAAAAGAAACAAAAGGCTGATATACTTTTAAAAAGTGTAGGAAAGTCTTTGTTAGTTACTACCTTTTTTAAGAGAAAAAAAGAATGAACATCATAATAAGGTTCTTAAATTTGTATGAGTAAAAGGAGGCAAGGGAAATTGGCCTGAGAAATTATTTTTTATCTTATGAAAATGTATTTACTGAAATTCAGTTTTCTATGTATTTAGCTTTGCTTAGACAGTTTTACAAAGACAATCTTCGTTATTTTCCATATCTTGAATTTAATATATTTATTATCATATTATATTGCAAGAGTTGTTAATAACTGAGTTAACATATGCTTACAGTTGTTCAGTGGGGAGTAGGGACCAATTTAATATTATATATTAGGGTAAACCTACCTAACTTCGTGATATACCTTGTTTCGTGATACGAGACAAATTATTCTTCACAGAGGAAAGTATGCATTATAGATAGTTACAGCGGTGCTCAAGAAAGGGCAGGAATACCGACAAGTGGTGAAAAGGTTTTCCAGTAGCAACTGTTACCGTGCGGACGTCACTCACGATGTTAGTTGATGCACTGGGTAGAAAAAGGTTTTCAGTCAAGTGACCTTCGAAGACCAAATAATTTGTGTCTGTGTACAGTGTCATTGTGTAGCTTTTGTTACAGACGTTTACTCTAAAAATACTCTGGCTATCATTTTGTGTTTAACTTTGAAAAAGTAGTGCAACTGTAAAGCAGTAGACGCTTATTAAGTTGCATCATATTCTTATAAATTTTGTGCCAGGATGGCTCATGGTCGGTATGAGTTTCTCTCTCTCTTCAACTTTTCCTTCATTAAAGCATTTTCCGTAAATAATATCATATCTGGTTTCACTAAAACAGAAATATTTCCTCTGAATCCTTACACAGTATCCAGTAAAGCACTTACAAAAGTCCCAAGACGTCTCGATTCCTCCCTGGACCCAACTAAGTCTGTATGCGCTGAGAATGAATCACTCGCTTAGACCAGTAGTTCTATATCACCGATGGACAGTCTTCTCCGTGTACCGAATTTAAACCTGTCTGACAAAAACAATACTGTTTCTAGCAGAAAAGTTTGATGGGACACGTAGGCAACAGTTCATCTTCCTGATCAGGCAACAATGTCGACGGCAAATGTCAGTACAGTGCAACGTGATTCTCCAGCTAAAAAGAACAAGTGTCAGAGTAAGCAAATTGATGACTTGAGCGCAAGTTGCAACGAGCGCTACGGTTCGGGAAAAAATCTTTGACACTGGATGCAGTGCTGCTCTTGTTTACAGTGATTTCATGAAAGGAGCCAGAATCTTAATGCAGCTGACATAACCATTTTCATCACATAACAAATTACAGTGATACAGACGGTGACAATTAATGTAACGTGAGTATACTACTTTATCACGAAATTAGGTACACACCCTCACGGAATAAGGTATGCTATCAGGAAGTTAGGTAGCTCATATATTATGTATTCTGTTTCTTTATATTCTTTCTTTTGTATTGTTTGCACTTCTTTTAGTACAGCAGTTGTGTTTATGTTGGACCTTCCTCATATAGAAATTACATCTATCCTGCATGCTTGTAAATGTGTATTTTTCAGTCACCCTCCTTCATATCACGAAGTTAAATAGGTTTATCCTATATATATAGTTAGTATTTTCAGTAATTTGGTCAGTATTTTAAGATTTAAAGTCAGTAATTTTGACCTCAAAAATAATTTGCATCCCTGGAAAATGTGAAACTTTGTTAATTGAAAAGTGGTTCAACAGTATTCGTTGAACAATATCAGGATCGACATAGAAGTATGAAAGTACTGAGGGGCGTTGTCTCATATAGGTACACATAATTTATCGATCATTTTTGTATTCTTTTTTAATATCAATACGAAATGTTGAAAGTATTATAAAACCAAATTCCTTCAAATAAGTTGTGTAAAATTTTTGTAACTGGAATGCAGCTTTTAGGAGGGATACAAAAACTGTTCTAGGAGTGAAAGGATTTCCCGTGGGGACACCTCTCTTCAAAAGGACATAACGGAAACTGGATTTAAAAAAAAAAAAATCGCAGTGAAATAAAAGAATAAGAAGACGACGATTAGAATTTGTGATTCATATTGTCGTAAAATAATATTTGTTTCGAGTATATTGTGGAAGTAACGAAGTTCAATGATGTGCAATTCCTGTTTTAACCTTTACAGGACGAACGGCTCAAGGGTTGAGCCAGCAGGTTAAATCTCCATCGCTCCGCTCCTAATTTATCTAGAGAGAAGTTTCAGGTGTTTATCTCTCAACGAAGAATAAATTCCCAACGTTGTGTGTTGCGTCCACATCGGGAGTCCAGCAGCGGAAAGGTAGGGGGGAAATTTTAATGTTTTTACTTCCCCCTCCCCTCTCCATTTAGAGAGGGGAAACTCTCTGCAAAGGAGCTACAAGCATGAAAAGTGGTATTAATAAAGATAAATAAAAATTCTAACTAATCATACCTGTGTATGGCCATTCTTGCGTACGACAAATAACAGTGTTGCCAACTTCGAGAAAATTTTATTTTTTCCATTTTTTCTTCTTTTACGGATCAGGCACAGGGGGACAAAAGTTAACTCGGTAGAATCTGTGTTCTATAACCTTTACAACGAGGTTCGTTCATATCCTATGATTATTAGAAGGAGTACTAGGGCCGCCAACGTAAAGGTCTACGATTTTTTTGAAATCCCTATCCGTCCTGTAAAGGTTAATGTTGACATATTCATATTTTTATTATAGGAAAAAATCGTACATGGGATCTCTATCACGTTCATATATTGCTGTTCTATATCTTTTTAGCCAAAATCTTTGGGTTTTCGAACTAAGGAAGCAAACAGGGTTCCTTCTTGCTGACGGTTCATTATCACGTGTCACTTTGAATGAATGAACTGATCCAAGGAATTTCTTTCAGATGTTAGGTTTGAAATATTTTCCATGTTGATACTAAAACACACATTCGGTGGCATATTTAGTAGAGTGATTTTGGTGCAAAAGTTAGTTCGTTCAAACTATATGAGTGACGATATTAGTTAAGTGATAAATAAACACCAGCTCGGAGGTTCAATCGTTTCCTCTCCCAGTCGCATTCCTTTCGTTCTTACAACATTAATTCAGTAATTATTATCTCGCTTGTGTGACGTTAAACTAATGATTTTAAGGTGAAGTTTAAATGTTAATCAACGAGCTTGTGTCTGTCAATAAACGTTAAAAGTCTTCAGGAATTGAGAAATTATCAGTTTATATTTTTTGACTTCTTTTAGCTGTAAAAATAATGTTTTCAGCACAAGATTTTATTGTCTCAGGAATAAGCTCTTGTTTACTCTCTTTCTGACATGGGAACTTAATTTACTTTCGCGATAGTATTCGTTGCTGGAAAATTGAATTTCGTGAACACTCAAATATGCGAAACTGATAGTTATTACAAAGTAATAAAAAACCTTATTCATTTGAAATTTCGTTAATAATAAGCAGGTGGAATTTTTTTTTTATTTAAATCGATTTTTTAAAATTTAAATCAAATCTTTCTTTTCTCGTAATACAAGTCACGAGATGAAGATAAAACATTAGGAATCAATATTAAATGTTAATTATGCCATTTAAGTGAAAGTATTGGGCTTGAATTTTGAATTGATTGCCAGTCGTTAACTTATTCCAAATAGAGATGCAAGGGTTCGGAAAAAAAGTTTTTTTTTTTTGGGGGGGGGACTCGGTTTTTTCTGCTTCGCTTTTTTGCTTGGGAAATTTTTGACTTTTTTTTTCAAATTCTGCTTTAAATTGGTGAAGCATGTTTTGTTTCGCTTCTATACAATACAAAAACTCATTTTAGTAGTGGAGGCAGATAATAATACAAAACCTCGAAAATAAACATGAATTTCGAAAACATATTTCAAACAATTTTAATTCTTAACACATTTTTTATTATGAATTCCAAAAAATGAATCCATGTATATAATAAGTTGCAGTTAAGTTTTAACTTTCATATGCATTATAAGCATTTTTTGTTATTGTGAATTAAAAATACAAAAACAAGGAAAAACTGTTACATGACATACAGAATTTATTGTACTATGTGTATGAGTTCAAACAAATAACACATCGGGAAGATAATAATATATTTACTGAACAAACGCACAAAACAAATTTAAGTTTCGACGCCGTAGCCTTCTCAAAAATAACATGTTCTTCTCTTTGTTCGTTACGTATATCAAGTGGCTCAAGTGGTACAACATTGGCTTCGCATTCGGGAGATCATGGGTTCGATTCCTGCTGCCGATCATCTTGACTGGGTGGGGGTCGCGGTGGCTCAGTGGTAGAGCGTTCACCTCTGGTGCAAGGGGTCCCGGGTTCGATCCCAGCCCCCGCTAAGTGAACTTTGTGGAGGACAAACACCGTGTGCGTGGGTTTTCTCGGGGTTCTCCCGTTTCCTCCCACTTCCTTCATTCCACCATTTCATTCATTACTCATCATCACCGTTTCCTTTAGCCTAACCGGCATATTCGTGGGACGTAAAACTCAAAGATTTCATTTTTTTTCATCTTGACTGGGGTTTTCCAGTGTTTCCCTCAGTCCTATCAGGCAAATGCCGGGATGGTACCTACTAAAACAGGCCCTGGCCGATACCTTCCCAAATCCTTTCCATGTTGTTGTTAGATATTCACTATAAAATAGCCTCTGAGCTGCATCTGGTGATTGTTAAATAAATAAATAAATATAATTCCCTCGTCAATCTGTTATAGCCTATAAGTTTATGTCTGACTTCCGAAAATTTCATAAACATTCGTACTAGAGTAACAATGAAAAATAATCATTGTTTTATTACAATTCAACGTATTACTTTAAAAGACTGAAAAAAATGCAATCTTTGTATTGGACGCTCAAAAATCACCTAATTTGTTAATGCACCTCTTGCTTCCGCCTTTGCTACTCCTACAGAAACTTCTCTGAAATGGAACAGAAATGTGGAAAATGTATTTTCTATTCACTTATTACATACGTAATAATCTGTTACCACCTATCAGGTGCATCGGACCTGCAAAATCGATAAAGTCCCAAATTCTGTAATGCAATGACTGTTCTTTAAGCTTGTTTAGAGTCAGGAAAGTACTGAATATTTTGTTCATGCATCATATGCATAATACTGCTCATCTGAGCGTTTGGTTTTCAAGGCTCTGGAATATATAACCACCATCACGATTTACCCAATCCTGAAGGTTTCTGAATTTTTAACAAGAATTCAAAATGTCATTACGGAACTTCCCTTTAAAAAAAAAAAAAAAAAAAAAACTACGAAATACATTTAAATCAAGCACAACAAACATGAGTGAGTGGTTAGCTTTTCCGCCTCTATTGGGAAATCCGGGATTCAGTCCCGCATTCGACCATTCCGACAAAAGTTCTTAATTCCATCTGTGAATGTAGAGATAGTGCGTGTACTGTGATACCTGGCTGATTTCATTTCTTATGTTTTAAATTGTTGTTGTTACTAATTACCAGCAATGACGGATTTGCGAAAGGAGTTAGGGTGGGGATATCTTTCGGACTGAAGCCTGTTCTCCCAAATTACGGAATTTCTAAAACAAACGAAATTTTAGTTATGTGTTTACTCATAAACTTCAGGCTCCCCTCAAATGAATATCAGGCATTAAAAACATTAATAAGAAAAAACCCTCCCAAAACACTTTTATAAATCCGTATTGATTATTTGTATAAAATGGTATTCATGATTGCATCCCGAAGATTATTGCTACATCATTACACAGCTACAGTATAACAGAAATGTGGAAGTATGCTCTGACGGATATATTGAAAAACATAAGTTTAACTATGTGCTAGAAACTATAGTACTAAGCTCTAAGAAATGAAACACGAATAACTAAAAATGAAATGTTCTAAAGAAGAAAAAAATGTCGATAACTCAGAAGTTAAAATAAAGTTATATAGCCTCTAAAATTGCTCAAATACTACGTACTTAATGTTTAATTCATAAAACATGTGCTCCATCCATCATGATGGTGAATTCTAGGGGGAAATATGGTATTTAGGTCATGGAATCTTGTTTAACTATAGAGTATACTATAAGAAAGCTATTTAGATAGAAAAATCATGAAAATATAAAAATGCAAAATTTTCGTTTTTTCCCTAAAAATATATCAATTCAAAAAAGATATTTTGCATCTTTAATCCCAAACAATGTTTCTTAAGCACTAAGGAAAAAGTACGGCGACGTTTATCAATATGATACTTTTTTTTTCACAGGAAGTTACTCATATTTGGCAGGGGCATACGTAAAAATAATATTAAAAAAAAAAAAAAAAAAAAATTGGAACGAGCTTGCAGCACGAAACACACATAAAATACGCAAATTTCGCCTAAAGTTATAAAATCTAAAAAAGATTTAAGTTTCGGAGAGGGAATCGGACCCCTTTATAAACACACCCCTATTATCTGGGAACAAACAGACGCGCACACAAAAGAATTTTCGTCTTAAATGTCCATGGTAATTTTCTCGATTTAAAAACCTTATGTTACGAAGATAAAGCAGAATTCCTCCGTTACCCGTTCAAAACGGGATTTTCCTTTATCATCCTCTGCATGAAACACTCGTTTTCATACTGTGCTCTACATACATTTGCATCTTATTGTATTAAAGACTGATTTAAATCAATCCACCCTGATAATAAGCAACCTGAAAATTATTGTGTACACTTTCTTATCGTGTATTAAGAGCGCAGTCATGTTTCTTTGCTTACGTGTTTTAGTTCATTTTCATTTTTTATCTTAAAAACTTAACAGTGCTTAAAATGCCTAGACTAAACAAAAACTGTCTGTCTCAAAAAGGAAATGAAATAGCATATTCTATAGAAAGGCGGTCAATGAGCGGGAGAAGGGCGTACATAGTAACAGTTTCCTGATGGTTTTGCTTGGTGGTTCAAGTTGCAGAGGCAGGATTGAAAATAAAAAGGTGTTTGGTGTTCTTTGTATCCATTGTTCCTGTCAGAGAACAAGCATCTTAGTTTCAAAAATTCCAAGACCACTTAATATATATAATCATCATTGATTTGGGAAGTACCAGGGGCCAAAATTCTTTGCCTTGCTGCAACATTTGGTGGAATGCCTTTTCACTGAGTAACATCGAACGGCAAGTGGTAATAAATCACATGAAAGGTAAAAAGCATATGCAGATAGCTTCGTCCATCTCAATATCAGAAACCGTGCCTTTGTGAATGAAGAAAACAAGCATATGCCTACTTACTTGGAGCGCCATCCATTATGTACCTCATCTGTACAAAATTGTGATAATCTACGATGCAAGTGGGTACGAGTTCAGGGACGAAACAAAGAACTTTACAGGGATTCTTGTAAGAAAATAACACTACAAAAACAGAATTCAAAATATGATGTATTCAAAATATAATACCTTTTGAATAGAACCTTTGTGTGTATTCTTTCCTCATGCCAAACACAAAATACTTAACGACAAAAATCAGTGACTTCTTTACCCCAGTGGAAAAAGGCCCCTTAGACTGAAATGCGTCAAGATCTTCATATTTTTCCATGGTGCTTACTTGGCTCAGGCTCAGTTGACGATGCAGCTAACTTATTTACTGATGTCATACAGGCTGTGATTAAAGATGACGTGCCTTTCCCCGTGGTTTGATGAACTAAAGTGCATACTTCGTAAAAAAAAAAAAAAAAAAAAAAAAAAAAAAAAAAAAAAAAAGTGCATGGAAGCTATGGAAGGATTTCCCCAGTGAATATACTTACAAGAACTTTACATATATTAGCAGACATAGTAAATATCTTATGAAAAGAAAGTATGATGAGTACATTGAACACATCACAATCGGTACAAGTAAAAGCCCTAAGCGTTTCTGGATTCTAATAAACAATCGAAGAAATAGTTCTCGTATACCGACAAAACTGACCTACAAAAATGCGTGTTTAAATGAAGAAGATAGGGCAAAGGTGTTTAATGAGTATTTTGCTAGTAACTTTGCATCATCCCCTCCCCCTACCCTTTTCAACCTCTCTCTTCTGAGTCTTTGTCTTCCATCAGTACCACACCAACTCAAGTACAATCTCTTTTTTTGACATTGCCCCAATAGCGCGCCTTAGGGCAAGATAATATCTACACTTGCTTCCTATGCAGTGTTGCCAGTTCGCTTTCTCAGTCCCTTTCGGATTTACTAAATCGCTGTTTTGCAGAAGGTGTCTCCACCTGTTGGAAGAGAGCTAATATCACTCCTGTTCATAAGTTTGGTAAAAATAAAAATGGAGTGTCCTCCTATCAACCTATTTATCATCACCTCTCTCCTTGTTTGTGAAAAGATAATCAAAAACAGGTTCTTTCAATTGGTTGTTCCATTTATAAACTCCTCCCTACACGGCTTTTTGCCAGGAAAATATTACCAAGTTATCTGTTCTTCAGTCAGATGCTGTGGACAGCACCTCAAAAAATTTTCTCAACTCGACATTTTGTATTTGGACCTGGCTAATGCTTTCGATTCCCTTCCATACCATTTTCTTATATACAAACTCAGTTCTAGATTCAACATGGTACATTACTTTGCTAGAAAACTATCTCATTAATAGGGCACAACGAGTTTCAGTTTCTGGTTATTTTTCTGACCTAACTCCCGTAACTTCTGGAGTTTCTCAAGGCAGTATTCTGGGTCCACTTCTATTCCTATTATACATGGACGATCTGCTTCCTTTGTTCACAAACAGCTATACCAATATTCTTCTATTCGCTGATGATTGCAAACTCTACAGACAAGTTCAGTCACACACAGTACGACGCTCTTGCTCTTCAGTATGATACTTCAATCCTTCTCAACTGGTGTAACTCTTGGAAACTTAGCTTAAACATCGAAAAAATGTGCGCGTGGGTTTCCTCGGGGTTCTCCCGTTTCCTCCCACTTTCTTCATTCCACCATTTCATTCATTACTCATCATCACCGTCTCCTTTAGCCTCACCGGCATAACCGTGGGACGTAAAGCTCAAAGATTTCATTTTCATTTCGAAAAAAACATGCTCCTCTTACGATTTCTATAATAATAATAATAATAAACCATAAACCACATCTACAGAATTGGTCGTAAGAACATAAATCCTGTCACCTCTTTCAGAGATCTTGGTGTTATCATTAACAGTAAGCTTACTTTTGCGGATCATATAAGCATAATCTTATACAGCTATGAGAAAACTGGGATTCCTTTATCGCTTCACTGGCATAAAAAATCCTAATTCCTTAAGTGTGTTCTACTAGTCATATATTGCTCCCACTATTGAGTACTGTTCTTCTGATCTGTGGCCTGCCCTACTCATTAAAAAAAAAAAAAAAAAAAAAAAAAAAAAAAAAAAAAAAAAAAAAAAAAACCAACTGTAATTAATTTCTTTTTAGCCATTGTATCCTACCGATTACCTTACCTCCGAACACTTCCGAAAAATGACGTTCTAAATTCCCTCAATATCAAACCTCCCCTAGTGAAAAACAAAATTTCTGACCTAATATTTCTGCATAAAATTGCAAATTGCCATACAGCATATGAACAGTTATTGAGTCAGATCAATTTTCGCGTACCTGCTAGAACAACATGGTCTAGTGATCTCTTTTACACTCGAGCGGCGAGGATAAATATTGTCCATAAGTCTCTTCTAAACCGAATTGTCGGTACTTATAATCAGTTACAGAAACTGTAGACGTGTTTTCAAATGACTGTATTTTCAGATCCTCTATAAAGAAGCTATTTTTGTAATGTTGCTGTTGTGCTGTATCATCTTGAGGTAACTGGCTTAGTGCTGCATCTGAAACCTATTATAAACAAATAAATAAATAATGACATCAGTGCTGTACTGGTGCTAAAAATATCAAAGTATTCAAACTTATGTTCACAGACAGTGATATTGTCCGCTTCAAGATGACAAAAGAGGATAAACTTTCGCGGTTAAGATTATTATCACCATACTTTAGAAGTGAACTAATTCAGTTGTTGAAGGAAGCATAAATATGCGATTTTGAAGTATCGTGAAAGGGAAAATGCACACCCTTTATTTGACTTCGACGTTTTTAGGGAATTCTATCGCTTCCTGTTCTTTTAATCTCTTTCAGAAAGACGTATTCACCGTTGAGCTCTTGGCCGCTACGTAAACTATATATACTCCCATAACATCAAGTTAAATATCAGGACGTCGCCAAATGATCGTGTAATACTGAAGGAAACTGTAGGTTATTTACGTCGCATGGAACATTTCAAGCTGCAATTAAGGCAGCGAACTGGAGAATTTCGTTGAATTTCTAAGAGCTCTGCATAACTTATTAAACGATGTTCCAACACACGCTATGACGAGTACTCCTATAGAGGCTCAGAAAATTTTCCAGTAAAATTGTGACTGTATTGGCTTGAAAATTTAGTGTTGCTCATTGAGCTATTGACATTCATCCCTGTCTTTTGATGTTTATTCAAGATGTTAGGAAGGGTAAGTTCCGAGCTTTTTGAACTGTCAGTTCGTGCCAGGGGGGGATTATGTTGAAAGAAGATAAAAATGCTTATTCGTAAACTTATATATTTTTAAAGCATTTGCTTCAGAATAAGAACCTTTCAGTACTGAAGATTTCAGACAGACGCTTCTCATATTCTTTATATATATATATATATACACAATACTTTATCGAATGTGATAAAAAAATGTGATGCAAATGTTTGTAACCCATGAACGTATACATCGAATAATATTTTCTATAAATTTTCCTATTACTTCTTTACAACATTTCTACTTTTAAAATTGTGATTTTTTTTTTCCCGGCGGGAGCTATGTAGTTCTGATCCTACATTAAGCTGTAGGTTCACGTCTCATATAGCCTCGCTGCCGAAACGGACATTAAATTCAAAATGAAATCAAATTAAACTTGTGATTTCAGATTAGGGAGTAAAACTACAATAATTAATATAAGTGATAATCGTTTGTGTGTAATTGAGAAAAATGTTGTTAACTGTAATGTAATTATTATTGCACTACGTTATAATTTGTATTGTGATTTTTGCAGGAATTGTGGGAAGTGCATTCTGCAACGAAACCCAAAAGTTCCCTTCGCCAGCAGTTTGAAGTATGTGCAACTTGCCGGCAAGTTCTTTCAGCCTCTGACCTTCGGCATCATATGAGCAATCACGTACTTGAAAACCACTTCCCAGCTTTACCAGTGGCGGCCTCCGGAGAGCCATCAACGTGGGTCAAGAAATGATAATGTACACGTAATCCCAATGTTTCATTTTAACAAGAGATAACCAGTTGCAGCTGTGCTGTGATTCATGTCTATCATATATATAGCAGTAATGAAATATGCAAGGATTTAATGCAAGTGTGTTCTTTAATTAATGCAGGTACAAAAGAAAGAAAAGAAGAAAAAAAAAAGATTAATTCATGTTTGCGAGAAAATATATATTTTTTTCTATACAAAAGCGTAATCAAATACGCGCATGTAGGAGAGTTTTCAAGTTCCTGTGGCATAATTTAAAAAAAAAAATAGAAGCGTTTTATTTTTAAAGAAAAAAAAAAGAACGTACTAATTTACCAGATAAACGCTTTGATTAAATGTTTTCAGTGGTAAGAAAGAAAAAAAAAGTTGCAAGAATTTTTTAAGGGGTATTTCTTTTCTATTTGAATTACCAAATATACAGGAAGGATGATTTGCCTTTTTTTCCATTGGCATGTACAGTGATGAGTTAATATTGTGATAATGCAATGTTCTGTATAGTTATAAATCTTTGACAATTAGAACAAGAATAAAATATATTGTCATGATGTTATAGTAGTTAGTTTTTCCTTTATATCGGGATTAGAATGATACGGGTTTTCATTTTGATTGTTGTGTACAGTGTGATTTAACCTGTAAACGCCCATTGACGCAACTGCTGCGTCGGGGCTTTATACCTCAAGAACTCAGCCCCTAATTAAGGTAGGAAGATTATTTTGGTGCCAATGTATTCCTGAAGGACGTAGCTTTCCACCGATGTTCATTTTACGTATATGGTGGTAGCCATGCGGGGGAGGGAGGGTAGGAGGGTAAAGGTCGTGTTTTTTTCGACGGTTTTTTGGGGGAATTCCCCCCTTGGGGATACATTCATAAAAATTGAAGCAAGAAGTAGGCCACTACATGATAATTTCCTATATTTGTACTTCTTGCTTATATGGGGGAGTGAGAGGGGGCAGTTGGCCAGTTTTTTTTTTTTTTTTTTTTTTTTTTTTTTTTTTTTTTTTTTTATACGTAAATTACATTTATTTTTACGACAGCAGCATTTTGTCAGTGTAGGGTGACTGCAAGGGATGCCAGGGTCCCGCAAAGTCAATTTTTTCATATCTTTTTATGATTTTTTATGTTTCTTCAGCGAATGTGGCGGGAATTGCATGAATGTTACTTCGTTAGAATCTGTGGTCTATTAGCTTTCGAACAGTGTATGAATCATGACTTTCTGATAATTAGGGCCTAGGGGGTTCGCCAGAACCCCCAACGTGGGAGTCTACGAGTTTGTTAAAAGTTCCCCAGCGATCGTCTAAAGGCTTAAAAAAAAATCTACTGCGAGGAAAAATCATAGAACTTGCACACTTTCGCCGTAAGTCTTAGGTTGGTTCCATTGCGTTCTGCCTCGCATGCTATAGATCAGAGTTTTTCAAACTGTGGTTCTCGAGATACGCCTCTTAAATTAAACACTAGTCCAAAAAATAAAATAGACAATGAAGACAGGAAAGTTAAAAACTAAGTGAATCGCGTGTCACACACTGCAGTTGAGAATCTGAAACAGGTTAGATTACATGATGTAATAAGGTAAAAATTATACAATTCTAATACTCTTGATAGCCTTCAGTTATTAAAAAGAGTATTTTCTTTTGTTTATCTATATAAAAATGAAAGTGACTATGTTTGTGACTAAATAACTCTTGAACCAAACGACCTATCTCAATCAAATTTTCAACATAGATGAGGTTGGGGCCTGGGATGTTTATCATTTCACCTCGACGGTGCAACTATAGGGAGGAGAAAACATTTTAAAATGATCGAAAATTACCTATATTAGTGTCGAATGCATAATTTTCGGGGTCGCTGAGATGAATAGTGACATTTCGATGCCGTTTAAATCCAAATTCAGCCTCGCAACTTGAGGGAGAGAGAGATATATAAAAATGATTGAAAATGACCAATATTAGTGTCGAATCCATAGTTTTCGGCGTCGTTGAGACGAACAGTGACACTTCCGATGCCGTTTAAATCCAAATTCAGCATTTTATGTCCAAAATAAAACTTATTCTTCCCGTGCGAAGAACGGATATTCTGCTAGTGCTAATATAAATTAAAGGAATTTTAATATATTATTCTGAAAATATAACTATAATGAACGGATTTCCCGGGTCTAAAGATATAATGAGGTCTGAAATTCATCACAGATTTATAGCACAGTACAGAGACAGCGTTTACGAAGATTCTGCGCTTAAGAGATGATTTTGAGTAACTGATGAGATTGCGTGTGCTCTGCAAGTCAGTTGTGGTTTTGCATGTGTAATTATCCACAACAAATTTGGTTTTCATAAAGTCTTTGCGAGGTAGGTGCTAAGCTTTCCAAAGAGCATAAGCGCAGTCATGTGGAAATCTATCAACACTTACTCGATCCCTGCAATGATAAAACTGTATCCAAACTATTCAATCCACTCATACACACTCCTACATGGTAGAATGCTGTCCCATTGTTATGAATTTCAAACCCTGACATACCTTCAGACCAAAGAAATCTGATGACTGTTCTCTGTCGTTCCTTGATCCACATTGCCAGTGATTCGATCATGGTTACTTTGTAGCAGTAGAAAGGAAAATGAAGCAATTAAGGGTCTTCACTTCAGCGAAATTAAACTACCGCTAATTTTAGAGTTTTTCTGTAATATCTTCAAAACAAAAATATTCCAAAAGCAAAAACGTAGTGAGCTAGACATTTTATTTAGTATGTGATACCGTTATCACAACTCGTCTATCTGCTTTCGATTGAAACTGTAGATAGACTTAGCATTTTTTGCGGGTTCTGTAAATGGCGGCATACCAAAAGCAGGTAAGTGAATTGTGCTAAAGGTATGATATGCAAAATGGTATTGTCTAGTTCACTACGTTTCTGCTTTTCGAATATTTTTGTTTGTTTTGAAGATATTACAGAAAAACTCTAAAATTAGCGGTAGTTTAATTTCGCTGTAGTGAAGACCCTTAAGGACAATCCTTAGAAATATACAGTATGGCAATTAGAAAATGAGATTGGTTCAAGTACAAATGAAGGGCAAGTGAAATTAACTTAACCTCAGTTTATTTAAGTAGAAACTTCCTTTGTCTTCACATAGTGTTGTACGATCCAATAAGTCATGAATGACTTCTGGAAATGAGGGACTATAATGGTGTTCGGATCGGTGTCACTTCTGTCTGGATAGTGAAAACATCGTCAGAAAGCAACTGTACAGAGGTGCTGTTAATTTGAAGGTGTGTGGAATCACAGGACAGGTACGGCGAGTATGCGAGGTGTGATAACACAAAATTTTTTTTTGACTGCACTCCTTTCCACATTTTGTTAAGAAATGCATAAACGAAAGATACATACAGTTTCCGTGTTTTTATTTTATTTTATTTTTTTTTTTTTTAAATCATTATTTGACGAACAATGTTCTTATTCACCTTTCAGGTCTGATATTACTTTGAGTCTTGCATTTCGACCATTCAGAATGATATCCTAAACTGTTTTTAGCATTTTTGTTCTGACGTACCTGCTTGGACCTGAGCGCTAGGCATTTTTCACAAATTCCGTGGTAATGCCGGACTACTTCTTACTGTTTATTTCCGTTAGGTTTTTTTTTTTTTTTTTTTTTTTTTTTTTTTTTTTTTTTTGCCTAAACGCGTACAAAATTTGATATTCACTCTTTGTTCCATTGTTGAAACGGTGACGAGGTATGAACACCAATCTGTACTTAGCCACGTTCCGCGCCACGCTGGCGATCGCACGAACTGAAAATTTCTGCACGTGTTCTTAAGATCAAACACAAGAGTCAGCATTATGAAAAAAATTCCATACCAAAATTAACTTCGCAAGAAAAAGATCAGTTTCGTTTCCTAATTGTTGCAGTGTGTATAAAGAATACAGCACTATAACATGCGAGATCAGAAGGCACTGCGACTAATCTAAAGAGGATTATGGCAAAAGTTCGGATTCATCAGGCAAAAAGAACAAAGATATTAAACCTATTTGACTCCCGCGTCATATAGCCAAAGAATAAGGAAATTCTTGTACAGCTAAATAAAAGTTTTAAGACGCAAAATTTACTTGAGCAAGCTTACCAGGCATCTGCTGACAGTTTGTGGAAGTAATACAACAAGCGTGGATATTTCAGTTGAGGAAAATTTAGCTCTGTGGAATATCTTCCCAAAGTTGTCCCCCCGAAGTTAAGATTTAACTAAATCTCAGCTTTCACGCATTAGAAGACTAGAAGATACATGTGCGAAAAAGCATCATCAGAATGAGAATTATGAACATTTCGTGATACAAGGTACACCCGTAAAGAAACCATTAAAAAAAAAAGGAAAGTACAGTCACCGACAAAAATACTTTAACCGCTGACTACTATAGAATTTCATTAGGTCGGGTCCAGCACTTTTGCTAGTATCACAAACGCCTGGGTGGATACAACCCAACTTAAAACGCAACTTTCTTATGCAGTTGGTAAGTCTGTGAAGCACTGAAAGAGGCTTTTGCTGTGCAATTGATGTACGAAAATATGTATCTTAACTTCATTAATATCTCTTTTTGGAACATGCTGTCCTATCAGTTCCATATATCAAAGACATTATAACACGTTGTGTGTATATATAACTAATCCACGGCGTTTGTTATACCAACACCACTTTACGTCACATGACGACGACGCAAATCAAATTACTGAAATTAGATATCGTAATCTATAGTTTCTCTGCCCGATTGTTGCAGCATAGTGTACTCCTAGCATTACTTACAGCCCCTACTAACATTTAATCATGAAGCTTAAAGTTAGACAATTTGTTCTTAGGTGCTCGTATGTTATTTCAACATAAATTTCCGTTATCTTTTGTCGAGGTCCCAAACATTTTCCTGTTAATAAAATCTGTTACGTATTTTCACAGGGTGCTCCTCATGCAAGATATGAAATCACTGATAACAAAATATTTCTCTTGTCGAATCATGAGAAAGCACCATTATCGCAAGTATAACTTTTATGTTCAAGACAACGTGGAAAATCGGGTTATAAAATCCAGAAGTTTGTATAAATAATGATAAAAATTATAGTGAATATACGAATGCATTCCAACTACTCAAGCAATTTAATAAAACAACAAAACCTTATACGGATGTAATCTTATATATAAAAATGAATGTTAGTAGGTGTGTTTGTCCCGTATAGAAATCCACACCGTTGGAGTGGCATGCATCAAAGTGATTTTATCGAAGAGACTATAATTATAAGAAACCCTAGGCTATATAGAACTTTTTCGTTCGCATCCGAAGTGGGAAGGATAAAACTTTAAAGGAAGAGAGATGGTTTAAAATTGGTGAAAAATAAGATATCCTACAAATTTATTATGTAAGGACTTTGAAACTCGGTATGTAACCTCATTTCTAAAAACAGTTTGACATATACATATGATTTATAATCTGGCAAAAGTACAGGGGGTAGGGACGGGTGACATGTAAAAATAAACCAAAACGATCGAGATTAGTGTCGAATCCTTAGTTTTGGAGTCGCTGAGATGAATAGTAACACACTAGATGCTGTTAAGGTGCAAGTTAAACACTATCGGCATGGGGTGAGGGTAAGAAGCATTAAAAATGTTCAAAATTGCCAATATTAGTGTATAGTTTTCGGTGTCGCAAAGCTGATAGGTGACAATTAACGAGGCCAATGAAGCATAAGGTCGTCAGGAACGTGGATGTCAGCTGGCCCTACAATTGACAGGGGCAGCGCCAAAGGCGTTGCTTGCCATTATTTATTCTACTCTGTTCCATATTTTCTGACAGAAGCAACGTTGAAGGCGTTGCGTATGTCAGTTGGACCGAAATCAACAGTCGCAACGCCCAAGGCATTACTCTTCTTTATTTACTCTACTCAGTTCTTTGTTTTCAAATCTGGTGCATAAACGTTGTTCTCTTCGTGCAACGTTGGTCATTTCAGCAAGTATTCTATATAAATCGTTACAATATTCATTCAGACCAGATCACATTGCCAACTTCGTGGTGAAATTTTTGTGCACCAAGTTGAATAATCTTTTTGTGGCTTTGGTGCACTGAATTCGATAACAGCAAAT
Organism: Thermobia domestica; assembly: GCF_964235325.1. NCBI lineage: Eukaryota > Metazoa > Arthropoda > Insecta > Zygentoma > Lepismatidae > Thermobia > Thermobia domestica. The sequence continues at coordinate 248,496,637 of NC_137464.1, forward strand.
GAGATGTGTCAGGTAAATAATAATCTTACCGGCCAAGTAAGTCCACCGTAGATGTCAGTGTGCGCCATATTGTGTTCAGACCATTGAAGAGATATTAGAATGATATCAGGGGCGTCGTTTCAGACTTCGCTTGAGGGGGGCAAGAGCACCACCAACATAAGAAGACTTTCACGTTTTGTACTAGTATATTAGTAGTCAATCGATTAAAGTATATGTATTACTCAAACTCTTGGGGGGTGCAATTGCCCCCTCCAGCCCTCCCTAAATGACGCCCCTGAATGATATGCGAGTCATCATGTCGTATCTCGTGTCTCCATGCGCTTAATATAGAGATTACACGAATGTGAAACGAAGTATAGACATGTATAAATACCATATGAGAAAATAATCTAGACCATGACTATACTATTGCTTACAAGCATATTTAAAAGGTTGAATCAACTCAATGTTTCATCTTGCCTGTATCTGTATTTGTTGAATCATCTGGTATATATAGTGCTCTAGTATTACTAATTGATTAGCAATGTGCATTCTTTAGCGCATAACCTGAAGTTGTTCTGAACTACAGGATGGGACAAAAGTTTGAATGATATAACAAATTGGACAGCAGCATTGCATTCCTGATCAAAGAACAGTTTTAAAACATGTTCCGCATGTCTACCTTCCAATTAAAAAAAAAATAAAAAATAAAGTGATATTCAAAAGGGGGATTTCAAGATGGCAGTCGTGGTGGTCACGTGTGCTTTTCAGGTTCCCCCACTCATCATCAATAGCCAATGTGGACTTCTAGCCCAACAGACTTTTCTGTTACAGATCTGTTACCTTACTTTTGGCCCTTAGTTAAAAGTAACGAAATACATGTTTCCGAGTTTTCGGAAATCTGCTAATAGAGTGATTCAGTATTTTCAAAAAAATCCATATTTGAAGGAGAATACGAGGACAATTTATACAATATTAAAATTTCTGGTTTTATATTTATTCCATCTTATTCGTCCAGTACGCAGAGAAAACACTTGTGTTAGTATTGATATAATTTAGCGACCATTTATTTCCTTTACACAATGATTTCCCTCGCATCCATTAGCGTCATATCAAGTTTTGCTTGAGGAGGAGGGCAAGACCTCCGATATACAAAGAGTTTCACATTTTTCGTTTATAATTTTATACTATTGATTAAAATGTACAGCTCACAGATGACGAGAATAATCTTAGCAGAAGTAGTGTGACGTAGGTATGGGTTCGCCCACTTTTCGCACGGGGGTTTCAAATGACACCACGGAATAGCACACAGATAACTACCCGGAGTAGCAGACGACATCTAAGTATAGACCACACCTCAAAAACCGAAAATGGACTTGACCGTGTCGTTGACCTTTCCCCGCTTCCCCTGTTTTAGGGTTCTTCTCGTCATCTGTGAGCTGTATATACATCTCAGAATCAGGGGGATGGGGTGTAACTGCTCACTTGCCCTCCACAAATGACGCCCTGCTTGAACGAAATACTAAAGAATTGATTTCTAGGATGAACATCTTTCCATATTGCTTTTTGTTGAAGAGTAAACATAAGACGTGGACCTACTGTTTAGCCCGTTGGAATCCGAACCACATGAACTCCCACTGGGAATCGAACATACATATCTCACCCCGGAGTACACGATCAAGACAAGAGAAAAAGAACCTGTGACTTCGTTTAATTATATCTATCTACCCATCTGTCTATATAGATAGATAGTAATGTACTATATTACATAACTGATATAATTCTTTTGCATTTAAACCTAATGTTTTTTGCCAATAAAATACACATTCTTTATTTAAAAAAAAAAAGCCTGGGTAGACAGGATTCGAATCCATGTTAAACATTAATACCCGGATCTATTACACTATCCACTAGACCAAGAGCGCATATCAATTGGCCTCTTCTGTTTGTTTCTATTATTATTCTGTTAACGGTGGTTTTCCAGAGGAATTAATCTTGTCATGTAGTATGCCAGTTTTTTTTACTATATACAATATTTGGCAAGATCATTTGGTAGTGAGTCCGGCTTATTTGGTAGTGATTATGGATCGTTATTTGTAACTGAGATATAGTCATGAGTAAAAATACAGTGTAGACGTATAGTATAAAAACTACAGGGCATACAACACGAAACCAACATGCCGTAGGTAGGTATAAAGTATATCCACTAAAAAGCACGAATGCTATCTGTCAGGGCAGGCGACTGTGGGTATACGCACACGAGGTTTAGAACGATTAAGTCACAGTACAATCTCCGGAGCAGTCGATGGATTTGGACGAGATAATAAATGCCATTCGTCCATTTTTATAGATTGATTGAAATATATATATCTCGGGGTGGGGGTGGGGGAGATTTGCCCCAAAGACACCTTTGTTTTTAGGATATATTTATATATATTTTACAATTCTTTTAGGGCATAAATGAATGCATATTTTCAAAGTTTTGCGTCATTGAAATACGAGCCCTAGTAATAACTTTTAATGTTCTGGAGTGTATTATTTTATACAGTGTTAAGTAGGAGACTGTATCTACTGTTCCTGCACTTCTCATGACGATCACAAAGACCTAATAGTGACACATAGTCATAACAGTTACCCATATTTTACTTAATAAACCAAAATGAGTATCTAGAACAACGTATAAATCACTGCTTACAGTTTATAGTTGCTTCACTGAATAAACAATTATCGGGACCCATATCGGGAACAGGTGGAGTTCGATCTCTCCCTCTATTGCTACATACACAAACAAGATAAATCTGATTTCAGTCAATTTCTCATTGCTAATTTTGAAACAAACTTTTGATTTGGTTCTTAGCACAACGATGAAATGAGTATTCGCTTTCTCTGTTACCTCCAGATGAGCGAGATCGTTCACCACACTAAATATATCTATATGAAGGTACACTCAATAATGAATATTCTTAAAGCATTGCTTATTTCTTCGAGTTTTTTCTTTCTACAATTTAGCGCGTGTTTTTCATTTAAGCCCAAAACCTACTGGCGAATTGATAGTTTTAGTCTGTTACAATAGGGTCCCGACATATTTTAGTTCATTTTTCTTAATCAATCTCAAGGGTAGTATGTATCATACTACAGACGTAGCCACTTTTTGATTGTGATCCACCTCAGGTTATGAAAATCTTTTGGCGACCTACCACCACTGGCACTGTACTTTCACTTCTCTTAATTCACTTTTAGGAGGGAAGTCGGAGTTATATTCCTTTTTTTCCCCCCAAGGAAAGTACTCTCTTTTCAAATTACCTTTATCAAATTACCAAGCGTTGCACAACAAACACTCATTTGATATACGAGGAATGATCAGAAAGTAAAGTTACAACGCCTGCAGTGAAACGTGTATATTATTTCATATAACCAATACAGCCAACAGACAGTACATACATAAGGTTATTTTTCGACACAGTCTCCATATCAGTTGAGGCACTTGTCGCATCGTGGGATGAGTTTGAAGATTCTCTTCTGGTAAAACTCCTGTCCTTGCGTGTTCAGCCACGTCACGATTTGTTTCACCTCCTCGTCTGAAGCAAAGCGACGAAGTCCGAGATGCTCCTTCAAGTGCGGAAAAAGGCGAAACTCCCTTGGAGCGAGGTCCGGGTTGTAGGGACGATAATCGATTTCCCAGTGAAACTGCTTCAACAGCGTAGTAGTTCTCTGGGCTGTACGTGAACGTTTTTTCTACCAGCCGCAAACTTTCAACACCACTCTGCGACGTTACAGTCTCTCCTTAAACCTCGACCAGCTGTCCGTGAATTTCAGCCGCGGTTACATGTTTCGCCCACAGAAATCGAATAACTGAGCGGACTTCGCGAAACCAGTTTTCCAAACGAGTCGCCATTTGTGTTTACTGGCGGGTGGCTGAAACTCTGTACGGTTGCCAACTCCATGTGTTACAATTACCACACTCTCCTCATTGCTCTATAACAGAGGAAACTCCAGAAATATCCTCCCTCGTAACAAAGGATAAATGTTCCCATATTTACGAAAATGTTTCCATACTTTTATTCGAAATTATTTTACCTTAATTCAGCGTTTCCCAACCGGTGTGCCGCGGCACACTGGTGTGCCGTGAATGGGCCGCTGGTGTGCCGCGAGGAAATCGAAACAAATTATTAATTCTATAGCAATCAAATTGCAAGACAAAGGAAAAATGTATATTTGTATTTCACATTATTATGAACCTCTACTATGAATCTTCAACTTTAAGTTTCATACCGTGTTACTTTTCTGTACATTTTTAATGTTGAAAAAAATATTTGTTATCATTGTTATGACTATTATTATTTCTTTATTGCTGCAGACTACTTCGTAACTTGAAATTTTAAAATATCATTCAATCCTTTCGACAAAGCAAACATGCATACAAATTACCTACATTTGTGTTTTAAAACTAAAAGAGATTTGTTTGTTCGTTCGTTATTTATTGATCTTTCTTCTTAGTGAAAGGTTGGATACAGTTTTCGAAAAAGAAAGCTGTTTTAAAAACCTGAGTCCAATATTTCATTATAATTGTTTTCTATTTTTAAATTAGAATGAAAAATAGGATTAATTATTTACCACGGGGAAGAACCAGCGATTGAGCTTTCTTCTCTGTGAGAAGATCAGTAATCACAGAAAAAAATGCCACGGTATTATATATATTTACAAAGAATAATAACTATGAGTGTGCCGCGAGAATTCAAGTTACACCCATAGTGTGCCGCAAGAATTCAAGTTACACCCATAGTGTGCCGCAAGTTGAAAAAGGTTGGGAAACGCTGCCTTAATTAAACAAAAAATTGTATAAGATTTCTTTTCAGATATAACTTTTTCAAAAAAGTTTCGCGATGATTAACAGTTTTATTAGCTCTGTTGAACGCGATCGATGGTAATATACAGTTTGTTTTGAAGTGTTTAACTATTTTTTTTTCACTCAAGTAGTATATTCTTTTTTATGTGGTTCAATACTTTTCTTTTGTAATTGTTAATATTATATATATATATATATATATATATATATATATATATATATATATATATATATATATATATATATATATATATATATATATATATATATATATATATATTAAGGAAACAATGTATCGACGTGGTTAAGTGCTCGGAGAAGGCTGCAGAGCCTTAACTTCGCCATGTAAAAGAAGTCATAAATAAATACCTTCACGAGCTTAGTAGGCTATCAAATATACTGTACAGATGTAATCATAATCATAATTTATTGCATCCGTTCATCGTCATACAACGAAATTGGACATGTCATTTATATATATACCAGTATACATAAACATACATACTATTATTACATATAGATTCTTATGGTGTCACTAATTTACTTACTATACATTTAATTTTACGTATACGAATTATTTTCTACATATTCTTCAACCGAGTAAAAGCAATGTTCTATCAAGTACCTTTTAAGTTTGGATCTAAAGCTTCCCGAGTTATCAGATATCCAATTCAGGGTTTGAACTTTGTTCTGGACCAAAACTCCGGATCTGCTGGTCAATAACCCGAGAACCAAAGTCAGCAACGTATTTTATATGACAGCTTGTTAAGATCTATCCCATTTCAAATTTCATTTAATGGGGGCATTTGGTGCAGGGGCGGATCTTGGGGGGGGGGCGCTCGCCCGCAGAAGAGGCAACTTTCTTGTTTTATATATATAAATAAAATCCATCCCAGACTTTGGAGCCCTTAAAAGTAGCATTATGTCAACCCACCGCTCCCCCCCCCAGAAGTCAGTCCTGGATCCGCCCCTGATTTGGTGTCGGGTTACTGATCATCGGGTTACTTTGGGTTGAGTTTAAAATTTGTTAAACTAGTGAATGGAGCGCGCACTTACAATAAATATTTGCTAGAAATCAACGAAGAACGAAGTGTTTTTCCGATATAAGGATGCTTACTAGTTTATTTTGAAATTCTCCGTTGAAAAGCAGTAAAAAAAAAAAAAAAAAAAAAAAATCGGTACAGTCCGCAGGAAAAAAAAAACCCTGCAACATAAGCATGTAAGTTGATTGTGAAACGACGAAATATTTTGCTCCAACATAAGTCAGCACGGGAGGACGCCGAGGTTTCTCCTGGCGTGATTCGTGCCACTTAGACGTTATGTTGATTCCCTGCGCTGTTAGGCGTAGTTTCACAATAAACTTACATGCTCATGTTGCAGGTTTTTGATGCGGACTGTACATTGTTCAGTAAGGTTAAGTTTTTGTGTTGATGATAACCTATCACTCCAAATTTAGCAAATGTGTTTCACTGATCACTTCTTACACCCAAAATATTCCAGCGAAATTTCAACCATAGCTTCATCGCTGAAGTTGGAATTATAGCTTAAACCTTTTGCAGACACTTTTTTTTTTTTTTTTTTCTCCCTAGCAGTAATAGGACAATGACTCTTGTAGTATCGGTTCTTGGGGGACCACCTCTCAAAAGTTCGCCTAACCCTTAGAATCTGAATATTTTTGCTTGGATATGTAACAAGAAACACACGCATCTGACCTAGTGATGTCAACCGGCTCGGCTCGGTTCAACTGAGTCAGCGGCTCGGCTCAGGTGAGCCATCACCTCGAGTCGGCTCAGTTGGGTGAGCTGACTAAGGCGTGAGCCGAGCCGCTCGAGCTGTTGACAACGCTAAATTAAAGTTGCTATCTACTTGCTACGAAATGTTAAAACAAAAGCCCAATTTTCGAAGTTGGATCATTCAAAAAACTAATGAAATAATAGTACAAAATGTAAAAGTTCGAGTACGCCTACAATTATTATTGTTAAGGTGGTGTAACAGCATCTATGTTGTTTCTTAAAGGAACCCTTTGTGTTTATCTAGACTTGTTTCGTTTTATAACTTCCATCTATTTATGAATAACTGAAAAATATTTCTAGGCGAACTTGTATCTTCTTTGTTGTTAATCAGGACAATGCTGCGTCCAACCAGGTCGGCTCGAACCGACTCGGTTGCGATGAGCCATCGGCTTGGCTTAGGTGAGCCATCGGCTTGGCTCGGCCCAAATGAGCCGAGGGCTCAGGCCAGCTGTTTGGTGAGCTGTTGGCTCGGCTCGGTGGTGACTGAGCCGTGAGCCGAGCCGTTGACAACACTAATCTGTCCCCCCTTCCACGTTATTCTAAAATCTGTGCTGATGGTTACAGTAACAATTTAATTGTAAACTGCTGGGACAAGGAATAGTTCAATCTTGAGTCATCCATACAAATGAAACATTTCGAGGGTTATGTGCAGTAGTTAAAATCACTTTCAGGTTTGTTGTTTATCTCTTTAGCAGCACAAATCGCTGCGCAATAAAAATTGGACTTACAAGAATAAAATTCAGTCAATAAAAGCCGATGTGATGCTGGTTGTGGCTTGCACATTCTACAGTTTCAAGTTCATTGGCAATATAAAGTATTTTAGTGCAGTATTGAGGAAAGAAAAAAAAAAAACTTTTGACAGGTTGGAAAACATTTACAAACCACCATTCACATATTTACATAGTAGATGGACAAACTCAAAACGTAAGGAAATCATTGTTTGAATGCTATTACAGTAAAACCTGCCAACTTGGCCACCTGGTTCGTCTTGAACCTGCATTTTCCCATAAAACATTCATTACTCATTACTCTGTAAGTTGGCCACCTGTGTACCTTGGAAGTTGGCCGCATTGAAGCAATGTTTATCCTATGTTGATAATGATAAATTTACCTGCATATCTTGGCCACGCGAATACGTTTTATTTTTCTTAATTCTTTCGTATTCCCGTATGAGAGCCAAATGTTCTGTATTTGCTACTGGAGAAAGAAAAGCATAGATTCCCACGATTTGTTCTTGGAGGTCAATGGCCAGAACACTACCCTGATAAAGGGGTGGTGAAGGAAATGGCGAATAAGAAAACGCACGTACAGGAATTCAGGAAATGGTCGTACGTATTTGTTTACCCTGTTTGTTTTGGTAAAACCATTAGCTATATCGGCTCCTTTCATCAGTGAGTAGCTTTAGTAATTCCGGAAAATTCTCAAGGTTAAAGCTAACCATCTCAATTGTGATTTATTGGCACCTAACTGCTTGTCGAAAGGTAGCGAAGGTTTTGAAATATGAATTCCCTTAAGATTTTCTCAAAACATCTTTTGCTCCAAGGCAAAAACTTTTAGCTCATTAACAAGAGGTAGTTACTATAAAAATAGAATGTGCATATGTGCAAAAATGAATAAAAGACATACGTCTAGAATGAGCAACTATGAATAAATTTATTAGTAACTGCTTTGCTACTTTTCGAAAGGTATCCACAGAAAATATTTGTCACTGTCGAGAAAAAAAAAAAAAAAATCATATAAACTGCATATAAATTATTGAATTTATAATTTTGCTTTTCGTTTTCAATCTGAATAACTCAGTGTGCTACAATATCAATTTCAATAAACTGCGTACATATGTTTCGATATTATGGTTGTGTGATTGTGTTTTCCGTCTGAATAATTCAGTGTACCAGACTAGTTTTCAGGAAGAAAAAGGCACATATATTAAATATACTGTAGTATTTTTTTCTAGTACTGTGTATTGTTATGAATACTCTATATACATTATTTAAAAGTAGCTGTCGTGGTATTGCTTATTAAAATTTTACAATCATGTAATACTAGAAATCCTTTTCTAAAAATACACCAATCACTTATTTTCTGTAAGTTGGCCACCTGTCTAAATTGGCCACTTTTCAATGGAACCGATTGTGGCCAACATAGACAGGTTTCACTGTACCACTCCTCTCAGGAAATATATATGGCTGTTACTGGAAATCACGCTTCCCAATGGAGCAAATAAGAATAAGCTTAATCTCTTTCAGTGAGTGGAATTCTTCTCACCGCCCACGAAACAGTTTATCTACAGTAAACCATCGCATAATCAAAAGCCGAAGCATTACAAATAATGCATTCCCTTCCAACTGTTGAAGTATCAGTACAATCTTGTTAGTATAACTTCCTATAATTCCTACATATCAGACACTTATTGCTAGTTCCACTTTATTCGTAAGAATAGCACTTTAATTATCAGTATTATGATCTTGTTCTCGTACATGGCAGATTCATTCTATTAGTAAATTACGGAGTATTTAGGGATATTTAATTATTACTAAAAATACGGAAGACGCGTACTCTCGACATCTGAACACCGAATCAGTATGAATTTCAATAGGTATGACTATAGTTTCGAAGTTACTGTTATACTGGAGTGATAAATTAATTCGTATTCTAATTCTGGTCAAGTCTATTATTGTATATTTCTTTTGTTTAGTTTTGTAAGATACAGATTTTTACTGTTCAACATAGGGTCTGATCCATTACGTATATCTACTTAGAACAGAACCCAAATATTTCCGCTGAATAGAAGAATGTTAACACAAGGGAGACCAAGGAAATTTAGTATATACGAATGATGAAACAGCTGGATCCATGGGAAAAAAAAAAAAAAAAAAACTCCCTCTCCTCTTGAAGAGTTTAAATTTTAATAATGTGGCAACACGTGTACTCATAGCTATCTTGAAGGAAAGATTAGACTGTCTACCGTAAACTCTGTTGAAATTTAGTAGCGCGGAGGCTATAGGAGATATGGACCTAGTTTAAGGTGGTATCCACAGCACCTTAATGCGTTCAATTTTAATGCCCTTCTACCGGATATCGAATTCGGGAAAAAAAAATCGTTACTAGAACAGCGGGTAGGGCTAAATATTATTTCTTGGTGATGCTAACTTCAGTATATATGTGAACTTCCTAAGCGAGACTATTTGATACTGCACTACACAAAGGTCGTGTTTGGTAGCAACATTGTGACTGATAAATGATATATGCCTTAATGCAAAAACAGGATAAGTTTGCTGAGAAGAAATAATATAGTCATTTCCACTCTTCCACTTAACCCAAAGGAACGAAGCTAACAATCTTACCAAGGTACTTATTTCATTATTTATATAAAAGTGTTTCAAAACAACAACGTTTGGGAAGTGATTTCTGACACCAAGATAATACAAGACAGTATAGACCAAGCTGGGTGCACAAATGCTTCATTTCGGAGTTAATAGGCTACCGAAAACATGAAAAAATGAACTTACTGGGACCTACCATAGTAGGGTCAAGACTTCACTTAAGAACTAGTAAGTGCCCTATCCAAATATCTGTTTCAGAATCCTGCGGTACTCACGCAACAATTTTTGTAGATAGAGTTTGCCTACGCACATATAATTTGAAGAATACTCACCAACTACCTCTATAAAAATTCTTGTGAGTACCGCAGGATTCTGAGTTGAGTTGATTTTGAGTTTGTCCCTTTCAGCAGTGCGGCTATATGAGACGGGACCTACTGATTAACGTGGAATCCGAATCACAGCTTCCGCCGGGTATCTAACCCGGGTCTTCCATGCCACAAAGGCGAGTAGGCTAACCGCTTAGCCACAAGGGAGCTCCGCAGGATTCTGAAACATGGATATTTGGATAGGGCACATACTAGTTCCCCTAAGTGAAGTCTTGATCAGACTATGATAAATCCTATAATTTTGGAGCTGACGACTTTTAAAAGTTCATTTTTTCATGTTTTCGGCAGCCTATAACTCAAAAAGAAAGTACTTGTACACCCAGGTTGGTCTATACTTTTTGTCTTATCTTGGTGTCAGGAATCACCTCGCAAACGTTGTCGGTGTTTTGAAAGACCCTGTACATATTATATATATATATAAGGGTGTCCCTTATTTTGGATAATTTCGTGTTGCGATACGCGCGCACACACCCAAATGTATTCTATGTGACCATAAACACGCATTAGTGAAATAGCAGCTCTCTATGAGAACGTTAACCCGTGCCGACTTGACGTCAGTCATGAAATGGCGTTTTCACATTATAATATAATTTAGAATTTCCAATCGTGATAACGGAGAAACTAAAAGAGACAGAGAAACGAAACTTTGCACGAAGCAACTAGAGAAACGGCGACATCTGTTCATGTATTGACAAAAAGCACCGGATGAACAGTGTTGGCAACCCAAGACAAAGTTGTGTTCTTGTAAATGGAATGACCTAAATTGAATATCATCATTGGAAGCAGCAATAAAAATAAAGACAAGAGAGATTGTAAGGACAGAACAGTGTTGCAAACTTTTCGAGAAATAACTTGTAATATGTGTTAGGCGCACACAGGGAGTGAGGTTCTAACGTTTTGTACACTTTAAATCAGACATTGACAAGAATTGTTTGCGTTGACTAAGTCTAGAAGCATCCGCTGAACAGTGTTGCTATCAACAGAAGAGAAAAATTGAGTTTGAAAGATACAATAACTCGGAAAAGGTCACTAGTGCTGTATGGTTTAAAACCTATAATGCAAGGCGGTCGAGCGTTAGGAGTAGAACTGTGGTTATGTGAGATCGATAACTCACCGATATATATATCGTGTAAAAGCTGACAGGTAAGGTTTGTGAAGATGACAACGCTGCACAGCGGGTTGGAATCCCAACAACTTGGTTAAAATATGAAAACAGCATTCCATTTGCATGGGTTTATGTACTTGTGGGCTTTTGAGGACGCTGATAACCATGAAATCAAGATTAAAATTGCCGCCGCTGTGCAGCGTTGCCATCTGTTAAATGTGATTTATATTTCAAGACTGTCATTGCCACAACTTGCAACAATTTTCTACTTACTGCTGTTTTGAAAAAAATGGCCGCCATTTTGAAATTTTACATTCGATCGCCGAGAAAATCTATACAGCAAATTTAGCATATCTTGTGCTTCCACCGTCAAAATTTTAACTTAAAAGACTGAAAATTGCGCTTCGTAGCGTGGATACTCGCAGTTTTGAAAAAATGACCGCCAATTTGATATTTTACGTTGGTATGCCGCCAAAATCTATTCAGAAAATTTAGTGTCTCCTGCTTGTACTCTGAAAATTTTAACTTAAAAAGCCGAAAGTTGTACCCTGTAGTGTGTGGTAGGGGAAGACAAACGAGTTGATTTGATTTTGTTTAACGTCCCTTTCAGCAGCGAGGCTATATGAGACGAGACTACTGATTAACGTGGAATCCGAACCACATGAGCTCCCTCCGGGAAGCAAAACCGGATTCCACGCCGAAGACGCGTACACTAACCGCATAGCCATGAAGGAGCTCGGCAGACAAACGAACAAATGTAGATCGTCATCCAGAAGCCTGACTGACGTTCGCCAAATATGAACACCAAAAAGTGTCTATTAATTTAAAACAAAGATACAATTCATGTTGTATGAAATAAATAAAGGTTTTAAAATGTCTTATATGAAATTAACATCTTCCCAGCGTAAATAAACCTGCCATATATTCTCCATGAGAATACGGGACACCTCAGATCCCCCCTCCTCAACTTTCCAACACAATGCAATTAACTGTAGTCTGGTTATAAACAGAAGTATAATAGGCCGCGGTGGCTCAGTGGTAGAGCGTTCACCTCTAGTGCATGGGGTTCCTAGTTCGATCCCAGCTCGCGCTAAGTGAGCCTTGTGGTGGACAAACGTCTTGTGCGTGGGTTTTCTCGGGATTCTCACGTTTCCTCCCACTTTCTTCATTCCGTCATTTCATTCATTTCTCATCATCACCGTCACCTTGAGCATAGCAGGCATTACCGTGAGACTAAAACTAAGATTTCATTTTTTTTTTTTCCCAAGAATACGCGAAATTCACTAAGCAGCAGCTGCTTTTCTCTGTTCGTACTCTACAATTAATTGTATAGATTGAAGATGCCTAAAAACTTAAGATATGCTATAAAAATGCTTTACAGGAAAACAATATGCAAATTATTTAAATCAGTGGTACAATCTACCTTCAATATTCTTCGCGCGTTTAGCAATATTTATTTACATGGCTGTATTTACCAAAATTACGTTCGTGAGTTTAATCTGATGAAAAGCGAATCCTTGTATCGTGTGTAATTGTCAGGACTAAATTTACATTTTTCTAAGACCTGGACCAAAGCACATTTCTGTGCCCCTAGCCTCTAAAAAAGATTATAATTCTTGTCAACTAATCTAATGTGTTGCTGGAGAAAAGGTTAGTCATCTTTCCTGTGTTTGAAATGTAGAAACACTCAAAGCCATTTTTTTTTAATATTCCGGAGAATATCCGAGTCTCCATCAAGTGCAATGGAAAAAGTAGCATTGCAAATTTCGCTCGCTATCAAGTCGAACAGGGTGGTGTAATAACTTCCTCGAAACTGTTACATGCAACAGCGTGCTGTTCATTCACTAATTACAGGATTCCCAGCCAGTCCGAATGTTTTGTTTTTCACTTTTCGAATAAGCTGATATTGATAGCAGAAATGGAACGGAGTTAAAATACGGGACATTTCCCTGTCCCGACTAAATTTAAGGGGACACTCGGGCCCCAAAACGGGACTTTCCCGCTTTTTATGGGACGTATGGCAGGCTTAAGCGTAAAATAAATAGTTTTATTGTTGAAGTATTCATTTCCGATCCTTCTGCGTCTAATTCGGGAACTTCCCGAGCACTTTTCTCACGGCGTGTACATCAAAACTTCCACTAGTACTGAAATTTGAATTCAGCACTTGAAATAGTAAGAGCTACTCCGAGCATTAAGCTTCTTAAATTTGACAAGAATTTTTACGCTATTGCTGGTGTTGTGTTGATTCTACAGAATGCTTATTTGAAGAGTAGCAACAAATGACTGAACTAAACTGTTATTGTTGGAAAACCAAATTTTAGTTGAAGAAACTTGTTTTACATCAAAGGTAAGAAAAAATGAAATGAAATCTTTTAAGTTTACGTCCCACGGTTATGCAGGTTACGCTAAAGGAGACGGTGATTATGAGAAATGAATGAAACGGTGGAATGAAGAAAGTGAAAGGAAACTGGAGAACCCCGAGAAAACCCACGCACACAGTGTTTATCCACCACAAAGTTCACGTGGCGGGAGCAGGGTTTGAACCCTGGACCCAAAGCACCAGACGTGAACGCTCTACCACTGAGCCACCGCGGCCCCCAAAGGTAAGAAATAATACTAATAGTTTTACTAATGTATTTACGTATGTACTATTAGTACTGGCACCTATGCCCTTAAACCCGTCAAACGTATGAGTGATAATGTCCCTCGGTGTCATCAAGCCGACGAGCACACTATTCACGGAAAATATTTTCTAAAGTACAGAATTGCTTATTTTACTTCAAATAATCTATAAGCATAATCCATACATTAATTTGTTCTATAACTATCTCAAGCTTTTTTTTTTTTTTTTAAATTCATTTAGTGCATTCAGAACTTTATTATAAAGATCTGAATGTTGTATACCTTAACGTGGAAGCCTCTAATTCGCCCAAGGAAAGTTTAAAATCGGATAAAAATCACTTACAATGTTATCACCTTAGTTGTATCAACAATATACTAACAAATAGGTCAAAAACCCAGGTGGGTTTTAAAGTGTTTTTTTTCAGGTGGGTCCAACCCGAAAAAAAAACAATTTTTTTTCGGGCTGGGCCCACTTGGGCAAGCCCTGGGGTCAACACATATTACACGTTATTACTCGAAAAGTTTGCAACACTGATCTGTCTTTACAATCTCTTTTGTCTTTATTTTCATTGTTGGTTCCAACGATGATATTCAATTTAGGCCATTCCATTTACAAGAACACAACTTTGTCTTCGGTGCAATACTGTTCATCCGGTGCTGTTTATCAATACACGAAGAGATGTCGCCGTTTCTCTAGTTGCTTCGTGCAAAGTTTCGTTTCTCTGTCTCTTTTAGTTTCTCCGTTATCACGGTTGGAAATTCTAAATTATATTATAAAGTGGAAACGCCATTTTATGACTTTGTCGTCAAGTCGGCAAGGGTTAACGTTCTCAGAGAGAGCTGCTATTTCACTAATGCGTGTTTATGGTCACATAGAATTCATTGGGGGGGGGGGGGGCGTATTGCAACACGAAATTACCCAAAATAAGGGACACCCTAATATACATATTTAAAGCCATTATTCCCATTGTAAGAGGACTGGTACAAAACGAAAAAAGGAGACAGTGCTTCACTTAAGAATAACCATGACGAACTACAAGTAGAATTAGCTTCCCTCCCATCAACAACTACTTGAGGAGGGTCTTTGGTTTCGAACTGTACAGAACGCTAATAATACCAGGGCAGTAGTTTTAGCATTTATGATATGTAATCACAAAGAATCTTGTACAGCACAATCGTTAGTTATCTACCTAGGCAATTATGAATTTGACAAGTGTGAATAGGTCATCGCAGGTAGTGTACGAGAAATGAAGTTGAACGGAGGAGTGTATGGTTAGTTGGCGCCATGTCGCAGTTCGAGCAACGCTCAAACATCAAGTATACGTGCAAGTTGGATAAACTGCTTCACAGACTGATAGTCTTAAAACTGTCTAAGGTAACAAGTCTTAAGGAAAAAAAATTGTCTCAAAGATACCCGTTTCGCCACCGTACAAAACATCAAAAGAGGACTTTCGTCGGTGTTTACAGCAATAGCAGAAGCAGTGTTCCGAAGATGCGATTAAGTAAATGTGTAGTTATTTTGTAGCAATAAAGAGCTGCAACCACATTCCGGTGACTTTTTGGCTGCCCTGGTAATAAGGAACAAAATCAATGATGGATACTACTGAAATACAACACGATCGACATCTTTGCAGTTCTTTTTAGAAAAAGAACTCAGCATATTTCATCCAACATTAAAATTATCTCTCCCCGCTCGTGTAGCAAGTGCTCTTTTGGTGCATATGGTCCCGGCTTCGATTACCGAAAAACGAAAACTGCGTGGTTCGGATTCCACTAATAATGTAGTCCACACTTCATATAGCAGGGGGGTGGCCAACGGCGCGGACTCGTTGATAGGTAACCCGCAGTGGCCTGTGTCGAACTGTCTGTATCGATCATCACTGTTATTGTTTTATAGTTCTCTAGCAAGCTAATGAACAGATAATTAGACCCTTAGTGATATCTGAAATGAAAAGTAGCCCTCAAACCTGTAAAAGATTAGCCATCCCTGTCATATAGCTTTGGTGTTGCATTTTAGCCCCCCTCCCCCTTAGAAGTGGAACCAACATTTCAATATCAAAGCCTGCAAAAAGATACTTACTACTTCGAACCGTGGGTTGTTGGAAATGGCAACAAGGATGTAGGGCTAGCCCAGATTTTTTAACATTACTACATAGTTATCTCGAGCAATTTAAATATTAACGTAAAATCTTTATAAATGAACTAAAAAACTAAATCTACACTGAGGACAACCTTTATTGAATGCATACTGGTTCTTTACATTACATAAAGGATGGTATAAATAAATTGTTAAAAGCACTTCTCTCTAATCAGACCACAGTGAACAGAAGATTATTTCTCTTAGGCTGAAAACAGTAAAAGATTTTTAAAAAACTTTTTCATTTATCACCTTGTCATTTTGGCTTGCTACCCTGGTCCCCTGAGCTGATATTTCACAGGACATGGAAGTTTTAAAAGTCGGTTGTATTTAAAGCAAATCCTACAGCCACCACCACCACACTCATATACATATATATACCTACATATGCATATTATAAATGACTGATCAGCATTCAAATACTTGCTTTACTTTCGTGAATATACAAGCTCTTCCATTGTTGAAACTGAAATAATATCTTCAGGGCCACATCTTTCTGGCGACTTCGCTTCGGTCATTTTAAGATCAGTTAACCACCACAACTAACCACCCTTACATCATAATAGAGTTATAAATCTTTACTAAGCAATGACTTCCACTAGCAAATAGTATTTATTTACCTGTTACCTTCCAATACATCTATCTTATAATTTATTGATTAAAACAGATCATTTACAAATGCAGGCATACGCTCATTGGTATAGGCACTACCTTTTTTCTTTCTTTTCCCTTTTCATTAAAAGGAATAATTACACTGGGAGACCAACAATATGAAAATGTGCTGACAAGTTATACAGAAAAAGAAAATAATAATAATAATAATAATAATCTGAATACTGTAATTACCAATTCATTGCACTGAGTAAATCATTAAAAAATCATAAGAGAATTCGGGGATGTAAACACATCTCATTCATTTTTGTAGACACACACACACGCACGCACACACCATCTGCTAAACTGTGATCTGTTCCACACCCAATTTTTGCCTTCTTTACATCAGGAGACCAGAGATTAAGTTGCTAGTTAGGCCATGTCAAGTTATCTTCCATGAATATGGTGAAATAATTGATGGTCATGTTTGCATTGTAAGAACACAAAGAGTGGATTCTTAAATGTGATGCTTATTACAATATTGTACCTCACCTATATATACTTATTTTTTTTGTTTGAATATTGCATAAAACAAAAAAGCCGTATTTTTCAAATCTTAATTATCATCAATGTTACGTCAGCATATAAGCACACAAAACGTCTTATTTTGTTGTTTAACATTTTTTCCCCAACAGATCACAAGCTTTAGCCCTGAGCGACTTGTTGATTCCAAAGGAATATAATCAACTCTTCACAAAGACTGTAGAATATACTTTATTTGTTTTTAATTACTTAACCCAATATACAAGCAATAAGTAGTGGCTTCGTGATTAGCAACACGTTATATATATATATCTATATGTATTTATTTATATTTATCCTTACACCCCACGGTACATGTGAAACAGTTAACTTTTTATTTGGAGTCTTGCATGGTTGATTTTTCATTTTTATATATATTATATAATACGTAAGTTTTTATTATCCATGTAATATTTATTATACTACCATAACACACGACACCAGCATTTATACAGAAATGACAAACAAAGCTATCTTATGATTATTATACATGGACTTAACACGGAATACAAGCAACAGAAATACCAGAACAGTTGAGTAACGATTACAGTGGTTTGTCCTATATTGCCAGGAGATTACCAAACTTAATACCTCCTAATCCTAAGGACAGGACCAGTTGAGAAGTTATCACACGGAATTTGAACACAGTCTACTCCATGAGCAAATACTTTTAACATGTATTTACATAATACCTTTTTTTTTTTTTAGATCAAAACAAATTTTTACTCTTTATATATATATATATTAATATACAAATATTTACGGGTAGAGTTCAATATCTTATCTTGCACCACTTAGAATTTGACACATGAATTGTCCTCTACTGTATAATATATATATAATATACTTTTCGTTACGTTTCTCTTAATTATTAAATTGTAATGCTTATTTTTTTTTTTTTTTCCTGTATAAGAAAGAAACTCCTGGATACTGAACCATCATAATGTCTTTTGGCTTAAGTTTAATGACTACAAAATACCAGCAATACTGGCAAGTCACAGGATAACCGTCCCAGAAGCAATGCCCAGGACCACATGGACCCACTGGAAGATTAAGATTACCCCTTATGCTATTAGAATTGTGTTAATTTGAACATACATTAATACAAACAACTTTAGCACATTTGTCTGATTGCTTTTATCTATTTTTTTTTTTTCAAAATATTTTTTTATGCATATGCATCTGAATAATTTCATTGTGTATTGATGAGGTTTCTTTCTATATTCAAGGACTGCAAGAGGCTTACTTTGTGCAAATGCCACACTTGTAATCAACAATCACACACACACACACACACACATACATACATACATACAAAGAACATTCCCCCGATTTTTTTTCTTTCTTTCTTTTAAAGCTTAATCCTCTTGCAAAATTTTTAAGTTAACTTTCAGCTCCGGATAAATGCAACATTGTAGTCTTTGGGGCACTGCCACAAATAAAGTAACAATTTTTGTTTTATTACAACAAGGGAAAAAATAAACAGTTAATTCTTTTTCTAATTTAACTCCTTGGCCCATGAACCAAATTTCTCTATGTTCATTGTGAAGATTGCACTTCTTTATATACATATTCAATAGAGAAAATTTGACTACAAACGGTTTGGCACTTGAAATTTCTCATCAAGCAGTCAACTACTTATAGATTATCACTATAGCACACTACCCTGCATCCTTCATTATCACACGCATTCTCAGCTGAAGTAGTGATGTTTAATGGAATCATAAAAATACATTGGTTTGAGATTCAAAAAAAAAAATTATTTTTTTTTTAACTAAATGCTGATATATATATATTTTTTTTGTCATATGGTCAAAAATCACGTAAGAAACAACAAACAGTTTTGTTTTATAATACCTAATGCGTAACAACAGTGACTTAAAAAAAAAAATGAGAACAATTTGAACAGTTCAGGAACTTGTCCACGATAGAGGGAGTATTTGTACAGCACTCCTAAAAACAGAATGCTGCACCAGAAGCGTATTTTAAAATATACAGTGTTCGTAAACACTTTTTTTAAAAAATAAAAATTAATAGTTAAAAAAAAACTGCGTTCACGAGATTATTTTCAATACTGAATCTATAGTTGCTTTCATTCGAGGTATTAATATAATGAGCTATTATTTATATATAATGATACTGTATAGAATTAAAAATTCAGTCAATTATGTCAACAGCCGTTAAAAAAAAGAAAGGACAAAATAGCTTTACGAATATTTTAATGGACATGGAAACCAATTGCTACACTGAAAGCAACATCGCTTCCCTTTGGTGAAAGGGGTAGAGGAGTTCAAGACAGTCTTCCTTAGTTACTGGTAAGTAGAACTGGCATTTTTTTTTTAACAAACAAAAGTAACCGTAATAACTGATTAATAATAATAATAATAATAAAACGAAAAATAATATATAAGCATTATATATATATATATATTTATTTATTTATTTATAATATGGAACTTTCACACTACTTCATCTAAGTTTTTACTTTGTATCACACGCACTAGATAAAAACCTTTCTTCCAATATTGTTTGTGTGTCAGTATTATTTTTTATTGCAACATTTGGCTGCCAATTTATAATTTGTACTTGGCAGGATAGCTATTAAGAGGTCACAATTGGGAACTTAGCACGTGTTTTAGGATTAAATTATTACTTGTTTCAGGTACTACCTATCACCCATATAAAGCCTATCTTATTCCAAAACCCAATATATAGATATATATATCAAAGCCGAGCCATCAGTCCATGCAATATTTATCACAATCTGTCCCTAGCATATCCAACACACACACAGACAGCACCATCAAGATGGACTGAGGTTAGCTTTCACAAAACGAAATAATCTAAAATTAAATGTATCAAGTGTCCCATTTCAATTTCGTATTTCTGTTTCTTCTCTTGCTGAGCTTATAGTTCTATCGTTTTGCTTTTTAAAGTATAGATCTTACTTTGGGTAGCTATTGTTCACTGTATCACACGACGACACGACACTTCACAGCAATATTCATATTTATATATACACACAACATTAAAAAAACAAAGTGCAGGTAACCACTATATAATATTAAGACGTTAATAGGCTTTGTAGATATATATTTAAATATATATTTTTTATATTTATATAGTCACTATAGTCATTTCTGTTTTCCTCTTCGGTTTCGACACTATACATATCATACACTACACACAATTACGCATCCCCTTGTTAAATTACCACTACTCCAACTGAGTTGTTTAAAAACAGTATTCTTCATCACAACTACAACTTTTTCTAAAGTTTTTTTTTTTTTTTCTCCTTCCATTCATTGTCTAGTAACCGCTTGTCATTATCTGTACGAGTAAATCACCATGACTGATGCTCCTTAACATCTGAGCAAAATCAACTGCTAAGAGCTAAACCAGTCATGCAACTGGAGTGGGGAAAAATACTTTATTTTTATTTTATTTTTTTTTAGAAAAAGTTCTATATGCATACCTTGTAATGCAATGACCACACTGGTATGTCTGTATTGTCACAGTTAAAGAATGACTTAAAAATAGAGAGCCACAAATGTACTTGGTGTTGGTGATATGTAGAGGATTTTATGGTGAGAAAATCACTAACAGAGGCACTCCCCATTTAGTCACATACTATAAAAGACTACAGATGAAGGTCTCACTTTGGAATGAAACACCTCTACATTTTTTTTAAATACACAATATTCTTTTTTTTTTTAAAAAAAAAAAAAAACTCCAGTTAACACTGCACTTTTGTCATTTGATTATTCAGGAATTTTTTTAATTCCATTTTTTTTTCATTGGTAATTTCACAATCAGTGAATTTTGAGCTTTAAAAAAACTGTTCCACTTCTTTTCAGTATGGAAAGTTATTGTATCTTGATTGGAACTGGCCTGAACAGGGAAGATATCATTAATACTTGCTATGATGGTAGGACTAGCACAGAACTAAAGGCTGTGATCCCTGAGGCTTCAATCCAATTTACTGTTTTAATTATTTAAATCTTGTTCCTCCTGGGGTCTTTCAACGAACTACCCGACGGAAGAAACATGTTTGGCTGGATTAAAAAGAGTTTGCGGAAGGATTGTGGCCATGTCCGCCATGACACAAGATATGTCTCAAGGATGCTTCCATTAATTTTTAAGGCCACGCAAATTTCTAGAACCGGCAGATATCTTGAGTTTTGCTAAGGATCTGGCCAACAAGCAGCTACTCTGATCAAACCATACTCAGGCTTGGTGGTATACAAGCTTGTAAAACTTATGTACTACTTCAAAATTGTTTATTGTTAACTACAAACACACTCCAAAAAAAAGACACACACATACATGCATACAACAGGCACACATACACATACGTATATTTATATATTAATTATCTATATTTATATAATGTAAGTTGGGAGAAATTTACGCCAACATCCTCCACACCATTGTTTTTCAGTTGCCCGAAATCTTGTGCTCTCCATCGTGGTAATAATAATAATACAATAATAATAATAATAATAATTAAAAAAAAAAACCTTCGCATCACTGACGATTCTCACTCGGAAGCAATTTGTACAACTTGGTAACAGACAGAGGCCAAGAATTCCTTTGCCTTTTATCTTATCCTGGCCCAGTAACCGTAAGGCACAGTGTCTATATGGGAAAGGAATTCTTCCCCTCTTTAACTGGCTAGATAACAGTCATTTTAAAAGGAACAGTAAAATATCACCACACGAAATACGTCAGAACACAAACCTGTTTAAAAAGTAGATGGTACGTTCTAATGAATGGCAACTTCTTATATTTGTACAATCCTCTTAACAACTCCACTCTACCATTTTTATTTCTTTTTCTTTCAGGAGATAAAAATGAGGATATGCTATTTACTCTATACGAAGTTAACAGTGAGCAATAATAAGTTTAAACATAAAAACTCAAATCACTTTATGCCTCTCTGGAATTAAGTGATTGGTAGGGTGAATTGAGGTAAATTATATGGAAGAAAGAATTAATAAATATAAGTTACATACAGGTACCCACACCTCTAAGCTTCAAACAACTATATACAGCACCTTCACCTGAGAATCAACATGGCAGTACACACATCAATCCGATGTAGTTCTTGTTTTATATATATATAATTCAGCTCCCCTACCGAAGTATTTCGTAATAGTACACAGTAAGTAACGCCAGACATTGCACAATTACTACCCTAACAACGTCAAACACAAGGCACTTGAGTACTTCATAAGTTTCAATCCTTGTGCCCATTTAAGATTTGGATAGTTCTTTTTATTTTATAATCTAGAAATTTTTCTGACTTGAAAACTAAACTATCACCCCTTTGATTCACAACCCCTCTTGAACTAAAGAGCATCCTAGTTTTGGTACTTTTTATGCTTTTACAAAATGCATGGAAGAAGAATGGTGAACTAGGATCTCTTATTGGAAAGTGGCTTCAATTACATTGGATTTGAAAAATCACTTTGATCTAAAATCCTGCACATTATAAATATGCAGAGCACAGTCTGTTCCTATTAGCTGGAAGGTTACACCTTCCGTCTTTGGTATTCAATGCACTATACATGTACAGCCTCAGTTTTTTTTTTTTTAAATATATTTTTAATTTTTTTTTTTTTTAAATTCTGCCTTCCATCACAACTTATTTTTTTCTATCTTGATTTCAGACTTTGTTATGCATAAAGAATATAAACTCTGCAGCAAATGAATAATTTCACAGGAATATCTTCAACAAATTTATTGCACTGATTACCTCAGAAAAACTATATCTGGCACAGCACTTATTCAAACTACTCTACAAATAAAATATTTCAGTCTCCTAACAACGTGCCTAGGAATGCAGAAGTTAACATAAAATATACATATATAACACATTTTAAGCATTTGCTTCAATCGTCTATCAAAATAAATTCAATTTTTGAAAACAAAAAGCATGATTCGTCATTTAAGGATTTGTTTTAAATAATATGCAAGGAAAAATTGAAGACTATTTCTTCCCCTAAAAAAAAAAGCAAGAAAAAATCACCACATACTACAGAAATATTTCACTTTAAAAAATCAACGAAAAGAAAAAATTATTTTGGAATAAATATATTCACTGCGAGTGTAAGAA
Source organism: Thermobia domestica (assembly GCF_964235325.1). Lineage (NCBI taxonomy): Eukaryota > Metazoa > Arthropoda > Insecta > Zygentoma > Lepismatidae > Thermobia > Thermobia domestica. The sequence goes on from NC_137464.1 coordinate 248,520,122, forward strand.
AAGCTAATAAAGAAACTGAGTCAAAAAGTGCCTGAAGGAAGGGAGGGAGAGAGAGAGAGAGAAAGAAAAAGAGGAGAGAAAGAAGAAAGAAGCACACATGCGACGAACAAAGCACTTAGGGAAGGCAGTCCATCCAGATACAGCATAAAAATAGACTACTGGTTATCGTTAAGGACGGTAAATATAGTGTGACGAAACCCCTACCACGATTTTTCTTAATTTTAAAGATTTTTTTAGATAGCTATTGTATAGACTAACATGGAAGAAAAACAACAGACCAAATACATACATTAAATTACACTTAAGATCAAAACTACTTGCAACAACAGAAAGCTGCACGACCATTCACTTACACTAGTACTCACTAAACAAAATTAATCACATTTGAATCTTTTGCAAAATCATTACATGTTGAATTCATTATATATTAGTCAAATGACTGGTCGTGCATAATACTACTATTACACATATTTTACATGAAATATTCTAGTTACTGAACTGCAAATGTACACACATTTTTTTTTTTTTCGATTTTCAAATACATTATATACATACCGGCATAAGCCTCCTACACTAATACATAGAAATGATGTAACTCAAAAACAATAGTACTGCGATATAATTTCTTAATATACATGTACACATTGATAACTTGTACATTCTGACTTAGAGACGTCTATACTTGGATCAAACCATGCAAGATTCCAATAAGGCGATATATATATATATATATACTTTATTTTTTCATGTGGTAATTAAATTTGAACCTTATTGGGATTTGAGGTCAAGAGAAGGGAAATCCATTCGAAGTACACTCGTTAAGAAACGCAATTTTCTTAATTATTTTTGGAACAAACATGAACGAGTATAAACATGTGACCCACAAAGTTCTCACGTCATCGTTAAAAAAAAAAAAAAAAAAAAAAATCGAAGAATTCGGGTTAAAAAAAATAAAAATTTCTCTTAAAAAAATTGATTCCCTTCTCTCATACAGGCACTAATTTAAACTGAACAGCCACAAAAGCATAGGTACCACGTTTTTTTTTTTCGTTTTTTTAAACTATTAATACAAATCACATCCGCAAAAAACAATACAGCAACCACTATAATTTTTTAATGCAGTCCAACATCAGATCCTAAACGTAATGTTTGGTCTCGTCTTTATCCGTTGTATACTCAATATGGTTGCTACTGGAAGGATCTTGACTATTTTTGAAGTGCATCATCTAAGACAGCCCACTGAACACAGAACCTATAATATTACATTATATATAGATATATCACAAACTAGCTACAATAAGAGTTCCTAATAAAAGCCCATCCCACAGAACCACACAAGTCTGTATACAAACATCTAAATATGCACAAAATTCATCCTTGGGGCTCCTTATAAAGCCAACATAATTCTAAATTCTACTTGTTAACTTTTAATATACATTTTATATCACTGGAAGAAATATCAGCAACACCTAAGGCTGATAACAGTTCACTCATATATCCTCCCCAGGCATTCTTAACATGGAGCAGACATTGGTCAAATTTTCACTTAACATCTAGTAGAGAGTCCATTCTAAATCTTTTGGCAGACGACATTGATAACCATCTCACTTAGTCATAACATTGCAGTACAATTTGTGTATATATATAATATATTTATATTTTTATTTATATATATATATATATATATATATTTATATATATTTATTTATTTATTTTAAATTTATTTCTATCTGACAATTGATATGGCTCATTTCAACTACTCTTACAAATTTATAACACATACTCTCTTTTAATTAAAAAGGATAATACATATCCTTAAATACAATTATGAAACACAAGTGGCACTTCATCACAAAATACTGGAAAAGTAAGGAAAATACTAATTGGTAAGGACTTTCTTTTTTGAAAAAGTGATTGGTTTATTGTAAAACTTTCATTTGTGCAAATATTAAACTACTAAAGCTGAGCTCACATTCAGATGAGTGATTCAGTGAACACTGCCCAGTCCAGACTTGATGAATGCATCACAAGACCCCCGTGGGGTCACAGAGGTATTTCCCAGACTTCTATCAAAACAAGCGAAAAGGCAAGGATGGACTATGAACCTCAGACATGTAACATCAAAGCTTCGAGCAGTGAGGTTTCAAATGACTTGAACACTTGTACTCTTTTTTTTTTTTTTTTTCTTATTTTATCTTATGTTGTCAGGATATCTGTATTGTTATCACTTTTTTTTTCTAATAAAGGAGCACCCCATTATATATTTTCACCACAAACCGAAGCAGTGGTGATCATGTACCTAACAGTTCACAAATGTACTGCACTTTCAACACCCGCACATATTAAATTGACAAGTTTTGCACAGGTAATTATCACATTCATTGGCAGATACACTACCAAAAAGGATGCAGTAATTCATGTTAAATCTACATCTCACAATAATGCATTTCATACATAGTTTTCACTTAAAAATCTTATATACTACTGACTTAACATACCTTATACTAGGTAAACATCTTTTGGTACAATATTGGCAAAAAAGTAAGCACAAAATGTACATTCCATTAACCATGATTAATCTTTCATATACATATTTATTTATTTATTATTATTATAAGACTTAAAAATTACATTGGCATTCTTTTCTCTACATATGGGACAAGTTCAAAGCAACCCTGCTGCAATGCTTACAAAAACTAAAGAATAAAGGGATGCTTTGTAGCAGGGTTGAAAAATTTTGCACCATTCTGAAACAAAATAAAGTCAGTTTCTACAGGAGCTTTGAGAAGTCACATTTTAAAAGCCACTCAAAAGTCACAGCACAGTTGTACATACGCTATGTTTGACTTTCCAAACACACTCACATTCCAAAACAGGACGCTAACGCTTGAATTCATTGTACATATTCAAAGTGCAGCACAACAAGCCTTTCCAATGTTTTTTTTTTTTCTCTTTGTTTTTCTTTTTTGTTCCAAGATATGGACTGAAGCTTAAAGCAGAATAACCGTTATCTTCGAACTTTTGTAACGCATACTTGCACAGTTTAAAAACAATACTTACTAGTCAAATATTACTGTTCTGATATAATATGATTGAGTGAATTAGAGAAGTCTTCTTGTTTAAGAGTGAGATCACAGGGAAGTTCTCTGATGAGAAGCCTGATTTTACAGCTTAAAATGCAACACCTGCATGTCTTTCATCTATATGCAGGACTGAAAAAACAATTAAAACAAAAAAAGGAAGAAAAAAATCCTTCTTTACATGGACTCACCACCAAGAAGATCTCCAGGTAACAATGAATTTAATGGAGTAGCTCGATGCTGTTCACCATCAAAGGTTGGAGCACCCCAGAGGGAACTCGCGGTCGGGTTTGCCCACAATTGGCTACCACTGCTAAGAGCCCATGTATCAGTACCCTTGGAAGTTACAGGTGTGAATGTTGTGGGAGCTGGAGCTGTAACTGGAGTCGATCCCCTCATATTTACACTCCAGCCTGCAGAGCCTCCTTGTTGCTGTCCACCATGACCCAAGCATTGTAAGAGAGAATGCACTTCGTTTTCGGCAGGGGATTCAGCAAATATAGTTGTGTTCCCTAGGACGCAATTGTTCAATGCCCCTTGAGCCTACGAACAAGAAAGAGAAAATAAGTATGATGATTCACTCTCGCAAAGAATTACTGAATTTTAAAGAATATTATACCAATTTAGTTTCTTAAAAAATCCACATATTCGTTCAACAAACATCTTGGACGGATTTATGAAAAATGTCTGTACTATGAATGAAAAGCGATGGCCCTCGCTGTACTTGATCAAAGAATTTAATATTATTTCAAAACTCATTTAATCCATCTTCAGGTACAGTATTGATCATCATCTCAGATTTTAAATATTTAGAACTTCAACACTTCTAACTCTGATAACTTTACCAGTACGTAAGGTGTACTGCTCAGTTCACTTATTAATACATGAAAACCTAATGGAATCTACCAATCCTTAATAATGAACTTTTAAAATTATCTGAACCTTGACTTTCCTGAACATGACCCAACACAAAATTATGCTGCCGGGAAATCCTAACATTTATTTTCATATTATACAAAAATATATTATTTTCTTTTAACACACTGGCTACCATGGAACTCAACGAAAATGTCACCGTAAAAACTATCTGATGTATGTTTTATAATCACGAACTTCAATCGGAAAAACAGAAAAAAGTTGACTATTCCAAAAATACATGGATTTTATCTACGATAAGAACTCGAAAATGTGTCTTGGTACCCAATATGTTAATCTATAAGTGATATTACAATATATCAGTAGCGGTTCGTGGTCTGTAGAAGCACCGGTTGCAATGCTGCAATATCAAAGATGTGGAGGTACGCGCAATTGTTCCCTTCCCTCAGCATTCTTAAGTCTTATCCAAAACATATTCAGGAAATATGAAGAGGAAAGTCCTTTTAAGCTCTATTTGTATATTTATTCATTAAAGTGTATTCTCTAATATTGGTTTAATATAAGCTATTTCTTTTTTCTTTCTTTTCTTTTTTTTTTTTTTTCAAACAACCATTATCAGTGTATGTTTATACACTATTTATATACAAAACTTTTTCACTCATGTCATTGAACAAGAGATAAATCGAATATATAGCATGTGCTGTAAACCATGAATGATATCGTTAACCGAAAAGAAGAAAAAAGCAAGAAAATTGCATATATTCATGCACGCAGTTGCATTATTTTAAAATGGAAGACCTTTCTTCGTTCTTTTCGAGCTTCAAATTTTTCTATCACTTCATTGAAATCTGAAATGCTGCTTGCCAAGTTTTTCTGAATAGAAAGCATCACTACCGCAAATATTTTCTGCTTATTTTCTTTAGGATACAGAAACACCTCTCTCCTCCGACAATATGCATTTTGTTAGCATTTCTTTGTATGAATGTAAGTGACAAAGAGTCCATTTTCATTAACCACGTATTTTTGTCTGCTGTTCTATAAAGATGCATGAAATCTATGATTTTTTCCTTCGAAAATGAATATATATGGTATATTTAACATTCCAGCAATTTAGGCTAAAGAAGACAGATGAGTATTGAAAGTGAATGATTTGAGATTATTTTTTTATGCTCTCCGCCAGAAATCGAACACGGGATCATGTGCACGAAAGACACAGAGCTAGGAATTAGACCAGTGGTAAGACATTTTCTGCTTCGAGACTCGATCGATCCCCCCCCCCCCCTTAGAATAGGATATTTTTTTATTTTAAAAATAAAACCTATACCAAGAATTTTCACCTTTGTATTATAAATGTAAAATAAAACTTATTGACTTCGAACGACCGCCCTCCCCCAAACACACAGCCTGGATCCGCCCCTGCTACCACCAAACGCGTATCTGTTCTTTGTGAGTTTCTGTTTTGTGAATAACTTCTGTCTTCTAAGCGTCTATATCTCACCCACTCTATCAATTGAGTTAAGCGCTGCCAAGCGGAGGAATTCGTAACTATTAGAGAAGCTGACTATATACCAGTGGCAGAAAAAGGTGCAACTGGAAGGGAGCAATACAGGAGGATAGCAGCGACGCAGGAATAAATCCACTTCCTCATGTTAAGAGACCTAGGAGATCGCTGCCATATGCTCAATGTTACTGCTTCCAGTGGTAACGCTCACTGCAACTGGAAATGTAAATCACTCACTCTGTTTTTTTTTTTATTGATTTTTTTTAAGAAATCAATAAATATTGTTTTGTGCTCAAGAGCAAAGGTTTATTTTTTACTGATACACTACTTTAATACCTAAAAATTTCTTTAGTATTAAAAAAAATATCCGGTTGCACAACCATGCAACATATAGTACCATCCGCCGCTGCAATATATACTTTGACACTGAATGAATACTGTTACTGTACTCCGCCAATACCATAATAATTAATACTCCGCTAATACCAGATTTCGTACAGGTGATTTTTACTGTCATATATAAGGAAAGGTTGAATTTTGCAATCCTCACTTAATGTTGCAGAAAAGACAATGTTAACTTTTATGAGCTTGAAAAATTCACGATGAACGTTGTTAACATGCACATTAATTTTGAATACCTTTTGGCGTCGAATTCGAATGAATAATTGAATCTCACAATTGCCAGATTTACTTGAAAAATCAATAACAGTACAGAAAAATCACAGAAGTTCAAAACTAGTATTAATTCCTGTTAATAATAGTTGTTTTAGAAATCTAATAGCTATATATTAAAATGCTAGGTTTATATGTTTGTGGTCAATAGAAGTTTATATGTTAGTGGCCAATGATATCTCGGAAACCACAAGCTCTAGAAAGATGCCGTTTTCACTGCTTGATTGCAAATTTTGTGTAGATTATTCACTTCTAATTGAATATATTTTTTTTTTAATGGCCGTTATTTCTTTATTATATTTTTTTAAGGGTACACTGGAAGTATTGGAATTTTAAAAAGTAAAGCGTCATATTCTACGAGTTATACATTCCAGTACAACAATTTTATATAGAGGTTGTATATCTCTCAGGAGTTTGTTTCATGGGCAAATGATAATGAAAAACGAAAGATGACCATTTCTCAGTTAAGATGAATCTTTATTATTTGGAGTGTTTTGGCCAATGAACACTATGTATCATTGACATTTTAACTCATTGTGTGTGTAATGTATTTGCTTATTACATACTGCATGCAAGAAGGAAGAAAACGCTCATCATACATGAATTAGAAACTCCAACCGCAAGTAGGCTCAAATCTTGCAAACGGTGCGAGATATTGAAAAAATAATCGAAAAAAATCTCGCCTTTATCGTACCCGTTGCCGATTTTTTTTTTTTTTTATCAAGACGTCTTTCACTTGTATCTGTAAAGAGACCTGTACAGATGTTGAGGAGTGACAACGAGATTGATGCTTATATGTGAATGGTGCGCTGTGTAGAGAGTGCAGGTTCAACCAGTGAATAATAAAATATATGAATCAGTTTTTTTTTTTTTTTTTTGGTTAGTTGTATTAGAAAGTAAGTTTCAGAGCTGATGTTCGGATAGGTTGTAGGCTGTTAATTACGGAGTTCCATCTTTTATCTTAATATCAGTTATCCGAGTTCAAACTGGGATTCCTAGTTCTAATGTACATGATTTATAATTAGTTATATGCATTGTTGAAGCTCGTTATCCTCCCCTTTCCTTCTCAGTAATTTCAACTTCACAACTGTACGAGAAAGTTTCTAATCTCTCACAAAAATTAGAGTATCTGTACGAAATTTTCTCAGTACGTATTAAAAATCACGTGGAAAGAAGAGGGTCACTCCTAAATTATACGTCCATTTCTCTCCAAGTAGTTGAGACGATTCAAAAAAATTAACGCGATATCCCACCAAAATTTTAATTCAAGTTTAGGTGAAAATAAATAAATAAAAGATAAGGTTAAAAACACCTTAACTCCATACAGAAATGAGAACTGGGAAAAGTTGAAGTTAAAGGGTAAATTCACCCTTTCATCCTTCGCAAATTTTAACTCCAAGCTGTAAGAATGCAGGGAATACTTTTTTTTTTTTTTTTTTTTTTTATCTAACAGTTTTTACGCAGTAATTACCGCAAAATTATTTTGTATGTATTTTCAAATTTACAATTGGCCCCTATCGGATTTGATCCCATTTAACCCCTCTATTCTTCATGGAATTCAACCTCAAACAACAGGATTATTTGAAAGATGGAAGAAATGTACACTCATGTTTAAAATGATTATCGCATATCTATAGCTGTCTTCTTGTAATATATGATGATGATTTTGCAGGGTACTTTTAATACTGATACTGTGTATAATCGGGAAATGTATATTTGTAGTAAATTTTATAGGAAAAGAATTATAAATACGAAAATTAGAATGAGTGCAACAAAATGTTCCTAAATGGCCAAGAAAATTTTATTTTCGTTTTATTGTTCTTATTTACTGGTTTTGACATGAAATTTTCCACATACATGTCTTTGCCGATTATATACATACTAACATTACAAGAAATACCGGGCAAATTCATTATCAAATTATATTCCTACAACATCTTTATAGACATGCGACAATAATTTTGGACATAAGTGTACATATCCAGAATTTCACTAAAATCAGGTATGTTTTCACGAGGGTAATTGTACGACAGACCGACTCAGACAAAATGCTGAGCAAGTCGAAGGGTCGAAGCTAGCTTCAAACATTTTTCTTAATGGCTCAAGATATACTGTGAAGTATTTGAACATCTTTGATTTTGTGTTTAGACGCACGGGGATATTTTGACAGAGCTTATATAGCTTAATCATATTCCTTAGCGTCCCTGGAATGTTCTTTTGATCTTTGTCACTATATTCCTTTTAGTCGTACCGCAAAATTCATTACATACATACATACATACATACATACATACATACATACATACATATATATATATATATATATATATATACATACTCACTCACTCTCTCTCTCCTTAATAAATTTCCAAGATAGTGTTAAATGACATACGAAGTTATTTTTGTAAGCCTGTTATGCTTTAACAGACTGCAGAACCTGATTTTTTTTTTTTTGGGAATTTTTTGTACGCTACGTACTGTATGACACCTGGAAGATCATTTCTTTGGTGTGACGTTTTCGTTATTAACTTTATTATTTGTTATTGTGGATGAACAAACCTTAGTTTTTCCATTTACATAAAATAGCAAAATTATACAATTTTTCTTTCCTAAATTTATATTTTCAAGATATTTTTCCGATGCACGATATTTCCAAACTATTATTCTGAATATTCTTAAGAAATTTTTCGTAACAGCTTTAACTAGGTGCGAAATGAGCCGAGTTTTGATGAATGTAGTTATCCCAAACATGAGGTTTCCCGAAAACCGAAATAAGGTTTTAATTCTCTCTGTAAGTAATGAAGTCAAGAAAATTACTGCGGAACTTTTATCTAAAAAATAACATTAAAATTTACGTTTAAAATGTCATCACGTTCTTCAAGCCATCTAACAGATCGGTCAAACCCTCGCAATATAGATCAAAGAATCATTAATAAAACTTAAGTATCTTATACAATGCTAGCCATTAAAAATGCAACACCATGAAAAAGAAACCTAACAAGTCCGAATTTGTGGAGTATGTGAAGCATGAAAGGATAAACAACTGACTAACAACAACAACGTCGCGAGGCAACCAAGCTGAGTCCAGCTAGAGCGTTTAAGTTCAGTCGTAGACGAAGGTTGGTGTGACGTGTATTCATACAGTCACAAGATGTCTCGTCGTCGAAGGCGGCAGTCATTCCGAAGTTTCAACATTTGTACGCGGACGAATAGTAACGTATTGTTGCCCGTATTTGACGGAATCCAGTCACAGTGCAGTATATGGATTCGATGGTTCCACGAAGGTACTACGCGGTAACAAGCCAAATTCAAACGACCGGCCATACGACGGGCTGGGAGGATAAATGGCTTGTGTGCATGTCTCTGACGGATTGACAGCCACATGCAGTACATTGGTGCAAACACTGGATGATGTTGAACAGCACCCAGTGTCCCCACGAACAGTTCTACGTTGACTGCAGAGCGAGGAATATATGCACGGCGCCTATTGCTGCGGCTTCCGCTGACTGCACATTATAGGTATGGGCACTACAATTCTGTCGTGACAGGTCATTCACTTTTTAAAGAATTTCCAAATTTCCCGGAATTACTCTACTTATTTTTGGGAGAGACCCTATATATATATATATATATATATATATATATATATATATATATATATATATATATATATATATATATATATATATATCCCAAGATCAGTGTACTAACCTACTACTATAATTTTATAATATATATATATATATATATATATATATATATAATTCCAGGTTTCTCCAACAAATTGGTAATCCTGATCATTCACGAGGCGACTTCGATTTAAAGTAGTCACCTCGCAAGTAGTTAGGACAACGGATCCAATTATGAAAAATTAATCTGATGAAAAAAATGTAATATATATATATATATATATAAAAGTACATTAAAAAAGGTATTAGCAGTAGACTCGTGTATTAATTTTAAGACATACTGTAATAAGCTTATTTAGATACTGTACAGGAGCAAACTACAATACATTGAGAACGGGATGTGGCTATCACTAGTGATAAAACGTCCGTAATAGTCTTAAAATATGTCATTGTTGACACAAAAATTAAGTCAAGATTATGTTGGGCAAAAAAGGGCTTAATCCATTGCGTGTCCCTGAAGAAGAATATCCCGAGTGTAACACTAGAAGTATTGGAGAACAACTAGTAAAAAGAAAAAGAAAAAGTAGATGAGTAATCCGTTATTACTGTGTTCATACGCTCTGTAAGTAATCATATCAATGGATGCTAATTTGTGTGCGCTGACACTAACCAGAAAACAAATGTTCGGTATGGATGTATGATTGCTTTTTATGACGCAATGAAAACTTCCAGAACAATCAGTGACTGAGGTATATTGAACATTCAGAGAATTCTAAACATGTATTGTTAGTAAACGTTTATCTATTACACCTGTATGTACAGGTAGTTTTTGAAGTCAAGAAATGGCAGTTGATTCTGCAGTTAAAAGTTTTAAACAATACCACCGGCGATGATGAAAATCACCAACGAAAATTCCAGTAATTTACTGTCAAGATTTTTAAAATGTTTGATGTTTTATCATTCGTCAGTGCTCTATTATTTAACAGAACAAACACTGAGATACAAAGCTTTATGCCACTGCACTCAATATGAGTCCACACGCGAAATCAGAAAAAAATTTAAAGTGGACTTAGCGAGTTTTGGAATCAAACACCAATTGCCACGTTAAGTCAGCGCTAATCAGCATTAGTTGCAAGGCGCAGAGAAGGAAACTACTATTTATTTATTTATTTTTATTTTAATAATCTTGCTTGGGTATCTGAAAATATTCAATAATGAAATTGGATGAAAGATGGAATAGTATATATTATGTGAAATGATTTTATTATTTAAATACGAAGCAATCGTTGGAATGCCTATCCCAAACTGTCAATTATCAACAGCATTAATTTTTACTAAAGAAATGGCCTTCATTTCATTTATAACATTTCATATCAACATTTGACATTATTCAAACTTCAATGACCACTAAATAAACATCAGTCAAATTCATCAACACTATTTACAAACATTTCTTGTGAATACACTTGACATTTTCCTTATTTAGTCCAATTTTAGCTTTAACTAAGAATATTTATTGTTAAAATGCATGCTATTCCAAATTTAGCACCTTTATCTCTGAACTCAGTCGAGGACTGCATGTGAAACCACCTTTAACTTTATTAAAGCAGCAAGCGGATCTAGCTATCTACATGGTGATCAAACTGTTTCTAGCACTACAGTATTAGAAACCATTCTTTATAATCAATAATGATAACGATAATAATAATAGTAATAAAGCTGTGTAGTAACTTCTGCTTTCACTGTTTGCTTAAAATCACCACTTTCACATACTCCGCAAATCTTATGCTTTCAAGTATATCTTAACTGTTTTTTCAACTTTAGTCCACAGACCCCCCTGAGTGTACTTCTTTCGATCCAGTGGAGAAACTGAGATCAAGAGCGGTTATTGAATCATTTTAGAAGATTCAATGCAACATACTGTCTACATCAATACAGTTACATTAGGAGACAATGCCCCTTCTTATGCAACAGTAAAGCGACGGTCAACTGACTTTAGAAGTCGAAGAACCAACATTGAAGATAGACCTTTACCCAGAAGGTCCATTGAAGTATTAATTCAAGAAAGCATTTACAATGTTCAAGAAAGTGTTATAAATAATTGTAAATTGATAAAGACTGTTGAGATAAGTTTGCCAACTACAGCACTAATAGAATTATCACCCAGCATTTGAGAATATGAGAAGTTTCAAAAAGATTGATTGGTTTAAATTTTTTTTAAACCCGTGACCAAAGGTTGACCCGGTGCAACATTTTAAGGAAATCCAGATCCCCCCACCATACGATAAGCGCACTTGGGACATCAGTGGAACTCTCGGGGGGCAATTTCAACAGCAACACTATACTTGAACACTTAGTTGCTCTTTTAACAGATCTTCTGTAACTTTCATATATTCTTATATATTGTTATAAATATACTAGTAGAGGGCTCTTGTTACCTATTGCGTCCATCAGTAAAGGCAAACATGCCCCTACTTCATCTCATTCTCAGACGTATAATTTTTCTTATGAAATACTGTCCCCAATGAAAACTTCAACACAGGAGTAATACTGACTTAAAATAGTAACTAGTTATTATCGACAAAGGTAACAACCTACTTGAACTCCATTCTTTTGTAATCTGGCTTTAAACTTCAAACCCAGACGTCAAACGAAGTATTCCCAAATAAATATATACCTCATCTCAAAAAAGTTTTCAATTTGTGTGCCGAAAGTTTACAAGTACATACCTTTGCAGCTTCTTCTCGTGATGAGTATTTGGCAAAAGCAATGCCATGGTTAAGGTACAGATGAAAGCTCTGGAGTGGTCCGTGTTGCAGACACAAAGTCTTAAGTGTTGAACCATCAATCTAAACAAAAGACAAAATAAATCACCACTTCGTCTCTCAAATAATGTAATTAGCTCACTCTGTACAAATGTACCCTAGCATCATGAATTTTAAATAAGCTTTAATGTCCTACGACCTTCAAAATGGCGTATATATCCATCCACACACACACACACACACACACACACTATTAATTCCATAGGAATGGAATTTTTTGAAATCATGACATGTCATTCTTGAAAAACACTCATAACTCAAAAGTATATTTCCACTTGTAGGTTCTATTCTAAATAAATTACTGCTCTACAGATTACTTCTAATTTTTCATAATTAATGCAGGGACTACCTACTAATTATTAACTTTTGTCTAAATGTTAATTGTAATGCTTTATTCGCAATGTTCATTAATCATCCTATAGAGAGCAAGAATGAGCACATAACTATAGGGCTAAAAACCGCCATTAGACTTATAAAAGGGTATTTAATCCTTCTGATCATACGCTTTCTCTGAACGCTTATTTTTATTTTTTCACTTTAAGTACTCGTGCCTTTCCTGTAAACTGGAAGCATATTTCTTTAACACTTTCGAACTTAGGCCCGAATACGACTGAGCAACTTATCAATGCAAACGGACAAAGCCGGTAGTCTAGCTCCGTAATATTGTACCATTCTATCAATACATGTTCTATTTATCTTTCAAAAACATATAAACGGATAGGAAGCTGGAATTTTATGAAAGGAGCGAAAGTGCTAGGTTTACTTAGACATAAATGGCTTTACAATAATAGAGCGACAACGGGAACTAGAGGTTCAAGTCTATAGATGGAAAAATGGTGGATGTTTACTTACATACAGTGCTTTAAAAATAAAGCGTAATTTTAAATGTACAGAATATTCCTTTGGCAGATTGTAGTGATTATGTTTCAACTATAGAGTGATTTGTGGGAATTCGGACTAAGTATATATATTACTACAGTCTAATAAATGATACATACTTATGCAGGGTAGGAAGAAGTGTAACTAATATTTGAAATACACCGAAATGGCCATCCATCGCAATTTCTTGTGAAAAATGTCACTTTTAGGGGGGGGGGGAGTTTTTACGATCTTTGTCCCTACTCGTCCATAAGATTCAAGCAACTATGAACAGTTTTAGTCCTCAAAAACACCACATGCTAACCTGTACAGAATTATCAGTTTCCATAAATTGTCATAATCTTTGTGGTTATCTGCAGTCCAAGACAAAGACCGTATCTAGAGATCTGACTGAAATTAAGTTATTAACAGCAGGCAAATCATATGACCATAGGGACCTGACAAACAGAAAACCGTATCTATCATATTAGAGACTTATCATAGGCATAACCCTGACGTAAGTTTGTGGCTTTTAGCTACACAGAAAATTATTTCTCAAAACCAACTTTCCAGCAGATACTTTTTTTTTTGGGGGGGGGGAGCTTTGGACGACAGCTATATTTTGATGGGATATGTACTATTATGTATACTGATTATTTTGCGCTAAGAAAAAAAAAATCCAAGCACTCACAAGCAAAAAGAGCGAAATTACAAGTTTCATAACTAAAAATATACATTGAAATTTCTATTTAACCGAAACACATTTTAGCCCAAAACGAAGACATCCAATGACTCTGCTATGCCTTTGCTGCAATCATCAAGCAGAAGTAACTAAGCATACCATATCCACACCAGTTAAGATTTTCTAGAGCACACATAAGAAATAGAACTTCTTTTTTTCGTTTGAGAATAATCTATAGGCTCGGATTATATAGTAACTATGCAGTACAACAGTAGTATAAATGTTTAATCATATCTCTAAACGGGTATAACTATGTTGCCCAAAAGCAAGTGTGGAACAGAGTAAGAAAAGTGTTTTATCTTGTGCCTCCGTGCTTGCTTGTTTAATGTATATTTTTCTCTCGCTGGGAACGTTATCAGCGTCAGTTTTATTACTACGTCACTAGATTCTTACCTTTTCATATCCTATCGTAGATTTAATTTTCTTACGAAGAATAATTTGCATTTAGTATTCCGTAGACTTAATTTCCGTTTCTCACTATCCTTGATTACTGTCCCTGTATTTAACACAGGGATGCAACTAAGCAACGAAAGTTTACTAGCCCAACAAAGAAGCTACTAAGCTCACACCCCACAATAGAAATCATTTACTTACCTTCGGTATGATGTTAAATACTCGCCCGGAGGCGAGTGGTTATTTGCATCCCTGATTTAACATACTCACGGTTTTCATGAACTATGGTTCTAATTAATTTGCAGTGTTAAATCTGCCAGTGAAACTTGTGTTCACAACAGCCTCAAAAGAAGTGAATTTACTGGTAATCCCATCAGAACAAATTGAAATATTGTGGAATTTCACACGTTATTAGAACAATAGTTCATTCATAAAAACCTCGAGCGGACTGTTTAATACTGGGACATAATTTGGGATAGTAATAAATTGAAATTAAACCACGAAGTACTCAGTACAATTTTTAAAAAAGAAACTACAACAGGAAATACAAAGGTGAGGATCCGATGATTCAGTAACAAAACTGGTACTGACGACATTCACAGCGAGGAAAGAAATACCCAATTAAAGTAACAAATACGAAAGCACAAGGTTAAGTCACATTTATTATAAATATGTCCCCAATAGCTTCTATCAATAGATATTGCGTTACCTAGTTCTCTCCCTGAAAGACCACAGAACTCTTACTCCTGGAAGTCGGCGTTTATTTCCTTCATAGGTACGAACTTCATTGAAAAAATTAAATGAAATCTTACTTTGAGTTTTACGTC
This sequence comes from Thermobia domestica, assembly GCF_964235325.1. NCBI lineage: Eukaryota > Metazoa > Arthropoda > Insecta > Zygentoma > Lepismatidae > Thermobia > Thermobia domestica. The sequence goes on from NC_137464.1 coordinate 248,535,525, forward strand.
TAACGGTTATGCCTGTAGGCTACAGGAGAGGGTGATGATGAGAAATGAAGTGGTGGAATGAAGAAAATGGGAAGAAACGGGAGAACCCCGAGAATACTCATGTACATGGTGTCTGTCCCACCACAAAGTTCACTTGGCGCGAACTGGGATCGAACCGACGACTTCATGAACCAGAAATGAACGCTCTACCACTGAGCCACGGCAGCCTACGAAACTTCATTGAATTTGCAACTATGGAAAATGTGGGTAACAATTGGTTGATTTCCTCCCCTTCTTTAAGTGTAATTTTCCAATATCTTATTAATTTTAAATATAGGACAAGGAACTGTAATGTGCTGTTTTTAATGCCAGCTCACACAGCTTTTCTCACATGTAAGATCAAATGTATTTCAGTATATTTTTCTAGCGTTATTTTCAAAACTAATATAAATCATGTTATACCGCATGACCTTTGTTCTTTAGCAACTAGTGTTTGATTCCGAAATAATTTTCGAAGTTTCTTATTTATTGTTAGAACTTCGAATAAATAAATAAAAACCTGAAGATAGACGAAATATAAGCATAACTAATACTAAAGAGGATATGAAGTTACAAAATTTTGTTTATTTTATTACATCTTCAGCGCAATATCAAACACGAATGATTCTATATTTTTTACATTTGACCTCTAGTGATAAAATTGACTTACATATTTCCTTACCTGTGGCGTAAGGTTTTTCAGCAGAAGCCAGGTAGACCCCCAAGTTCCACCATGTCCTCCCCATGATGAGCGGCTGCTACCTGTGCTGCTGCCGACACCAAGAGTACCCCATCCATTGCTGGCTTTGTTTGAAAGGCCAGGTGGTGGTCCTCGAGATTTGCCCATAGGTGCTCCCCACAACTCACTCGTCACTGTGGTGGGAGGTGGAGCATCACCCCAGGTTCCCTTGGACGTTCCAAGCTTACCAAGGGAGCTGTAAAAAAAAATTATGACAACGAAATAAATAACACAACATTAAAAGTGAAAGTGGTTTATTTTTGTTACTAACATTGGTAGAACTTTTTGTTTTATTCGCATTATACTTAAATTAATAGTTATATTTACTTTTACTCATAAAATGTAATCTACAATACCAGCTCAAGCAAAGGTGACAAACATTTTGAAGTGTAAATTAAGCAGCAGCAATAATACTAATAATAATAATAATAATAATAATAATAATAATAATAATAATAATAATAATAATAATAATAATAATAATAATAATAATAATAATAATAATACAAAGTACTAGAGTCAAACCGTGAATAATACCGTATTTTAAATACGAGGCGCGTTCGGGAAGTAACCTCCGATTGGTCACTGCGCGCGAAGTACTGGCAGCAGCGCTACCATCTTTGCAGACGTGCGCAGTAGATCAGTCTGCGTCCAGTCGTGGTAGAATAAAGGTTGTCTGATCACTAGTTCCACTTTTGTAGCATCACAAAATGTGTGCTGCAATAGAAACTCCGCCAAGTGCGAACTGTTATATGTTTTCTTACAGAAAAGCAATATTTGGCAGCAGCTATGCATTGGGAACTTTGTGCCGTGCACGGAGCAAGTGTGATGAGTGAAGGAGGTGTTCGTGAATGGGTTCGTTCATTTAAAAGTGGACGAGCAAACATTCATGACCAAGAGAGGAGTGGCAAGCCATCAGTGGTCACTTTTGAACTTGTTCAGAAAACTGATGGAAAAGTTCACGAATATCTATGTTTCACAATCTCGGAGCTTTCTGACCTAAAGAACAGTGAGTGGTGTGGGCCCATAAAAATTCCATAATAAGGAGCTGAGAGATGCGGTCAGAGGCTGGTTCTAGACACAGGCGAGAGATTTTTTGCTGATAGAATTTCTAAGCTAGTGCAGACGTAATAAGTGCTTGAATGTTAATGGAAACTAGTAGTTTTCAGATTTATATAATGAATCCTTCTTATTCACTTCGGTGTTTCTTTTTTAATCGATCGGAGGTTACTTTCCGAACGGCCCCCGTACACTCAACGAGAGTATTCCATATTAGTTAAAACACTAATCGCTAAAACTGTACTTCAATTGTATAATATCACACATTCAAATAAAATCATAAATCTTGTTTGCACAAGAAACCCAAGCCCAGTAGTCTCTCGTGACTGGGACAAATAGCTTCGATGCTACGTCCTCATTAACTCTCCAATCAATCCAATAAAAAATAAAAATTCAGTTTATAATTCCATTTAACTTCACACTTTTATTATTCGCATTAACCACAATATCTTTTCGTTTGAATGAAGTCTTTCGCGCATAAAAGCAAACTCCTCTGAGATTATAATGGAGTCAACTAACGAATGATACTTGTGTATCGTTAGGTGACTACAAATTCAACAAACTATACTTTCAATTGTATCTTACAGTTCTGGGGGGTTGTCATATCACTAAGTGCCTGAGTATACTCGCAGACAAATATTGGTCGACATTTTAAACTATAGCATCATCTTATCTTCCAATATAAACTGACATTCACATAATTCCCAACTTTTAAACGCACAAGTAAACCCTCTTATCTGTATACTACTGAAACTATGTTCTAAAAACTTCAAACAAAACCATAGCTTACCTTGTAAATGACGAGGCTGTAGAAGTCGGAGCATTGTAACTCCAAGTGGATGACATGCTTAGTGGTGTAATTGGTGTATCTCCTGATGATGTAACGGTTGGAGATGTTTTGCTACCAGAATTAAAGATCTCAGTATCTTTGATTGCAGCCAGCGACAATGGTGAACGAACAACAGATCCCGGAGTAATGTTCGGATCATCCTCAATTCTAGTCATAGAGGTACCCTGATAAAAGATAATAAGTTATTAAATACGAACAAATTAAATACACGTACTCAAAAGCTTATAAAATAAAATAAGAAACTGTAGGATAATTCTCGCATGATTTTTTCATAGACCTATGACTGTGTTGTACGTTTGGTGAATGATGAAAATAGTGTCCAATTCCTGTTTATTTCCACTTTATCTATCAACCATTTTTTAAATCTATTTCCATACTCTTAATAAGGTTGCAAAATAAGAACGTACGAATTGAAAACAAGGTTTTTTAAAACTTGATGTATCATTTTTTAAATTATGGTCTCAAACGTGAACAGGATTTTAAAATATTGTAAATTCCTTTTTTTTTCTTTTTTTTTAAATTCTTTCTTACGATTAGTGAGATAACGATATACTGAACTCATAACTGTGGCCTGAAAACATGCCTGTATTTGAAACAAAATTGTGAATAATAATAATAATAATAATAATAATAATAATAATAATAATAATAATAATAATAATAATAATAATAATAATTAATAATAATAATAATTAATAATAGAGACTAAGTAACTATATAAATAGGCTTTCTCTGCTCTCAGTTCTCCTGTATATCTCCGATACCAATCATAGTATTAAGATGATAGGTAACACACTCTTTGTAATAGTTCAAATAAATAAATAAATAAAAACAAGAAAAGTCAGTCTTATTTTCTAATGCACAAAATTATCCATGCTAAATATAATCGCAAAAACGAACCACTTTATTTTTCTTACATTATTACGTATAAAATCTCTGAAGTTAAAAACTGAACATAATCAACTTCGCAGGTTTTCGTAATTCCCTGTTCCCAACGCAAAACAGATCCCAATTTAGATCACAAAGATCATAAAACACCATTGTTAAGCCCAATCCATTCTCGTGATACATTTTCTTTACGCTAATTTTCAACTAGTAATACAAATGTGTTTAATTTCGTTCAAGTTGTACGCACTCCGAAATTATCTTACCTTCCAAGGCTTTCCAGGTTCAAATTCTGGCACTAAATCTGTAAAGGAAGCAGAGCTTGACTGAGATGTGGATGGCCACTGAGATTCTTTGTTCTCTGCCTGGTTATTAGCCTCACTTGCGTTACTGGTATCAGGCCAACCACTATCAGAGCTAGAGCGAGGTACAGTCGACCAAGTCCTACAATAAAAGATATATTTGTCATATCTATAATGACGGGACAGTATCTAAAGCCAAATTACTATTGAGATACGAAATAACTTATTGTTATTTAAATTAAATGTTACCCACAGAAGCATGATTTTATGGATAACTCTCAACAAGTGCCCAGTAGAATCATGTGTGTAAATTTAATATCACGTTTTCATGCTGAAAAACTCCAATAGCTATATGTATGATTCTAAACTTCTAAAATCTTTTTTTGCTTGCTCCATTATTCGATTAAAAATGTATACCAATGAATATCTTACAAAAAAAAGAAATTCAAATTTTGTTAATAGCAATAAATGTATGCTAATAATTATGCAAATGAACTGCGGAATTTCACGTGCTTACACTTAATCACAAAACTATAGTTCCAAGTTCCCATCTAGTCCAATTTTCAACAACTTATTGTTTGCCTGAGTTCTTTCTCTAAACTAATATTCATTTTCATTGTTGTTTTTCACAATTTTCGCCATAAAACTAATGTCGAACTATTTCTGCGACGCACTGAGAATACAAAAACAAGAAAAACCTTTAGCAAGGATGCAATAAAATATTGGTAGCCATGTACTAGCATGCCCAACCAAGCTGTGCAAGGCAGCCTGCAATAATCAGATCAAAAGGGAGGATGTCTCGACAAAGTGACTGCGACGTTCCATATCCAACAGGTACTCCATGGAAAGTTTGGAGGCTAGTCCACACTGCGCTCCTAGATTCATTCCTATACAGAATGTGCGCAGTGGCTGTGTGCTAATCTAATCGCCTCAGAAACATGGGAAGGGAAGGGGGGGGGGGTGCAACATGGTGTGAAGTGTTGTGTCTCAAAAGCAATTAACATACCGGACACCATTCATGTGTTCGCCTACTTAGTTCTTCGTTCTTGCTACGTAAACATGTCTCACACTATACATCCAGAGCTACCGGGTTACATTATTGATGCATTATATCAGGGTCCTAGCGCCTTATTGGGCTTCCACCGAACACAGATACTTCCATAAATCATGACTCACCAGATCTTCCATAGTTCTAGTTGCATTTTTGTTGCACCGGGTGTCACTGGTATTGAACCCTGCTGAAACAGACCATACGTGCGCCACATAATAACAGAGGACATGTTTCCGAGTTGGCCAGGGTTCTACTGAGTAGTCAGCTGACCCATGATTACTGCCCCTGTCTTCACGTACAAGCTACTGAATGAGAAATTGTCTGAAAACCACCTGCCATGATGGTCCATTGCACACCCCTGTTACTATCAATAATAGACAAGTTCTTTTTCAGTTAATCCTGATTTTTTTTTCTCCAGTTTTTTGGGCAACAGCGATGGAAAAAAATGAACAGACTGTATATACGTATATTAGTTGGAACAAAGGAATCCGGAAGTAGATATGGAAAACTTAATTATCAGGTAACAGTGAAAACTTTAACATAAAACCTTTAAAGCCTGAAAGAGTACGCTAGAAGCACTTTTGCTAATGGCGCTCACTTTGACACTTCAGAACTATAATTCGTTGATATTTAATTTTTTTTCTTCTTACTTCTTTCCCTTTCTGTCTGAAGAAGCGTTTAGCAAAAGTCCTTAAGTGTACTTTCATGTAATATTTATATTTACACTTTTTTCGTGTAAATATTGAAGTAAAGTGTCATATGCTTACCCATCTCCTTGTCCCAGTAAAGGATTGATATTGGGAGAGGAGTGAGACTGTGGCAGTGCAGATTTTGTAGTTGATCCAGGAGCACGGCTGAATTCATTCCCGGTACTCGCATCACCTTCCTTCTCCAACGATGGCAACTTCCACTGGTTCAATCTTGATTGCTGATTCTGAAATGTCGTAAGAAATAATATAGACAATAATCTTGATGTACCACATTTCTTTGAACGCTGATACCTCTTTCAGGATATATATATATATATATATATATATATATATATATATATAAAATACTATACACACACAATTCTTAGTAGCAAATATCTGATAAAAATCTACTAACATCTCAAAATTTCCTTGCATAAATTGCAGCTAGAAAATTTCTACGCGCCATCCTATCAATATCGCAAACTGTTTTCATAGCCATGCACAGTGTATTATCCATACGGAGTGTCCTAAATCTTCCTGCTGTTAACTGATCTGAATTTTTTGCACTTTCGGGACACTATTGTATATTGATGACCTAAAATTTATGATGTATTAGTACTCGTCACTATTTACTAATTTTGATTGATGACAACGATAGCAGGAGGAATTCTGAAATTGACGTACTACGTAGTGATCAATTATAGTTATTATTATTAAGTAAAGATTACAGCATCAGAAATTACAATTGTACACGGAAAAGTTCCATTAAGGCTTTTGGTAGCTAATCAAACAACTATCAGAATATCCGTGCCATGACTACACCATCAGAAACAACAATGACTGATTGATGATTCCGGAAATGAAGTAAAATTACCTGGAATGTTCTGAAGAAAAATTTGAGACTCATATGAAGATTTTAACAGTCTGGGTGAAGATAAATAACTGAAGTCAAGATCTGGATTCATTACTATGACCTGGAGATAAGGTTACAATGGATGATTGGAAACGAAACTCAATGGTGGAAAATGAAATGAAATCTGTAAGTTTTACGTCCCACGATTATGCCGGTTAGGCTAAAGGAGACGGCGATGATGAGAGATGAGTGGTGGAATGAAGAAAGTGGGAGGAAACGAGAGAACCCCGAGAAAACCCACGAGCACGGTGTTTGTCCACCACGAAGTCCACACGGCGCGAGCTGGGATCGAACCAGGGATCCCAAGCACCGGAGGTGAACGCTCTACCACTGAGCCACCGCGCCCCCTTCAATGGTGGATGGATGGATGTAAATCCATCGGGTTAAAGACACACACGGATCGGGTTTCAAAAACTTATTTGCGATTGTGGCTTTGAAGTTACACCATTTGGTCTATTTGACACACCTAGAATTGTGACTCATCTCTCTTCACTGATTTGGATTTTTCAGACAATTTTTTTTTATCATTTACAGACTGCTACAGCATTACAGTTGAATGAACAAGATGAGTTTTAAATGATATACAGTCGTTGCGCAACCGATACGCAAAGTGTATAGAACGCGGAAATAAGTTCCCTTTTATACTCATGTTAGTACGTTTACGTTAGGTTGGAATCTTCTGGAATATTCTCGTAAGCTATAATGTGTTAATTAAAAATAGAACAAGTGCTACGTTAAACACCAATTGCAATACAGCAAACCTATTCATCTGGCAGTATCAGACCAGGTCGTGCCGATTATCGAAATCAATGGATTACCGGAAGAATGACTAGAAAACTATGGAAACTTATTGTAATTGGTGTTTAGAGACTTCGTCTTGTCTTTTCTCCGTTCCAGGCTAACAAAGAACCCGCTCGAAGACGCCTGAGCAGACCACACACGTATTATGGAGTATTGTGTGTATAACTTTGAACAAGAACTATTCCCTATCTACGTACCACTTGAGGATCCTTTAAACTGACTTCACTAATACTTGCTTGGAGAGCAGATATTGGGTCATGCATTGTAGTTTTAAATATATCGGTAGGCTGAGGACCCTGTGCTGCCAAATGATGATGCTGCTGCTGCTGTTTCACGTAAATAGCCTGCTGAGCTGCTATTTGGTTCTGAAAGAGAAAGCAAATTTATTTTAGCTAGCACTACATACTACTACAAGAAACCATAGGTATATGTTAAATGATTTTATCTATTTATTTATTTTTACTATGGATTCTCTCTAGTCACAATAAATTGTTAATATTTCATTCCACCGAATTAATTCGAAAGCACTTATCGCTTACAGAAACTTTGGTAGTATCTCTTAAATGAGATGTTTAAGAAGAATAGAATTTTACTTGGTCGTCAGATTACATATCAATCCTATCTATCAACTATCGACCCCAGTATTGGCTTTATGCTTTGGGTTGACTCCAATTATCAAAATCAGTTATTTCATCATCTAGACATTATTTTACATCGGAAAGAATATAGGTTGCCCACGCACGATAAAAACAATCGACTTTCACTGAACCTCCCGAACGACACATTTAACAGCTGTATGTTAGGATACATTGTTGGCTACAGTGTACTTGGTGACAGTATCCGTTACGCACGATCCGTGGAACGATGAAGCTAAAATAACAGGATGATCTGTGAGGTTTCATTTGTGGACCTGCTACCATTTACTCTGCAGTTGTGAAACTGTACAAAGAAAAAGTTTAATTGTCGGTACAGCTGGTGTGAGTCCCACCATCCAACGAGCCCTGGGGTACGCAGTAGGCCGGAAATTGCGAATACAGGACCCCAGCCCACTCGAACCCACAATACAGGGCGAACTATTAGGGGAACAGTGGCACAGGACAATCTCACAACGCAGAGAAGTTTGTTCATACGTAGGCATAGTTTCTATCACCATCCGGAACAAACACGCATCGAAAGCGCGTCACAAAGTGAATGGAAACCGCCTCACAGCGCCACATCCAGGACGTCCACAAACGCCATAAAAAAATGTATGCAACACACCCCGCAAAGGACAATTGGAAATGGGTCTCAAGATGGAACTAACAGAGTTAGATCACTTTTCTACCGTCAAACAGATCACAAGAGCCGTTCGCAGATTGTGCTGCAGTGTAGGGTTTTTCAACGGATTTTCTGTGGTGGCGAGATATTGCAGTCGGGGAAAGCTGCCACTAGTCGATGTGCCTTCCAACACCAATCAATGCAGTTTACTTAGAGTAAAACGTCATAGCCCTCTGTATGACACATACACACACACTCCCCACCTGTACAGTGACAATAATACAAATTTACGTGTCCACAGGACAAGGCTTCCAACCATATTGCTACCATTCGATTATCCTACGCGTTCTACACAGAGATGGGAATTTGAGTGATCCCATTTCCATCAGTCCCTGTAAAATTTCCAGACGTCTCACCAATGGACTACTGCTGGCTTGAAAAGCAGGCATTTGCTCGACGTTGTACCGGTATCTTGCAAGGTCTTCGGAAACTTACGACGAAAGTGGTGACGAGACATTCCCTTTCCTATTCTACGCAAGTTTATTAAAGTGCTACGTTGTTAAGCAATCATTCGGGGCCCGGGGTTGTCACTGCGCTGCATTCTATACAAGCGAAACAACACAAATTCCATGTCAATGCTTTCCCCTTTTAAAAAATGACAACTTTTCTACATTCTCCTTTAACAAATAGTTTGCAGTAACCTGATAATTATATCTCCCTTATAATGCAGATTGTTTGTATCGACCAAGCCTTCAACTGTCGTCACAAAAGGAAAAATAAATAAATAAATAAATAAATAAATAAATAAATAATCAGTCAAAAAAAAGTATTGGAGTAAATAAAAGACTATTTTCAAATTCTAACCTGCAAGTTAGTGATTTGCTGTTTCGTCTTCGTGATTTGCACAGAAATCTGAAGAACTGCGTTGGAGCTGCCTTTTCCAAGAGGTTGCTGAACTTGCACCATTGTTTGCTGCTGCATCAACTGTTGTAATACTTTTATTTGTTGCAGAAGTTGATTCAACAGTATCAACGTTTGTGGAGCTAGTGGCTGATTTAAAATCTGAAATAAACCAATGAATAAGTTACAAGTATCTTCATACACAATCGTTCATTCTGTTAGAATGAACAAAATACTATACAATTTTTCAATAATAATAATAATAATAATAATAATAATAATAATAATAATAATAATAATAATAATAATAATAATAATAATAATAATAATAATAAAATAAATAAAGAGACGAAACTTGCTTTTTGAAGTTTATTATGGAAAACATTAATAAAAATATGGAACTAATGAATCGTGAATATTGTACCACTTTCAATATTCTACACAATTATGTTTATTCGATAATGAATTGCTAATTAAATGAGCACTTTGACCAAACTTTAAAAGATACAACCGTTCTACACATACAAACGAAAAGTTTCATAATTTCCAAAATGAGAGCTGAGTTGCAGAAACAATATGAATTCGAAGTTATTTAAACAAATACATCATTATTTCTACACAAGGATGACAGAAGATAATATATCATTTTCTGGCCATCTTCTGCTGACCGGTAGCTGGTCACACTGAAATCTATAAGCTGGCAATAGTTGATAATGACTTAATTAAAATTTCTCTATTTAGCAGTACGTATTTCGTTTTTATACAAGTGAAGTGAAAGTTTTTCAAAATATTTTAACTTCCTGTTCGTACAATTGTAGTGGATGTAGATACCATGTTTTCTCCTTTCCGTACAGATTTAGACTACCCATTTCCAAAAGCTAAATATATGACGTCAGAACAGAAAGATCTAAGGAAAGAAAAGGGTGAGGCAAGAGAATGTAATATAGAAGTATTAACAGTAAAGAGTTCTCATGGATCCACAAGTAGTGTTATCTCCAAAACGATCGGTGATCTTGTTTGTTGGCTGTGTTAAATGTGCAAATTTCTAAGTTCCTTGAGCTATGAACAGTTAAGTATTAACATAGACGAAAGGTGTAACAACCCACCTGGTGATTAAGATATCCTGCTTGTACAGCCATTTGTATTTGTTGTACCAACATTCGCAGCTGAGCAGCTGATGGCTGGTTCGGAGGAGCACGAGGAGTCTGAAATTGAAAAATAAAAGTCAAGATGTCTTTTAAAGGTAGAACTAATAACGTATATAACTAACGCTATAACCTGATCCAAATGTGCAATTATATGAGTAACAATCTTAATATACGCACTCCACCTTCAACTGAAGCAAGGCCAAGGTATCTAATTTTCAATATTACCAGGCAACAAAATAATAACATCTTTATACTGTATCTTTCACTCCCAGATCAAATAATCTTACTAAAAGGAAGGATAAAGAGAAAAAGAATTCACTCAAATCCACTTACAGGCTGAAATGGTGTAGGCTGTTGCAATGGTTGTTGCTGAGGCGGTGGCTGTTGCGTCAGAATCTTCTGCACAACTGCTGGATTAATACTGGCATTGTTCAAATTATTAATAAGACTAGGAGCATTGCTTACACCAGGACCCTGTCAAATAGACAAAACAGTATTTACTTTCACCAGAAACAACTATTTTCATCTTCTAAACACTACAGTCTAGAAGTATCCTTATTAGCTGATCACGGATGGAATTACTCATATTCCAATATTATGTAATTTAATAAATTAATGCATCTCCATTTTAAGAGAGACATATAGGAGACTTCAAAAATGTTCGTTAATTGACAAATTAACCCTGAGGGAAAAGAGGGTTCAGCATTTACTTCCAAATAGAGAGCTTCGCAACACTTATCTAGTACATTATGCATAAAATTACCTTGAATTTATCAACCTTTAAATGAACTTAAAAAGAGTGCTAGCACTTTTTCAGTCGTTAGTTTTAAATAGTAGTTCTGAAGTTAAAGACTTGAAAAGCAATCTTACCAATAAACTAAAAAGTATTATCTGAACTAATACAGACTGTTTCAGAAAATCATATTGAAAAGACTTTTTCAGAAAATCATATTGAAATTGGAATTTATGCTGACAGCTGTGTGAAAATAAGATGCATGGGAATTAAGTTAAATATAATAAATTTCTAGAAACACACTGGTTAAGTGAAAATTTCGTTTTATTCTACAGAATACGTGTTAAATGTTGTGCTTCTGCCGCTAATTATATGATTGGTGATGAAAGTAAAGGTGTGAATGATGTTATTAAACGTCTGCCTAAAGGCCATGTACGAATTTAATTTTGATCCCTTAGTTCGAATGAAAAATGTGTCGTATGCTTATTTTTTATATGTATAGTGATTTTTCTTTAAAATCAATTTCGATTTTATCGATGTTATGCTTTGTACCTTCCACGTGCTCTGAAAAACCCGATGTTTGGGGCATACTTGTATCTGACATCCCGAATACGTTCTTTCAGTCTGGTATCAGTTCCCTTCTGTCATATCTACATAAATATCTTCGTATGGACATGATATGATTTAAGACACCTGTGAAATCACAGGGATTACTGAAAAACTTTTACAACCTGTTACGTGTGATGAGATCACATTATAAAAAAAAAAAAAAAAAAAAAAGTTCTAATGTCAATGATATCCTAGAAGGTTATGCTTTCAGTACCTACACTTCAGGGTACTAGAGCGCCTCTAGCGGAAATCTCTGAAAACACATACGTTCGAATGAGCTGTAGGAAGTTTGAACAGCCATTCGAAACGATATGTCGAACTGGGCAAGGTTTATCTCTGCTTAATGTGAATCTTTAACGGTTTTTCAAGAAAGTGGTATAGTTGAATAATTATCGTGATATAAAGTTCAAGAATTTTGTGAATTTGTTAAAAGCTTTCGAAAAATCAACCTATTATATTTGTGAAAGTCCTGATTTCTATACCGAAATATCTATAATTGGTGTGATAATATGAAAAGCGTGTTAATAGAGGTTATTCGAAACAGTACTCCTGGAGGTTTTTGATGGTTGTTCAAAGCATATTTAATTGGGTGAGTGTTAAATCTTTATAATTTAATATTCTCAATATCTATTGTTAAATTTTTTCCTGAAGATCAAATATTGAATTTATAATTGGATTTATAGATATTACGAGGTATATTATTTATCATATTTATTGGATTCATACACGAAAGTTGTAATCTTGTTCAAAAGAAAGCATAGTACAATTCAATTTAGATATATATATTTTTGGATTTTTCAATTTTGCTTAAAAATTGTTGTTATTTCATTCAATATTTTTCTGTATTGCATATATAATTTTTCATGAACTTTGTTATAAAATTTGACAAGCTAGAAAATCAGTTACTTTTACTTATCCAAATTACCTTAGTATATCACATTTTTTTTCTAATTATGGAGATAATTGCAGTTTCTAGTCAGAAATTCACTCTAAATATAGAATAAATCCCGATAATTTTGCATGGAAATTTTTAAATGCTTACCGGCAAAATATATAGCCAATAAACATAGAAATTACGAATCCCGCATACTAATAATTGTCCTGGTTATTACAACCAGCGGCCCAGGACGGAGCACATAGTGGCACGTTACAAACATATCGTTTCGAATCAACTTCAAAAAACGAAGTAAAATACATGTTAAGATTGAGGGTTTTGTTTGGCAAAATCTGACTAAGGTGGGAAAGTTGTTAAGTGAGCTATTAAATATATGGACATTTTTCAGGATCAATCTGTATATATCTATCTAATTAGAATTATGTTAAGTAGGATATTACATTTAGTTCAGTTAGGATTGATTAAATGTCAGTATTTTCAGAGTACGTAAAATTTATAGCCTATAGCAATAAAACTGCCAATGATTGTTAAAGGGTTTCGCTTACCGTAAGGAATAGTAATTATTTTCGATATTTAAATTGCATTAGAATAGCTCTTTTTATTTGCTTGGTAATTAATATGGAATTTAAGAAAGAAAGAAATCAACCACGTTTATTTTTGAATGGATTTGAAAATGGAGATTCAGGAGTTGTTGTACCGCAGACTGAAGGTCAACGCTGGGATTTATCGTATTTAGATTCCGGAAGGGAGTCAAGGTCATTACAAATTTCTGCTGTTGATAAACCCAGCAAAATGGTTGAGTCATTGTCTACAGCAAGTAACACCACTGCGAGTTTAGCAGAGGGTGGAATGTTGCATAACGAGTTCCAACCGCTTATGTCTGTAGATAGTGCTAGTTGTGTCAGTGCAGACACAAACCCGTTTATTGACCTGGGGCAAACAGCTGACATAAAAGAAAAAGAAGAAAATCCTAGTACAAATCCTTTTGTAGATAAAAACTCGATAGAGGTAAAAGAAATAAATGCAAGTAGCGAACCTTTGGTTAATAGTTTTATGCCATTTCAAATACGGGCTGATAAATTAAATGGAAGTGTTTCCAGTAATTTATTTAATGAGAAAATACAGTATATCCCAAGAACAGATGGAACAGACGATATACAGTTATTTCAATTTCTAGTGGCAGTTCTTAGAATAATTAAATTAAAAATATTCCCGGTTGAGTCTGTTTTGATAGCAGCTTTGAGTAAAGCTGAAGGTCGTTTAAATCAGGAGCTAGTATCATTGTATGAAATGACTAATAATTGGTTGCAAATATCAGGATATTTGTTTCGTAGATTAATAACTCCTATAGGTAGGCGAGAACTCATAAATCGTTATGTAAAAGTGATACAAAGACCTAAAGAAAATTTGCTTGAGTATGTTAATAATATTTGTGATGCTTATGAAATATGTTACGGAGCTATAAATGATAGTAGATCTAGTGAATTGTTGGATATTATAATGGAGGGCATGCAACCTCAAATTAAATTTGAAATTTATAGATATAGCTATCCAATGTCATTAGATGATCTTATGGGTAATATAATGGAATACGAAAAACATCAACGTAATTTAGAAATGTATACCACACTGGTGAGGAATTCGGAAAAAAGTGAAAATCCGAGAAATAAGATTAAGTGTTATTTTTGTGGTGGACAACATCGCATTGCAAACTGTGCTTCTAACAAACAGTACCTTTTAAATAAACGGTTAGTTAAGTTGAATATGGATGTGAACTCGGAAAGACGCTCTGCAGCTATTAGTGACCGGTTAAGGGCTCCGACTCAGAATATAGGAACCGGAGTTCAAACTAATGGTTTACCTAGTAGTGTGGGAGATAATAACAAACAGTTTAGATATAATAATGGCAATGATAAAAGACGCTTTGCAGGGAATAGTCTACGGTCACGGTTAAAGACTAAAAGTGAGAGGTCCGAAGTTCCAGAAAGGGAAGAAATAGTTTTAGAAAGAACTTTGTTAGAAGGTGGAAGCAATAATAGTAGTGCGGGATACAACACACATACGAAATATAATGATCGGATGAAGACTCCTATGGAGGGGTTTCGGATTCGATCCCGAGGGGAACATAATAGTGAACATTTGGGAGAAAAGAATATGGTGTTCAATGTGAATCCTGTGAATGTGGGGGAATGTGAAACAGGAATGCGTCAGCAATATTACGGAAACTTTAAAAATAATGGCGGCTCTAGAGGGAACAGCAGGAAGAATAGCAAACCATTATATAGAGAGGATTTGCATTCTTTTAGTAATTATAAACAAATAGAAGATAATAATAAAAACGAACATACTATGGATGGGATTAAAATTAGTGTTGATGGAAATAAAAGTGAAAATAGAAAGACCTACTCATTGGGAACATTGACTGCTGCTTTTGTCGATGCATTTGTCTTAGGTAAAAGTATTAGAGGAGGCTTAGATACTTGTTCTACAGCATCGTTAATTAATAGACAAAGCTTTATTCAATGGAATCGGCAGTTGAACTACCCAGTGAATATAATAAATGAGAAGTTCATTGGTGTAGGTGTTGATAAACAAAAGTTAACACTGGATCAGTGCGTAGTTATACCCATTAAGTTTAAAAATCGTGTTTACAGACTAAAGTTTTTCCTAGTTGAAAATTTAGAACCAGTATTTATACTGGGAATAAATGAGCTAAAATTCTTGAAAGCGAACATTGATTTAGTGAATAATAAATTATTTCTCCCTTTGGAAGGAGTGGACATACAGTTACATTATATACTAAAGATCAACCCCCCTTGTTTAAATCGAGATACTCGTTCGTGTGATCTATTTTACAGTGAACCAGACCATAAGACTTCTAAATTATTTCTGCGCGACTCAGACTTGTTGGAAAGGTCCACAGTTCAGGCTTTTAATACGGATGGATGTAGACATCCGGGAGATCCAGCACAGGGATTTTGCAGTGTTGCCACATCTATTAGTCCATCTTTGGATAGCAGTCCCAACATCCAGTCGGACCAAATGGATAGTCCATTGAGGGTAGATCCTGTTGTATTAGAAGCAAATCCTGAATTACAAGGTGTTCCAGATCTGGATGTCTTGTATTTATGTCCCGAAAATGTTTGTAAAAAATTGTATTAGTCCAAAATTCGGCCATGGAAAATTTTATGGAATATTTGTAACGAAGCTCAACCAGATGTAACGAAGCTCAAGATTGATTGGAATCATGATGGTGCTATGTTTGATGAGTATTATGAATATGGTTATTATTACTGAAATTAATTTCAAATTAGAGAGTTAGATTACCTCCTGAAGATATATATATAGAAACATATTGAGAATGAATTTTTGTAAAACTTTATGAATAGATAGAGACTATTAGTAATAACTAATACTTACTAACTAACTAGAGTAGTTGGGGTTAATAGAATGTTAGATGGTGTGATTGAATTTATGGGGGAAATTTTTTTTCTTTAGTTCAGTTATTTTTTCGTTTGGTATGTAGTGATTAGAGTGAGAGTGATGGTTAGTTAGAATCAGTAGTTGATTAATTAGCTGGTAGAAGTAATAGTAATAGATACCTAGAAAGATTAACCGAATCTATCTATTCATAATTAAATTTAGAATAAGAATACTTTAAAATTATGGTTTAAAATAGAAATAAAAAGTTGTGCCAACTTTTTATAGCCGGGAGGGCGATATTTGTTACGTGTGATGAGATCACATTATAAAAAAAAAAAAAAAAAAAAAAGTTCTAATGTCAATGATATCCTAGAAGGTTATGCTTTCAGTACCTACACTTCAGGGTACTAGAGCGCCTCTAGCGGAAATCTCTGAAAACACATACGTTCGAATGAGCTGTAGGAAGTTTGAACAGCCATTCGAAACGATATGTCGAACTGGGCAAGGTTTATCTCTGCTTAATGTGAATCTTTAACGGTTTTTCAAGAAAGTGGTATAGTTGAATAATTATCGTGATATAAAGTTCAAGAATTTTGTGAATTTGTTAAAAGCTTTCGAAAAATCAACCTATTATATTTGTGAAAGTCCTGATTTCTATACCGAAATATCTATAATTGGTGTGATAATATGAAAAGCGTGTTAATAGAGGTTATTCGAAACAGTACTCCTGGAGGTTTTTGATGGTTGTTCAAAGCATATTTAATTGGGTGAGTGTTAAATCTTTATAATTTAATATTCTCAATATCTATTGTTAAATTTTTTCCTGAAGATCAAATATTGAATTTATAATTGGATTTATAGATATTACGAGGTATATTATTTATCATATTTATTGGATTCATACACGAAAGTTGTAATCTTGTTCAAAAGAAAGCATAGTACAATTCAATTTAGATATATATATTTTTGGATTTTTCAATTTTGCTTAAAAATTGTTGTTATTTCATTCAATATTTTTCTGTATTGCATATATAATTTTTCATGAACTTTGTTATAAAATTTGACAAGCTAGAAAATCAGTTACTTTTACTTATCCAAATTACCTTAGTATATCACATTTTTTTTCTAATTATGGAGATAATTGCAGTTTCTAGTCAGAAATTCACTCTAAATATAGAATAAATCCCGATAATTTTGCATGGAAATTTTTAAATGCTTACCGGCAAAATATATAGCCAATAAACATAGAAATTACGAATCCCGCATACTAATAATTGTCCTGGTTATTACAACCAGCGGCCCAGGACGGAGCACATAGTGGCACGTTACAAACCTTAAATTTTACTCCGTTCTTTAGTGATACTAATGTTGTGTTGAAATTGTGCTTCCATTTATTTTTAAATATGTTTGACAGTGAATGAAATAACGCGTGTCTATCCATTTTATGATTTCTTCATTTATTTTGATATCGTCCGTTTCGAGCGGATGAGATCATTTTTCTGAAATATCAATCTTCTATGGACCACATGACTAAAAATCTCACACCCCTGCGGAATTCAGCGGATTCCTGACAAAACTTTCATGGTCACTTTTTTTTATGTTTTTTGAACCAAATACTTAGGATTGATACACTGTGAAGGAGAGAAACAAAAAAAAAAAAAAAAAAAAAAAAAAAATGAAACTACCAAAAAGAAACGTATTTACTAATTTCGAGGTTTCGGTTAATTTGGAGTTTCGCATCCCTTTCAGCACTGAGACTATAGGAGACTTAAGACGTACAGATTAAGGTGGATTCGAACCACGTGAGCTCTCACCGGAAATCGAACCAGTCTCTCCTCCGCCGAAGGCACGTACGCTAATCATATAGCTACCTGTAGATATGTTAGTGTATATGGCTATTATCTACGTAATTCCCATTCATCCTATTTTTCGATCGAAAGATCCAATATATTTCAGGCAAAAATTTTCTTGTAGGCTTTATATCTGGAGAACTACATACAACGAAACCAAACACAAGCTACCATCATTTAACTCAATATGATGTGCTTCTGTAAAAATACGAAAACTCTATTAGCGGCAATTAAAAAATTTTGTGCCCCCTGATCTAAAAATGAGAAAACTAAATACATGGAGGTGAGTCAGGACCGTGATACGGCAAATTATGTATGCGTTAAAATATTAAATAATACGTTTGATAAAGTGAATACTTTCAAATATCTAGGATCAATATTAACAGACGAAAATCGTATTCACGAAGAAATTAAATGTTGACTAAACGCACGGAATTCGTATTATTATTCAGTTCAAAATCTCTTGTCGCGAATTCTGCCGAGGAGTTTGAAGCTTAAAATATATAAAACGATAATCATGCCTGTTGTTCTATATGGTTGCGAAACATGGTCTCTTACTCTGAGAGAACAGACTGAAAGTGAGAACAAGATCCTGAAACGAATATTCGGACCCAAGAGGAACGGGAATGGGGAATGACGGAAACCATAATTTATACGGTTTGACAAACATTGTTAGGGTCATCAAGTCTAGGAGGCTTCGGTGTGGATGTCATGTAGTTAGGATAGAAGAAAGTAGAAACGTTTTCAAAGTTTTGACTGGAAGACCAATCGGAAAACGACCATTAGTAAGACCTAGGTGCAGATGGGAGGACAATAATAAGGTGGATCTCGCAGAGATAGGAATACAAAGTAGAAACTGGATCCAGTTGGCTAAGGAAAAAGTCAGTGGAGAGCTTTTGTGAACGCGGCACTGAACCTCCGGGCTCCATAAGTCATAGAGTTAGTTTTTCTTATCCAAAAATGCATCAAAAGATCCAATACATTTCAGGCAAAAATTTTCTTATAGGCCTTCTATCTGCAGAACTACATATAGTGTAGCCAAACACAAACTACCATCACTTAACTCAGTATGATGTGCTTATTCCGTAAAAATACGGAAACTCGATTTAGGGGCCGTTCAAAAATTTTGTGGCCCCTGAACCAAAAACAAAGATTGGAAAAGATAGCCATCTTTTGATGCATTTTTTTTGATCATTCCTAAATTTTTTGGTCAAGATCACAATCTTTTGATTTTTTTCTTTAAATCATTCCTAAAATTCTTGTTCTTACCCCTCACAGCTGACAGAGAAAATTTAACGCTTAATTTCTCTTTAACAAATCCGTAACAGAACACAGAAAAGCAAAGCGTATAGCAAGCTACACTTGAACATCTACTGTCACGCCTGTTTATAAAGTCACTTGCCTACATGCCTTGAAGGACAGATAGGTGATTACTGAGATCCTCAAATTCGCAGAGGTATTCAATCACACGATATTTGTTACATAGGATTTACATCTCGTTTATATTTCTGAGTCTTACACGGAAATCTATGTCCCTGTTGTGGAAAGAAGTTGTAGACAGCACTAATCTAATGTCTATATACGTTCCAATACGCTTGAGCTAAAGATAGAAGCGAGATAAAATATGCTAAGGAAAAAGGAAAATAGTTTTCACAAAGAAAAATAGTATCAACCAGTGGAAACTAAAAAATATTTTTGATACGATGAAGTACTACCACGGACGCTATAAAACACGTATCTTAAAAAACAAGTACTGACCTTGTATTCAAAACTGATTATTTATTATATGATTTCGACCCTCTTTCGAGCCTTCGTAAGTAAGTTTATTATTACTATCAACAGGATGTGTGAGGATCTGAAAAGAATACTAAACAATTTAAAGATTCTTCGGATTTAAAAAAAAAAAAAAAAAAAATCGAGACAATTTGTACGGTTATAAAAAAGCAGCAGGAGTGAACTAACTTACGAAGGTCCTACAGAAGATCGAAACGATTTAAGAAGAACAATTTTTTGATACAAGATCAGTGCTTACTACAAATTGTTCTTAAGGTGCATATATATCCACAAAAATTACTCTCGAAAAAACGAACGAGAGGGAGTAAGTTTAAATAACATGACTTTCAAATAACGAGACCTTTTCATTATAAAATTGGGTACACATTGACTCCATCGACTACAGTATCAGAGACAAAATATAAGCATGGTTTAGAACAAAAGTACAGATGTTATAGGATCAGTTAACAGGAATTTCAAGATGTAACTATACTGCGCAAATAGCAGTCGAAGTTAAATTTTCTTACATCGGGTAATAGCATTATTCAATCTGAATACTTATACTATTATTTGTTACGATAATATCTAAAGAATTTATTTATTTATTTTTAATATGAACCCTTCTTTGGCAGCACAAAGTACAGTGATTTAACGAAATAAATTGTCGCATGCTTTTAAATTACTGAGAAAATGACGCATTCACTTAAGTTCTGTCTAATTATTTAAGCTCTCTTTATATAATGCTAATATTCGATGACTATCACTAATATTACTGCCCCCTTCCATTACCAGTATTTTCATTTGACTGTTATTGAGCAAAATTAAGAATTGACATAAAATGCAACCAAAATATACAAATATAAAAAAGAAAATTTATTATTAATCTGACATTTGTATTAGCAACGGATTTTACTTACTTTTATATATCAATGTGCAGTTCTAACTTTTTAAATAGTCACACTACAATTGCTAAGAAAAAACAACTATTCTCACAACTATGAAACTTTTAATTTCATTATGTCTGTAAACTATTTTTTTCGACGTAACGTACTGATTTTACATTCTTTATCACCTCTTAATCATCATTCGATAAGTAATTGTCTAATCTGCAATAAAAATTCTACTAAAATTTGAAAAATAATGGTTGATCAGATCCCCTTCTAAATCTGGTCACCATTTTTACATTGTAGCAAAAACTGAACAGGAGAAAAATTACCACCATTATTTTTCAAACAACTATACTCGTGTACTATTACTAAATTATTACTGACTGATAGAGCGTATAGAATACATATCTCAAGATAAAAATAACACTCACCAGGAACGTAACTCGGTAAGTACTATTTTTATCTTAACTTTATACTGTGTGTATTCAATACGGTTTATTAATTACGTATACCACGTTAAATACAAAAAAATATAACGTACAGCTGGGGGAAAAGGCATCTGCTGAGCAACTGGATTGAAGCGCTGACCGGGGAAGCCAGCACTGGCATGGTTTGTGGGCAGATCGAATGGACTATGATCTTCATGTCTACGCCATGCTTGTCCTGCATTTAACATATCTAGTGCATCTTCTAAATTCATATTACTGTTTCTCAAAGCGTTTTCTACATCATCTTTCTGTTGAATAAAAAAAAATACATATTATGAACTTTTAAAAAGGCCAATTTATTTTATTTTTGGAAATAATCTACAGAAACTTTAAAAACAGCTTTGTGATAGATCATTTCGATATAATATATATTACTTTCAGAAAACAGTATATAATACATTAAAGAAGTTGATGAGAAAGATTAACTTAAATACTAATATTATCATCAGTTTCTTTAGCTGACAGGAATACGAGTAGTTCCTGACAATATAGTATATCAGGATCATGTTACCTTTTCTTCAATTAACTGAAAATAATAATAGTAATAATAAAATTATCACGACACAATGTGTGTCACTCACTCTTCTCTATATAGATGATAAAGACGATACAGAAAAATACAAGTAGAAAATGAAATGAAAGCTTTGAGTTTCATGCCCCACAATTATGCCTGTTAGGCTAAGGGAGACGGATGATTTAGGCAAGTGAATGATGGAAGAAATGTCGGAGTGATGAACTGGGAGGAAACGGGAGTAAAGAAAAACCACGGACACGATGTTGTCCACCACAAACTTACTTGGCCAGGATCGAACCAGGGACACCACGCAATAGATGTAAGCGCTCTACCACTGAGCCACTGTGCCCCAAAATACAAGTAGAAAATACTAGGACACACAATACATAAAAAATAACTTCCTTGTGGCTGAAATACGGTATAGAATAGTAGATTTAAAAACTAGGATAAAATAATAGAACTGGAAATTACAGATGCATGTTAATACATACTAAGCCTGTCATAGGACAGACTAATAATAATTCAATATATATATATATATATATATATATATATATATATATATATATGAATTTTCATATTAATGATTAGTTTGTCATCCAAATTTTAATACAAAACCACCCAGGACACGTCTGGTACTGTTACATTCTCATATGTTCACAAGTGTGAAGAAAAAGAAGACTAATAGCAGTAAAATCAAATGAAATTTCTAGCTTTACGCCCACATTGATGCTTTTTAGGCCAAAGGAAACGGACGAATTATTGGATAGTGATAATTATGAGAATGCACCGGAAACCTTTCGTAGTAGTAGTAGTAGTAAGTAGTAGTAGTACAATCATGAAATATTTACCGAAGCAAGTCTGCAATTTCTAGTTCAAAGTGTTTAGGTTCGGAGTGCATGAGAGATTGAAAAAGTCCAGTTCATCTGCCGTTAAGCCACTGTTCGGATAGCGAGCATTCTGTGTGGGACTTGGATCTTGTCGAAAGCTCCAGTTCTCCCAATGGAGGACGACGTTGAATTTTTGACTAGTTTCTTGAAGGACAGTTTCCTGATACTATTGGGTGAGTTTTTAATTTTTTCGTACAAAAATGGAAATGTGGCCTTGCAACACAGTCAACCACACCATGATCGTTGCAGGATTGTGATCTCCCTGGACCTGAATTCGTCGGGTGCCCATTTGTTGCGTAACACATAGTTAAGTGCTGTGTCTGTGTATCTCTGGTGTTTTAATTCATTTGTGAAGCACACGCAAGAGACATTCCGGAGTTTTAGGACAAGGACAATCACTGACGTTTCCTTTCACAATTCCTAAGTACACGAATCTCCAGCGCTTTCACCAGCTCTGGGTTTTATGTGAAGTATTGCCTTTCTGCTTAGGGTGGTCTTTCATAGTTTCAAACCCAATGACTCTCTGGTAAATAGCTTAGCTGGAAAATTTTGAAAATCCTCCTGACGTGCTTCCCTTACGCATCGCTATAACACTAACGCCAACTTTCGTAATTGACCCATACCACGCAAAAAGGTACCACAAGGAAAGTTTTGCTTCTGCAGCTTAACTAACAATGACCCAAGTCTCATATAATCTCTCCACTGTCAAAACTTGGTTCAGTATTTATAGTAAGAATAAGTACTTTAATACAAACCCTGGTCATCAATAATTTCTAAGTGATTAATGTCTTTAGTTGCGAATAATATGTTGGTTACGTAATTTCAGTTACAATGGACATTTTCAAATTTCTAATTGACTTTTACTTACACAATAGATACGCCTTCCTTCCCCACCAATTAGATCTTATGGATACGATTTCTTCTGAATGGGATGGCATCTTGTACAGTGACTACAAATGCTATGGAATACGAAGGGTAGAAACGAGGAACCGAGAGAAAATCCCACAACCGCAACGTTGTACAACGTAAGCTCATACGGATGGTTTAGGTTCTGATCTGCAAATCTCCCGTATCAAACGTAGTTTTTTTTTAACAGAAAAAACCCTGAAAATTTACTAAACTGAAGTTTAAAACTCTCATCTCCAAAAATAACGAACTAACAGTCACAACTGACTGTCAATTGTTAAAAGAGAATGGAACATAATTATTATTTTTTTTAATTATCGAATTAGGTATATCTACTTTTCTAATTCGATTTTTACGGAATTTCTTCGTAAATCTTGTTCCCTACGTCACGAATATCATACTTCCCTAACTGCATTCACAGTAAAGCTCAAATCTAAGGATTAAACTCCGCCGCAACAAAAGTAGTGTTTAGATATAATAATAATAATAATAATAATAATAATAATAATAATAATAATAATAATAATAATAATAATAATAATAATAATAATAATAATCATCATCATCATCATCATCATCATCATCACACATTTAACTCATTTTAAACAGGGACGGACCAAGGCAAAATTTTCACCGGGCAAAGTGACTTTAGCGCCCTCTAGTTAACATTTTACATTTTATTACTATACTATATCATTTTTTTCGTAGTGCCGCTTCTATCCCCGTCATATGCTGTTGCAGAGTGGTATATTGTATTTCACAAACATTGTCGAAATGAATGATTTGGCAAGAAATGTACATAGCGAAACAATAACATGTCCTAGACACTACTTTCAACAAAGACCAACAGTATGGCTCCGTGGTATCGCTTCTAAGAAATCAAAAGTAAGTGCTATATATACTGTTCCCCCTCTCCTACCATTTCAAAAGAGTAACATATATAAAATCCAACAATATTCATTGCCTGAGAAAAGTTCGCAAAGAACATAGCCCGCTATTAACAATACCATCTCCCCCTTCAATCTTTCTTCTACATCCCATGTATGCATTTGTCGATACGCCCCCCTAGTGCTAGGAAAAACACTTATTTCATGGTGGAAGAAGATAATGTAACTGATGCTTTGGTTTACAAGAATATAAACCAAAGTCAGTAGAAAACAAGTTTTAAAATTTTCTTTCTGAGGCTTGTTTAATGCCCCAGTGAAGTTGCGCCCCGGGCAGTTGCTAGGCCCTTGGTCCGCCCCTGATTTTAAAGTTGCAACTATTCTCTTGCTACTAAGGAAATTCGTAAGCTGGAAAGCATAACTTTGCTGAGTTATTGATGCATATTACCTTCGTATAAGTAGTTTATTCATTATCAAGAAACCCTTTTACACTAACACACAAGGAGCGAAAAAGTGACCGGGACATGAACCCGAGCCCTCCGGCATACCGTGCCGATACGTTAACCACTACCCCACCCAGTTCGGTTCCCAGAACAGCCACCCACTCTCGAGATCGGTATTCTCGTCTCGGACCACGTGCCTTTTACATTACTTAGAGCACTCATTGTTTTAGTAGAAGAAGGTTTACAAAGTAGATGTTCAAGAATTGGTCTCTAATCTCTCACGAAATCTACTTTACAATCGCATTACGCTTCTGTGCCATTCTTTCTATTCTTTTAAGTTCTTGAATTACGATGGTACATCAAGGTTTTATCTACATTAACAGGCACATTGATAAGGATTTAATTTTTTGAATTTAAAATTCAGAGTCGCAATGTTAGGTATTACACAATGATTTACATTAATAGGGATACTCCAATTTTTAAGTTATGTACTAAACGAAAGTGATATACACTAAACTTCGACATAGAGTACATAAAATTAGCCCACGTTATGAACAAAGTTGAACGACCTTTCCAAAAAGACCACGTTGAAAAATGGCCATGACCACTAAAACTTAGCCATGACTAAGGGTAAGAAAATTGTGCCCTATGTTTCAACGGAGAATATTTTTATTATATTTACACTGTTGCGCTTAGAAAAAAAAAATTATGTAACAAAATTGTGCCCTATGTCTCAACGAAGAATATTTTTATTATATTTACACTGTTGCGCTTAGAAAAAAAAACTATGTATAATAAACTTTTAGAAAGCAAATAACACGAATTTTACTAATTCAATTTTTAATTGTTTCCTAATGATTGTTAGAAATGATGCAATACTTCTTAAATATATTTTCATTTAGTGGTTTCTAAGGACCTATTCTGAGGTTACGATAAGTTTATTTTTTTATTTATTTATTTATTTTATTTTATTTTTTTTTTTTTTTTAATAAATTGCCTTCATGAGGGGTAGTTTCAAACATTTTTCTTCTTCTGCACTAAAAGTAAATTATACATTTTTGAATGTATGGACAATTTCAATGTTGTTCTGAGCATATTCTGGTAATCTAATCGATAAATTACCCTAAATACTCGCGGAAAACATTTCATTAAAGAGAATCTACTTGTGAACATGATAGTTTCCACTGTCAGATTTTACAGACAGGTACGTGCCTTTTTGAGCACCCCATTAATACAACTAACCCCCACATAAAACCGATATAGCTGCAGAAAAATATGATCTTTAGATCTAACCTTATATCTAAAATCTATTCTTATATATATACATATATACTGCACATTACTGCTCTTCTTGGATGCTACACGGAAGATTAAAAACTGAAAAGTAAAACTACATTGGAAAGCCAAAGAAATACGGAAACAAAGATGAGTAATTAAGGTGAACAGAAATGTTTATGAAACAAAGAGATGAACTTAGGTCTATAATTATTTTCAGGCTAATTAATAGATTGCCTAATCAGCCAATGAAACCAATTAGTTTGAACAACATAGTCGTATGAGAAGCTGAGTAACAAAAGAAAGTCTATTCATACCTTAAAACCCATCTCTGTTAGAATTCTGAACTGTTTACTAGCCCAAACAAGTTCTTTAGACAAAGGCTTTGGACCCTGGAAAGAAAAAAATACTTATTAATACCAAATACACGAGAAGGTATCTAATAGTTTTAAAAAATATGCATAAATGTTCCTCTTCTTTCTATGGTACAAATATCCATTATTCTCGACATTATGCAATTTAACGAGTTTTTCCGAAATTTAATCCAAATTACATGCTTCCTAGCTTCCATTACCGAAATCGGTCCTCATACTGTCAGGCTACAAGAATTGTACATTGGTGACTGTTTTTTTACGTTTGAAAAGAAAGCATCTGTACATGTAGTGCACAGCACGAAATTTCAGGTCTGAATCCAGCAGCCACATCAGAGATGGCAAAGGCAAAATGTCTATCGGCAACGGAAATTTTGCGCCCTGATGTACTGTTTCTTCCTCTGAAGATTCACTGAACAATGTTAGTACAGACTACGTACTTATCGCCTGAAAATCTGTTTCTCATTTGTGCAGATACTAAATAATGGATGAACAGACTTGATGCTTGCGTTTTGCGTCTGAGCATCAATATATTCCCATCTGTACATGCATTGTTCCTTCCTTTGAACTTGTACTAAAGAATCTCAGTTTGTACAGGCGCGGCAAATACCTTACTGTAATCTATGTAATGTCGAATGTCGTGTTCCAATTTCACTTTTGTTATACTGTCTCTACAGGTGCCTAGATTTTTCCGTAGATAGGTAGGGTACCGTAACACTTGCGATTTCAATGAAAATTAAGTGAAAAAAATGCCGGTATGAGCCGAGAATTCGCACCTATAAGTGTGCTATACGGAAAACATTTAATTCATTACATTTTTTCATAATATCGAGTTTAATCGTCCTAAGTGCCCATTATATAGACAGTGAATTGTCCAAGCACAATAGGAACTGTGGTCTGACAGTGTAAGTCTCGACATCAAGAATGTAACGTACGTCGTTGTTCAGGAAATGGACTGGGTTGCGTAATGGTTCGAGCACCGACATGTTAACCTGGAGACAGGTGATGTTCTCGGCTTTGCTCAGTTTCCATCATCTTCGAAAAAATGCTACAGGCTCCAAAATCAATGATATGGTTAGATATTATGGGAAAAGCCAGTAAGTTAATTGTAACCCCTTACCAGAAACCTGTCAATCTAAGGGTATCTATTAGGCTGTGACTAATGAAACGTACACATAAAACTATGTGAATTCACTTGAATTGTATTGTACAAATCACTATAATCAGATAACGCAAATTCAAATAAAAATGTTGCACTTAGCCAAAATAAAGTTAAACCCTAACACCATTCTTCAACTTTAGTAATACAAAACGTCAAAAGTTACAGTAATTATACTGAAATTGGGCGTAATAACTATTGATGTGTATACAGTATATTTGAACTCCAGATGCTATTTAAATTGGGGTACGCCCACAAATCTATTTTACGAACTACGATTTTATTTATGTATTATGCTTGAGTGCGTATGTATGTTTTCTTAGGAAAAGAGGAACACTTATACTACTGCTGTTAACGCAGTGCATTTTCAATGGTACACTGGAAACTAAAAACGAAATTAATAGAAGAAAATGTGTCAATTTTTCCAGCAAACCTTTCAATATTAGTCTGTGAACAAAAACTTACATTACCAATAATACAACAAATCAACCGAAGTCAAACCACTCATAAATCATTCAATACATGATTAACAGATCGCGATCTCCGTAAAGAGCACCAGTACAAACTGGAACTTCTTTGTATCTCTAATCTAGTTTTTACAATGCCCTTACAATCAACACTTCTATTTATTTATTTTTTAAGTTTAAAAATAAATACATAAATAAAATTCTACAATAGAATAAGAGAGAAGTTTTGCAAATATTGATCATGGAAATAGTGAGAAGTACGTCTATAGTCACCTGTTTTGGAGCATGTCCCCAGGAAGACCCATCACCATCTCCTTCACCCCAACCTCCAGGAGCTGTATTCGGAGTCTTTGGCTTGGGTCCCCAGGAGGGTGGAGTCAATGGAGGATCACCCCAGGAGTTGACATTAGTGGCTGGCTTGGTATCATCTCCCCAACTTGAAGTACCCGTATCATGAGGAGTATCACCCCAAGAGCCATTTCTACAAAATACAAACAATCGAAAGTTACAACTACAACACACAAAATGACTGAAAGGAAGACAAAACTCTCAATTATACGCAATGAATTAAAGTTCAACGAAGAATGAAATACTTAAAAACAGCCTCAAGTAACTGCTAAAGGAAACACTATCAAAATGACTAAAAATACCAAGAAATAAAATATTTACCGACATCAAATCAATTCCTGTAAAGTACATTACTACAGAATGTAGTCTAATGTGCTGGCATCGAAACAAGGCTTAAAAGTACATCCGTAATATCAACAACAAAGTGGTATCAGAATTATTTCTTGATGTTCTACGTTCATTTATCATTTCTCCCTGCCAATTAAAAGTACAAAACTCAAACCAGTATACAGCCCTACTGAAGAACTACTCTTTATTATACTACTTTAAGATACATACTGAAGATTACGGGTTTCCTACACATACGGTTATCACGAGTGCCGAACCTAATTATACAAGATCTTCAATACAAAGCTTTAGCTCAGCTCTACTATTAAAAATCAATGTAAGTATTATTATTATTATTATTATTATTATTATTATTATTATCTATTTATTTATTTATTTATTTTGCTGTCAGTAAGTATATATATATATATATATATGAATTTCTTTTGAGAATGAAGACAATTACAGCACTAAAAATGTACAGTATAAAGGCTTTCGCTAAAATGTTCCATCGTGTAGGCACGGGAGAAATAATAATAATAATAATAATTAATAATTAATTAATTAAATAATATAAATAAATTGTTCATATATTAAAATATGAATTTTCACTTTACAATCTGTGACTATTTTGTCTAACTAATAGGCAATTAAAAATCAAAGTAGTAAACTTACCTTGATGGATGTGCCCAAATAGGTCCACCTTCTTGCTTCATGCTTGCTGAGGCATTTGCAGGTATTCGATTCTGAGCACCCGGTGGGCATTGCATTCCTCCTCCTCGAGGCATATTTGGTGTTGGCATGTCCTTCCAATGCGATACCTTGTTACCTATATTGGAATTGAAACCTGTATCAGAATTACAGAGGGGAATAAACTTTTGACATACAGATTAAATGCACAAATATAAGTCACATATGTTTGCCACAAGATAAAATGACATCTTTCTTCAACTGGGTAGAAGACATAGTTTACTTCGGAATCGTACTCAGTTCACTGTTGAACGCCTGTTTACCGTCAGTGTTGTTATTCCTCTACAATTTTCAATAGCATGATCCCGAAAAATGTCTTTTAAACCGTTCAAAGATTGTTATCATTTTATTTGTAGCGACTGTACAGTCGTGTGCAAAACAAAATTCCTAAAACCGCATGGATTTATGGCAAATCACCTGCCCTTGACACTTTTTCTCTGAGTTATTAATTATAAGTTTTGCAAACAAATCTACGGAATTTTTAAGTATGTTTCCATACGACTGTACATTAAGTAATTTTCACATCATTAATAAATACTAGATTTTATTATATAAATTATATGTATTTGTAACTAAGGTGCAGACATACTGATCAATACCAAATATTATAAACTTATTAATCAGTTTCCTTATTACTAGATAAAACAACACTTCAACTCAAGAAAAAACCCGTTTTTCATATATTTGATCTGATTTTTTTTTGCCATTTGTACTACAAGCCATTACTGTCAAAGCGCGAGTATTTTAAAAAGACAACATTTATTTCAAGTAGAATTCTCAACAATAAACGTAAAGCACTTCATAAGCCATGTACATTTTATTTTTCCCTACGCATTAAAAAATAAATAAAAATATTGTATTTCCAATTCACAATGTAAACACACAAAATTGGTGGTAATTTCTGCTGTATACGTAAGAAATTTTGAAGACCTTATTTCCTTCCACTCACTATATTTTATCAAAAGTGCCCATAAATATTTTTGAAAATGAACAGAAAAAGCAATATTTCAATTGTATACATACTTTTAACCTAACCCAAAACTATGATGAAACAATAACACAAAACACTAAAAACTTTTAAAAATATAGTACAATACGATATATATAGAATATCTAAGTATGTAAAATATATAAATTATACTGAACGAATATGATCATTTACTTTTGCTGGAGCAAATTACTCAATCTTGCGGATGTGCCTCTGACATCTAACAGAAATAATTTTGCATTTTATGATCCAATATTGAATGAAGTTAGTTCGTATTTTCACAATGATATCACCTATAGTAATATTTGAAATATGAAATTACAATTCTCACTAAATGTTACAAAGAGCAAGGAAAATTACAAATTACCTGCTTGCTGTGCTGGATTTCCCCAGAGAGAGGTGCCATCATCATAATTGTTAGGAATGTTCCGTCGTGATGTTGGAGGTGATGGCTCCTCCCAACCAGTGGGCTTTTCTTTGGGAGGTGGCCCACTCCATTGAGTAGTCGGTGGATTCTTCGGGGGCTGGCCCCACATTGGTGCATTGGCATCACCGTTGATTCGAGTCATTCGAGGATCTCGAGGATCACGCAAATCACGAGGATCTCGCAGGTCTCGTGGATCACGTATCTCACGGATATCACGTGGGTCTCTCATGTCCCGAGTATCCCTAATCTCTCTTGGATCACGCAAATCACGAGGATCTCTGGGATCACGAATTTCACGAGGTTCTCGAGGATCGCGTGGATCACCCCAATTGGTATTTCCACCACTCCATTCGGTTTCCTTCTTAGGTGCTGCAAAGGAAGGAAAATACGAAACGTAAGGTACAATTTGTTTGTCACAACTGCAACAGTATTGCCTGACATTTCTAGCTACGAAAGATCAACATAAAACCGAAATGAAGAATACTAGATGACCGTAGAAATGCATGCAGAACAAGTAAACTAAAAATCTGTTATAAATTATGACCTAACAGAAATGTGACTCTTAATGTCAACATTTTACAGTTGTGAATATTTTAAAAGTTAACTCAGTCGTCCAAAAGCAGAAGACCTTATCATATTTAGCCGAACTTGAGTTATTGACAATAGGCAAATCATATAACCACGGACACTGACAAAAATATAAAGCTATATTATGTACGTAGTTATAGTACTAGCTTACAGTATCCGTCGAGTTTGCGGCTTTAGTTAGAAAGTCGTAATTTTCTCAAAACCAGCTTTTAAGCAAATAGGGTCTTTTGTCTTTGGACGGCAGAGCTCAATAGTATGCAGAAATCTATCTGTAGTATAGTATGCTGGTAGACATGATATAGTCATGATTAATAATCACCAATTTACTGTTGACAACTATACGTAAAACGAAAGAAAAAACATTTGTCGTCATCTGAAAATGATTATCTATAAGTCTATAACATGGACAACTATCAATTTTTTTAAAATTTATTATTGTACACATGAAAAAGTTGTGTTTAAACAACGTACTAGCTACGCTTTGATGCGTAATTTTTTATGGACGAAAATAAATTACTATTCAAACCTATTCCAGACACAAACACAGATACTTAACATCAATATGGTAATTTTTCACACATTTTTTATTTATTTGTTCCTTTGTTATTTGTCCTAACTTTTGCCCATTCAGTTGAAAACCGATGAAAATTTTCGAAGCTTGGTTATCCTTGAGAAAAATACAGGACCACTATTTGATACTATTTCCTTTTCCGTTTTATAGGACAACTTTATCTGTTAGTCACATGCTTTGAATGCTCAATATTTCGTTATCAAATGATGATGTTTTCGACATTCAATTAATAGTAATCAGTACTGAAATAAGTGGTTGTAAACAATACCTGGAAGTTAATATAGTGCTATGTTATCAGAACGGATCTCATACTGTACAATTAAACTTAACCGTCTTGAAAATATCTTGTTTTGAAGTTGCGGATATGATCAAGACTGTTACTTTTTTTCATTTGTCGATTCTATAAAAATATAATTTAACATCGAATGCCGGGGAAACAACTCAACTGAAATTTTTTGAGTATAGTTACCACCTACCTCGAACTGGGTTTTTAATGAATGTCTAAGGGAAAAAAAAAAAAAAAAAAGAGTATATCTCAAACTCTTTACACTAGAAACATGAAACTCGGTATAAACTCTTCATTGAAAATACAAAGAGAGAACTTCCTGAAGTCTTCGTTTTTAGGAGGAATAGGGGGGCATTATATATAAAAATGGATGGGCGTATGTATGTTTCAGTATAACTGAAGCGCCTGGAGCTACTTCCCAAATATGGTACACGCATGACTTAAAATCCAGAAACAAATTATATGGAGTCATGGGGTGGAAGTGTCATGTAAAAATAATCAAAACTACTGATATTTGAGTCGAATCCATACTTTTCGGGGTCGGTGAGATGAATAGTCATATCCCCGATGCCGTTTTAAGTCCAATTTCAACTTTCATAGGCACGCGCTAGAGAGTGAGAAAAATGACCAAAATTACGAAGATTAGGGTTGAATCCATAGTTTTCGGGGTCGCTAAGCTTGGTGATAATCCTGATGACACTTAAGTCCAAATCTAATTTCGAATTTTTTGTTTCTGTTATTTTTCTTTATAAAATGTTCAGATAAACTTGAAACCAGTATTTAGTCTCGTACAATGTTCTTTGAGATGTAACTTTAAATTTCTTTTCATCATACCAACATAACCCTCCAGGCACTTGCATTTCACCTTAAAGACCTTTTTATCGGGATCTACCTAACAGATATTAAAAATAATTAAGGTCTTCGTCTAAAGTTTTAGGCAATCTTACTGATGCGCCAAAACCGTACTGAAAAAATGCAGTAACAAAAGTTGGTTAAAAAGGAATGGGAGAAAATTAAATGAAAAATAACATTCAGTATTGTCACAACAAAAACACCAAATATATTGGCAAAATTTTCTTTTAAAAGAAAGGACCACGCAAGCTTGTCCCTCCGTTTAAAAGCAAGTCACACCGCACCTGACTAGTCAAAGCAGCAATCGATAGGACAAAGTATATTTTCGCTGTTCTTCCCCGATGAGTCCACTGCTTTTATTAACTTCATGAACAAGGCTTCAGGGTCAGTCAAGAGCCAAAAGCTTGAAAGAAAGGATTTTTCAGTAATCAGAATTCGAAGTGAGATACTATAACGGGTTATCAAATGAAATCTGTTTGGCACCTCTGGAAGGAACAGTTGATGACCTAGGATTGCACTGCTGTAATGCTATGTATATTTGCGGCATTAATGTAGTAATCCTCGTAAAACGTTTGTCTTCACAGGAAGAAGGTTGCAACCATGGCACTCACCATCCTCAAATCCGTCGTCCAAGTCGGATTAGCAAGCAGTCATCCAGTTTCTGAGTGCACGGGAATGTTAAGCGGCTGAGGTGTTCCGTCGGATGAAAAACGTCTATGAAGATGCGTGTGTATCAAAGACGACAGTTATACTTTGGCCACAAATGTTTCGCACCGGTCGAACATCAAGTAATTTTCCGTTGCCACAGGTAACAACCATGCTGTGGTGGATGAGTGTACGCAATAAACGTATGATTATTCAAGCGATAGCCACTGAACTCAATATGAGCTATGGTACAGCACAAAAATAATTAAGGATCTGGGATACCACAATGACTGTGCCAGACATTAATACGGAGAGAGAGAATCAGCAGCGTGCTGGCGCCTCTCTCCAACACTTGATGCATTACTTTCTTTTGCGGATTATGGCAACAGATGAATCATGGTGCCATCTCCTTGAACCGAGTTTCAAATCGGCCAGTAAGCTGTGGAGGCACCCGTCGTCATCCTCCCTCACGTCCCAGATGTCAGCTGATAGTCATGTCCGTGTTTTTAGATTGCAGAGATCCATTGCTGTTCCATTTCAAATCAGGAGAGAGTATCAATACAGCACGCTATTGTGCTACATTAATCCGTCTTCTAGAGAACGCAAATGACTTGGAATGCTAACGTCAGGTGTAATCGTGTTACACAATAATATCCGTCCTCATGCTGCCAAATAGGTGCAGAACTTGTTCTGACGGTTCAAATGGAGATGTTGCGTCACCCTGGACCTGTCATCCTGCGATTTTCACGTGTTCGGTCCACTGAATAAGGCGCTAAAGGGTCGTCAGTTCTATGATGCTGCGGTTCAGGATGCAGTCAGTGAGTGGTTCGTTTAATTTCACATTGGGCGGAATTCGTTGGCTAGTAGTATACTGGGCAAGTGTTTGAACGTCTACAAAGACAACTTCTGAACTGAGTCACTATATATGCATGCGTCCCCAATACACATTTTGTAACAATACACCTACTGATAGTGGATATATGTGCTCCGACTGGGTTTCATTTGACCCTCTTCCTCCTTATGTACACAAACTATAACCTTAATGTTTGAGTACTGCATTATTTCTGGAATAGGTTCTCAATATGGATTTGCATTCGTAATATTGGACTAAAATATTCTTTTTGAAGTTATACATATTAAAAATTAGTTCTCGTTCATTGAATTTATCAGCTATTGTTACACTGTTAATATTTCGATGAATACAGTTTGCGGGCAAAACTTTGTCCCGTCAAAATTTGCACATATCTTAGTAAATCATGACACGTAATCTTTAAAACACAATTACAATAAAACACCTCGTACATATAAGCATTGATGGATAGAGTTTTATATACATTTCAACGTTTTTTGTGGGAAATGGAATGAAACCTACCTGGTCGTGAATTTCAATAGAACTATTCAAAGGTTCTCAAAATTTTTAGCCTTTAAACTCAATTAATTCAATAACTAATATACGACATGACATTAAATATTTCTTTCTTGTCAATCAGATTAATTTATCTTTTTACTTTATTGTTCAACGACTACAAATGAGAATGAACTTAATTATACAAGCATTTCCGTCTGGAACAGAATTCCAAAGTCAACATTTTCTGATTTTCCTCGTAACATAATATAGTAACATTAACAGAATTATAATAGACAATAATAACATGAAGGCCAATACTAGTTTACCAGCTTCAAAATTTCCGCTCGAGCAAGTTGCATATTTAGAGTAACAATATATATCTTTTTAAATGAACTTTCCATTCCATTTCCTGTGTATTTTTGAAGTATCAACCAATTAAAATTAACTCAGCATCACTGAAAAAATTTCGTGTAAACGAATTGTTTGAAAATATTTTCTTTACACTCTACCATCAAAGCATATAACCCACCTCCCCACATACCACTGGCACCAGCGTTTCCACCCCATTGTTGTGTGCCATTGTTCGAAGGAACTCCAGTCCAGACATTAGAACTGTCTCCAACATCATCGTCCTCTCCCCATGTTCCACCGATGTTAGTGGCTGGAGTATGACCCCAGGGCGTCTTTTGTTGCTGTGGTGGAGGCTGGCCTCCATTTCTCAGATTTGCTTCCCACAGATCCGTACCTATTAAAATAAATAAATACAAACATGAGTTTTTCAAAGGTTCTATATATATATATATATATATATATATATATATATATATATATATATATATATATATATATATATATATATATATATATATATATATATATATACGTTCTTTTCTCGTAAAATTCAAACAAAACTTTCCATATGATGTTTCTGTCTAGTATTCTGAATCAAGTTACCACAAACCACACACGGATTTAAAGATTCCCTTATTATTATATTCCTTTTCACCACATTTAATATACATTAAATCTATATCTTGAGCCAACTAAAATTCCAAAATGAAATTTCGTGACTTTTTCGTGACCTTTTCTTTACCAATCCATAAAATTTCGTAACATTCAAAACCTAATAACAGAACCTATATTCTTCAGCTCTTATCTCTACTTTTCAGGCTGTTCTTTGGAGTGATAAAAGGTTGAAATCTTCTCACTTGAATAAACTGGTTAGCTGCATAGGTAGTTTCGGCGATGCAATGCGATTTTTATCGTCACTGCTCAATGATGCCAGCTGAAGGACAGTCTCAAGAGCGAATCTGAATGTGAATTAGGCCGAATTTTCATGCATGCGAAAGAAGCGTGCTTTGCTTGCGATTTGGTAGCGTCTAAAGCCGACAACAGACATTTTTGGTGGTGAATTTTGACGTTTTATACAATAGAATGTTCCAGTCTGTACTTATATTCGTAGATTTAAAAAAAAAAAAAAATGTGAACCTAAAGCTAAATTTCTCGACTTTCATGACCGTTTTTTGATTTCGTGACCGATGGACACCCTGACCAATTACTTGAAACATATGGCATGATCATTTCAATAAATCTGTAACTTCAAATATTGTGGCTTAAAGTTCAATCAATGCAAATGGGCTTGTACTTAATTTCATGTGAAAGACGTACGAAATATACATTTTGTAAAATGCAGGCAACAACACATTTTTCCCCAGCCTTTAAATTTTACAATAGGTGAAATTTCATCGAATACTGTCTCAAAGAGTGAAATGTGGAACTGCACCTAGCACGTTACACCTGAGACTGTCTCAAGCACGTGCTCGGAAATTCAGACGGGACGAAACAGTAATTTCTAAAACGTTACCTTAAACAATTTCCCGTTTTAAAAATTCACCGTGTTTCCCCACTGCGTCTAATTTAAGAACCTATCAATCCTCACACTCTAGAATGGAACATTTCATTTCGTTACTCTTACCATTATTAACATTTGGTTTCCACACAGGTCCACTATCTTTTGAACTTGGCTCTGGAGATGGAGGAATGTCCCAACCTGTATCTTGATTAACGTGTTGCTAAAGTAAAAAATAAAATAAAATGGTGTAAATTAATTAATATCTTCGTTATATGTATTGAGGATGTAAATCCTATATGACAGTAAATGAAATTTTGTTCAAACATATCGACGTCCGTATTAAACCCCTAATAATGATAAATACTTTGGCCGAAAACAGTCAGTCTTGATTACAAAAATAGGATGAAGTTATTTTGTGCTTATACGAGAAAAGAGAGCAATGAAGATTTCAAAACTTGCAATGTAAACATTTTAATACATATGAACTCAGTTCGATGAACTTGATTGTTAGATATTCAATGCAACATTGACATGACAGTACTAGCAATGAACCCATTATTACAGGTGTTGCAAGGAATCAATAAATGACAATAGAACAAAATTTATATTTAAACACACACAAAGTAAGAAATCTATAAGCCTACATAAGTCTGGTTTTTACATTTGTAACCTGACCAAGAAATGTGGATACGATTGTAAATATGCACAGAAAAAAATAGGCATAATAGTTCGACACACTGAATATCTGCTGCCAAATTCCTCGAAGAGAGTTCATGTGAATCACAACTTTTACACCGAAATTTTAGTTTTCACTGCCAGATTATAACTCCAAAACCTTTAAAACAAAGTCGTCCTACTCTCACAATCAATCCTACCAATTGTCTGCTGAAATACTGAAGAAATCACATAGAGAACATAGTAAGGATAAATGGTCAGTTCAATGCAGTTGATGACATTGAATTTGCTTCAACTAACTACATCTACAACCAAAACACATTGCATGGTTTACAATCTTTGTAATGCCAAACACACATAAGTTACGGTAACGTTAAATATCCTGATGTCTTGTGTAATTGTATACGTACTGATTATACAAACATTTTGGCATTATTCCATGGAACGCTTCCTATACTAGTTAAATTGTACGAAGGATAATATACTACAATTACATTGTTAGAATTCTCGTTCTAATCAACTAGTACCACAGAGTTCAAGTCATATTCAAATAAATACCGTGACACTGAAAATCTTGAACATGCCACATAGCTATCATTTCATGTATTTTTTTAAGATTCTGGCTATTTCAGTTATACCCCATATTGCGCTTTATATAGGATGTAGTCCATGTAAGCACTTGCGTTTAAAAGAGTGAAAGGTACTGAAAGCAAACGACTGAATGATAATGGCAACATGGCCAATTCTTGTTTTCTTAACGTAAATAACATCACACCTCTCACATGGGATGGAAAATGGATGTGAAGAGTTCTTTTTTGCTTTCTTTTTCATACCTCCGAGGATAACCTGGGACAGTAAAATAAATAAATAAATAAATAAATAAATAAAAGAAAAAGAAAGAGAGAGAAAGAGAATGTACTTTACATTGAGTTGAGTTGATTTTGAGTTTTACGTCCCGGTCAGCAGCGAGGCTATATGAGACGTGGATCTACTGATTAACGTGGAATCCGAACCACATGAATACTTTACATTGAGTCTCACGAGTTTTTCCTGTATTGTTTCGACAGCTCTTGCAACTATCTTTGTCAATGTGCTTGAGTAACTCACGATCTTACTGATTCACTTCTTACAAAAACAATTCACACTTTGCGTTGTGCCAAGATAAAGTAGAATATATAAATATATAATTCTCTCTCTCTCTCTCTCTCTCTCTCTCTCTCTATATATATATATATATATATATATATATATATATATATATATATATATATATATATATATATATATATATATAGAGAGAGAGAGAGAGAGAGAGAGAGAGAGAGAGAGAGAGAGAACACTATTTCTTTCTATTAACCTTACACTACAAAAAGTACAATATATTCTCATTAAGAAGTGAATCAATAGACTCGCGAAATGAAAACTTTCGAACATTGACTCCAAAAATAACTAACTCATACTTACACCACCCCAACCATCTTGACTAAACAGCGCCTCTCGCATTGTGTTAATCTGTTCCAGTTGTTTAGTTGTGCTGCTGCTGGTATTGCTACTGCTGTTATTCCCAGTATTTCCATTGTTCTGAGGATTATTAGAGAGTCCTTTACCAGCTGCCTGAGCCCAAGATGTGGAACCATTCTGTTGCTGCTGTGATGACTGTTGTTGTTGTTGTGATGGCTGTTGTTGCTGTTGCTGCTGGTTCTGATTTTGTGAAGGCGGCTGTTGTGACTGCGTATTACCTTTGTTAGCATTTCCTACAATGTAAGCAATTGACAAAAACGTTACTATACACTAACTTTCAGAACAATATTATTTAAACTACAATACTTGTAATAACACTTAATAGAAATGTTACTATGTAGGAAGGTTAATTTAGCACGTGCTTTCCCTGATTTTTGTTATAGTGATCTGAAATTTTACAAGTAATATTATCAAGAAGTCAAGAATTAATGATCTACTTTTATTTAATTTGATCTTTTTTGACAAATTGACGTGAATAAACTACATTAATAAAATATTTGCTTTCAAAAATAACAAGATATTCATGCTGATATGGTGCACACCTGGGAACTCTTAACCCCTCCTTGGACTAGTAAAAGTGAATTTAAGTATAGGCAACAGTCCTCGAAGATTACCATAATGGTGGATGCCTGCAATATAGGGTGACCAGACGTACTGATTTTTGCAGTACAGTACTGTTTTTCAAAGAGCTGTCCTGTGTGTTAAGAAGACGCCTAGAAAATCGAGAAACGTCGTCCTTTTTTAAAATGTCCTAAGTTAACTTATTTCCAGTATCTTAATATTTCATTCTTTATTCACAACATTTTGACTCACAGGAACTCTTTTCCTGAATGATGAACCACTGTGTTTTTTTTAACACTCCTCAAAAGATTAGGGAAGAAGAACAATCAACAAACCATTGTTTTACAATACATTGTTTTTGCTGACAAGGGCTTCTTGAGATATCGGTAATGTACGAAAAGTTTCTTTTTCAACTTATGACAGTGAACTTACCAAGTGAAGTAGAAGTTCCCTGGTACCGGTCTTAATTTTCTCTCATTCCTTAAAATAATACCACGTTCCGAAAATCGAAAAAAAAAAAAAAAAAAAATGTTAGCCCAACACGAAGTCTCACTGTACGTTCATAAAAATAAACCACTTTGTCATTCATCAAAGCATTTGAAGTTGTGTTGAATTCCTGAAATACTTTTGTTTCTAACAAAAATGAATGATTAACTTGAGGTTAACGTTAAATAAAATGAGGACATGCGTACTGCCGATGCAGTAAACTATCATATACTAATATACTTATGTCCTACTTTTCTCTTGTCAGAATCTGGTCACCCTACTGCAATAGTCACCACCCCAAATAATGAACGACGTTTTGTCGAGCTGTGGCATTTCAAGAGCTACTATCATGGGCATTTACATGTTTACTATGCAAGCTGGGGACGTTCTCAGAAATGATGAGTAATTAGAACCTGATTCACAAGATAAAAGGGGGCGTTACTTTCATCCTGTGTACATAACTGCAAAGCATACGATGAAAACACTTTCACACAACAAATTCAAACAACAAAAGGCCAAGATAGAGGAATTTGTTTTCTGGGGTGTCGAAATAATTATTCTGATACATGAAACAAAAAGTATTATTTCACATACTTGAAGATTTCATAATGCCATCACAGGGAAGTGACGCCGCTCGTTGACTAGTGGGATCTACTTTCACTGTGGTAATGCTCGAACGAAAACTTTGCTCGTTCATTTGCAGCCAGTTCATTGAAATCAACTTGGGAATATTTCGGCAGTGACTGACGCTGCAGGACCAAATTAAGAAATTTTGTTTCTCCCAGAATTCTAATACTCGAGGCTCGTTTAGAGGCAGTTAATGTTGCTACTAGAAAGTAACACTAGTTTATTGTTGCTTCAGTTAGAGGAGGATCGTCCTGAACCACTACGCATTTTCAAGGTTCGAAAAGGAACACTGACGAGAAGTATTGACATGTAGCCATGTAACAAAATCATAATCTACTATAAACTAAACAATTTAGCTAAGACGTTATTACGCTATCAAGTTTGAATATTAGTACGACGTACAGAAAATTAAGCTTCATGAAAATCTCACTGTATTCAATATTTTCTTATTGATAACATCATTCATGGATATTAATTTACTATACCATGAAGTCTACATAAATTTTATACGCCAACGAATACTTTACTCACCTGCATTCTGCTGTCCACTGGGTCCCTGACTAGTTCCACCATTGCGATTGACGCTATTATTGTTTCCCCACTGGCTTTGAGCAGAAGTATTGTTCTGGCTGGAATTTTGACCCCAGCCAGAATTATTAGAGTTATTGGCTGGAGGCGTGCCCCAGCCAGAGGTCCCACTATTCAGGGAGTTTTCACCCCCTCCTAATAAACCAAGTCCCCGTGGAATGCCCCAACCTTTATTTGAGGCTGGCCCACAAGGATAGGAAGCAAACTTGGAAAGGCGGGGCTTGCCTGCAGCCCATGAGAATGATACAGGAGTCTGAGATGACTTTGAAGCGTACTTATTAAAGAGAGTTGCACTTGGGAGTGAAGGTTTCTCCACACCTGAGGGTTTGGAGTAATTAAAGCTTGGGTTACAATTACCCTGGACTGTATAAATGGCATCTGCAGGAACACTTTCGTTCCTGCTTGCTTGTGAAGTGGCACCTGATGTACCACTATCGTTTGGAATGTTCACTATACTGTTAACACAGTCATATTCCGTTGATAAATTACTATTGGCATCTGGAATGCCCTCTTGCTCACTTTCAACAGGGATTGTGGGAGGGACTGTCACATCACTCCCGAGGCAATTTTTGGAATTCTTATCCTGATCTGAAAAAGCACCAGTTAAAATGTCCTCATCAACCTGAGGCTCAGGTGTAGCTCGTGACCCAAAATTATTAGCTGGGGACTCAGTCCCCTCCCTGCTTCTTATACAAGAGTTCACAGTAGATTGCATAAATGTTGCTTGGTTTTGGACTCTCCTTGTATTTGGATTTTCTATGGCCTGAGAGACAAGAGACTCCATTTCTGAACAACTTTGTGCAGAACACAGACTATTGCTGCTGGAAGAACCAAGGTGACTGGCAGAGATTGCATTGGAGCCCTGCAATAAATAAAGAATGAATACACTTCTGCCTCAATTCTCTAAAATTTTAACATAATGAAAACAACTCCTGCGTTTTAATGGCATATACTGTTATCTGCTCATTCAACGAATCAATATTCTTTACTGTGACTTAATACTACGTATAAAAATACTGACATGCGAGTTATAACAATTTTCTTTGCTGAAGAGAATATCTTGATAAATATATTATACCATTCGTAATTCTTGTGAAATTCTGTTCAAATTTCGAGCTGGTAAAATGTAAACCTATTTACTCAAGAATTCACTCTGGAAAGTAGGTCTTTCTATGCAACTTCACTGACACAAGAACACCATCGTGAAAAACTGACCTTCAATTACAAATTTGATAAGTAGACACTATACTGAGTGTTATAATTGAATTGGCCTGGTGTAGCCTTTTATCTAATTTATTTTTACAGCCATATATTTTATATACATAATTAATTTTAAGAAAAATATTTAACATGTAATATGCGAGGAAACATTTTCTTCTCGAAACGAGTTCCACGTTCAAAGCCTCTGTATTCATTATGCCAACGAATCTGTTAACTTTGATGATGAAAACTTACGAAAATACATGGAATAAGCTCATTTATGACTTGAATGCTCAGTATGGAAGGCTCGGGTTAGACTGTAGGTGGAAATATGTTTGAGACGGATCTTGGTATATTTTTTATCGTCTTAGTGCTGAAAAGTGAGGTAACTTTAAAAGAATACTAATGAGGCATAGACGGGCGGTTACGTTCTCACTTCACAATCGGGAAGTTTCGATTTCGAATACCCCAGCTAGCATCCGGAGTTCAAAGTACTACCAAGCTAATGCTGGAATGGTACAGAACATAACAAGGCGCCCACATGATAGTTACCAATACTACGGAGCACAAATACCTACTTTCCATACTAACTTAATACATTAACTAAATATTTCAATATTAGTTAATGTATGTATATTTCAATTATCATATCCAAAAATTTGTTGTGATGGAATAATTACAATAACATTGTTGTAATATACAAATACAATGATACTTGAAGTACAAAAAAGTGAAGGTGTATAATGTAAATGATTCTAAACTTTTCTGTGTTATTTTCATACCCTGCAATACAGGCAGTCCAAAATAATGTGGATTTTTAATATAAATGGAAACTATACTGAAAATCTAATAATTTTACTCGTGTATTTATCTTTCAGTTCTTTTCTAAATCAAAACATCTGGTGCCAGTAAGGAGGGGGAGGGGATCAATACCGAGTATATATGAGCTAGAACCTGTTTAGTGGGATCCGAACCACTAATTCGGTCTGTATCCGAGGAAGTGTTCCCACTGGGTATAGGGTGAGTGTTGATAGTTGTAATAGTAGTATCATTACCCAGTACAATGCCTTCAAGTTTCAAAACCTTCTGGCTCGCATGATTATGATGTACTGCCATATAATATTTAGACTTAACATTTGTGTTTCATTTTACTGTATATGGTAAAATGTAAACAGTTATTATTATTGTTTATTTCTAAATTACAACTGGACACTACATCAATAATCTTTTCATATTATCTTATGTAAGTCCATTTGTACAAAACGCTATTTTTATTAACAGTAAACATACATAAAGTTGATCGATTTATATCCAACCGATGTGGCACGCTGCAGTCAACTGTGCAGTTGCAAAACTATGATACAGATTTCGTTGTTGAGGAAGTGATGACTCAAGTGGTCGAGCACTGACCTCTGGTACTTAGCTTTTTTTCTTTTTCTTCGGGGATCCGAACTTTCTTCACTCCAACATTTCGTTCATTATCAGTATCGTCTCGTTTGGCCTCGCATTGCTCGGAACATAATAGTCTTAAAAACATTTTATCAGTGATGTCTAAACCTTCCAGGTACTGTGTCTTTTTAGTGAAAGCGAGATGCCGCCGAAAGTAAACCCGTACTGAAAAGGGTACTTCACAGCTTTTTTTACGCACATTTTTTCATACATCCGAATATCGAAATAGAATGGGGGAAATTGACCATCGAAGCCAACAAAAATAAGATATGGATGTAAATGGACCAAGCGTCCACACACACCGCCAGACTATCTCTTAAGATTTTAATCATGACATTCGCTACAACAATGAATTTCTACATATATCGACTCTCAAAATGACGTCTTCAACATTCTCGTGGCCTCACTGGTCTATGAAATACCTGCATGCAGGAATTGGATAGAATTCTTATGTCTGTGTTCCAACGTAGTTTGTTGCAGTAGAAAC
Source organism: Thermobia domestica (assembly GCF_964235325.1). Taxonomy (NCBI): domain Eukaryota; kingdom Metazoa; phylum Arthropoda; class Insecta; order Zygentoma; family Lepismatidae; genus Thermobia; species Thermobia domestica. The sequence goes on from NC_137464.1 coordinate 248,580,283, forward strand.
TCCGATATCAGGCGATAGTCTATGATGATGCTGGTGATTTGAAGATAAGCTGGCGCTGGCGGCATGTCTTTTCGTAGGATAAGCACATTTTGAAAATGGGTAGGATATAATCCGATCAGCTTCTATATAAACACATTTTTAATGATAATGTAAATTTACAAACTGAAATTGCAGAGCTGAAGACTTGGATTTAACAAGTCTTTCCTTGTAGAGATGAAAACTGCACCGAATGTGTTTCTTCGTCACCACGGTTTACTTCAGTTGTACATGCTCGCGGACGAGTATGCTCACATCTTATGGTGCCTGTTCTAGGCAAAACCTTATACAATGTAATTGAAAGTAATACTGTTAATATTTCTTTCATTCATTCAGTTACATCAATGTTTCAGTGAAAAAGTTTTTTCAAAGGCCTAACTTGTCAGATTACAGCACAGAAGACGATACACTAAAAATAAATTTTAAAGTAACACTTCGCTTTGTAAAAGAAAAATGAACTGAATTCTGTTCCCAAAACCATTCTAGAAGGTGAGACACGAATCTTATAAAGCAATTTTCTTGATAATTTGGGGATTACATTAATTAATTTGAACAGCTTTAACTTCAAACCTGGTAAAATATAAGATAAATTACGATAGTGAAATTTTATACGATTCAAGTTAATAAAATGAAAATCTTAACTCCATAGCATGAAAATATACATCGATAATGTTTCAATATACATTCACATTTTAACAGAAATCACTAACCTGTTCTGCACCGTGGCTGCTCCCACTGCTACACAGGGACGGAGGTTTCACATCCGCGGTGCCACAACTTGAGCTGGATATCACAGACACTGAGAACACCTCATGAGGACGATTCGATGAAGGGTCAGCTCCTGCCCTGTCACCAACCTCCTCAAGGCTTACCTGGCACATGGAGCCTTGCTCCTGTGCCTCAGACTTGGAACTGGGGTGATGATTACATTTACAGGATACTACTCCTAAAAATACAAAAAAAAGTACATTGTATAACCACAAAGTTACCTTACATGGATGAAAAATCAGTTATTTCGAAACTTAGATATAATTATCACTCTGTACCCAGTCTATAGTGGAACATGTCTGATACATCTGTCTCGAATAAAAGCTCATTTAGTAGTTTGTTCTACATTTTATGCAGTAGGTATAGTCCAACATAACATTGGCGCTGAAGAGACGTTAACTCCCAACTAATCTTTGCTAAGTAGCAGCTAATATGGAATATATGACAAATCACTCCATATCAAATAGTAATTTATTTGCAATTTCTCTCTCTGTTAGCCCAGATGCCAGAAAAATTACTCAAGAACATAATGCTTTAGTTTACTTATTACGTCATATAGCACAACTGTTACCACTCATATGTCCAATGTAATAATGCTGGAAGTTTGATGTGCTGTGGATAAGTCTTAACGGAAATATGTATTCAAATAAAAAGTACTGTTTACCCTCGGACATTAGGTCCCTCGACACTTCCGCGCATGACAGAAGAAGAAGAGTCCATTACGAAAAATGGGTATGTGTATGTACGGACAACATGTGTTCGTTTTCTCCTCTGGGAGCGAGACAAAGAAGGTTGGAAGTTTAAACATAGTTGCCAGCCTACGTAAATTGGTCCCAGGTTAGCAATACATTCTTGTTAAGTGATGATTAGACTTCGGATCGATATGCACTAAAAAACGGCAAAATATGCATGCAAATATGCGCTAAAAATCACGAAAATATGCACTGAAAATATGCAAATATGCACTAAAAAGGATAAATATGCACCAATCAAAACCTAAAGTTAAATGAGAAATTTTATTATCTTTAGAGAAAACAAGTTGTAGATATTACTTGAACTACATATACTTGGAGTACAACTATGATGCATTCATGCCACAATGGACAACTATGTAGTTTTCGGTATTTTCTGGCAAAAGCGTGCATTTGTCATTCAAAACATTACTGTACATTGAAAATGTTCCTTCCATGTCACGGGTCGTTATGGGATAGTATTTCAAAGAAGCAATGTTACTTGTCGACAAATCTGTAATTCGTGCGTCGTTGTTCCCAGAAACACTTTATTTGCATTAGACAAGAATTATACGTTCGGATTTTTCGCGTCTATTGAATGTGCTTTTCGAAAAAATATTTGTCCGATTGGTTTTGGCGGAGCCTGTTTCGTTATTGAATCAAACAGCTCAAATGCACTACAAAGTCCTAATCATCGCTCTTCTCATCTCGTGATGATCTTTGAAATTGAACTGAAATGTGTGTATTGATAAACGCAAGTTCGCTTTTAATGTTTTCAGCTCCGCAAGTAGACCCCTATCCACGGCTTCTTGTATACATTTGGTTTCTTCGGGCTCAAACAGCTCAGTATGTGAAATCAAAATACATCTACCCCCATATATATATATATATATATATAGTGGCGGATCTAAGGGGGTGCTATAGGGGCTACAGCCCTCCCTCTTGACGCTCAGGTATACACTGGATAAAATGGGCTTCAATCGTGCTTTACACTGGATAAAAACGGCAAAATATGGTTTAACCTCTCCCTTGATCATATCCTGGATCCGCCCCTGTATATATATATATATATATATATATATAAAAGATTAGAATGCGCCAAGTATCTGTGAATAAATAATAAATATACTCAGAGAAGTAAATAAACATTTCTAGCATAAGCATATAGTAAAACCTGACTAGCGAAATTGAACAGGGCTCGCAAAAATTTCCCTTAAAGGTTTTAAAGTTAATGGAGATAGATCTATGCAAAAAATAAATAATAGACATAATGAGATAAAATAAAATGTTACACATACCGTATTAAATTACAGTATTTAGTTATGCTACAAATTAATACACACAAAACTTTCAGTGAACAAAAAAAAAAAAAAAAAAACCTACATACGTTTTCTAAGGCCAAGACAAAAAGTAAATGCTATGCCCTTTTCAGCACTCCTCCCTCTACTTTTGGCTCCCTTTGATCTATTGTGTATATTATGCTCCTTTTTCCATGTCTCTAGACCAGCTAGAGAAATAGTTATTGGTTTGGAAATTACTATATAAATTGCACTTCGTTCAAAAATTTGCACGGTATCTAGAGCATTATATGGCGGTGGACTAAAGATTAAATGTGAAGGGTAACAAGTAAACGAAGACAATGTAGCTCATATACCTAACATCTCATGGAATGTCTAAAATTTTTGTAAACGCTGCTTCCGGAACTTGAAAATTTCCGTTAAGAAGTATATTTTAACATCCGTTGTTCGCAACACAAGTTCCGACTAATCAAGATTTTTTTTTATTTTTTATTTATTTATTTATTTTTTACCTTTAAATTCACGGCTGTGAAATATTTCCGTTTAATAAGGAGCCTGTTGAACGTAATTTTTGCTGTATTAAAAGCCTGTATTCAAAACCTTATGTTCTTGTTTAAAAGAAAATAAATCCACTTGAAATTACTTTTTATATCTAATTATGTGTTAATCCTACAATATTTTCTTCTAGGGTAACATTGTCCGTTTCAAACAGCAATAATTTACAATGTATAATGTTGATACTTTAAATGGAATAAACTGATTTGAGCGAGATATGGAGCACGAGTGGGAAGAAGGTAAAGTTATCGAAAACATAACAGGAGAACAAAATGGAAATGTCCTCTTCTGAAAACAAGCATACTTACTTTGAAAATATTACTTGTTTAGCATACACTTTGCCATATATATTTTCTCATTGAATTGTTAACGTCTCTCAATTTCAATCCACTGTTTCAGTGGGTCCATAATTGTAGTGCTACACCTTCAAATTTCAATTTTAACTAGCTCAGAATTTTGTCTATTTTTGTCCACCCAAGAAAAATTTTGTACCATTTAAATAAACGAGGGAAGGCCATTTTAAAATTTGGGCCACTTTCATCACCTGTCGTGAGACATATCTAAATTCGAATTTTAACTAGCTTAGAATTTTGTCCAAGCATTGTCCATTTTTGTCAATCCAAGAAAAACATTTTGTACTATTCAAATTAACAAAGGAGGCCCATTTCAAAATTTAGTCATTTCGATCAGCTTTAGTGCGATCATCTTCAAATTCGAATTTTAATTAGCTCATAATTTTGTCCGGATTTTGTACATTGGTGAACCACGAAGAAAAATTTTTTACAATTGAAATAAACGAGAGACGACCATTTGAAATTTTGACCACATCAATCACCTGCAGTGCGTCATCTTCAAATTCGAATTTTAACAAACATAGAATTTTGTCCAATTTTTTACATTCTTGAACCACGAACAAAAAGATATATACCATCCAAACGAACGAGGGAGGTTCATTTCAAAATTTGGCCACTTCGATCACCTGTAGTGAGACATCTTCAAACTCGAATTTTAATTAGCTCAGAATTTTGTTGAATATTTTCACATTTTTTACAATCAGGAAAATTTTCGTACCATTCAAATAAACCAGGGACGGACATTTAAAAATTTGGCCACTTCGTTCACCTGTAGTGACATTTCAAATTTGAATTTTAACTAGCTTGGTGGTACAAAACTCTCCAAAAAATAGTGAAAATTCTAAGCTAGTTAGAGTTCGAATTTAAAGGTGTTACACTACTGGTGAATGAAGTGGACAAAATTTTGAAATGACCCTCCTTTGTTAATTTGAGCGTTCAAATTTTTCCTTGACGGTACAAAAATGTGCAAAAATTGAAAAATCCTGAGCTAATTTGAAAATGTCACACTACAGGTGATTGAAGTAACGAAATTTTGAAATGGCCTTCCTCGTTTATTTGGATGGTACAAAATGTTTTGTTTGTGTTACAAAGATTGAACAAAATTCTAAGCTTGTTAAAATGCGAATTTGAGCATGTCACACTGATCGACGTGACCAAAATTTCAAATGGCCCTCCCTCGTTTATTTCAATGGTACATAATTTTTCTTGGTGGTACAAAAATGTACAAAATCATTAGCTATTTAAAATAAAGTTTTTGAACATGTCGCACTACCGGTGATTGAAGTGGCCAAATCTTTAAGTGGTCCTCCCTCGTTTATTTGAATGGTACAAAATTTTTTTCTTAGGTGAACTAACATGGACGAAAATTGAACAAAATTGTGAGCTAGTTTAACTTCGAATATGAAGATCTCTCACTACAGGTGATCAAAGTGGCCAAAATTTTGAAATGTCCCCCCTTTGTTAATTTGAACGGTACAAAATTTGTTTTAGGTTGGACAAAATTCTGAGCTAGTTAAAAATTTAATTTGAAGATGTCGCACTACAACTAAATGGACTCTGTTTCAGGAGATAACTTCTAAAAGATTCTTCTTTCGGTACTTTTATACTGCCACAGGACCACACAATTTCAAATCCGCACACACACACACACACACACAACAGTAGCAACTTTAACTTTCGAGATGAGTGACGTGAAAATTTTGTTCTAGATGGTTTGACACCGTTATTTATATCTTCTATATATATATATAAAAGGTGACAGTCATGCATCATTGCCGGGAGAATGAGTCACTCACCCCTTTCTTATTCTCCTTTTACATAATCTTGGAACATATTCTAAGGCGACAACAATGAACCATTTCAAGGTCTTGAGTCTATTTATATTAGAAAGTTGGAATTCCATTTATGACGGAACTTATTCCACGTTTAAAATTATAAATTTGGTCGTTTCTTTAAATATGCATTTATATGCAGTAACGACATAAACATGCACTAACCTCCGAAATATGCAAATATATGCACTATAAAACTCTACTATTTTACCCCAAAACAGCTGAAACGAATTTCTGTTTAAAGAGCATATCAATATCACATCAGGAAAAAAACATGCAAATATGCAAAAATCCGAAGCCTAGTGATGATGTCACGCAGTGAACAGAGCGCGCGCATTTTAAATGCAGCCTAGCATTGTGTTTTAGGGGCTTCGACATTTGGTGGATCGCGCCAACAACCCGCGGGAGAACTTCAGTTATTGTCTTTCTGTACAGTACACATACGCTTGTGCGTGTGGAGTTTACTGTATTTTTCTAGTTCTTTTTTTTTAAATCATGGTTATGCTTGCGTGAGTGTGTGTGTGTACGCGCGTCGTTTTGTTATTTTATTATGATGGGAGCCAATACCGTCAACCAGTGAAATCAAAGAATTGTGCTTATCCCCGCCTCCAAATTTTGGATTTTTTTCCTCATCCTATGCCGTAGATCCGTCATGCCCTACGGACAATAATAATCGGTAATCGTGCTTTCAGTGCTGTAGGCCCACTTTGATTTCATTCTCATATTATTATTTATAAAGTCTTATCAGGTATAGATTTACTGCGCCGGGTTGGTAACACTGCAAACAATACCTTTACTGCCAACATGAATAACCATCGCCTTCCTTCCTTTTCTTTTTCTTTTACAGTCCATTCCTTTCATTAAGATAGACTCTTCTTGGCACTCTGCCAACTAGAGGTCTCGGCCGAATGAGTAAACAGTATTACACTAAGAGTTGGAACTTATTAATGGCAATATACTCCAGTTCAACCCCTAAATTATAGGCAATATCCTCTCCAACGCTACGCGCATGTACTGCGATAAGAAGAAGAGTAACATGAAAATTGGCAGTTGAAAGCTGTCAACAGCTTTTTTATTTTCTCGAATGAGTGTGCTCAAGGTCGCACACTACGAATGTCTCATCAAAGTCTTCGTGAGGACTGTCAGAAATCTTTGATGTCTTACAAAACAGTGGCACGATAAGTAAAGGCCCTAATAAAGGACGCCACATCCCTAGATCGAATCAACATGTCAGTGAAAAGGAAATGAAGATGTTGGTGAATTGATAGGAACAGGATCGATGCAAGACGATTCGTCAGTTAGCCCGAGACAGGATTATCGCATATTGTTTTACATTCTGAAGGAAAATCTGAGTATAAGAAAAACTACATCACGATGAGCGCTGCCATATTTGACAGTAATGCAGAAACAGCTTCCATAATACTCTGCTCAAACACACTAGAAACAAAATGAATGGACTTTCTTATGCCGTGTCATTACGCTAGATGAAGCGAAAAATGTACCAGATTATACGAGCCGAAATCGACAAGTCGAACAAGCGGCGTCATTACGGGTCACACAATCTTTAAAATTTCGTCAGAATCTCAACAATCTGAAGGTCGAACTCGTGTTTAACTGTGACAGGTTATCCTAACACATACTGTGCTCCACGCGCAGCAATATTATTCATTTCTAGTACATAAAATACAACCATAGTTGCGATAAGAGTGGCGACATTTCCTTCAAACTAATTCCATAATTTCGCATGGTAATCCTTGAACTTATGTGGCGCAACTTTTGCTCGCTCAGTGGGCTCAGTGATACCCTTATACCATCCATTATACTCCCCAGACTTAAGCCCTTGAGACTAATATGATCCCTAAGGTGAAGGAATAACTTAATGGCATTAAGTTTCCGAACTGATCCAGGGATTCTTCAGACAATAGATCGTTTCATCCAATCCAACAGATCAGGTGGTATTACAGATATATTATGACTCCACAACGTTGGTGATTATACTGAAAGTCCGTGAAGTTTCATAAAGGTATTTCTTTTGTATTACCACTAATAAAGTTTATTTTATATATATATTGGACGTACACAATATTTATAAATTATTTAAAGCTGAAGCTTACCTGTGTGCACTGCTTTGATTCTGCTCCCGTTTGCCCATTGTTCTATACTATTATTATCACATACACACGTAGCTGCCTCTAACACAAGGGGCCTTAACTGTGGTCTTTGCTGCTGCTGTTGTGATTCCAATATTTGTTCTTTGGAATTTGACTCTTCAGTTGTACGCACAGGTGTTTGTGCATCGTTCTGATTCACAGCTGCCACGGTAGCAACTGCACCAATGTCGACGGTGCTAGCATTCGTGTCCTAAAAGCAATTGGACATTATTACTATTCAAAATTTTATATCCTATACACAAAATAGACATGTAATTTAACCAAATTCCTAATACTAAAGAAACACTCGTGAATCGTTCGTAGGACAGTTATTTAAAAAATGAATAAATGTTTATTAAAAAAGGAGGACAAATTACAATGATCTGGAATGTTTCTGTAGTCACTACAATTACCACTCAACAAAGCACAATTTACGAACGAAAACTACAACAATATGTTCAATATCGAAAATTCTGAAGTTACCATTCTCAAACTGATTCAGTTATTTGAAATAGTTAACGATAGTGTCACGTTAAACTAGTAATGACACGAACTTGTCAATCAGGCATGAAATCATAATAAACATGTTGTGCCTTTCTGATTTCGTTCTGTTTCCTTAATTGCTTGCTAAACGTGAAAATGAAACAGCTGCATTGTTTACGATCTTTCGTCACTTTACTGTTGTAATTTCGTATTTTTCAACACGTTCAGATGAAAGGTAATAACACTGATTCTTAATAATACCTCTGTGATATTTTAAATGTAACTTTGACTTGACTACATGAATTATGAATACTGTAAATTGAAAGAAGGAATGAATGAATGAAAAAAAAATATTTGCACGAAATCCATTCTGAAAAAAGTTTCGATCGAACTATGTATTTTATTTCGAATTTTAGACTTAGGAACGTGTAATAGATGTATATATGAGGAGAAAATCTCAAAAGATACAGAAAAATCCTAAGTCCCGTATCACTGGACAGAAAACAACGATGTAGAATTTATGTGACCCGGTAATAAATTTATTAAACTCACTACTGTTACGCGTAAAATTATCATAACAGAAATTTACCAATGATACTATGTCAGTTTTTGTTCAGACCTCTTGATCAGTACTTACTGAGTTTTGTCGACCTTATACAGCAACTGAACTGATTTGTCTGTATTTTGTGTGAAACTTCACTACTAATTATGTTTAAATAAATATTGTGAAAGTTCTACGTAGTTTTATATCCTTTCGACCTCGAGCATATGTCTTTATTCTTGGTTCAATGTTTCTTTGCTCACTCCTGTGTTCCTAGCCTGGAGAATTTTTGAATATTTGCGACTTACATCTAACTTCACACACGTGACGGACAAATAACACTTTACCACCATTAGATAAGTAATGAGTTCATGACTTTTGTAAACTGAAAAAAACATAAATCCTCAATATTCGAAATGTTCCATGTGTAATTAACTTTATATATATATATATTAAATCATCATGTTGTACATAGTTTGTTACACAGAATTTTGTGATGAGCTACTACTACTACTACTACTACTAAAAAGAAAAAACTAATTCTTAAATTAATATCGCTTTCCTGATGGTACTCATCGTTCATACAACGGATAATCAGCTAGTCTTCTTTAAGATGTTAGCAAAATTGGTCGAAATTAAAATTCATGTTTGGACATAAAAAAAAGATAAATCACTCAATTATCTGGATTTAATTATTAAAAAGGTAAGAGAAAACGTTAATTTCTATATCCATGAGTAAACACATGAAAGGTGTTGATTTCTGATGGGTTAATTTTCTTGTATTTCAATTTCTCTTCGTTTATCAAAGTTTTCAAGAACAGAAAAGTTTACAATTTAACTTGACAGTCTATTAACGCGGGAAGATTGTACACATCTTGCAAAACATTTCGTTGAGGACTCCTCTCTATGCGCATATTTGAAGTTAGTTATGCATTTCTGTATAACTACGCGTTCTACACACACACTTAGTCCATATAACGAACTTTCTTGAATTGTTTAAGATTTCACGACACTAAGAAACGCCAGAAGTTTACCTTATCGCGTGTTAAACTTTACAAATTCCAACATACTAATCACACTTCCTCATATCGATCGAATATTCCGTTATTTTTGAACATGCAACTGCATTTAAATAAATCATGTGGTGATAAAAAGAAAGAAAGAAAAAACTAGTGGAAAGATACTTTTATCACGGAAGAGAAATAGCTGGTATTTAATAACATAAAACTTACCCTAGAAACAGGCACTTGGTCAGTAGAAAATGTGGAACTTAGGTCTGCGGCCTGCTTCATGTCCGCATTTGTGACTTCGTTGCTAGAGACAACCCTACTACTTAAACTGTTAGCAGCTAACCCTGCTAACTTTTCTGGCACATGGATTTGTTCATTGTGAGCCTCCTTCGAAAAAAAAGAAAAAGTTTGTTAACGTAAATCTATCTGCTAGAAGTTTATTCAAATTTACTAAAAGCAATCTTTTTATATTGTTTATATTAAATGCGGAATAAATGTTCTCATTCATTGAGGTCTTTCTATATCATGCACTACTCTTTTTTTCATTAAAGTGAACTTTAAAAAGTGAGGCAGATAGCACCCACAAAACATTATTAAACAAACTAATGCTTACTTCCAGGTCTTCTTGTAAGCCAGAATCCTCACGAGTTTATAACTTCACAATTTTCGGGAACTCAAATTTCTGTAATGCATGAGTCTTGAAAGCAAAAATTAGTTCAATTTTGTTCACTAATGTATTATGCAAGTATTAAATCTGCCGTCTATTGCAAAACATCTTATCTGGTGAATTGGTTTAGCTAAAACCACGGTTGTTTCGTTTAGCAAAAGAACTGCAAACTTACAGATCCGGTAAAGCTTATAAACATGATAATGTTGCCAATATTACAGATGCAGTTTCTCCTTTTGTCAGTTACTGATCTATGGTCTTTTGCTTTGGATAGCAGAAATACTCTCTCTATTACAGGTATTATATATATAATCGAGCGTTCTAAAAATGGCGCCAACGGACTACAGAACACTATTCTACAATTCAAAATAAAGCGAAAAATATATATAATTGTAAACCTTTAGGGTCCTCGTCTAAAGAACCACACAGAACATGTACCGTTGTCAGGAAAGTAAATGTAGTCCGCACCAAAAAATCTGCAACATGAGCATGCAAGTTTATTGTGAAACTACGCCTAACGGCGCAAGGAATCAACATAACGCTAAGTGGCACAAATCACGCCTGGAGAAACATCGGCGTCCCCAACTGCACATTTATCTTGGAGCAAAAGACTTCGTCCTTTCACAATAAACTTACTTGCTCATGTTGCAGGTATTTTGCTGCGGACTGTACATCTGTTTTTGAGTCTGGCATTCCTGCACTCTAACCATAAAGAATATGAGAATTAAATCAATCAAATACGTAGTAAGGGTAAGGAGAAATGTCCAACCTGAATAAGGCATTGCACAGGAGCACAAGCTGTGAATACGAATAGTGCATAGTGTAAATAAAGGACTACATCGAACAGAAAACCAGAAACAGTTGCTAAAGGGAGAAAAAAAAGAAAAATTGTCGAAGTGGAAACATAAAATACAAACAAATACGCCGACAACTAAACGTCTACCGACCAGTGATCTTTGTGTAGTGGTTAAGGCGCTGGATTACAAATGCAAAGGACGTCAGTTCGAATCCACACCAAGAAGAACATTTTACGAAATTTTTGTTAATGTATACAGCTCATGAGAGATGGTAAAAGAGATGGTATTATCCGTTTAATATGTTAAGTGCAAACGAGATAAAAATTTCAGCGACATTTATTACAGAAGTGAAACTATGAAAACGAGGAAGAAGGTATATGTAATCAGGGGTATGTATGTCGATAGATAGATAACGTTTTTGTGAATGCCATTACCGCCGTAACTTTCAGCGGACTGAGCAAACTTGGCACAAACATTGATTGTTGAAATATCTTGAATGAGTTCGTTAGCCTGAATAATCAGGTGAAAATATTCAAAATGGTGGCCCTTCAAACTCTTTAAAATCCAAAGGAACCAAATTTCACCCATAAATGAGTATTCACAATGTTTGAGTGACTTTTCCTCTTTTATTGAAATATTATTGAAATATTGGACCTAAAGAAGGTTCACGCTTTTTCGCTACGGTCAGGTTCTTTTTTTTGCGGGGGGGGGGGGTATTTTGCTATCAGAACAAGACAATTGTTAGTGATGATATGAAGTTACACATTGAAATTGAAGTACATTGTGAAAAGTTTTACTTCAAACTATAGTATAATAAATATGCTTTCCCCTAACACAGAGAACTGTAAATCATGTATTTCGTGCTCAAGAGCATGAATGGCGAGGAACGTTATTTGATTTGCTTTTTAATTAACACATTGCATTGCAAATAGTGGTAGGCAACATTAGTGGCAAGTAAAATTATATATATATATATTACGAAAAGGTGTTGTTTGTGACAGGCCCGTATTTATATATTGTGCGCCCCTGTACTGTAAGTAATTTGCCGCCCCCTCGAAAACGAGCAATATTAGAGTTGAATTCATAGATTTTGGGGGCACTGAGATGAATAGCGACAGTTTTAATCCATTTCAACTTCAAGGTCATATTCCACTCCCCAGGGAGGGGGAGCGAGATCGTAAAAGTAATCGAAAACGATAGATATTAGTTTTGAATTCGTAGTTTTCGAGGTCGCTGAGTTTAACGGTATCAGTTTTCACGATCTTCTAGTTCATCCTCATCCCTTGAGGTGGAGTGGGAGGATGACTTTTTTGAAAATAATCAGATAAGCTAGCTATTAATAACTACTGTAACTAGAGCGAATTAAACACTAACATTTTCTCGCGCTTGCGCGGGACTCTGCGGGTTTTAATATTACTTTATTGTAAATCTTAGAAAAATTCACAAAATTTTGCCGCCCCCTAAATTCTGCTCGAGCACACAACAGCATTTATCTAAATACGGGCCTGGTTTGTGGCAACGCAATATCTTTGGCAACGCAATAATTGAAACGCCATTATCTCCCTTCAGGCAAAATATTAATAATTTATATCGAGAGAACGGGAAATGGTAGAGGGAGCAATGTTGGACAGTATGCACTCATAGGACTTAGAAAAATAAGCTATTTCAATGCAAAAAAAAAGGAGGCATTGTCATTGGGCCACGGCAGAGCCCTCTTTAGGCAAAATGTCGATAACTTATATCGAGAGAACTGGAGGTGATAGTGGGATGGAACCAACGTTGGACACATGGACCCATAAGGCGCATCAAAAAAATATGAGGGGGCGCCAGCCAGCCTTACTTATTTCCACATAATAATATAAAATTATATTATGCGAAATATACGCACGAGTTAGCTAGTAATATTTATTATTATCGTTATCATCAACAGCGCCTTTTCATTACGCGTGCATGTTTGACATGAAACCAAAGAGAAGATCCATCATTCGTAGCAAGAATAATAGACAGTTACTTTAACTGTGAAGGACGACGAAAAATATGAAAAGAGTAACTACCTGTAGCGAAAAGAAACAATACTTTATCTCAAATGGATAAAAAAATCAAGCCAAGATAGGTTCGAACTTGGGTGGCCGACGCGAAAAGCCAGTGCTTTGTCCACTCACCCACTGTGTCGTTAGGGATTATACAACCACTCATTAACAGCTATCACTTCCGTGGGTTATATACTATGATCATGTGTTCCTTCTTTGCTGGAAGTCGATAATGTTCTTTCATGTAGTAGTTAAACCTACATGCTATGTAATACATGGGGTATTTAAGACCTACATGCTCTCCATATAATGTAATAAAAGGGTAATGGCGGGAATAAGAAACAGAAGATTGCTTGGACAAAACGGAAACTATTGGCATCAGAAGAAATATTTATCTACGAGGCATGCACAGTAACATAATTCAGAATAGTTACTGTTTAGTTCACTAAACGAAGAAAGGGGTAAAAGCAAACATGCCGCGTCAACGAGATCGACCAGAATTGACAGAGGCGAAAGGAGATGTGTAGTAATACAACAACTTCGGTTAAATTGATAATTCGTTCTGCATTCTGTAATAGATCGTATGTTCGTAAACATTCCGGAATTTCACTGAATTCTATAATCTTTCGAAATCCAGAAAGTGAAATTTCCGCTTCCGCTTTATATCAAGTTTATACGGAAGTTTTTTTCTCCTTATTACAAAGAAGTTAAAGATATGGAAATAATTTTAAAACTTTGCGATCACTGACAAAAATCCGAGCAAACACTGTGTGCATTCTTTACCATAATGTGAATATAGGGTGCATGTCTTCATTCGTCTTTTTCTCTTCATGTCTTTCTTGGCATTTCTTTATCATGTCTTTGTTTCTCTTTCTTCTCTCTCTATTCATCTTTATCTCTCACTGATTACTTCTCTCTGTTACACATCTTCTACCTTCTCGCACCGTGCTGCGTCAGAGCTAAACCGAGCCTCTTTGTAAAACGTATCGACCACCGTAACTTAAACACAAGCCTCCCAGTACTCAACGTAGAAATCGTAGTCGAGGGGTTTAAGTCATGTAGTGATTGTATTTTTAATAACCATGAGTATGGGTTCGAACCCCTCCACTTCCTTTTTTTTCTTCAGCTACGTCGGAACGTTCAATTTGTATTCTTTACTAATTGCAAATGGCGTTTACATTCAAAATAAGAGAAATTATGGTGGCATTTGTTCGGATATTATTCTCTTTCGAAATGAAGACAAGAATAAAAAGCAATACGCAAAGACAAAAATTTTACCAGTACTAAACCTTACCAATAATAATTGCTACGAAAGACTAAATACATCTCTTTTACCATCTCTCATGAGCTGTATGCATTATTAACAAAAATTTCAAAAAATCTTGCAGGGGATTCGAACTGGCGTCCTTTGCATTTGTAATCTTGCACCTTAACCACTACACCAAGGGCATTGTTCAGTAAACGTTTAGTTGTCGGCGTATTTGTTCGTATTTGTATTTTATGTTTTCACTTCGACAGTTTTTATTCTCTTTTCTCCGTTTAGCAGCTGTTTCTGGCTTTCTCTTTCGGTGTCATCATTTATTTACACTATGCACTATTCGTATTCACAGCTTGTGCCCCTCTGCAATGTCTTTTCTCCTTGATCCTCACTAAACATTTGATTGACTCAATTCTCATATTCTCCATGGCTGGAGCGCAGGAATGCCAGACTCAACACATGCACATTTACTTTTCTGACAGACAGTACTAATTCATCAAATAGTTACATCGATTCCTTCCAGATAGCAAGTCGATAGATGTTGACACTAATACCATTTATTAGCATAAAAATCGACGTAACCGCTTCATGGAGTCGCAGAGCAACGCTAATGATCTCAAGTTAGTCTGCAACGTTGCCGCATAGCGCCTGAAGGAAGCACCGGAGGGTATGCCATTACATAGCATTTTCGCTTTGACATGAAAAACTGCGATATGGGACGCGTCCTATAATGGGTAATCACAAAACAGCAGAAGTATGCACGGCCATTAATATATTCCTCCAATGCTTCCTTTTAAAAATTGTTTTTCCTCGTAAAATAATAAAAACAAAAAAGTTGTTGTCCAACACTTATTATTTACTATAGTCATCCGAACAGTATGCTGCCTATGGATAAGTTGACGTGAGGCAGGCCCAAGTAGAATATTTTCAGAACGAGGTTTCATAGTTAATTACAAGATTTTCCATTCGTTTTACCCTTACAGAGGTAGTAACAATCTTGTGCATTTCAAATTAATACCGTTTGCATCACGTTGCTACATTCCTTGTAGCTACGGTGTGAGGTGCTGAATATTATCAAACAAGAACTTACTCTTCTACTCTTCCAACTACTAGTTTGCTATTTAACCATAATATAGGTCGTACATTTTGTGGTGACTCGAAATGCGTAGGAGACTTAATTCATTAGATGTGATACTTAAGAATATCGCAGATTTAGCAACTGAATTT
Source organism: Thermobia domestica (assembly GCF_964235325.1). Classification (NCBI taxonomy): domain Eukaryota; kingdom Metazoa; phylum Arthropoda; class Insecta; order Zygentoma; family Lepismatidae; genus Thermobia; species Thermobia domestica. Next base: position 248,596,019 of record NC_137464.1, read on the forward strand.
CATTCATATATTACATATATTTGTCAAGATAGTTTAATTTATAATATTCCATGGCCCATTCATCATGATTCGAGTTCCATCATATCATAAAGAACCATGTTATAATCGTAAAGTTGTTTGAAAGCAAGAGTGCCACTATCGACTGTTTTCTGACTTTTGACAAAACTCTGAGGCATAATTAAAATCGATCCAATAAGAAGTAGAGAAGAATGGAGAAGCCTTGAACGCAACTTTTACATAATAGCTACCTTCTTATTTGCACTATATATTTTGCAAACACTAAAATTAAAACTGATTCCGAATGCGGCAAGAAACTAATATTACTGAATTGTAAATTCATCTCTTGGACTACAATCTTTTTAATTTTATTTATTTCTTTGTTAATATTATTTTGTCATTGTGAGAATTATAAATAAGTCCTTTGATTTTCGAAATTCATGATATTTGTTGACAGTTTTGAAAATTAAACAGTCTCTTGGCGACATCGTAACCTGTGGGTCAACAACGTGCTTTTAGTGTTAAAAACAAAACAAAACAAAAAATCCGACGATGTTTGAATTCTTTTCATGAAACACACGCATCCCGTTGGTAGTCTAAGGATTTGAAAATTTAATAACCTCTTTCTTACTGGAATTAATTTATCTATAAAATATAAACTTATCCGGACTTACCTTTGATTTCACTTTAAATTCATGTGTTCTAGATAAATTTTATTTCGATTCAGACTCACTACAGAAGTTCAGGTATAGATTTGCGAATTAAAATCGAGTTGAGCACTGGGTTCTGATATATTAACTACCTCTGAAGAATGAGGGCATAGTGGCTCAGCGGTAGAGTGCTAACCTCTGATGCGACTGGACCCTGGTTCGATCCTTGACCACATAGCTTGTGGCGGACAACATCGTGTTCATGGGTTTTCTCGGGGTTCTCCCTCCCACGCTAACTACTTCACAATCATTCACTTATATTAATCCTCCATCTTTTTAATATAAATTAGCATAACTGTGAAATGTAAATTAGAAATTTAGTTAAATTTGAAAATATAGGAATAAACGCTTCAGCTTGTCGGCCGCCCAAAGGTAAAAGGAAGTACCTATATTTTGCTTGTTTTGAGAACAGCAGCAAAAAAGGTGATTTTTGATAATTAACATTACTGTTAAAGACCTTTTCTTTTCGGCGTCAATGATCATTAAGTGTTTACTGACACCGGAAAGAAAACAGAGCCTTTAACAGTAATGTTAATTATCAAAAATCACCTCTTTTGCTGCTGTTTTCAAAAGAAGCAAAATGTTGATACTTCCTTTTACCTTTGGGCGGCCGTTGTTTCCTCTTACAGTTTCAAATTGCATTTCGCCTCGCGTCATTTAAATGACTGTTTTTTTGCTCGCTCAGATCGCTTGCCGGTGAAATTCGAAGACACTGCTTTCACATTCTCACCTGTCTATGACGTCAATTACTACTGTGCAGTATTGTGAAATTACAGGAAAGTCATAACGATTACATACATTGGACTCTCTAAATCAATGTTAAAATTGAATGATTTCAAGAGCTTTTACTAAGTATCACTCACTCAATTCATTAACGTAACCTCAAAGAACATTTTACTCAGACGAACATTTGTAACATAATTACATTTATTTCATCATTTGGTAAGAAAAGCCAATAAAATATAGATTAGGTTCCTCGAACCACCAGGCCACATTCCTTTACATTCTACGAGCCTTTCGGGTTTAATGATTCAAGAATTCACCGTCCTCTCCCATCAAAACTGTTGGAACACACTTCTCTTGGTGGATTGTGTTGTTCGACGTGTAGTGAAGAACACTACCAGAGCAACCCCTATAGGAGCCTACACCATCTCCAGATCGTCCGGGACTTGTAACCTGTAACAGTTTATCACCGCAGCAGCAAACCATGGAGGAAGTCCAGGACACCATTCACGTATTATCGAGCGAGTTACAACAATCCATACCCTTGACAGATGTAATGGGATATGAAATCCAATCGTCAACATTAGCATTGGTTCTATTGTATCTACGCCAAAAAGTTACGCAGCAACTTCGGCGAGTATTTTCATCAATTGAAACACCTACAACATTATCAAGAACGAAGGATAATTAAAGCAAGTGCTTATTTTCTATCCTAATAGTTAAATTCCTTCTTTTCTACCTTTTTTCACTTTCCACCCAATCTAGTCACTGTTCTATAATTTGAAACTGTTGTCTTATTTATGCATTGACGCATAACCTTCCACAATATTAGTTGCGTGTGAATTGTCAATCCTCATCCTCATTTACATCCCTTTGTTTGAGTAATATATGGCAATTCGTGAGTAAATCAGTCAATACCAGAACTGATTGAAATGACATTCCACCCTGCACACTATGAAATGTGATGAGAATAATTTCCGTTAATATTTTGGCTATTACGCAAAGGTTAATACAGAAGAATATTTTCATACAATAGTCACTTTCCATTGTTTTATGTCATAATGCTATGAATTGATATTAAGTGTTTGGTAAATACTGGAAACGAAATGTAAGTATTATATAACTAATTAAATTAATTTGCAAATGATTTCTGTTTGACCAAAAAAAAAAAAAAACTATATTTGAAAATACAATGATACTTTAGCAAAGAAATTTCCTTTTGAGAAGGTCTACTGATATTTAGTCACTCAACTTTATAACTGGAATGCTGCTACACACCGTAAAGAAACTGCGAAGAAATCAAACCGCAAAGAACAGGGAAAACAAACTGACACTGAAACACGCCTCTGCATTGCCGTAAAGATGCAGTCCAGAATTTGGATTTACTTCCAGAAAAAAAGTGCTTTTTATATGCACGCAAATGCACGTATTTACTTATTTAATGACGCAATAGGATGAATATTAATAATTAAAACTACATTCGCTAAAGCACCCAAATGGTCGCAGTAAATCGAAACTAAGTTTCAATGACTCCTTGTCATCATTTTTAAGAAACATTTCTTGTAAAATTGCATATTTTGATCAGCTTTCTCCAATGTACAGCAAACGTGACTCAAAGAAAAACGTAACTAGACCGTAGCATAGACTTGCCATTACCATTTTGAGTGGCTTACAGACTACAATTTTAATTTTTGATTAAAATGCAATTGATGATTTTCGAACAAGAATGTGTGCTCTGCCGGGCTAGCAATGATAATATTCGATTTTTCTTTCACTTTTACACCAAATTGTGAATACTGAATGACACTTTCAACGTCTTATTTACCCTTAAGTTATATTTGAGATAGTTTTTGTTAACTTATGCAGCTCCAGGGATGATCTCCAGTCATAGGACCTACTATTGACGTGGGCACCGAACAATGACCAGACTTTAATCTGGTGTAATCGACAGCTTGGACTGGATTGAACTTTACTGTTCCTTTTAGCACCTAAGCTATATAAAACGTGGACCTACATTTTACAATGGGATCCGAAGCACATGAGCTCCCGCCAGGAACCTAACTGCGACAAAAATGTGTAGGCTAACCATACAGGCATGAGGAAAGTTGCAATTGGCAGTGCACAGATCATCATGCAAAGCAAACGCGACAGTACAGGTCGTTCCCCACCATATTGTCTCGCCTCGAACAGCGTTCGGTTACGCCTGTTGTGATTTACAGTATTAGCTTGTTCTATCAAGTAGGCCGAATTTTTATTTTATATATATAAAGCTAAATTGAGGACCACAGTTCTGACTTTTAACATACTTTGTGAACCTACTCCGTAAATGTGACGTTAACGAATTGTAATAGAACATCAGGTAGAAATAATCTTTTCCGAACTACAGTGATCAAGAATCATTTTTAGAAGTGATGAACTGCATACACAACAAATAACGGAAATAACATTACCACCAAACCTGAATCTCATATAACCTCGATGCTGAAATGGACACTAAGCTCTTAACTCATGCCAAATCCGAATAATTTTAAGTGCAGACTCAATGAAATTCAAAGTAAGAGAAAAACAAGTCAAGATGGAACTCAGGCTCACCAAATTGGTGAGCTATCAATTTTTTTTTTTTTTTTTTTTTTTTTTTTTTTTTTTTTTTTTTTTTTTTTTTTTTTTTTTTATGGTAGGGGTCACCAAACTATAAAGCGTAAAATGTGTAGAAGATCTGAAGTTTCATGGCGTAATGGTCATAGCACGGACAGTAACAGTTACTCTTTGAATTTCACTGATTTAGTTAACATTCTATCGTTAACTTAATCACTCAGAACCGGATATCAAGCCTCCAAAGAAACTGAAGAATTTGGTTGATGCTCTACGGTAACATTCATTATTTATAACTTGCAAATGACGCATTATCTAATATGACTTAATAGTACCGTTCTTTCAAGTTCCTTAAATGTATTTTTAGTTCCTTCATTAAATCTTGCTGAAATGAATAGTGAAAACTTCTAGTTTCTTGTAACTGGCTCCGAAATTCGAAGGCCCCAGAACTCCAAAAACTCAAACTACTGGAGGAAATTTCGAGTAAAATTTCCCCCAAATACAAAAAGTCAGCGTGTTTTTAACCCATATATGACGTTATCTTTTTTGTTTTGAATTTTGATTTTTCTTGGAAAGTAGATAATTTTTAACCCATCCTTGGTGAATTTTGTGTCATTTCTTTTTGCTGATCTTCCATTGGCTAATTATGATACTTTGTCGGAAACGACCCGAGGGGCAAATATATATAAGCTTTAGTAATAGCAAAATATGTAAATGGGTAGTTTTCGTCCCGAAGAGTTTAAATGGGTTAATATGTTTGTGTACGCTTACTCTGGGCTTCGGTCACCATACGCTCTGTGGTTCAGTCTGTTATCGGAAGCTGTAGGGTTAATCCATTTGAAATCACACAATTTCAAATTAAAAGGTTGCTTACTTTTTTTTTTTTTTTTTTTTTTTTTTTTTTTTTTTTTTTAAGCGGCCATTTTGTATAGACGCGCGAGACTATTTTGAACTTTTCAGTGGTTTGCGGTAAACGTTGTAGCTCAGTTATTTTTTAAGATATCGACTTCAAACAAATATCATTTCACAGAGCGTTAAATGTACATTATTTTATCTCTAGTAAACATTTAAGAATACTGTACTACAAATATCAAACGCTGGGAACTAAAACTGAATTTTAATTTTTAAAGTTTACAATTTTAAAGACAAAAATAAGGCTCTTGTTTTTCTAGATATAGGCTCCGTGGTACATTACTTCCTAAATGTGTTTGATATGCGATTATCTCATCTAAACTTAGTTATGTATCTTCTTCAAACATTGTTATTTTTCGAAAATTGGATATGTTCAACATGAAGTTCCTCAGAAAGGACACACTTGAGGAATCTCAAATTCACAAAACATATTACATAAACTACTTCAACTCACAATCTAGGTATAATTTTAACCACTTGTTAAACAAAAAACCTATATCTAGAACAATAAATGAATAAATAATGGCGTTATTGTTTCTTCGAAAGTTGGACAGCGAAAATGACAATTTGCGTTTTTAAAACCTAATTTCAACAATTTTTTAAAGATAGTTGTAGTGTAGTAGGCTTAAATATGCATTTGGCATTAAATACTGTACATTAAATTCTCTTTCAAATGGCCTCTTAGAAAACTACATCTTAAAAATAACGGACTTACAGAGTTTACCGCAAATCTTTGGTAAGTGGAAAATAGGCTTACGTGCCTATACAAAATGGTAACTCAAAAAAGAAAGAAAAAAAAACAATATCTATAAAAGTTTTTTTAAAAAAAAGTGAATGCTTGATTTCCACTCTTCAAATATAGTAGAACTTTGTGTACAAAAATTAAAAAATAGGCAGAAACATTCATTGGTCGATCTAATTTGATTAACCCTGAAAAGAAACAATCTTGTGTAATTTTAGTGTATGACTCCAATTTTATGCTGTTATGGATTTGTTTTATAACATCTCAGTATATTTGACATGGGCCTTATGTAGAGGTTCAATTTTATTCAACCATTATTATTGTTTGATATTTTACCTTAAAATCTAGTGTACTCACGTTAAAATCATAAAAATTCGAGTTCGTGGGATTTACGAACGGACTAATTCAGAAAAATTTGTCTTAGAACACGCATCGAGGTCTCAATGGATTAAGTTCATGTTCCAAGGTATCATTTTAAGAGACCTATAGGGTGTTATTAGAAGTAGACAAACTGTTTAGTCGGAATATAACTGTCCGATTAAGTTTCCGCCAAGAAATTGAAATATCGAAGTGCAGAAGGTGTTACTATTGGTTCTTTAACACACTGTAATTATTTAGTTTCTTTGTAAAAATTTATTAGAAGGGGACGACCAATTACCGTTGCGTAAGATTTCGATTCTCTCTCATCATATCCAGGGCCAGATTTCCATGTTTTGCACCCATGGGCCCTAGCGAAATTGCCGCCCCTAACCAAACCAATCGCATCGCTCTTCAAAACTTCCATTCTCCTCGATCAACTTCTGAAAATATTACTTTTAAGTTTGCTACTAATAAAAAAGAAAGAAGGAATTTAAGAAATTAAAAAAAAAAAAATCAACGAACCCTTTTCGGTGGTCAGTTGTTCCCAATGTATGTGTGGGTGGCGCGCAGTTAGACAAAAGCGTACACAATCACCCGCCTCCATCACTCTGTTGTTTTTGCACATTGCAAGCCTGCGGCTGTAGAGAGAGGGACTACATAACTACGTTTCACCACGTTCTTACGTGCTTTTTTTTTTAAATACATGTAACTAACTTTTCTTTCCGAAGAAATAATGGTGCTAATGTAGGCCATACTGCTTCAAACCAAACGAAATAGCTCTGTTGGTGGAGACTTGGGTTTGCATTCGGACGGTCGTGGATTCTATCATCACCGTCGACCATCCTAACTAAGATTTTTCCCTTGTTATATATCCAGTATAAGATGTCCTCCAGGCTCTATCTAGTATTTGTTGAATAAATAAATGAGAATTTGTGAAAGTACGAGTGTCGAGGTGCCTACTGCCGCCATTTTCAGCAGATCCACGGATAACTGATCAAACCACCAAAATAACCAACTGACTTATTACAATATTTGCTACACTATGATCGTAGTCACAGCCAATAAAAAAGGGCTTTCGCTTGTTACAGCCATTAAAAAAGGGTTTTCGCTTATTTTATTGAGTCGTTGGTGAAATATGTATTTTACAATAGTTTTATGTTTGTCTTTTTTTTTATATTTTTTTAAAAATTTGCCGCCCGGTTCAAGCCCTGATCATATCACTTTCTCTATCCCCAAGCCTTCGGTGCCATCTATTGGTGAGAAGGAGGACGATAGGTAGTAGTAACACATGTGAGGGCGACTGAACTATTAGGACTGTGACGCACAGAATTCTTTGTTTTCATTTCATAATTTGGATCAGTTTTGCAAAAATGTTAATTTTAAACACTTCTCTAACCATATAATTTGCCCCTGTAAGGTTGTTTTCGTGTTGATTATGTATTATTGTTCTATTCTGCTGCGAGAAATCTTTTGCCTCTAGTTCATGTAGACATGTTCAACATGTCGATATACAATTAAAAAGATAAGTGAAACACATACGTTTACTGTATCTGTAAGAGTAGGTTTCTTGATTGCGAAGTTCTCACACTGTCAGTATATACAGAAGAATTGTTAAAAATTCAGTTCTTTCATCAAGAAACAGCAGTAAAAAATCTACATAATCATGTTTCACAACAATTTTTGAACCCTTGGACCAAAAGTGCAATATGTTTATATAGAGATTCGATCTTCATGTGACTTAACCAGGTGAACAAACCGTAGTTTTTTTTTTTTTTTTTTTTCCTCCCTCAGACAAATCAACGAAGTGAGCCTCATGACTATATGGTTCGCATACGCGTCCACGGTGCATGAGATTCAGAATCGTTATCCAACGAAAGTTCTTGCAGTTCGGATCCCACGTTAAACTGTAGGTCAGTTTCATAGCCTTGCTGCCAGGGGAGAGGAGTCACGCAGTGGACGCCGTTCCACTACTTCCAGAAAATGTCTATGGTGTCTCCCACTTACAATGGGCAAACATATGCATGGGGTTGGCGTGACGTCATCCGTCACGCAACGAAGTAACGCTTATCTTTTTAATAGTGTGATTAAAAATGTTTCAATTTCTGATCAAGTAAACTGTCCACATATAGTTGGCCACCGTTAATTCTGCAGTTTGCAATATTGACGTTAAGACCTTATTCGTTGCCAGTGGAATAACGCTTGAGAGAGACATAGCCAAGTAACGTACGTAATCGCGTGTTCCAATATTCTGATACTATACTCCTATGCTCACTTTCAATCAAAAATTAAACCTAACTTACACGTGTTACAAATGTAAGAAATTAAATACCTTAAAATTTTGTGAGAAGGCATCTGGATCTGAAACCTCATCTGAACTAGATTCGTTTGGAAACATTGGGCTCAATACTTCTTTGGCAGGCAATGCATAGAAACCAAGACCTTGAAAAAAGAAGAGTATGTGTCAATGTATTTTAAAAACTCAGTTACTCTACAATTTCAATGAACAAGTTTTGGATGTTAATTTTAAGTTTTCCTCACAGCCTAGTAACACAACAAAATTCAAAGTAAAATGATTCGAATATTTAAATATTATTATTAATAATAATAATCTTACCTTAGTGACTAAGATATTAACAGTGGGCATTGTGATCCATCCTGGCAGATATCTGAAACAAAACCAAAGTAATATTATGAAAATATCTTCTTCAATGTAAATCTACAAATGGAGATGCCATTAAAAACATTTGATTCAGAATTATCATTCAAAAAGTGCTTCAATATTTTTAGTATTAACTTCAATAGCCTTACAACGCCCTCAACAATAATATCTAAAGATGAAGTTTGATGTGTGACGCAGCTTACTTTGGACAAAATCAAGAGGTGCGACGAATGAGGAAGAGTCACATTTGAACGGAACTTGTCAAAATAAAATACAAATACAAATTAATCCCTGACCGGAATAATTATTAGAGTGAAATGTATAACTAAATCACATTAACATTTCTCAGTTATAGAAATTCACTTAAGAAGTTCAATCAAACCATTCATCTTTTCAATCAAACCATTCATCTTACGAAATATTTTCAAAAATACGTAGCTACTTTTACCACTATATTGAAGAACCTGATTATTAAATGGAACTTCTACGGAAAACTGCTCTCTCGCATTATTAGAGTTATACAGTATATAATACTATTTATATGAATCAATATAAGAATTCGATTTTCGAATGCGACATACTTTATAGAGTATCTACCACAATTAACTTTTACCAGACCAAAAAGTATAGTTTCGATTGGGAAGGTTCTAGTACCCAGGTCCCCTATGTAGGCTCCTTTCTGTACCAAAGTATGATAGTACTTCACACAGTATCGCCGAGCAAGCGTTAGCGACTGAAGGCGTGTTAGAGCCCTGCATGGCAGGTTGTTTATTACAACTAAATGGGAAGGGGTCCTATGTTCTAGAATCTTGCCGTTTCAATTCTTCAAATATACTTACAGTCTGTAATTTAAAGGGAAAGAACATTACATTCGAATTTCATTCCACCTTTCAGTATGTTTGTTTTGAATGCCGGAATTACGAATTAGCGAAGAACGGAAGAGGAATGACAAAACGCATGACTTTAAATATACAGATTTTGCTATTAGAAATTGGCTATAACAAATCTGTTCACACGTTTTACTTTTATAAGACAAATTCTAGCACAACTAAAATAAATCCGCACATCACTGTTATTTATGGATGGATGGATCTTGAGTTCAAACACGCTTCCTGAACTACATATATAGTTAAGAATAGCAGACGCCAGAATAATAAAATGCCATACGCGAACCAACTTTAAAACCAATAGTTTAATTCATCGACATCAATGGCATTTTATGTCCACAATAACTTTTAAAAAACATTATCAACGAAATTTAACACCTGATAATCACATATAACCTTAAATGGAAAACATGCACAATACAATCTGTCGAAAGTAGCGTATTTTACATATATTTCTTTTTTTTTCTTTCTTAACTGTAAATTTTAAAATGTTTCAGAAAACAAAGTTCAACCTAGACTTCAAAATTCTCCTGCGATAGTAGCTGGGACGAACGATCACTCGACCAAAACATCTTTTCTCCGTGGCTTCTCACAGTAATGCCTACGTTGTTTACCATTTCAACACTAATGTCCCGCAATTGAATCAGCTGATCGGTGCTTTAAAAACTGATTCAACATAATCTAAAACATAGTTTAATTTTCTCATGCAAAATGTTCACAGCAGCGAAAAAATACATTAACAGTAATTCCCAGACACGAAATTAGTTGCTGAAGCAGAAAATTTTAGGTCGAAGTACATCAACGCAATCACATCTGCCATCCATTACATTCTTGTAGCAAAGCTTGTGTTGGATGCGTAGTATTTCCAATATGTGCATCTAAATTCCTTACACAAAGATTATATCACTATCAACAAATCTACACAGAAATAACACAAATTAAACACTAATTACAAATGCGTAATACTTTACACTTACATCTCTGATGGCTGAACGAGGAAGCCAAGACGAAGTTGTCTCGCTTATGCCTCGTCCTATCGCAGAGTCTCAGTTCTTAGCTATTCCGTTCATCGCGTTCCACCCTTGTCCGACCTGACCACAACAGGTTTATTTAGTTTTTGTTGCAAAAATAAGAAATCAAATAAAAGAATGTTTCTACTTTATAAATAAATATTTGTTTAAAAGATTACCAATGATATTAAAAATATAAATGTTTTTATTTTAAATATAAATAATTGTTTCCAGTAACATGAGCTCTTATTGATCGCATCATACGTGGCAGAAAAAGTTCCATGCGCCATTCCGCTTAGCACCGCTACTCCCGCCTTCAACGGGCGGGGTTATTTTAGCCTCTACCCTAGGATATTCCCAGGATGCTTTTGCGCTTGCACAGCGCAGCTTGTCTATACAATTCCCTGGATGGATGTCGAATATGCTCTCTGCAGCATCAAGATACGCTTGAAAACTTTTTCAATTTTCATTTATTTAAAAGATGCAATACCTATACTGCGAATATTGGATGGCTTTCGAATTGCATATAGAAAAATGGCGTCTTATTCTAATAAATTGCAGTTTATAAGCAAAATATTATTATTGAAGAATGAATTCACAGGAATAAACAATATTACCATGAAAATTGAAGTATTAAATTTAGTTTTCACCAAATATGCATGACGTTTCTAAATTCTCAAACACATGTATTTCGATATGCAAACTTCATGCACCAAGTCCATTATATTAAAATGTAACATTTAAAAATCCAGAGCTTTTACTCCGCTCTAGTTCATTTGAATGAAATAATTGTCATTCCAAACGAATTTCTGGAAACGCATACTCACAATTTAATTTCCAATAACGAATCTTAATTAAAAGTAACTACTGCCTGGACACTACTACAGATTTTCGCACAGTAGCAAGAATATAATGAAAACATTTGTAAGGTGTAGGCCTATAGGTTATTAAACATGTCCGCAGGTGTATTTTTTGTCAATACTTTATGAATACACTTGCTTATTTGGAGCAGGCCCGCAACCAGAGAGAAGTTAGGGGGGCCTGTGGCCCCCTAAACTTTTAGTGGCCGCTCCAGACCTCAATACAAAATGCTATTATTAATACGAAAAACAATTTGTAGGAGAATTTTTAATGACTTGCCTCCCCTCCCCTCCAAACTTCTGTGGCTGGTTTCGGGCCTGACTTGGAGATCTCAACAGTTCCTCATCTCTAATGGGGTAGTCTATGTCGATGGAAGGGGAAGAAGCCCTATCTCCTTGTTGTGTGAACTCCAGACTAAAAACTCAGTTTGACGTACGACGATTATGCTTTTTAGGCTAAGGGAGGAAGATGATTAAGGCAAGTGAATGGTGATGGAAGAATTGGTGAAATGAAAATGTGGAAGGACAAGGGATTATCCCGAAATGAAATTATATGAAATTGAGTTTTACGTCCCACGTTTATGCCAGCTAGGTTAAGACGGTGGAGATGAAAACACATGGACACGATGTCCACCACAAACTTACTTGATCGGGTATTGAACCAGGGACCCTAGGCACAAGATGTAAGCCGTCAACCACTGAGACACCATGCCCTTCCAAACTCCTAACTGAACCCCTTAAGTCTCAATTTTATCAGATCACGCAGCGAAACAAGATTTTTGTTAGTACGTGCGTCCGTCATTCTGCACAAGAACTCTTCAACTGACGCGAATTTTTAAATTTTGTGTTTGCAATAGAATTCTGAAGCGATTACCTCGGCTGCGTTCGTTAATAGAGCCAATCCGTTAATCACTTGTAACGGGACTAACGGTGGATATGATTCATGTAAGCGAATTTTTGAATTCTGTTTTTGTAATAGATAGCTGGGGCCAAGGGCGCCCATGTTGTGGTTTCCAAGGGGGGCAAATATTAGCGAGCTTTAAAATATAGTTTCAAATTTTGCTATAACTAATGTAAAAATTCTATTGGGCTTTCGATATTCCCAAGTGCGATTTTCTCTTAGGGGGGCGATCGCCCCACCTTGCCCCCCCCCTGATGGGCGCCCTTGGCTGGGGCCGAGTTTGTTACTGGAGTCAATCCAGTTAACGGGTATCAGCGACTGTAACGGTGAATATCCATATTCCCTACATTCCGAGTGATTCTACTTATTGTTTTTACCAGAGTTTATTTGCTTGGTTTGGAATTTAGTATCCCTTCCAGCACCGAGGACCTGGAATCTGATTCCCAGCGTAATCCGTTCTAATTTTTCATAGCTCGCCCACCAGGAACACTATGCACCAAAGGCGCACACGATAGCCACCACACCAACGGAGAAATCAAGAATTTTAAAAATGAATACAAAAGTAAGAAAAATGAAGTAAAATATTCGGTTAATTAAAAATAATATGTACTGTAGTAGTCAAGAATGTAAAATAAACAGGGCCTATATACAGGGTGTTCCAAGAGAAAGTGGAGGAATACTTTACTATATAGGCCTACCTCAAATATCATTATTCACTTCACAAAATTATTAAATTTATTGGGTTCTTAAGCAAATTGATTACCAAAAGCCGAGAGGGCGAATGTATTGTTTTAATATCGGGATATATTTGGGTTAGAATTAAAAAGCTGATCATACTGAATCTTTATTCTTACTTTCACTTCTCCCATGTCCTGGTCGATTTATATATATATATCCATGTTTCATTGTTGCCATATTTTCCAGTGTAGTGTATCCGCATTTGTATTCGAAATCAGTGGTGGATATAGCCTGGGTCTCGGGGGGGGGGGGTCTAAGCTCCGCAGTTTTAGAGTGACAAAAATAATTTATGCTACATATTTTACATATTTTTGAAAGTTTAAACTCATGATATACCTATCATAGTCTTGAGTTCTGGCTGCCCCCAGATTTTAACTTCTAGATCCGCCACTGTTCAGAATTGTTAATACTACATTGCACAGTAAGTGTGTGCTTTACCCACGTCAAGTAAATATGTACTTCATCTAAGTGATCACAAACTACTCATCCAACCGGACACTTCGGAAAGTTATGTCATCCGGTTGAATGGTTACAACCAAACCATTGAAACTGACGAGGTGATGAAAGTTGGCGGAATGTTTCTCCTAAATAGACAAAGCAATACATTTGATGTGAAAAGAATGTAGCGAGAAAACAATTAGTGACATGCAAAAAAAACGTACTAGATAGATATAAGAACTATTTAAATGGCCTTTCTAGTTCTGACTCTTATATAGTTCGTTAGTACTACCCTTGAAACAATTAGTAAGTTAGATCTGACATTACCGTCCCGTTCGGCAGCAAAAGGCTATATGAGACGTGGACCTACCGTTTAACGTGGAATCCGAACCTGAGCTTCCGCCGGGAATCGAACTAGAGTTTCCCACGCCAAACGCTGAGCCACGAGAAAACTATCTTGAAACAAGTTCAATACATACTATACTGCGCGAACTATTCCACTGTACAAAATCAATATGGTGCCTGCAGGGGGTCAAACTACACACACACATTATATTCGTATCAGTGTGTGTGTGTGTGTGTGTGTGTTTGTGTACCTAACTATGTACAGGGTGTCCGAGAAGTTCTTCCCTGATTACAGAAATTGATAACTCAGGCTAGAAATAAGATAGAAATATGAAACTGGTGTTGAATTGTTTACAAACTATAAAAGTTTTTGTCTGTGTTAGGTTTGTTCTGTTTTACCAAGCCTCATTTTTTTTTGTTTTTGTTTTTGTTTTAGGTTTGTAGTACGTAAGTAAGAAGCCCAAGAAGCCATGCCAACCAACCAGGAGAAGGCACAGTGTGTCCTGTGGTACCATGAGACACGATCACCAACCACGGTGCAGAGACAGTTCCAGACAACATTTGGGAGGACTCCACCTGATGTCAAGAGCATTAAAGCCTGGCATGAGAAGTTCAAGAACACAGGGTCGGTTGCTGACCTTCCGAGGTCTGGTCGACCAAGAACCTCAGCAGACACGGTGGAGGCTGTGCGGCAGTCTTTTCTGAGAAGTCCTAAGAAATCGGTAAAAACAGAACAAACCTAACACAGACAAAAACTTTTATACTTTGTAAACAATTCAACACCAGTTTCATATTTCTATCTTATTTCTAGCCTGAGTTATCAATTTCTGTAATCAGGGAAGGACTTCTCGGACACCCTGTATATTTGTTATACAAATCCACACCGCTTAAAAGATTCAACATTACTTTTTGAAAATATGAAGAATGATCAGACAGCAAGGTTACAAAGCCTGTAATCATACGTGTATATATTATTTCATACAACCAACATATAGTAAATACATTAGGTTATTTTTCGACCGTCTCCATATCAGTTGAGGCACTTCTCGCATAATGGATGGGTTTGAATCCCTCCTGGTAAAAACCCAGTCCTTGCTTATACAGCCACGTACGTAGTCAACGAAGTGTTTCACTTTCTCGTCTGAAGCGAAGCGACGGCCTCCTAAGTGCTTCTTCAAATGCGGGAATACACACTATAAGGTAAAAAAGGTCGCTTGGGGCAAGGTCCGAGCTGTAGGGAGGGTGGTCGATGATGTCACTGCGAAGCTGGTTCAAAATCGTGATGATCCTCTGGGCTGTATGCGGCCGCGTTTTCTCTACCAGCTGCACACTTTCGACAGCAGTCTGCAACATGATGACGAGACATTACAGTCTCTCCGTAAACCTCTGCCAGCTGCCGATGAATTTCGGCCTCGGGTATGTGTTTCGCTTACAGGGATCAAATAACTGAGCGGACTTCTCCGCGAGACCAATTTCCCAAACGAGTCGCCATTTGTGTCTACATACAACTAGCGCCGCAGATGTCGAGTGGCTGAAACTCTGCAAAGTTGCCAACTCCATGTATTAAAATTACAGCACACTTCTCATTCGTCTATAACAGACGAAACTCCAGAAATACCGGCCTTGTAACCTTAGTTTCTGATCCTCCCTCGTAGTACTTAAGTTGACCTGTGCTTTCACTTTCATTAAAATCCATATCCTATGGAAGGAAGGGGGGTTCAAAAATTGTCAAAAGTTAATGGCGGTCTAACCAAAGACACTAAACTTTCTGAATATAATGGAACTTACAGTTTGTGCTACTTATTCTGATTTGTATCCCTCAAAACAGTTCCTGAACGAATCCCAGAATACATTTTTTGTCAACTCGTCTACTGATTTGAAAGTGCGACGTTCCAGGATGGATTTCTACTTGGGGAATAGAAAGATGTCTGCAGGTGCCAAATCAGGAGAATACAACAGTTGTATTTTGTCAAAAACTATTTAATGAGGACCACTGTCATAGTACAGAATCCAAGCTTTCGGTCGCCCTACCTAATATTCTCTAAAATGCCTCGTCACTTCTAACGTAAGTAATACTCTTTCTCGATGGTTTGACCAGTAGGGCGTAAAGCAATAAACACCACTGTAACGTCTGAGCGATTTTATATATATATATATATATATATATATATATATATATATATATATATATATATATATATATATATATATATATATATATATATTATATCATTTATTTATTTTGTAGGGGAGATTCTCGGCGAATGTTTTTGAAACTATTGGCATGACTATTTCAACATCATAGTCATAGATCAAGCTTCGTCACCTCTTATGTTCTTTTTCAAGAAGCTATTGTCTTTTGCACGTTTCAAAACATCTTTATGTCTTTCTACTTGGACATTTTAAAATTAATTTTTAGCAATCATGAAATGAAATTTTTCATGGAACATTATGGACGAGTGCATTCAGCCTTGGCCGTTCCAAGGCTGCCAAAATTCCCGAAAAGATTTTTTTTTCCTTTTTTAATATTCCTTTTCACGTACATCACAGAGGCATCTGCTGTATACCACCTAAAAGCTGGTTTCATTTTAAAGAAAATTACGTACGAACCAAGACATTTGGATCAATAGTGCTGAAGCAGGAGCTACTTAACCCAATGTATATAATTTTCTTTTAAAAAAATAATAATAATAAAAGGATTACAACACCTTAGTGGTGAATAATATGCCCATGGTATGCATTTCGAAAACGGACAAAGTATAGACAATTTTTATTTCTTTAAAAAGATTTTTTTTTTAAAAAAATAGATAAAAATGAGATATAAGGACTTACATGATTTCCAATCGACAAAGAAACTAATTTTGCCGATTATAGCAACTTGATATCAAACTGTTTCGGAGATATGATAAAGATAGGTCAAATTCGCAACATTGCTTAAAATTATGTAATTGTGAGAAGTTAATGTAATTTCATGTCATTTCATTTTGAATTCTGAGGCGCCTACTTCACAGGCACGGACAATGCATCCTGGATGCCTTTATCCTTAGATTCTGATTAATCTTTAGATTCGTGGATGATTGGTGTTTACTTAATTATAGGGATCCTGGGATTATATAATTAAAAATACTATTGCTATAATGCTATAGATACAATGGCAAGCAACGATCATTTTAAACATATTCCACAAATATATGATTTTAAACAGTATAGCAATCTCCAATGTTTTTAAATCTTCGTAATGGCTTGAAAAAGTATGAGTGTCACGTTTATAAAACGTGAAGGAGTTTGGTTTGTATGGTGTTATTTTCTCAATATTGAAATCGGAAGTGGTCGATTTCTACTTCTAAGTTTCTACAGAAAGATAGGAATGGAAATTAAATTTGTTCTTGGGACGCTTAATTGATTGCAAAAAACTTCTTGCTATTTACTGCTTTTTTTTTTATATACTATACAAGGATCACTGTTAAAACCGGAAGTGGTTGGCCTTCTGCCACTTCAGGTTTTAACAGAGGGATTAGAGTGTATATGGAATATATTCTTCAGACCCTTAATTGATTGCAAAAACCAGCTCACTACCTGTCACCGTTTTTACTCTATAACGATCAACATTAGAACCGAAAATGGTTGATCTAAAGTTATTTTGCTCCATAGTCATCAACATAAAAACCGGAAATAGTTGATTGTACCAGTTCCAGTTTGAATAATGCCTCCATCAACAAACTGGATCCCTCTCTTTTGATCTTTTACATCTTGACAAATTTTGGTTGTGATCTATACAGTAGTTCTTGAGATTTTTTGCCCCCTGGGCGGACGGATACATGGACAGGGTAAATGTAGAAAGGAGTTTCGGTAAACAAAACTCTTTAAAAATTGAAAAAGTCAATTGTCAAAATTCTTTGTAACTTTATTCATTCGAAGTATATCATATGATCATAGTATTCATCATGACATCATGATAGTACTTTCGGATTTCCATCCCCATCCACCTCACTTTATATATATACATATAATAACTGAAAGTGACTGACTTAATAACCCTAGAACCACCGACCGATCTCGATCAAATTTTCAACATAGATGAGGTTCGGGCCTAGGATGATTTTTTATCATTTTACTTTGACGGCGCAACTTAGAGAAGGGGGGAGACATTTAAAATGATGGAAAATGACCGATATTAGTGTCAAATCCACAGTTTTCGGGATCGCTGAGACGAATAGTGACACTTCCGATGCCGTTTAAACCCAAATTCATTCCTTTATGTCTAAAATGAAACATTCCTTCTCACCGTGCGAAGAACGGATATTCTGTTAGTATGTGACGTACTGTCACTTTAAAAATATAACTTTGTTGGAAAAAATGAAATGAAATCTGAGTTTTACGTACCACGGTTATGCCGGTTAGGCTAAAGGAGACGGTGATGAGAAATGAATGAAATGGTGGAATGAAGAAAGTGGGAGGAAACGGGAAAACCTCGAGAAAACCCACGCACACGTGTTTGTCCACCACAAAGTCCACTTGGCGGAGGTTGGGATCGAACCCGGGACCCCAAGCACCAGAGGTGAACGCTCTACCACTGAGCCACCGTGCCTCCATAACTTTGTTGGAGTAGCAACACAGGTATTATCGAGAATGTCGAATAATTTCCTCCTGTCGACGCACATCGTAAAAAGTGAATCGTTTTCTATCAATTTAGAACTTGCGAGGGCGTGGAAGATAACACTGTCCATCCTGTGCATAATAACAAGATTGATTTTACTGTTTGAATTCTCTTTAACAATTATGTAACACATACAAATATTATCTTTGTATTGTAAACTATTATCTGGAAGATAAGTATATTTTTTAAAACTAGTTCAGAGATATTAAAAGTTTGTTTTTTAAAGACGGCTTATCCTGTGTAAAACTTTAAGAATGAAACTTTGAAAATGTAGTTCTTGACCTTAGTTTTTTTTTTTTTAAGTAATGTTAGAATGCTTTCAAATTAATGATGATTTATGATTATTCCATTGGGGGTTAAATGAGAAAGGTGATCATTAAACAGAGAACGAAGCTGAACTACTCGTACCATGACACTGTTCAAATTCGTACGTCTCCGTAGTTGTTTTTTTTTTTTATGGACGTTCTATAGCACGGCCAACAAGAGATGGTCTCTGACGTTTCTCACCACATGCGGTGGGACATTGCAGCCCCTACTTTGATACCAGTGTTACCAACTACGAAAACTCTGTCTTATACCATTAATTAAATTGCACTACAGTTGCACCGAAAAAAAAAAACCTTGACACGCGAGTAGTGGCAATGACACTGCGAGCTGTCAGAGACGTTCTCTTACTGGACGCACTATAGTAAGGCCTATTTGAGTTTGGTAATTGTAACTTGGTATCTCAAAATTTCCTAACTTCTTCTTCTAAGCCTTTTCCCCCACTTAACCGCAGTCGGCTTTTCGGGTCGTTGTCCTCCACTGGTTTATATCCTGTGTGATAACCACTGTAACACCACACTGTACCATATCGTTCTTCAAGCCAGTGTTTCTTTCAGAAAAATAATTTTCCAGAGAGGCACATTTTCACGGTTTCGGCATGTTTATTATTATATTATAAACGTATTATTCTGGCCTACTTCGGGAAGGCAGTGTCCCCCAAAAACAAATATGAAAGAACACTGCTTCAGCCTATCTCCCCACTTCTTTGACCGGCTTCGCGCTAGTTTCCCATTTAATTCTATAGCATCCACTTTGTGTGCTGCGTATTTCGAAGGTCTTCTTATATGCCCAAACCATCCTCAATCTACTTTCTTGTAGCTTTTCTACTACTGGTCTAACTTTTACTTTTCCCCGAATCACTGCATTCTTAATTTTGTTCTAACGTGTCTCTCCATACATCCACTGCATCATCTCCACAACATTTAACTTCTGTTCCTCTCTCTTTTGTCTCAGACAACTGTCAATTTTGATTTAGCGGCCTTTTCAGCAAAAAAAAAAAAAAGGCTACATGAGACGTGGGCCCATCTAATCTGCATGACAATGAGCTCCCACCGGGAATCGATAAAGACTCTCCGCGAAGAATGAGTAAAAACTAACCATATAGCCACTGGCGCAAATCCCGGGGGGATGAGGGGGACATGTCACCTTTAATCTTGGAACTGGGGGGACTCCCCCCAATAATCCGATTTAAAATGTGTTTTGGGGAGAGATGTGATGATTTGTATCCGGTCGCCACAAAGAAAAGTGAAATGAAATTGATCTGCCCCAGAATACGCCTCAAATCTGCCCGCCTCTCAATGTTGAAGACAACTCTGCTCTCCTGATCCTCCACAGCATTGTTTTTCGACTTCATAAATATTTTGAACATCGCAAATTATTATTATTATTATTATTATTATTATTATTATTATTATTATTAATATTAATAATAATAATAATAATAATAATAATAATAATAATAATAATAATAATAATAATAATATGGGAACGGTCTTGCCCCCCTCCCCAATGTTGAAGACAGATTTGCGCCGCTACGTATAGCTACGTGGGAGATAATAGGAAACTGTATTTGCTGAAGTTATTTTCAATAATTAACAGTACACATGAATTTGTAAAATTCAGAATGATTGACACGAGCCATATTGTACGAAATATGAACAGCTTAATAAATGACTAATGAGCAGTGAACTGACGATAGAAACACATTACTAGTTAAGTTTCACACTGACGATTTAAATGTGCTGTAATGAAGAGAATCAATGAAATTGTGAAATCAAATGGGAGGAAAAGCTCTACGGAAGGCCATGCACACTGCATTTATCCAGGAATCCCATGCACCAGAAGTGGGCCCCTTTTGTTGGATCGGTCGGGACTTTTTTTTTTTTAATCCCTATGAATTCAGACTAAACCAAGTTATAGAAGATGTTATAGAAGATGTACGTACCTTCGCTCCAGACTACTACTGAATTACCAAGTAGCGCCGGGCTAGATCGTTGCAGCACTGTTTGGATCTCAACAGTTCACCACGTGCTAGAACGCTTGTAAACACTCAAGCCATAGTTAATGAATGTTTTACAATTTTAAACAAACTTTTATCTAAGTCTAAAATCTTGGTGACATTGGCAAATCACTTGACGCGGACTACAGTTCAAAGTCTCCCTACTAATGTATTAATCAGGCAAGGAACACTCCAACCCATTACAGTAAAGAGATTCTTTCAGTTTTCATTCTCTCATACCCTCTATTACATCCTTCTTTATTTTCTATCAAGAACCTACCACTATAAACTGACATCATATCCGAACAGTAACAGTGATCACGTACGGGGCGGAAAATTGTCATGCTGAAACCACGTAGCTGCAGCGCGCCCAGTGTGATAAAATGTTAATAAATGGGGCAAAACACACACAGCCGCGGCTGAGCGCGGCCCCAGCGATCATCTGCCTCGTCTACTCATCGTTCCATAGCGTTTAATGAGTTAACACAAAGAAAAGAAAATTCCCGTGGTATGTGAACAAAGGAAGTAAGTTGTTGGTGTGGGTGTATCCAACATACTACCTAGTTGTGGTAGTTCAGTTACACAGTGAACTTGCGTAAGGACAGAGTGAACATGGAACCTTCACAGAGCGTCATAAGGGCGTGTATGCTGTACGAGTTCAAACCTGGGTCAAACTCCACTGCCTGGCAACTGGGGCAGAAGATATGCCAGGCCTTTGGTGATGGTGTCGCGACTACGCGGACAGTGCAGCGGTGCTTTAATAAAAATCTTTAAGTTTAACGTTGTAGTGTTTAGTATTTTCTTAAGATCAGTTGAGTTATTTTGTATGTATAAAAAAAAGAAAAAAGGAAAAGAGAATTGAATTAGTGGTATTATATTGTAGTTGGATACACTGAATGTGAAAAGAGAGTTCAATAAGTTAGTTGGAGAGGTACGACCCTAGTGTTAAGACGTTCGTGCGACATTGTAGCAATTGTAATATCTAACGCTAAAATATAATTATATAATATATTAATGAGCACTCATTTAACATACAAACGAATTAACCCGTCCATGCGAGCTTTTATTATAGTGTGCTATCGGAAGAGATTTATATAAAAGAAGTTTAGTGGAGTCAGATTACAGAAGACATTATCCTTTCGATAAAGAAGAAGACAAAAGGAGCATTGCAACGTCCCACGATTATGCCGGTTAGGCTAAAGGAGACGGTGATAATGAGAAATGAGTGAAATGGTGGAACGAATAAAGTGGGAGGAAACGGGAGAACCCCGAGAAAACCCACGAGCACGGTGTTTGTCCACCACCAAGTCCACACGGCGTGAGTTGGGATCGAACCAGGGACCCCAAGCACCGGAGGTGAACGCTCTACCACTGAGCCACCGCGCCCCCGGTGGTTTAATAAGTTTAAAGACGGTTATGAAACACTCGAAGACACACCACGTGCCGGAAGACCAACACATGTACAAAATGAATATCTTCAGACAGCAATTGAGACGAACAATCAGTGGCGAGACATATGAGGAACTGGGACTACAATTCAGTGTGAGTGGAGAAACCATTCGGCAGCACCTCCATCAACTTGGGAAGCACTACAATGATAGAGACGGATTAAGGGGGTCTTAGGGAGGCTATAGCCCCGGGCCTCTACTCTGATCACAATCTTAACTGGCTATTCAAAAAGAATCACGAAGATACAATCATTACCATAAAATAAAGTATGACCAAAAATATTAAACCCATTCCCTTAACTTTCTTACTGTACTGTCACATAAATGTATTAGGTGAAATCAGCAGGGGTCACAAAATTTTTCTAGCTTCGGGCTTCCAGATCGGTTAATCCAGCCCTGGTAAATGGCTCCCACATGATTTTACTCCGGGCGAGAAGGGCAATGCGAGCAGACACCTATGTTTCTTTGCTGTCTCGTCTAAGGAAGAAGTACTTTTCTGGACGGGATGTTGACATGTGATGTGAAGTGGGTTCTATACGAAACTCCACGGCGCCGTTATCATTGGTTAGCATCCAATGAACTTGTTTCAAAAGGAGACGGTGATGATGAGAAATGAATGAAATGGTGGAATGAAGGAAGTGGGAGGAAACGAAAAAAATGCATACGGTGTTTGTTCACCACGAAGTTCATTTGGTATGAGCAGGGATATAACCAGGGACTCCACGCACCCGAGTTGAACGCTTTACCATGGAGCTACCGCGGCCCTTAACTTGTGTTCATGTTTGAGAAACAAGTTTAATCTTCCAAAGTTTCATTATTACAATTTTTCAATTTGAAAGTAATACAACTTTGAAGACAATATAAATGACTGAGAACAATGTACAATACAAGCATAACAGTACAATAGAGATATTCTACAAATGTAACATCTTTTGGGAAATTTTGCTTTTTGTTGCAAAATGATCTACATTGTTATTTTCATGGTTTTACTAAAATGTTCCTTTCAATTGCCATAAGCATAAATATTTTCAAATGTTCTTGGGACAAAGTACTTCTTAATCTAGTTTTTATCCATTTTTGCAACGTTTGCATTGTTTTACAAAACTGTACTAAAAACAAACATTTCAATTTCCATGAGGGCAAGGAAGCCAGTATGCGTTTTTTACATCAAAAATTTTTCTCTGCGTTCAGCCATACATTTTCCGAATTGAATAAAATCCCAACACGGCTCCAATGTTTCAGACAATTGTACTGCAAAATTCTCTAGTAGAATGTGAAAGAAACCGTCGGTGGCCTAGTATTTTTTATGATGGGAGCCAGAATGTCCTGCCCGCATAAAATTTTGGTTTCAGCCGCTCCTGAACTACTGCGAAAATTGTTATTTATTGTCGCATAAATGTTTTATTTATTCAATTGAATTTAAACCTATGATGATTATGAGTGTTCAGCCGGGGGACTGTTTTGCGGTCCCTAGGCAAGGTGGAACACCGACAGTGGTTTGCCATTGCCTTCTGTCGGATGAGTCCAAATGGAGGGATTCTAAAGTATCGAAGAACATTTACATCTAACAATCATTATTCTTTAATTTCCTAGAATTCTCTTTTCTCTTTCCTACATTCTTTCCTTCTCTCTTTTTTTATCGTTACAGAAATTTCGGCGGGAGGGAGGGAAATATCCCACCTACCTCCTATGGTTACGCCCCTGAACTCGTGCAGTACAAAGCGCAATTTTAGGTCTTAAAAAGTGTTAGTGGAAAGTGGGTGAATACCGTGCAGGAGGGTAATACCGCGCATCAAGGTTTCTCTATGATATCGCAGAGCATGATATTCGTAATGGCGAGTGATAGGTAGCGAACAAGGAGTGAAACAATATTACATGCAACGGTTGTGCGCGCCATAATAACTGCGCAGTTCATGCTGAAAGACAAAAGTGGGAAGATGCTTATAATTTGAGCAGAGACGTTAAAACGTTGTGTGCTGGACGTGTCTTGAACAAAATTATGTTCCTAACGTAAGTAGATTATTATGTTCTTCTAAAATATAAAACAACTACATGACAATATTAGCATGTTCCATTTTCATTTTTTTTTCTTTTTGTGTGTGTGAGGGTGCATATGGGGTAATGGCGCGCAATGTATTCCATTTGTGCGCGGTTTCCCCTCCCCCATTGCCTTTTAGGGGACAAAATATACCCAAAATTTTCTTCCCCTCTTATTTTCGGAGATGCCGAGAAAGTACTTAAAGAAAACTAAACGCAAAATCTGGACAGAAGAAGCATTGTGTAATAGACTTGACTATAGTTTGTGTTAATGCTTGCAGTATACGCTATTTCATGTTTTACTTCACTATTTCATTTCAAGTATAGTATTTCAAGTTTATTGTCTCTGTTTTCAGTATTTCAAGTTTATAGTACGTAGTAGATTATTAAAAACATAAAACATATGTTTGGTTTCTGTTACATTTGATTATTTAATATTAGAAAATTATCTGCGCGCTATTACCCTACGGGGGTGGTAAATACCGCGCGTTTACCGCACTCGCTTTTTTGCTGGCTTTTTCATAATGTAATACAGTTGACATAATAACTTATACATACGTTTCAAGTTAAAGGATGTGGTTATATGTTCCTGAGTTCTTAGTCATTTTTATCCCAAAATGTCTGCGTAATTCACGACTGAACCTTAAGTGCGCGGTATTCATCCACTTTCCTCTATGCTTAAAAACAAATAAATAAATAAATAAATAATAAAAAAATGCATCGATCAGTTTCATATGTGACTATCTATTTAGGTTTGACATATTTTCGTGTAGCACATAAACATAACCTACTGAAGTAAATTTTCTCAATTACTTTTTCTTTTCGTACATCCTGAAATCACAACATTCATGAAACACTTGAAGATTGCTGAGTACTAGAATACATTTCAAGGACCCTTGGCATTCAGAAAGAAATGTAATGGTCAATGGTCAATTATTAATTCTGTTGGAAGTTGTCATGCCAAATGGAGCATGGAAATTAAGTACAGTATGATTCCACCACTAGGCCTCTGATTTAATATTGGCGAGGACCTACGGGGATTCTCCCGGTATCCCGGTGGGCCTGTCCGCCCCTGAGTTGAGCAGTGTTCAAGAAACTCAAAACTCTGGAGCAAGCACTTTTGAATCGCAAAGGGGTTCTCCTGTTACACGACAATCCTAAGCCCCACATGGCTAGGACGACCCGGGACACCATTCTACGTCTTGGATGGAAAACACTACTGCATCCGTCATACTCACCGGACATTGCACCGTCCGATTATCACCTTTTCCATTCCTTGGACGATCACCTTAGAGGACGCCAGTTCAAATTCCTGGTAGAGGTGCAAAATGCACTTAATACCTTCTTCGCTTCACCGTCCCCCAAGTTCTACAGCGATGGAATCCATGGCCTTCCAGAACGCTGGCACAAGGTAGTCGATGCTGATGGGGACTATTTTCGATCTTCCAGGTACGTCTTAGGTGACATATTGATGTTCGAAGGTGATGGGTGAAAAAGCGACAGAACTTTCATGGTTACCTTTATAATATTGAAAAGTTGTATTTTCAGGTGGCAGTTCAATGATTCACATTTCGAGCGTTAACGGACACCATATACACGGCGAGTTAGTAGCAGCGACATACAATTGGGTCAATGAGGAATAATATTGCACGCATATCGCCATCTTTTGAATATGGGGCCGTTCGAACCAGATTGCAAGCAATTTCGTCATCGTCTAGCAATGGTTTCATCGACTACTGAAAAGCTAATTCGATCAACCAAGATGTCGAGCGAGCTGGGCATCGCCAGGTAATAGGATTGCCAGAAAAATATTGTGTGTGGCGGCAAGCAATGGTATCGGGCGACCACTGAGTGTCTGCGCACACGCAATGTAGCCGAAACAACGTATTCTATGCATTAGAAGACGCCTTATCTGCGAGTACAAGTAGAGATTGCCCAAGTTTAAAAAAAAAAAACGACCGGCAATTTGATTACCCATCGACCAAACTGTCGGTCACTAGCCCTCCAACTTGCCCTGTGTATGGCCCACCTTTACAACCTCTCACTCTACGCCTGGCTGGGGGTTTCGTGACCCGAAAAGTAAACATGAATCAATAGATAGTGCCAATATACAGTACTAAGAATACACACACAAATAGTACAATGAACGAAAGCTACTCATAAAATTACAGAAATCAACACCTTGAACACGCAGCTAATAAGCTAAAATTTAGTATTATTTCATCATTTTTTTCATTTGTTTAATATTCTAAATTTACAAGAAAGCTCTCGACTCCTTTTATTCTAACACGTGAGTTAGAAACCTCTGTTCTAATCATTCGCGAGGTGAGTTAACAACGCTGTAGTGGTAACCATTCCTAAAAATCATGTTTAGAATAGGCAAAGCAGCTTCTCTTTGAAGATCCCTGAGATAAGGAAAGATCCTTCAACCTGGTGACGCGAGAAGCATTGTTCGCCCTCGAAGACAGCTACAATATGAAATTATCATGAGTTCAGAAATGGTTCTTCCTTGAAAAGATTAATTTCATGTGCCGTGCTGAGTCACACATAACTGACAAAAATATCCTCTTATTTTTCCAGCGTCTGGTACGAAGTCCTGTTTTCACAAAACTGCTTGACATGCAGGCAGAAAAGAATAAACAGTGAATGAGATAAGTCTAAGTTCAGAGCAGAACAGTCAAATACGACGCACGACTATCTACTCCATTACTCAAAAAGGCATGTTTTTAAGTTCTTCACCTTTTTCTTCTTTCTTAACCAAGGCAACTTCAGAGCTCCGTGGCTATACGGTTAGTATACGCGTCTTCGGTGAGGAAACCCGGGTTCGATCCCGACGGGAGTTCATGTGGTTCGGATTCCGTATTACGCTGTAGGTCCACGTTTCATATAGCTTTATATTGCTGGAAATGACGCTAAACTCTAATCCAACCAAGCAAAGCAAGCAACTGTGTAACTACATTATAACTTAATACATAATTTTGTGTAATTTATGATATAGCGTATCTAAAAAATAGAGAGAAAATAAAAGCAGAAAGAAAAAGAAAAAAGAAACAAAGAAAGAAATCTTTTCTTTCTTTCTTCCAGGGTTGGCAAAAACCATGGTTTTTATTGAAAAAAAATCCGTTTTGTTTAAACCAGTTTTTTTGGGGGGGGAGTGGATTTTAATAATTTGCTCTATATATTTATATCACACATAGACAGAAATGAGTTTGTTTTGCGTTGGTGTTATGCTGGAAGGGGTCACCTAAGCTTAGAGCGGAATCCAAACCGCTTCTCGGCTAACATCCGAGAAAAATTGTCCTCCATTCGAACTCGAAACCGAGACTAACTGGCCACAAATTCGATACGTCAGCCGACTCATTCACGAAGAACTCCTGATAAAAATACATTGTACTGATATTTACATACTTGTTAATATAATAATCACGAGTCATTTCAAAAGGACAAAAAGATAAACAATCGCACAAGTGAAACCATTATACAGAATTACATATGGGCAATTTCAAAGTACTACGGAGTACAGAAGAACTAATTTAGTCCAAATTAGTTCACTACGACTTTTATTAGTTCAAAGTTAAATACAACGACTTACTTCGGGTATCAGTAAGAAAACTGAATAAGGATACGAATTATTTCAGTCCACTTTGGCTCTGACCCATTTATACACAAATAGATACCAAAGATACTTCTGATTTCAATAAATGCCTCTCGTGGGGTTTTTGTATGACCCCCTCCCAAAAAAGCACGGCATTTCGATGTATTTTATCAATGGTAAACATTATTAAAACGAAACAATATTTAGAATTTTCCTTTGATTGCAACTGCATAACAGTAACAAACTATAAAAAAAAAAAAAAAAGGACAAAAGAAACCTTCATAAACTTACAAAAAAAAGTTGTTTTTGTAGTATAACCTCTTTGAGTAAGGTATTCTGAAAACTGACACACGTCTTCAGTTATTTTTAATGAAGTGTTTATACACAGGACTCCCTTACCATTGGAGGGGGCACGGTGGCTCAGTAGTAGAGCGCTTACTTCGGGTGCGGGGAGTCCCTGGTTCGAACCCCAGCCAAGTAAGTTTTCTCGAGGTGCTCCCATTTCCACCCACACTCTCATTCCACCAATTCATCATCGTCTCACTCATCCTAAAGGCCATAAGCATTACGTTAAACTAAATATTTAATTTTCGTTTTTTGCCCTTACCCTGGGAGCATAATCATAAAACTCAATCATTTCCGTAGCTTCAGGGATTTGTGAAATACTCTATTCTTGGCAAACTATTTTAGCCCCGCTTTAATCCGTTCTGGATCCTATATTTTTAAAAAATAAGTCCTCTTATCCTTTTCTCCAGTGACAAATTTCATCCTCTTTCTGTCCAAAATTTAATGTTTCTAGTTACAATAGTATGACATGATTGTTGATAAGCTAGTCACTTCCATCTTTTTTTTTTTCCCCTCAAGTAATAATACGAACAGCGGTACCCCTTCTCCTAAAGTGCATGGACGTAATCTCCCCCATATTTACCATACTTTCCACAAAACTAGTTGTAATCTGCGGCCCATTCTTTTGAAACTGAATCAGATCCATGTGAAGATACGCTATCCGACACAATTTTCCACACTCAATCAAAAGAGTATGCATTTTTCGCTATGACAATTGCTTTAACAATGTTATTAACGATCAGTCCTCCATCAGAGTTAGTAATCTTAAAATTATCGTTATGGTATGGAGTTCGATCTGCTATAATTAGATTATATATATATATATATATATATATATTCCCAAAAAATCTCACTGGCACAAATTAAGCCTTAAAAATCAGCCTTAGGCTCCCATGACCATAGATGAATAAACAATATTTATTTTCGTTCAACCACTCCTCTGCATGTTTGGGCCGTTGGTGACTGAGTTAATGATGTGAATTGTTCTGAAGCAGCCAGTTTGTAACTATTTACAAATTGGTTATCTGTTTTTCTTTCCGTACCAGACTGTCCCACTCACCCCTTGAGTTGCTCCTTGTACTTGATGTCTAAGAAACGCACGTGCTTGACGCATGAGATTGGAATGTCACAGGATTTCTATTGACAACTCCAAATGATAACATGACTGAAAGTGGTTTTTCCAAACGATGTAAGCGTTCATCCACACTAAGCCTGATTTATGTATTTTAAAAAGTCTTTCTTTTACTTATGTATTTTTAACATTACATTATCCTCTCCTAATGTAAAGAAACCACTCTTTACTATATATTTACTATTAACTACTTATTTATGCTGTCTTTCCTCTGGTATGAGTGTTCATATATATCTGTTTTGTTTTTTTCAACTTGAAACACATTTAAATTGTAACCTACGAATTAAAAACAACTTCCTGGCGGTGCAACCCGCATAGCATTGTGCGAGCGGCCTGATGGCGCATATTCACCTCCGTGATACATAATTTGGTTTCAAATAGTGTGAGTGGCCCGGGTTCGATTCCTGGTTGGGACAGTCACAAAAAGTGTAACAGCTTTTTCAGGCGAGTCATCGTGAGTGATTTTTTTTTTTTTTTTTTTTGAGTTTTCATTCACACCAGGCAAACGCCGGGATGGTACGTACCAATGGACCCACGCAGCTTCTTTTCTTCCCCAATCCTATCTTCCTCTCCAATTTACCGGCAAGGAACGTCATCCCTTATGTGTGTAAAGGGCTAACATGGCCATAGACCTCGAAAGCCCAGAAATCTAATTCCTACTGGCTATCTATGACAAAGCTCTCTCGTAACTCTCACATATATATTTTTAATACACACATGGGGCGCTGGTGAACCTCCACTACTAATTTCACATTTTATGACTAAATTTAGCAGAAACGTTTTTATTTCAAATTTAACACAATGTTTGTTAATGAAAGACTGTTAGTAAAGCATAATTGCTAACACTAGTGAAGTCAGGTTAGTACTATTTTTGAACTGAATTTAAATTTCCACTTCTTCAAAACTTTCAGTCATTTACTTCATCAATAATATTACGTATAGCAGGGGTTCCCAATCTGGGAGCGCGCCACCTGAGGGGCGTGAAGAGAGGGGCAAGCTCCCGACAGCAATAAACTGTGAAATTATGAACTAAGGCACCACTCGTAATGACTGTTTACGTTTAATATTACCAACTTCAAAGGTCTTAGTTTAACATTATTATTATTATTATTATTATTATTATTATTATTATTATTATTATTATTATTATTATTATTATTATTATTATTATTATTATTATTATTATTATTATAGATTTGAGAACTTGATGCCATATCTGAAATTGTACAATTGTTCAGACGAAAACACGTATGACAAAGGAACGGGCAGAAGGGTTGGGTGAAGTGTGGAAAGTTTATGGAGGGGGAAGTTGTAAATAATGTTGTGAACCTTTAATGAATAACATTTCCAAAGTCAATATTAATTGGGTCTAAGCGATCTACGGCGTTTAATAATAATAATAATAATAATAATAATAATAATAATAATAATAATAATAATAATAAACAATTATTACAAATCTTAAAGAAGAAACATTCATAAATAGATCTGATTCCCAAAGCAAATATAAACTTAAAAAAACAACTAAAAAATTCAATTCGACGAAAGTACGTCAGGACAATAGTAGATGTCACTCAACACAATATTAAGAATACACGAAAAAAGAAAAAGCGCCATATGAAAGTAAAAAATTCTGTTCGTGTACATTTTCAGAAATTTCCCGATATGTTCGTGTCGGCTTTTTTCCCGTTCCTTACATATCTATTCTTCTAGTTCTTTCTACAGAGCTCTGCTTTGTTTGTGTTTTGTCCATATATTGTCATATTTAAATTATTAAATCCAGACACACCATGCTTCATACTTATTACATGCTTCGCTTATATGATGAGCTAGCCATGTGGAAGTGAGTCTGCTTTTTGGCATTTCAGAATACTGTAAGTCTCTATGTATTCCAGATTTAATTCAAATAGGTAACTAGTGAATATCGGAATTCTGTCTCAGCCAGGAAACGAATCCACTGCTATACACCTTTCCTGAAACTTAAGTTTGGAATAATTGCGATTTAACTCTGCAGCACAAGAGTGACTAGCCGACAGTAATAACATACAGTCTCAGAAGCTGAAAAAACTAGAGTTTATACGCTTATTATAACCTGAAGCATTGTACTCAATTTACGATAGTAAATCGACAATAAACCATTACTAGTTACTGTCTTCTCCATTTGACTATGTAACGCCTTATTACATTTTTCGCTATTGTTTCTAACTCTACCAACGGCCAAGTCATGGCAGCCACATTGTCTAAAGTGGGACCCATATCACTACCCGAGATTAGTATTCCCACCGGACACTGTTAGCAGCATCATTTGGTTAGGAAGAGAGGGCGAGGGGAGAGGCTCTCCACGTTTTATATATATATATATATATATATATATATATATATATATATATATATATATATATATATATATATATATATATATATATATATATATACCAGGACTACGTGCAAAGGGAAAGGCTACTGCATACGGTATATAAATAAATCATACCGAGAAAACAAAATATTGGGAAATGACTATATTTATCCTACAGCACATATAACTTCGGCCTGAGTTCGCGTCAATTAACTGCGATTATAGGAACTGGTAGTTAGTCGTAAATAATCTCTCCCTAAAGGTACAATATTATCCTGTGTAATGAACAAAAATCGCTTAGGTGTGTAAGCTATACACAATGGCGTATTCAGAAGTGTGTGAAGGGGGGGGGGGCTATCGGACTCAAGACTCCCCGAAATAAATTTGTTATTTTAGGAAGGAAAATGAACTTTATTGAAATTTGTCAGCACCCAAAAGGAAAAATATAAGAGCTTATTCACGTGTTGGGTATAGCCTCCAGAAACCAAATCCTAAATACGCCACAGGCTATGTAACATACATTAAGTACAATATGAAATGAAATGTTCAGATTGAGGTCCCACAATATGCACCGAGATTAAGGAAAACGGTGCTGATAGTGAGGTATGAAATGGAAGATTGAAAAAGGGAAAATCCCAAGAAAACCCATGCACATGATGTTTCTTCTCTACAAAGTTCACGCGTCTCGAGCTGAGATCGAACGAGTGGCACCACAGGTGAGCGCTATACCGCTGAACCTCTCCCCAAGTAAAATTCAATTCAAACACTAAGTTTTGATTACAAAGAGCGTACTTAAGGAATTACAGTGATCGATGGAAAACTTCGGAAATAATTTATTGGCCCTGGGGTCCAAACCTAGAACTCCCTCTGAAATAGATTGTATCTTGTTTCAGTGGAACATACATGTATGTTAGAAACTTTTCTTTTTTGCATAAAATATTGTTATGCTAACATCTTACGATAAGTACCTGATCGATAAAAGGTAGTGCAGTTTGCAGTCGCAGCTCGTAACAAATATTACGACGCGTCTGAAATCAGGGCAAGTTATGACCTTGGTGAATGTAGCCACTGCGCACGACGCGCTGTTGCCAAACGATAAGTCTACTACCTACAGTATTTTAAAGATAACACATTAACCGCTTCACCATTTAATAACAAGAATGCGAGAGGTTTCATTTCATCAAGGTGAGAGACTTCATTCCAAACACCCGTTAGGAATACAACATTATCAATGAAAACAAAACAAGTCTACAGCCTGCATGAATCTCCTTCTATACGGTTCTCCTGCAAGCGATGTCGCGTCGACTCGCGAGACTGCCCTTTCGTTTTCGACATTTACACAGAGAAAACAAAACAAATTACCAAGTCATGTTTCCAGTATTTGCTTTGTCTAACACATAAAATGCTGTTTTAGCTCAGTTCAGACTTGAATGACTTAAATAACCTGATCCTCTAATGTTACCGTGGATTGTGAAACTACATTGATCCCGGAAATCGTTACATATGCCTGCCTCTACATACGTTTTGACATTTGCAAATCTACCATACGGTGGGAAAATGTTGAACAGAAACGGCTGACCATGTTTTTCCGTAATTATCTACAAATTAACCTGTTATTTTTACTTGATGTCTTCTTGTCGGGGTGCAATACCTGAAGCCAGACTAATTCGCTTATCCTATCTAACTAGGTAGACACACTGAGCTACTAAGGCATGTGTAGGATAACAGTTCCTTTCCCCGTAAATAAAAAATGTGTACGAAAAGCTGGGAATTACGGAACTGAAATGGATGCTAAGGAATCCTACGTATACAAGAAGTATTAACGTGTAATTATAGTTAGTAGCACACGTCAAATGATAAAGAGTGTGACAGAAGGTCTCTGACTTTCTACTGTGTCAAGGAGATCGATCCCTCAGAGTTTCACTTCGTATATTTGTAGTAAATCAAGATGCAAAATCCTACAAGAAATTCCCCTATTTAATATTCTTAGAATAAAACTCCTCATCTATAAGTTTCTAGGGATTGCGTATAGTGACAATTGAGGAGTTTGATGTAATAGGGACGTAAGGGAATTTACGCCCTTTTTGTATCAAACGCATTTGTGGCTTCTGCCATGCTTGTTTAGTCTCCTGATACCATTTCAACTCAATATTGGAATAAAATGCTGCAAATATTACATTGTTTTATGTAAGAAAGA
Source organism: Thermobia domestica (assembly GCF_964235325.1). Classification (NCBI taxonomy): domain Eukaryota; kingdom Metazoa; phylum Arthropoda; class Insecta; order Zygentoma; family Lepismatidae; genus Thermobia; species Thermobia domestica. Next base: position 248,629,983 of record NC_137464.1, read on the forward strand.
AACACTACTTAAATTTTCAAAATAGTTTTTCTCCAACTGCATGTTTCAGACTTACTGCATAAAAATCCTCAATTGTTAGAGCTTCGCATATCAAATACATCAGTTCCATGCAGTCATGCATTTCATAATAAATGGGTAAAGTGACAATTGTAGTTTAATGATTATGGATGGTCAAATATGTGATTTATCTGTGTAAATGCGTTTCTATGTGAGTTATATTATTATTATTATTATTATTATTATTATTATTATTATTATTATTATTATTATTATTATTATTATCAACAACATCATTATCAAAGACATTTGCAAGATCAATAGTAGAGTGTTGTAGTTATTTGAAATAGTATATGTATTATATTGGTAATTAAAATAGAATCAAGTCTAAAAATGTTTTATTATGCTACTATGCCGTAAATTGAATAAAGATTACTACTCATGTAGTTATGAATACTTGTTTCAATAGATATGTTACATTGTACGCAATGTGTGTTTATTTTTGTCAGATAAGGTGCTTATTTTTTCCATTAGGTTGTTTATAGCACAGATTATTATTATTTCCCTACACTTCTGCCTTCTCTCCTCATTTCGCACTAGAAAAGGTCAACTTGGTCTACGGAAGAAATTGGTCAAGTGCTGTATATGGAGTATTGGAATTTATGGTTCAGCGACTTGGACATTACGGAAATTAGAGAAGAAATATTTAGAGCGCTTAGAAATGTGGTGTTAGAAGATGAAGATAAAATGGAGAGAAAGAGTAACAAATGAATATGTCTCAAAACGGATAGGAGAGAAGAGGACGCTTCTAGCCACCATCCTTCGTAGGAAGGCCAATTGGATTGGACACATTTTGCGAAGAAATTGTCTTCACACCACCATAGAAGGAAAGATGGAAGGAAAGCGAAGAATAGGAAGAACAGAAGTGATCGATGATATGAAAAATAGAAGAAAATATTGGGAGTTAAAAGAGGAAGCTGAAAATCGAGAAACGTGGGGAAAACACTTCCAGGCCCAAAATTAAAATCAAGAAACAAAATCTCATTGGTCCTAGGATTTACCAAAAGGCAGAATACTTAATAATAATAATAATAATAATAATTATAATTATTATTATTATATTATTTTATTCATCGATAATGATCACGTCCCTTATTTTATTTCGTTTTATTTATGTTTTGTCATACTACTATCTACCGTGAAGCCTAAATTGTCAAAATCGCAGCATAGTATCCATCAAATAATAACTAACACCTCTTCATCTATCCACTTTCTGAATTTCTCAACCACCACAAAACTTAAGGAATAATCTTTCTTTAGTTAATTCTGTATTCACAGTCTGCGAGGTGTTGTCTCGATCAAGATCCTAAATCAACTTTTGGAATCATTAGTCTATTTACTGGAATTCAGTATACAAAATAATTTGTTGTAACAACTACCTGACACCATTTATAAAACATATACCGTACTAGATATTACATAACTATTTCACTTCGCACATACGGATTCAATCTCTCTCTCTCTCTCTCTATATATATATATATATATATATATATATATATATACTAGCCGAATATACCCATTCTTCGCATAGGGACTGTATTTGGAAATCAACGCCTGTAGGATTATCACCATTCATTTCAACGACCGCGAAAACTATGGATTTGACACTAATATCGGTCATTTTGGATTACTTTTACGTGTCTCGGTACCTCCCCTCGGCAAACCCGGGCCCGCTACCGAATAGGGTGAATATGGAAGTTAATGCGTTCGGAGTTTCGCCATTGATCTCAACGACCGCGAAAACAATGAATTTGACACCAATATCGGTCATTTTCTACTACTTTTACATGTCCCGGTAAACGCCCCCCCTGAGACTCACCTGGTTCGAATTTTGACAAAAACGTTTAACTCCAAGCCTGGACCAAGGTATTAGCGACTAACATTTGGTAACTCTAGGTCAATTTGTCTGGTTCCCAAGCCGGTTCCGGTAAACGCCACCCCTCTAAGACCCCCTGGTTCGAAAAAAAAAAAACAAAAACGCTTCGTCTTGATCTGGGAACTGGACCAAGGAACCCCTGATCAAATTTTGGTAACTCTCGGTCCACTCGTCTGGTCCACAGGCCGCACACAGACAAACACAAACAAACTCTTTATATATATATATATATATATATATATATATATATATATTATATATATTCAGTTACAATTTACATACCGTTATAAGTCGACCAAATTTTCAACATGGACGAGGTTCGGGCCTAGACGGTACAACGTAGAGGAGACGAGTGGGAGACAAAAATAAATAAAACTTAAACTACGAGACCGATCTCAATCAAATTTGCCATATAGATGAAGTTTGGGCCGGGATACTTTTTATCATTTCATTTTAACAGTGCAACGAGAAGGAGATATACATGAAAATGACGGAATATTAAAAATTATGGAATATTTGTGTCGAATCCACAGTTTTCGGGGTCGCTGAGACGACACAGTGACACTTCCGATAACTTTTAAATCTAAATTCAGCCGCCGCTAGTACTTTATGTCCAAAATGAAACAATTCTCCCCGTGCGAAGAACGGGTATTCAGCTAATTTCTAATAAATTTAAAATGAATAAAATAAAATGTATAGTTTTCAGACACTTGCCACTTGGGATGAATAAACGTGACAGCACTGAAGGGATTGGTGGAATGGCTATGCGGGAGGAAACTGGAAAACTGATAAAATTCGAGACATGATAATGTCCACCACAAACTCATTTGGCCTGGAAGCGAATCTGAACCCCGTAGCACCAGAGGTGGGAGCTCTGCCTCTGAGCTACCGTGACCCTTTACAAACACATTTAAATTATCCCATATTAACTACTTCATACCAATTACCGAATTGACAATAATTTATACAATGATCAAACGAAATTTAATATTGAGTTCAACGTTTTAGTTATTTCCTTACCATCATGAGGACTTACAATAAACTCAAGTTAATATTTATGAACAATTGGTGGAATGAACATAAAAGGAAGCGGGAAGACAGAAAATCCACGAAGAGGAACGTATCCACCATAAGCTTCCATGGGGTGAAGTTGAACCCCCTCGTATCAGAGATGGCGCTCTACAACAGCTACTGTGCAATTATTTGCAAACATGTTTAATCCTACATTTCAAATAATAATAAATACGAATCAGTAATAGCTTATCTGCAAATTTCAGATATTGGTGGGGTAGCAACATCGGTCAGCCGAGACAAGCACTACGTCAAATTGAGGGTTTAGCTCATATTGGTACGATTACGTTGATATACTGGTGAGGAAGTCTCCTTTCTTTCAATTTCAGACAAATCAAATTGACAAACTGAGGTTAGGGGCGTACCTACGCGGGAGGTCTATTGCGTCCACTCATCTCCCTTAGTATCCCGTAGCCTAAAGAGCATAACGTTGGACGTTAAACTGAATGATATGTTTTTTCATCCTCCCCCCCCCCCCAAAGAAAAAACTAATTCGACATACTCTGTACCTTTCTTAATCCTCCGTGGTCACTCTGGGGTCTGACAGATCCCAGATAAATTAATTTTTGTTCGAATTTTTTTTGTGTGTTTTTTGAAAACTGTAATAAGTTTAGCAGCGAAATGATTGATGTAGCATAAAGATTTGATCTCACATTTCATCTGTATTGTTTGTTTTCTTCGAAGAAGAAGAATCCACTTCTATTCTTTTTCTGAGAATACACGTGGCAGTACTAAACAGTTACTTATTGTCTTTTCGGGTATAGGATAACATAGTTGAGTAGTATTGAAGCTTCCCCTAACTTTGGACCTCTTCCAAAACAAATTTGAGGTATATAACTATAATGCTTATACAGGGTGTCTACTAAAATTCCAAAATGAAATTTCGTGACTTTCTCGTAACCTTTTCCTTTCCAAACCATAAAATTTAGTAACATTCTCAAGAGCGAATTTGGGTGCGAACTGGGCCGAATTTTCATGCATGCGATAGAAGCGTGCTTTGCTTGCTATTTGGTAGCGTCTAAAGCCGATCATAAAGACATTTTTGGTGGTGAATTTTGACGTTTTATAGAACAAAATTTTCCAGTCTATACTTATATTTGTGCAGATAAAAAAAATCGTGACCCAAACGCTAAATTTCGTAACTTTTTCTTGACTTTCATGGCCGTTTTCTGATTTCGTGACTTTTTCATGACGTTCGTGACCGAGACACCATGTTATAGTAACACTATATATTCTTCATTCAGTTACCTATTTATCAACAATACCATATATAACCATGAAGACATTTCACACTATATCCCTGAATTTTGGAAGTCAGCCTGTACCTAGACTTAAAGCTACTATATCAGCATTATTCTCGTACAGCAAAAGGGAAAACCCGGAAATATTTTCGGCGCAAAAGGTGACCTCAGCTTTTAAATCCGGGACCTCTCTATTACAAAGCTCACCCACACGACTCATTAGTGTGATCTCAGCCTGATGTCGCAGATGAAGGCACTCTTCGTATCAATGAGTATGATATTACGTTTTCAGAACCGACGCTATACAAGGCAGGCTATACTGCTTCACGAGAATTCGACTCGGAGCGGTATCCGTAGCTAACTTGCTAACTTGTAAGTGACCGAACGAGCGTCCATGCGCAAAAGCCATTTGACCATGAAAGGGTACTACTACATGAAAACTCTCATGTTTGTCACCAGCAAAAGAATAACACTAATGTATGTGAATTGGATGATCCTACTTTATAGTATTATTAGAGTTATAATTTTTAAAATCGAACTTCTATTTATTTTTATTTATTTATTATTTTCTTTTTTAAGAGCAGAAACCAGCTACTCTAAAAGTACCCGATGTGCCAAGCTGCAAATAGTTTGGAAGACGTTTGGAACTGTCGAACACCTTTTTAGGCCTTTTAATCCCTTGAACACCTTCCCTCTTTTTCTCTTACTTACTAAAATTTTATTTTTAATTTCCCAATCATTATGCAATGAGTACGTTGCTTCTGGAACGAGAATTTTGTCGAGATCGAGAAGTTTATACTCTTCCTATAGATACAAGTGCAACTTCTTTTTAGCCATGGAAGACTTACGATTTACCTTCCCCCCCCCCCCTTTTTTTTTAATGTAGTGTTACAAAAGTGTGGTGATTGCCTTTCAAACTCAGGGACAATAATTAAATGGGGCACCTGTAACGTATGAAATTCTTGGAATGACCCTGCAACTTTCTACATGATTCAATTTGTCCCATCTGTCATGGTTGTTTCAATGTTAATGTTCAAAACCCTAGAGGAAATTTCTCGGGCAATGTTCAGAATCTCGCATAATAACCCCGGCCTGTCGCTGTAAACAAGGAGAAAAGACTCACTGGACCATTCTTGTACGAGGGTGATTCAGAGAGTAATCCCTCCAAGCCCACTACTTGGCCAATAATACTGCAAACATTCTGAACTGTTTATCATTAATGCACTGATGTTTAACCTATAGCATATGATCCAGTGGTGACGGCCGATTGAAACAGAGATCTATCATTGAATTTCTGACTGCGGAATGTTGTGTGCCCAGGAACATTCATTCCCGTCGACGAGTCGTGGATACACCATTAGGACCCGGAAACGAAACGTCAGTCGATGAAGTACCGCCACACATCCTCTCCTCCACCAATGAATTGAGAGTTGTCCATCTCCTGGCAAAATGTCGTTGACATTCTGTCTTATCCGCCTGTAGTCCGGATTTTGCTCCCTGTGACTTTTGGCTCCTCCCCAAACTTGAGGATCACCTTAGGGGCCAACGCTTCAGTTGTGACGCGGAGGTGGAAGCAGCAGTGTGGCAATGGTGTTGCCAGCAGACACCACAATTCTTCGCAAACGGTACGAAAAACCTTATTTCAGGTTGGCGCAAGTGTGTTGCCCGTAATGGGGACTATGTTGAAAAATGATGCAACCATTTGTAGCTGACATTGCAAACTTTCCACTGATATATGTATCAGTGTTATCTATCAAACACAAATAAAGGTATCATCTTGGAGGCATTAATTTTTGAATCACCCTAATATGTTCTAACCATCAGCGGTAGAGTAGATGGTTTACGTCCTGCGCACACCACCTTCCTCGCGCTATCGTGGTGATCAGAGGTATCGGCCCTAAATGGTGACGTTATGCAGTTCTCGTCAATCTGTGATTATAGCAACGGTTCAAATCTCATCTTGACAGAATTGTAAAAGTAGTTATGTTCCTTATTTGTTTGTTGAAGTCGTCGTACGTTTTCGGCGCCAAGGCTACGAGACGTGCATTTAGTCTGAGGCAGGGGTAAAAATGAGGCGGAACGCTGGAAATATATTAACACAATTATCTCGGATATACTTGCTCGAAGTAACCACGCACCAATAATGTACACACACACACAGCATCAATGTTTCTGTCTGCAAGAATCCATTAAAAGTGGTAGCATGAAGATACAGTTTATAACATTCTTATTCGTACACCTGAATTTATGAGAAAAAATGTAACATATGTGCACTCTAAGTTTATTATTTTCATATCTACTATGTGTATATGAGTAAAGGAGGTTTTGATCACAGATTTCAATTTAAAAACCAATTCAAAGTAGTATTAAAAATTATCCAATAGTAATAAATAAAAAAAAAAAAAACATGTATTCATGCAACATTTCTATTCGTACATTAATATGACGTGTCGTGTTAATCGCAAAGAATATTATCATTCACGAGTATTCTTCGTTTTGTATTAAAGCAGTGTTGATGGTGGTGTAGGTGACCTGTGTTAGTGGTAGCTGCAGCGCATACTTTCCTTCGAACACCACGGATCAAAATGAGTAAGGAGGAGGAGTTGAGTTCCGATGTAAAAGAGGTAATTATAAACTCAGCACTGAGAGGAAATTCTTTACGTCAAATAGCACGTACCGTTAATAGCTCACACTCCACTGTGCAGTACATAGTACAAAAATTCAGAGAGCACGATTCAACGAGGAATTTACCGAAGGAACCAAAGGAACGTAAATTAAAAGCACGCGACGTTTCATTCTTCAAAGAGTTCGAGAAAATCCCAAATTAAGTGTCCCCGAACTACGTCCATTAGTGGAAAATGTATCCAAGAAGCAGATGTGTGACCAAACTGTCCGAAGTGTGTTGTGGAAACATGGGTATCATGGTCGAATCGCGCGAAAGAGGCCGTATGTAAGTAAGGAGATTCGAAAGAAGCGTCTTTCGTTTCCAAAACAACATCGTGATAAGGATCAAGAATCTTAGGATAGTGTTATATGGTTTGATGAGACGAAAATAAACCTTTTTGGGTCAGATGGGGTACGTAGGGTATGGAGAAAAGCAAATACAGAGAATAATAATATGAACATCCCCCACAGCTAAACATGGTGGTGGGTCACTTATGGTGTGGGCCTGTATGTCATACACCATCCAGTTTACTGATGGCATTATGGATGCCAATGTATATTGTGAAATATTAAAGAACAATGTCAAGCAGTTTGCAAAAAATATGTACAGATTTCAACAGGACAATGACAGTAAACACAAGTCTAGACTTAGCATGTACCAAGTTTGTTTTTTCTTATGATTTCTTTATGGTATAATAGCCCGTGTGTACGAACAGAAAAGTTGCACGAAAACGGGGGTTCTTTCATTGTGTTTTTTTTATTAATTAATATTTAATTTGATATGAATTATTTTTTTCTGTTTTTCAGTTTGTGAAGCCCTAATGTATCCAAATGTGACAATTAGCTAGCACAATATTGTAGTTTAGTGGAGAAATTAAATATTTTGTTTGAAAAAACAATGTGTACGAATAAGAATGTTATATACTGTATCAATCACACTATCCGACATCATACAACTAATCGCAGTACGCTACGTGAATTTCGTTTCATGTGACACCCTTCCCCACAAGAAGTTCGCCTTTTAACTGATCAATAACTTGGGGAAAAGGGCACACATAGGACTAATTTATGTCAAAATAAATGCTTCACGGTGTTTTGTCGAGTACAGCTGGTTTACATATAATGCCGTACAACCACAACTCCTAGTTCTCAAGCAATGAGCCAATACAAATTAATTCTCATTTAATGTATAGCCAAAACCATAACTTCCTTTTTACATTATATATATATATATATATATATATATATATATATATATATATATATATATATATGAAACTAACTGTAGCGGAACTCCAATCAGAATTTAATCATAGTCACCCTACAAACATTTCAGTTATTAATGTGAATCGACATTTGAGAGTAGCTGCACTCTGGGTAATAGTTGCTGTGCAGAAACAGTTAATAGTTCAATGGAAACAAGTAACAGAGGCTTTAATCGACCTTGACAACAAAAATCGGACAGCAAAGCAGTAGAAACGTGTATTATGGACTGATGAGTCAAAATTTCAACTTTTTGGACAACGACACCGAGTTTATGTTCAAAGACCTGTTATAGACAAGATGCGTCCTAACTACGTAACCCCGATTATTAAACATGGAGCAGGTTCTGTTATATTTTCGAGGGGTTTCGCAAATTCTGGAGTTGGTTGTATATTCACAGAATACAAGGAAATCTGGACAAAATGGTTATTCCATTTTAAGCAGCCATACTATTCCCTCAGGATTTGATTTGATTGGTCGCAGAATCACTTTTCTGCACGATACTGATCCGAAGGACACGTCAAAACTTTGTTCTACTTATTTTAAGAAGAAAAAAAAGTCAAAGGAGATATTTGTATCATGGAATGGCCTTCCCAGTCTCGAGATCTTAACCCCATCGAACTTATCTGGGAAGAGTTTGGCAGAAGTGTACGAAAAGACTGTCCAACATCTGCTGATGATGTTTTTGATATTCTGCAGAACGCCTGGATTAATAATTCAGGCAAAATCTTCAAAAACTTGGAAGCCGCATGCCCCGATTGGTGAAACGAGTGATAACGGCGAAGGGCGGTTCCTTTGACGAGAACATTGAAAGAATTTGTCAATTTTCTTTGTTGGATAACGTTATTATATTATTCTGATGTTATAACTATCATTGTGTTTCTAAACTACCAAGTATACTGTCCGAAACTGAATCGTATTACAAGCCTAACTTAATATTTCCCTGTTTTTTGATCTGTCCGGAAACTTTTGACCGGCAGTGTATATATATAAATTCCTAAGCTTAAAAATCAATATTACTTATACTCTCCAACTTCTGAATTCGTTAGTGATGTAGTCGGTAGCTTGGTCACTGCGAGAGTCCTTTTCTGCTTCCGGGTACCAACAATCTCTTCACTACTCTCCCTACGCAACGATTTTTTATGGCTATGTTTGAAACTCAGGAATAAAATTACTTTAAATGCATCATCATAATTAACAAGTATTCTGCCATCATTCACAGGTTATTAGCTACCAATGTAGATGATTCTCTACACTACGGTCCTTCATCACGTGTGGCCCCGCGTAGCGCAGTCGCTATCGCCTTTGGTGCGAGCGGTCCCGGGTTCGAGGAACACAGTTGGAAAGGTTAAACAGCTTTTTAGACCAGCTATCATGAGTTAAGTTTTTCCCCATTCACAGCAGACAAATGCCGGATGGTACCTAACTTAATGGTTCCAGGCTGCTTCCTTCCTTCCTTGCCAATTTTCCAGGCAAAGTGATCGCTCAGGGACGTCATCCCTCATATGTGTGACGGGCTAACATGGCCATAGATGCCGAGAGACCAAAAATCTCATTCTCAATCGTTCACAACGTAATGGGTGTTGAGGAAAACACGTTCTCCTTACGCTGTTCAACTGAATTATCTTTTACGCTTTCTAAGTCATATTATACTTGCATTACATTGCTATCAGCGCTGCCTCTTCTTTGCCGAGGTCGGTGGCATGATCCTGTAATACACCTCTCTTGGAAGCAAGATTGTGTGGTGGGGAACAACCTATACTGGAAGTGTTGATCTTGCATGGCGGTACTCCAATAGCACTGGATTCAAGCCCTGACCGACCTTCGAAACCTACACTAATATACGATGTCTTTCATAACCTCGGCCTTGTATAAAGATGCAAAACACAAAAACAAACCTGTCTTCTTTAAAACTGACTTTAATTAATTCCTCCGTTACAATTAATTTTTCTGTTCTTCCCAATACCAGTATTTCACACTTATCTTTTATTTTACTGTAGGGGGTACGGTGGCTCAATCGTAAAGCGCTTACCTCTGGTACGTAGGGTTCCTAGTTCGATCTCGGCCAAGTATCTGGTGGAGAACATCGTTTTCGTGGGTTTTCTCGGGGTACTCCCGTTTTCTTCCACATTATCATTTCACTAATTATCCCACAATCATTCACTTGCTTTAATCATTTTCTCCCTTAACCCAAACGACACAACTGTGGGAGGTAAAATTCTAAGATCCTGATCTAATTGTAAGTTTAGCGTCCCTTTCAGCAGCGAGGCTCTATGAGATGTGAACCATATGAGCTCCCGCTGGAAATCGAACCCAGGTCAAACTTGTTTGTAAACCAAATAAATACTAAAATAAGCATAAGACGAAAACCACTCAAAACCTAAAGTCTACGACAGAGTGGAAAAGTAAAAATACATCGAGAAAATTCCGCCTCAATTCCGATGCTACTCTAGAAAATGTGATAACTGCATTCTTAAGAGTGAGATGAGAAACATGACAATTTCCGTTCCGTAGGCACTCTTAGTTCGCTTGGATCTTACTTGGGATTTCAAACATTGTTTATACATGATTCATAGTATATACACTATAAAATAATGAAGTGATTGTAGGAAGACGATAAATGGCATTTATCAACATTTAAAGATACACAAGTCATTACATAATACACTGCTCCACAAAACTTAAGCAACCCGAGAGAACGAGGTATAAGTGACGTGTGGGGCCCATTCAATACTGGGTAGTGGCACATTATGCCATGAGGCGTACACCACAACCCAGTAGTGTCCGAGGCTCCAAGCATTGAGTTAGTGGTTCTTGTGTGGGGTACACACCTTGCAATCGCTGGTAGACGACATTTGAGTGGCTTTGACCGCGGGCAAATAATTGGGCGGTTGGAACTGGGCCGATCGCAAGTGGAAGTGGCGCAGGAATTCAACGTGAACAAAAGTGTTGTGTCGAGGCTGTGGAGTCGCTTCCAAACTGGAGGTGAAGTCAGTAGACGTCATGGAGGAGGCAGTCCGAAGAAGACGTCGGCCACCGATGACCAATTTCTAACAATGTCGGCCAAAGGTAACCGTCAAGCTTCATGTTCTCAACTAGCCAATGAGTTGTTTTAGGCTACAGGACAACGCGTGAGTCGTGAAACTGTTTGTCGGCGGCTCAATAGAGCACGACTGTATGCAAGAAGGATTGTGCTGCGTGTGCCATTGAAACTGGAGCACAAACGTCCGCGTTACACATAGTGTCAGGAACATGTTGCATGGGGGGAACACTAGCGGCCGCGTGTCATGTTCTCCGATGAGTCGAGATTCAGTCTGTCGTCTGATTCTGGTCGGAATTTTATGTGGAGAGCGCCAGGAACACGTTATCATCCAAACTTCATTCCTGAACGGCCGTCCTATGGCGGTGGTTCCATTATGGTGTGGGGTGGAATTATGCTGGATTGGAAAACGGACCTCCATATTGTGCAACATGGCACTTTGACAACACAACGGTACCGGGATGAAATTCTCAATACACATATGCGCAATTTCCGCGGAGCATTTGGCCCAGATTTCCTGTTCATGGATGACAGTGCCCGCCGACACCGTGCACATCTTGTGTCCGAGTATCTGGAGAGCGAAGACATTACGCGTATTGCATGGCCTGCATATTCGACGGACTTAAATCCCATCGAGCATGTGTGAGATGCTCTTGGGAGCGAATAGCGCAGCGCAGTCCACCAGCAGGCACTCTCCCTGACCTGCAAACAACTCTCCTCGAGGAGTGGCACCATCTACCGCACGACTTTATCAACACTCTGATTTGCAGCATGGAGGCAAGATGTCGTGCTTGTATAGCTGTTCGTGGTGGTCACACGCCATATTGACTGGCTATGCCCTCGTACAATCTAGCTTCACCTGTTGAGGTATCGTCGTGCTGAACTTTTTGGTCACACTGTATATCCTAACTGTATTGTTCGTCTTCACTTGTGTTACATTGTGCATCTGGACCGTCTGTTTGTTCATTATACTTGGTGCAGTGATCGTGTGTTTTATTTTCTGCCACTTTCTTCGAGTTGCTTAAGTTTTGTGGAGCAGTGTACATTCCAATATTAAATAGGTATATGAATGACATTCTTCGTGGACTACTTCTCACGCGGAAGGGTCTGAAAACTTTTAGCTGAAATTAAGAAGAAAATCTACAACAGTGGCGGATCTAGAAGATAAAAATGGGGGTGCCCAGCTGGAACCCAGACTACAATAGGCTTTACTACAAACTTTCAAATAGGACTATATATAAATAACAACTATTATTTTTGACACGCAAAAAATTGGGATCCGGGCCATATCCGGCACTGAAATCTTTGGGCATAAATTTTATTCACAAATTTGCAGAACGAGCTAAGACGATAAATTCTTCAGAAATTGAGACGAGACAACCTTATCTCTCCCTTGTCTCGTAAGTGACACTACTTAGGACCATAATTACGAAATAAAAATACAATTATCCGTGAACTGGTGGGAGTGTTCGGTAAAAGATTGGAGTGACATGGAAGATCAACGATTAATAAGAAACTTGTATATGAAATAATACTATACAAGCTAGAAACAATTACAGAAGTAAGTGTAGCTGGAAGTAATGTTCCCTGCCATCAAAATTATTCAATATCTACGTTACTTGGATTCTACATCGTAAGTGTTTTGACAAGGTGAAAGAATTAAATGTACTTCCACCGTAGATGATGTGGAACATTATATTAAGACAAATGGGTAACCAGGAAGTTCTAAGAGAGAAAATAGACACTGGACACTCGAATTTCCATCGGACACAATGACCGCTCTTGAAAGAAATTACACCGGTAAAAATTTACAATAATCCAAGCCAGTTTTGTTAAAAACAGGAAATCAGTCTATAAATTTAATAGAACTAAGATACAGTTAGTTGATTTGTTGAAATACAAAATATGAATTTTACCTAGAAGAAATGGATTTCATTCATGAATCATGATAAAACATATCGTCTGCGTTTAGGCAGGTCATTAACCTCTAAAACATACGAATGGAGTTAGGTATTTCTTCCAGTGCGATAACGATACACAAGGTGAAATACACGAACGTTCTAACATAGCCTAGATGTAGCAAGTGAAATTGTGATGCTAAGCGTGGTCATCCTTAGCATAGCAATGCCATCTGCTACATTAAGTCTCATAACACGTGTCTGAACGTCATACATTTCACCTTGTATATAGTCCTCGTACTGGAAGAAGTGCCTAGCTCCATCCATATATTCTAAGAGTTAGTGACTTCTGCCTGAAGACGCTAAATCTAGCAGATGGTATTGTTATGCTAAGGATACAGGATACGCTTCGCATCACAATTTCACGTGCTACATCTACCCTGACAATGTTACAACGTTGTGCATTTCACCTTATGTATCGTTATCGTACTGGAAGAAGTACCTAACTCCATTCGTACGTCTTTGGAGTTAGTGACTTCTACCTGAACGCCGACGATATGCATTATGCTTATTTTAAATTTTACGTGCCAAGAAGTGATCGCCAACCCCTGGAGGTATGCGTATTCCACAATAAAAATCATTACTCCAAAATATTTACATTCTGTAGAAAAGCACTGGATCAGTTGTTTTACGCTACTATTGAATAAGTGGCTCTCTGAGCAAATTGATTAACGCTCGTATGGTCCTTGGTTCGATTGCTGGTGGTAGAATGCTTTGGACAGTGACCGCCCTTGAAGGAAGATACATCGGTGAAAATTACAACTTTATCGCTCGCGACAAACTAAGGGAATAAAACTTACGTCTTAATTATTGTATACACTAAAAAGCAATTAGGACAGCTTTCCTAGCTTTTAGCGATTAAACTGCAATTTTCACCGATGTGACTACCTGCGAGTGCTACCAACGGCGGACACAAACTCGTGCGAAATTCCGATACTACATTAAATCAGTAGGCCTCTGTGATGAAAAGCAACATTCAATAACCACTTTAAAAATACTAGTGAACTAGTTGTTAGAATAAGACTTGGAGAAGACGAAAGAATAATCCGAGTCAGTGTTGTTGATTAACGCCTTTGTTCGTCTGTCATTTAGCGCATATCTGAGAAAGGAATATGCACCTTGTCTTGCCTGGGTTTGAGAAATTCTTATAACCATATTCTTGCTTTGTTTATCCACTTATTTCTTCTGTCTTCAGAAAACAACACAGATGTTTCAGATAAAACGTCCAATGCGCACAGAGTACAAATGAATGCAGATAAAGTACGAAAAAAAAATCAAAAAAATGAGAAAGGATAATATCAGAGACTGCATTCGAATGGAGTGCTCTGCTCGCTCCACAGGACAACCTACTACTGAGCTCCAGAGATGACGTCAAAATTTTAAATTGACAATTTGATTTTAAAAAAAATTGAAAAAAAATGGAAAACAACTGTTGTACGAAGGTTTTTTTTTTTTTTTATGTGGGAAAGTTTCACGAAAGTGCTTCTGCACAGTCACATAAAATACCCAATGTTTTAACGACTACAGATAAATGTAAATCAAAAAATACGATTGGAAAATATCAGAAGGTACATCGAATGTAGTGCTCTAGTTTCCATCCCAAATCATGATACACTATTGAAAAGATCATGGAGAAATAAGAACTTTTTGCTGGAAAACTATTTTCATGTGAGTCAAGACTGCAAGAATTTTAAGCTAAATGGTCGTTATTTTTATATACTTTTTAAAAATCTAATTTAATTTAATTTCCATTTTTTTTTAAATATTAAACTTCTGAAATAATGTGGGGCATGGTGGCTCAGTAGTAGAGCACTTACCTCTGGTGTGTGGGGTCCCTGGTTCGATCCTAGGCCATGTAAGTTTGTAGTGGACAGCATAATGTCCTTGGGCCTTCTCGAGGTAGTCGTTTCCTTCTACTTTCTCATTCCACCAATTCCTCCATCATCATAAACTTGCTTTAATCATAGTCTCCTTTAGCCTAAAAGGCACAATCGTGGGACGTTAAACAAATATATCATTTCCTCTTATAAAATACCATAAAGGTATTGTAATAAGCTTTGGGAAATCGACGCAGGAAAGTCAAGAAAAATAAGAGCAGAACATGAATGGGGGAAAATAGAGCTAAAGAAATGAAATCTTTCAGTTTAACGTCACACGGTTATGCCCTTTAGGCTAAGGAAAACGAATGATCAGGGGCAAGTGAATGGTGACTGAAGAATTGATGGAATGATAACCTAGGAGGAATCGGAAGTACCCGAGGAAATATACTGACACCATGCTGTCCACCACAAACTTACTTGGAAGAGGAACGAATGAAGGACCCCGACACACCAGAGGTAAGCAATCTACCACTGAGCCACTGCGCCCACCCCGTAACGCCTAAAGATTAAAAAAAAAAAAAGGTGTACTATAAAAATGGCTCAATAACTGTTTCGGGCGAGGTATCAATTGCACGGAGCAGAACAGTACCAAAAAGAAATTTTAAAATGCCATCCAAATATGGGTACGGAATATAAATACGCAGTGCTTAGTCAAGCAGAAGCATGACGAAGTACTCATTTCAAAGCTGAGCAACTACAAGGATAGGAGGATGGAAATATTTTTAGGCAGCATTACCTTGAAAACATTTACGGCCGCGTGCATCAACAAAATTCAAATAAGCATCAAAATTGGAAACGAATTTGAAATTGGACTTTCTAACTTCAACGTAGTTCAAAAAAAATTTATTGCACCATTGAAAATCTAGTCCAGTACACTCGGTTCAGTATTGTAGATCAACCAAGACCAACGAAGCTGAATTCCGCAAATTGGCTGTTCAAGGCTGATCGAGACAACTTTGAACGCTGTTCAACAATTAAACTTTGTTGCTGCACACGATCATTAACAAATTTTGATTGCAACTAAAATAGTAAAAAGGCCAACGCCCTAACCGCACTGGCACTTCGCTTCTCTTCGAATCAGCGAAGCGAAGGAGTGTCGATTCTGTCAGGGGAAATATGAAGGTGGCTTTGTGGCGTCCACCCAGCAACGTCAGGACAATTGAGTAGCTACCTGAAGAAAGAAGTAGCTACCTGAAGTCTAGAAAGCTAGCAATTAACCGCGATGGGAGACGACGCGCTCACGATACATCACCCCACAGGAGTAAGTGCTACTAGCTAGCTCATGTGTAACGTCTGACGAACTTTTTGAAGAAAAGCCACATATCCTTTTACTATAGGCAACCAACAATGCTTTGACGGTATGCAAATAGCACATAAGCTACAGAATGTCAGATTTTAAACTATACAGTACATTAAAACCATCGTTACTCGCTAAGATGTTAACGGACTGATCGCATTATCGCGCTCAGCAGAAATAACCGCTGCAGCTATCCACTGCAAAAAATTAGCTTCCATTCGCGTTATCGTGTGGAACAACGGACGCAGGTACTAACATTACATCACCATGCCCACTTAGCGTGACCCTAAAAAGTAAACCACTGTATCCTTTTGTGTCTAATTTATTGAAAGCCTTGATAGATCAGGTATTCACTGTGTGCGAGCATTCTAAGTGATGAAACAAGTACACGTTTTCTTATAGAACCAAATGCTGTTTTAAGAAAATGATAAATACGTGAATCAATCTCAACTGTTTCAGCAGAAAGCCAAATGCCAAATACAAGAGTCAAATACAAGAGCTGAAGAAAAAAAAATACTAGGAATGCAATGGATGTACCCGATTGCAATGAAATGAGCTGAGCGAGCTTAAACTACGTAATCATTCCTGGCCATTATGCAATAATAAATGCCATTTTTAATTGTTGACAAAAAAATCGCGTGAAAACTTTTCCCCATGTTAAGTCTATGCAAGCGTTTTTCGGTGATTATTCCTCGATGGTACATCGGATTTGTGATTTCGACCTATGTTGTCACTCAGCACGACATACTCTATCAGTGTGCTAAGTTTGGTTGAGATCGCCCAAACGGTCTAGGAGGAAGCGTTTTTCGGTGATTATTCCTCAATGGTACATCGGATTTTTTATTTCGACCTATGTTGTCACTCAGCACGACATACTCTATCAGCGTGCTAAGTTTGGTTGAGATCGGCCAAACGGTCTAGGAGGAGTTCGCGGACAACCAAACGGCTAACCCGAGTATAAGATAAACGAATGCAAAAATGTAAGATAAACGAATACACTAAGTCGATTGAGTTTTTATTTCAGAGTCCCTTTTAGCAGCGAGGCTACATGAGACGTTGACCTACTGATTACCGTGGAATCTAAACCACATGAGCTACCGCCGGGAATCGAACCCGGATCTCCCACGCCAAAAGCGCGTACGCTAACCGCTTAGCCAAGGAAATGAATGCATTTGTTCGCCAGAAACAAAGCAGAGCACAGCTGACATTAAAGGCTGATTTGATAACGGGCTGGTTGAAAAAAAAAATGGTAAGGACTAAAAAAAAAGTAGTTAAAAATAATAAACTGATTAAGGTTTATAGTATGACTGATGCAAAAATCGTGATTTTAGCAGAGGATAAAAGGGAAGATTTATGATGGAACAATTTAATAACCAAAGTAGTCGAGTGGGAGAATCAAAACGAGTGCAGAAACACCACTGATAATCAAAAGTCGTAAGAGAATGCGTATGTGGAACTTTCTCAAACAGAACGCCACGACAGTAGCGTAGCAGAATTTCATCAAGGGACAGGCTCCAAGCTTCAAAGTTAACAAAATTTCAAGATTTTTGTATACATATCTTATGTGAATGTCATCTTATAACGTGTTGTTCTAGGCGGATGTTAAAAGCACCGAACCCCGCTGCGTACGCCACTTCACCACATTACAAAAAAGACGAGCGCTAATGTAGTAGGCGGTGAGTGAAAGCGCATGGCATCCCAGATTGAACTCTTGGTGTGAAACCTTTTAAATTTGAACCCGTTTCAGCGGACCGTCTACTCTAAACATCAAGGAGCATAGGCTATGTCTCGAACATATTCAATATACCTTACATTGGGAGCGAACAACTTCAAAGTGTCGAACAGAAACAGGAGTCCATTTTACCAGTGTTGAAAGCGCTAAATATTGGATCACTTTCACACAAAATCTTCTTTCGCACCTCAACCGTAAGTTGGTGGGCGACATGGAAATTTTAAAATATTTCTTTCCCTTGGGAGACCTGTTATAAGTTCATAACAATTGGTATCAAATGGGTGATAAATAGGGAAGGGCAAAGCCGTTTTCTATAAAAACCGGAAACCAGTTTGTAGAAAAACCGAAACCCGATATTTCGGCTTTCTCCAAAACCGGTTTCAGTTTCACCGAAACTAGTTTCGGTGAAATCTTTTGGAAAACACAAAACTATTGCTGTGGAAACGGATTCGGTTTCCGAAAAACAACGAAACACTATTCTGGTCAGAAATAGAACTATTTAAAAAAAAAAAAAACCGGAACCGGTGTTGAAGAAAATTGAAACAGACTTTAAAAATTTTCAAAAACCGGTTTCATAGAAAAACCGATTTTTGTGCCCATCACTAATACAGAAGCTGAGTTGCTGGGGGGAAAAAGATGATGTGATACTAGGCCCCTATTTATGATGCTAGAACAGAACGAAATAGGAAACAATTGGTCGAAATGAAGAAAAAAGTAACGAATCTCCTGTTACCAAAGGGTTGAGCAAAACATGGGGGGGATGAACCTGGTTATTAGCAATAGAGCATTTCAGAAAGACATTTTGAAATTGTCCGCCCCCAAGATGTATTCCGAGACGCCACTGTTTTCGAAAACTGTATCGTTTGTATACTCATGTGCACTTTCGTACTTCGCTTAAGTTTCAAACAATTATTTGCTAATCCTTTTGAGTTGCAGCAAGCGAAAGCATCACGTGATTCGGCACATCCACTTTGGCATTTTTTTTTTTTCAAAGATTTCTGTGCACTAGGAGCAGAGTTAAAAGCCTGCTACGGATTTCGTGAATCACCCGGTATGAAAACATTGATAATTTCTGGGGTGGTCCAGGGATTCCGATCGTGGTCAACATAGATTGGCAGTATTTTCGTAGTACAACTTTCATTCCCTGTATATCGAACGAACCCCTTCCCTCGAGGGAAATTCCCCTCAAACCATCGATGTATCAAAGATCTTGAAAATAATACTAATACTTAATAGCATTAGTACGTTTCAAATTATCTATATTTCAAAATCATCATACTGCATATCCATTAAAACAAATGGATGTAGTCAAGACCTATAATCTACTAGCAGCGTTCACCCCGCTTCGCTGCGGTCACCCCGGAACGCAATAAACTTTGTTACTTAGATAATTTTTACTTTTTCGCTTTCAAATTGCAGTAAATGTTAACATTATAGCGCCTGTCATTTATGTTAACCCGCCGAGTGACCCGCTTCGCTGCGGTCACCCCGGAACGCAATAAACTTTGTTACTTAGATAATTTTTACTTTTTCGCTTTCAAATTGCAGTAAATGTTAACATTATAGCGCCTGTCATTTATGTTAACCCGCCGAGTGACACAGTCATGCGGGTTGCATATAAATACGTTTATTTTTATACCTATGATGAACTAACAAAGGATTTGTACGTTATGGACACTTGAATGGTCAATTATCTCAAGACACTGGTAATTAAAAATTAAAGTGATATGATAAAAACCATCTAGGGTCCAAATCCTAATAACCCCCCAAAAATAAAAGAAATTGGTTCAGCCGTATTAGCGTGATGAGGGAACAAAGGATTTGTACGTTCTCTTTTATAATATAGATTTTCCCACAGGTCCATACACACTTACCAATCAACTTAGGGAAATGACCAAGAGGTATATTTTAAAATAGTTATTGCATAGCTGAAGGTGAAGTTGTCGGGAAGGGGGAAATAAAAAAAGTTTTCAGAATGGCAACGCGTCCGGCTCAAACCCTGTCCTCCCGAATACGAAAAACAGAACACTAACCACTGACATCTATGCCGCTCGGTAAAGATACTACCTGGATCGATTTTGGCATCGGTAATCATGTAACTTTTCCCCACTTTCAAACAAACATTCGAGAAGACTAAGATTTTAATTTTTGCTTGGTAGTACTAATCACTGGTGCAAATCCCGGGGGCATGCCTCTCCAATCTTGGAACTAGGGTACTGTCCCCCCAATAATCCGATTTGAAATGTGTTTTTTGGGCAAAAATGTGATGATTTGTGTCCGATTGCCACAAAGGAGAGCGAGATGAAATTGAAGTAACCCCCAGAATAAGCCTCAAATCTGCCCGCCTCCCAATGTTGAAGACAACTCTGCTCCCTG
This sequence comes from Thermobia domestica, assembly GCF_964235325.1. Taxonomy (NCBI): domain Eukaryota; kingdom Metazoa; phylum Arthropoda; class Insecta; order Zygentoma; family Lepismatidae; genus Thermobia; species Thermobia domestica. Next base: position 248,650,441 of record NC_137464.1, read on the forward strand.
ATCCTCCACAGGATTGTTTTTCAACTTAACAATGATTTTGAGCGTCGCTTAACAAACAAATAAACAAACAAACAAAACTGTTTTCCTTGTCCATCCCAAAGTTGAAGACAGATTTGCGCCGCTGGTACTAACTCTTTAATACGAAAAACCATCACTTCAATTACTGATGCTAGCTTTAATTTTTTTGGGGGGGTGCAGCTATTTTTCATATATGGAAAATAAGAAAGTTATATTATCTTATCTACATTACAATACAGCATAGGCCTATGTTCGCGAGGGAGATGTTTCCGGGGGCGCTCCCATCTAGCATCGTCGGTGGTTCACTCACTCAAAATAGAAGTCCAATCTTGTTATTTTTTCTCGATGTGACTCCCCTCAAGAGCCACCGCTGATACGCATATAAAATAGTCAGGGATGTAATAGCATCCTTCATTTAATTATAGCAACTATTACATATCAAAGTTAACACCGAACCTTTGATGAGAAACAGGGCAATGGAAAAAATAAGCAAAATCGAACTGCCAACCTCATCAATAACTTATATCTGAAAGATGACTATTCGCAACACACTTATCAAATTTCGTAGACATGAATACTTATCGATTAGGCAGAACCTGGAAAAAGTAGGCACTACTTATTCCTACTAAGCTGACGATGCAAAATTAATACCAACTATCAGAACTAAGAGATTGGATTCACTGGGTTAAACTTTACGACCGAGCATCGAACTCGGAACTTGACCGACTACCCGAGGGTCAATTGCGTTGGGGGCGGGGCTCCGAGGATACCACACTAACTTAGTAGTCATATACTTGAGATATTTCCAGTTCTAGACAATATTTTTAATAATAAAGAGCTTTAAAAAAAACATTGGAAAACAATAAAAATATATTTGCGTCCACAAATAACATGAACGATAATCGGATTACAATAATGGTTTATCCGCTATTGTGGAAGTACGTCTCGTAAATTCGCCCTATGTCCAGAAATACGAACAAGAATCATTTTAGAACTAACTTATATTCATGTTCATGCACGCACGTCTCTTCTGACCCAGTAGCAGACACTATCAACAAACAAACACGTTATCTATCGATCTTGGTTTTTGCTAATATTCTGAAGCGCGATGGAATGCAGACTGTCATTTTCATTGAGTTGCATACCAGATGAGAGTACACAAAACTGACTACAATCTAACATATTTCTTATTAAAAAAAAAAAAAAAACGCATCTTAATAACTTGAAAACCTTCCCTTGCCCTGAACTCGTAGCTAATATCAGAGAAAAGAACATTCTTGTTATTTTCTGTTATCTAAAGCGAACCACAACTATTTTTTAAAAAAAGTTAGGCTATATACATACTTGAACTGTAGTATTAAACATTAACTACACATATTACCTTAAAATTCTCTTTAACTCTCATTACGAATTAACTCTGAACTTAAAAATCAGATTATACTGATTTAACTCATGAAATGATTACGATACGCACCGACTCAAATCTAGATCAACTACAAAACAACGATCAAAATAATGGCGTAATATGATAAGCCTGCTAACAATATAAGAATACTTTAGCAAGTACCTGAACAATGTTTACCTCAAATATAAACACGAAGCATAGTACTTGATAAATATAATATTTTCTTGACAAACATGAGAAACGTAAGCTCTATAATCCAGTATTATCTGAAATTCAAAATGTCAACCTGTATCAACATAATCACCTGCAACGTATTTAATTCACAAAATACTTTTAAAAAACACACCAAAAAGTCATGAATAATGCAATATTAATAAGTACTTACCTCTGCCGTCTGCAATCTTTTCAATCTAAAATATACAACCCTGCTATCCATAGACAAAACTTTACGTTCACCTACTCAACACTTACCTAGACTATCACTCCACTTCGTGTAAAATTTGTACCTGAGCCAAGCGAAGGGCAAAGGAACTACCATGCTACTCTCGCAACAAGGACTCTACACAATGCATTACTCTCTACCTCAGTGCGAATGAATTTCATGCTGCCCCAGTCAACCCAAATGAGGTCGCCAAGCAACTGAACCCTATCAGTTGCAGAAGCAGACGTTCCTGCCATCTAGTGATCTAAATAGGAAGTACATATATACATGATTTGAAGATTTTTGGATCGTCTTGTCTGAACATTAGTGATGGGCACTATCGAATACTTTTTCCTATCGAATGATCATTCGATAGTTGTTTTGAACTATCGATAGTTTTTATTCGATAGTCCGATAGTTTTTCATTCATTCAAATATCGTGTTCTTAACGTGCTTCTCTGCTACCTAAACATTCATTCGATAGTCTGCCTGACAAATGTGTACAATGGACTAGACTCCCTGGAGTCTCTAGGGAGAGGTCCGCAGATTGACAAGGCGGTTAAGGAGGGAAGAGCGTTGTTTACAATTAGAAGCAGAAGCGCGGTACCGCGTCGTTCGAATGAAAGGTCAGCGACTAAAGAAATTCGTTTCTCCTTTGCAGTGTTTATAACAGATTTTTTCCTCAGCTACTATTCAACCCAATCTCTGGTTTATTCTTTTTTTATTTTATGATGTTCATGCTATTATATCAAACATATTATTGATAACAGTAAAAGTGGAACAAAAATACATTTCGAGAATGCAAAGATTGCTTGGCGATTTTTTTTCTGAAGCAGTCTTTACTAAGGTAAACCAGGAAAAACCTCACTCAGAACGGCTGACCAGAAAAAGATGTTACATCTTTTCGACCGAGTTACCCCAACAGGAATCGAAGAACCGGGTACCGCTCGCACCACAGACGAGAGCGTTAGCGACTACGCCACGCAGAGCCACGTGGTAGAATTGAAATAAGGATTGCAATCTCCTTAATTGTTGGGACTGCAACAGCATTTATGTGTAGAGTAGACATAACCGGATAAAGAATATCTATTTTTTAAAAAAATTTCATTATTTTCCCCTTTTTTTATATTTGTCTACTCAGATAGCTTATGATGCTTCGCCTATATCGGCGAAACTCTGTCTTACACATTGGGGGGGGGGGATGGCTACGATCATTCCTTTTTTTCTATTTATGTTTTAAATATTTACGATATAAAGTTGAAAAACAATACTGTAGAGCAGTAGTTCTCAAATTAAGGTCCGTGGAATCTAGCCAGGGGGTCCGTGACTCCTAAAAATTGAAATGTGTTGTAATAAAATGGAACTCTCACCTGTTAGGCAAGAAGTATTTTTTCTGTTACTAAAGCAGTTACTAAAAAGAAAGCAATTAGAAATTACACCTACGTGTGTAAATTTAAATGTTTTCCTACTTCACTATTTCTGCCCTGAGGCCAGTCAGCCGTTATATAGGACTACTTCAACTGAGAGAAATTTCTTCTTTGTTAGGGTACTTTTTCAAGAGTAGTTGTACATTAACTATACGATGCCTCGGAATTTCATGTGGCGGAAAGTTCCCAGCACTACCACCAATTCCACATTTTTTAAAAAGTAAATGTTATTCATTTCTATGCTTATAAACATCAATCCTCTCCCAATTCTGGTATTTAAAAAACTAAAAACCTATTAGAAACTCCTCCCAAAATATGTTCCTACATCTGCCACTGCGAGTAATTTATGACTCAAATTGATTTGTGTGTGTGCTGTCAGTACAAAGAGTTGTCTAAAAAGGTATTGCAACATTTGATGGCTTTCCCTACCACTTACTTATGCAAACAGACCTTTCCTGCTCTTTGCAGTATTTAAACTTTAAAGCGAAATCGTCTTAATAATGGAATCGGACCTAAGATTGGTGGTGACAAAAATTATTCCACATTTCAATACAATTATGGAGAAACACAAAGAATTTCATTTCTCTCATTAGTGACCTCACAGATTTGAGAACGTTGTTTATCAAGTGAATTTCCTTTGTTAAAAAAATGATTTTTAGTCTTAAAAGTTACTGTATTTTCAATTGAAATTTCCTTCAATAGGAAACAATCATGTATCTTTAGAATAAATTACTTATTGCGTTATTTTTCTTGTCAGTAATAATTCTAATTAGTATATTTTAATAGCATGTGAAATTTCAAATTAGCATTGCAAGGGGGTCCGCAGCTCACTTTCCGAATGAACAGGGGGTCCGCGTTATCGGAAAGTTTGAGAACCACTGCTGTAGAGGATCAGGGGAACAGAGTTGTCTTCAACACTGGAAGGAAGTCGGACAAAAAACATCACATTTCTCCCGAAAAAGCACATTTCAAATCGAATTATTGGGGGGACATGTCCCCTTCATTCCCCAGGATTTGCGCCAGTGCCTAAGAATACTAATATGATGACTGTGTATGCCAGTCAGAAAGTATCCTCAAGCCAATGGTATCATAATTTCCCTTGCGCTAACCAACCTTCCGCTTATCTCATAATACTAAGAAAGAAAAAAAAATCCACTTAGAGGCATAATTGTTGAGCATTAAATTAGATTTCATTTCTACCTTAAATTCTTTAAGAAACCTATTTTAAACATCACTAAGTTAAGAACCTATAAATATTTTCAGTCCAATTATGAAATTATAATATTGTCAGAAGAAAGAAAGATTAGTGTTTTCAAAATTTTAATTACGGTAAGTAAAATCACAAGATTTTCCTCTTCGCAGCATATACTACATATATTTTATCTTTATCATAACTGGTGCGCGCTTGAAAATTGCTGAGCTTAGATGACAGTTGTCCACGTAGGGTAAATTAACACTCCCCTTAGATCGGGGCATCTCTTTTCGGGATGCAATACCCCTCGAAATGGAACTTGAAGAGGAATTATACGCTCCCCTCTCTCCTCTGGTGACACCATAACGTTGTAAAATGAGCATATGTATGCAGTCACTTCTTTCCTCAATTCTCCGTTGCCTGCCATTGGCTGAAATTCATTCGATAGTTTTTAACAGTCTACTATTGGTTGAAATTCATTCGGTAGCGGAAAACTAGTAGTGATATTAAGCCTTCTTCAGGGCCTCATAGAAAGACACTACGGCTCCTGAAGTCATAATATAACTATCTATAGTACGAAACATTTCAACAGGCTGGAATTCACTCGCTGCTGTTCAGAAACATTCATTCACGTGGCCGGAATAGGGGGTAATAACACTTCTGGTTTCTCCCTTTCAACATACAGCAAAGCAGCAGGGCCGCCTAACGGTAAACTATCGATAGTCTGGTCTGGAGAACGAAAGCAGCCTGTCAGATAGTTAAGCTCAAGTGTTTGCCTCTACAAAGAAAAAAAAAATCATTCGATAGTCTGTCGGGCCTATCGAATACATTCGATAGTACAAAACTATCGAATAATTCGATAGTATTCATTCGATAGTGCCCATCACTACTGAACATCAACATTTTGGCGTATGGAAGTTGTTGCCCAGTGCTTGTATCTTAGGCGGGGTTATCAACCCAACAGAGTAGGGGGAGGGGCTGTTTAGCCAGTGTTTTACCCCCGTGGTCCATAAAGTTAAAACAAAAACTGGAAGTGGTTTGAGACTTATTTCGGATTAGGATCGTATGTTCAAAAACTGAATAATCATGTTTTTCTTACACAGTTGTAGATGTCACTAGCATTCGTAAATTAAATAGCTATTCTTTAGATATAAAGACACTGACTTCGTAAACCAGCAGGATCTTGGCACGAAAATCTTAAATTGTTTGTGTATAGTTAAATAACAATAGCTAAGTTATATCTATTAGGTTTGTATAAAAATGAAACTGATCTGTTTGTGTTCGAATCACGGGAAAACTGCTAAACTATTTTTCTTTTTTTTTTCTTATTTTTTTTTAAAATATAGCTATCAACTTCCTCGAACGTTTTTTTTTTTTTTTTTTTTTTTTTGCTACTTTGATTAAAATGCATATTCCAAGGGGGCAAACGAGGGGACGAACCCTTCAAGTTAGGAACATGAAACTCGGTATATAAACTCGTCATTAAAAGTAAATGGACACATGTCACAGTGTTTTTAAAATGTTTGTTTCAAGGTAGATAAAAAGGGATATCTTATAACTATAGGCAGGGGTGTAGCCAGCAGGTTTGTGTAGGAGGGACCCGCCGTTTTTGAGGGGGGGGCAGCTACAATATACAAAGCCCAAAAAGTCACATACAAATAGTATGAAATTCAAAAATATGTTTGGAAACATCCTTTAGTAATATTTATGTTTTACGAATGTATGTTTTTTCAATATTTATTTGCGAAAGTATATTCAACACAAGAAACAAAATATGCTTTGATTGAGAATGAATTTGCTTGGGGTGAGAAATTTCTTTCTGTGCTGCTCTACAACTTGGAGAAGAAACTGGCCCTGATTTTCCTAATTCTTCAGTTTTCTATTGAAGTTGTAACCACTGAGTGTTCGAGGTCTCTGTTCGGGCAAACATTTATTTATAACCACCCGGGTGTCAAGTCGCTGTTCGGGCGGCCATTTATTTGTAACCAATTTGAGGTCCAGTCTCTGTTTGTGGTTCTGTCCTCTGTGGTCCTGCCAATAAGTATTCTGCTGAGACAAGAACGGAAGGCTTGGTTATGATGCGGTAAATCAGGTGATGAGTTGTAATCAGTTTGAAGAGATCAAACAATTTATTCACTTCAATGTCAATTCAACTTTTATTCCAGCAGGAGAATTTGCCCATGGCATTCTTCATAAGCAAGTCTTTTCTTGAACAGATACAAGAACGTCTGAGAGAAGTCTCCAAAGAAGAATTCTTGGCAGTTGATGAGCAAATCACTCCCATAAAGTGTAAATCATCGATAAAACAATATAACGCAAAGAAACCTCATAAATGGGGTTGTAAAGCATTTGTTCTGAGTGGAATTTCAGGTTTCAGTTATGATTTCGAAATATTTACTGGAGCTCAAAGTAATGTTGTTCCTACTGCAGCTCCACTTAGGCGATAGTAGTAACGTTGATGTTTGGTTGACTCAGTCTGTACCTCGAAATATAATCCACAAAATATTCTTCGATTTGATTTACAAGTGGATCCTTAAAATTGTATCCCTACGCACTTCTAGGAAAGTTTACCTTACTGCATACTGTGCCATACATGGCATGTACTTATTTCTCGTCGGAATTAAGTGAAAAATCTAAAATTCAAGTTTTAATTATTTTTTCACGTTCCCAATGAGGATTTTCAATACTGATTACTTTTTTCGCTAAAAGAAAAAAATCACGCAGAAAGGGGTTCAAAACTGGAATTATCACTATTGAGAAGAGGTTTAAAATGTCCAAATTGACTAAGATTAGCAACGAATCCATAGTTTCTAAGGTCTGGAAATGGTTGAATGTTGAAATGAATTATGGAACACACTTAGTACCTATTCCAAGCTGAGATTTTATCATGTCACTTTGGTTCAAAAGCGTATAATTTGGGGATAGGGTATTTCAAAATTTATATATATAAAAAAAAACACCTTCTGGGTTTTTATTATTACACTTTCATTGAAGTGCGAATCCTAAGTGGGAAGGAGATTTAAATAATTTCAGTAAGCTTATTTATCCCAGTGCGAAGAAGAGGAATTTCATATGTATAAAAAAGAAAGTGATCTGGTTTGTAATTGCAACACACAAATATCACGGGTCCAGTTCGTTTAAAATTACTTTAATAACATCCAAAACTTACTACGATAATTATTTCAATAAATTAAACTATTTTTGTTTCTTTCTTTGTATTTCCTCAATACTTATCATCATGGGCGTGCGCACGTGAGGGCAAGTGGGGGCGCTCGCCCCACCTAATATTTTGGCATTGCGTTTTTTTTTCGAATTTTTAAAATAATTTTCTCAGCTAATAAGGATTATATTTCACAAAAACGGACCCTGAAAGACATCTGCAATCATCACTATACAAAGTAATACTTTAAACTTTGCAAAACTCGACCAAAATTTCCCGATTTAATTATATTTTAGTCTTTTTTCCGTTTATTTCCTCCCAGCTATCACACACACCTAATATACTATGTGTAGCCTCCTGTGTCCGCCACCTTCCTAGATACTTCAACATCCTCCGGCAAATGAAAATAAAAATTAAATTATAAAGAAAGTAATGATTACAAGATGGTTGCATATCTTCAGGAGTACCGCCATTGATTTGCCCCCCTAATCCAAGAGTCTGCGCACGCCTGTGCTTATCATTCATTTCGCAGAAATTAGAGGCTTCCTCATTTGTTACACAGATCACATAGCCTAACGGCTTGTTAGGTATATTTTTAATAGCATAAAGAAAACAAGTCTGGCCCACAATATTTGTTATCATAAGGTACCGGACTATTGCCCTTGTTGCCCTAAAACTAAATAGACATTAACGTTATCGTTACATAATCAAATCACGAGAGACCGGATGAACCGTATGAAATGAATTTTTGGACATTGTTATCAACAATTTCGGACTAGGTTTTTATATTTCAAACTATGCTTTGCAGAATCGGATTTAGGTTCGATGGCCCCTAAGCTATTGAAGATAATGAGTCCCTTTAAGTATCAAGATGAACGTAGGCACTCTATATACACAAATGAAGAAACTAGTGACATTTTAGGAGGCAGGCTAGAAAAACGGGCTCCATTACTTACATCGTAGGAGTCTATATGTAGAAAATGAAATGAAATCTTTGAGTTTTACGTCCTACGGTTATGCTGGCTAGGCTAAAGGAGACGGTGATGATGAGTAATGAATGAAATGGTGGAATGAAGAAAGTGGGAGGAAACGGGAAAACCCCGAGAAAACCCACGCACACGGTGTTTGTCCACCACAAAGTTCACTTGGCAGGGGCTGGGATCAAACCCGGGACCCCAAGCACCAGAGGTGAACGCTCTACCACTGAGCCATCGTGGCCCCCGTTGCTATATGTATATTTTATTATATTTATTATTTTTCTTATATTTGGAAATGTACGTTCAGTTATTTCCTTTAATTTTGGGGGCCTCCAAGACAGTGAGGCCTTACGCTATAGCTTGTTTAGCTTATATGTGAATCCGACAATTATGCCTTGCAATGCCGGAAGTTTTACAGAAAGTCTATGTCCATCCGACTGTCTTTCGACAGATATCAGTGTAGAAACGGTAAAAGATATCGAGAAGCTGTTTACCTCTTAAGAATTAATCGCGTCTACCTCTTAAGAATTAATTCCATCCATTAACCTCTATGTAAAGCGGAAGTGGTTGAAATTGATCGTTTCCAGTTTCAACGTTATCGACAATTCAAAACCTTAATAGAAGGAAAAAGTTTTTTTTTTTTTTTTTCAATCGATTCAGTATCTCAAGAGAATATCTCGTTACCACCTGCAAGAAACACTACCGAAACCGAAAGTAATTGAAGATAACTACTACTTCGCTTTCAATACGGATGTCCATAAGAGAAAAAACGGCAAAATACATCGAGAAGCGCTTTTTTTTTTTTAATCTATTTAGCGTCCCAAGAATAGGTTCCACTTCCTTGTTAGCCCTCTATTCCTATTGGAAGTGATATAGATGTAGGGTTGCCATATTTCAAAAATGAAAAATCCAGTACGCTACTAAATTACTAGAATCTTTGAAATGCTTAAAATGAAAAGAAGTATTATGTATTAAAATTTACTTTCTTCCATTAGATAGAGTTGTTCAAGTATTACGTAATCACATATTTAGTAATTTTAATAAACCTTCTCCTCCTAGTTAATCAAAACAAGTAAGCAGATTATTTACTCCCTCCCCCTGTAAGCATTTTTTTTTAAATTAAGAAATCTGCCGCAAATGATTCAAAAAATACCTTTTTCTCCATCTCATAAGGTTCCATTTTAAAAGACGTACTCGAACATTATTCCATTTCCGCTGTTTTATTAATTAAAACCAGTGGCGAAGCGTGCTGTAAAAAAACTGGGTAGACAGAACTCACACACACACACACATATATATATATATATATATATATATATATATATATATATATATATATATATATATATATATATATATATATATATATAGGGTATTTGCTTTTTACTTCTATTTTTAGTTCTGATATTTCGTACTGTATAAAGGATGGTGATATACACTAATCACTACTCCAAGTAAGATGATCCCTGATAATTCATAAATATAGTATTAATGTTTGAGTTTTCAATATTCTTTGCAATAAATGTTTACTCTGTTCCTTTAAGTATAAAATTTTATAATTAATGAAATTTGGTGTATAGTATTTCTTTTTCCGAAGTATAAATTTCTGAATGGTACCACATTTGCTAGAAATGGGGCATTAGTTAGGGATAGTCATTTCTAAATACCTTAGAAATGAGCTGTAAAGAAAAAAAAAAGTAAAACACCTTACATACCTAACTTAATACCAAATAGGGTGTACCTTACCTAATACCTTACAGTCTTGTAAATGAGCTCCATACCCTGTTGTTCATTTCGGCGAAAATATCAATAGCTCTTTATTTGGATTCAGGTATCCTACCAAGCTTCCACACCAAGTTCGTTATTGTAAGTGTCCGTAATTCAGAGAGTGTCCATAATTCATGAAGTGTTCATAATTTGTCATGCTGTTCGTTAAGTAACTTTTCACTCTTTTCAGGGCACTCAATGAATGTTTTCTAAAAACAATAAATTATATGAAATTTTAAGTTCAGAATCTTTAAATTACAAAATTTTAAGTTAGTAATTTAGGCTTAATGGCTTAATGCATATAAAATTCTAAAGGGTAGACGCTGTCTACCCTCTCCTCAAGCCTCGCCACTGATTAAAACAATATATTTTTCTTCTTGAATGGTCTTTAAAATGACCAAAAATATCGGTCAGGGATTAAAGATAACAATAAGACTGAGAAGTAAAACCTTTTGTCCCTGGCCCAATGAACGAATGCTTCGTTCAATGTCAAAGTATTTTTTCAATTTTTGAATTGCCATACTCAGAAGTTGAACTGTGAAAAAAGCAGACTATAATATTTCCTTTCTTTCTTCTTCACTGAAATCCGGCACATTTACGCATTCCGAGAAATATTTTCGGAACGCCAGGACACAAATCTCGATTTTGTGACGGTCCCGGCAACCCTAAATGGACTATTTCTAGTTTCGAAGCTGATTTCTATAGTGGTAATGATATTGCAAAGCTGTTTCTTGCAATCGATTTAGAGCCTCAAGAATTGGTTCCATGGTTTCCGTTAATCTTCTATTCAAACCAGAAGTGGTAGAAAACAACTTTCGATATTCATCCCAGTAGAACAGAAATGATAACAGACAGTGCCAAACAGTTTTTTTTTTTTTTTTTAATAGACTCAGCGTCTCAAGAGAAGGTTCTATCTCCTCCGTTAAACCTCTATTCTATTCTAACATTTCTGGTTTCAAAGTCCACTCCCACTGTACAGAAATGGTAACAGATATCATCATTACTCAGAACGTAAACCGTATGTGGTTGAAATTTACTAGTACTTTCGATTTCTATATTGATTCCCATAGGCATAGAGTAAAAATGGTAAGGGATATCGATAAATGGTTTCTTGCAATAGATTCAACGTCCCAAGAATAGGTTCTGTCTCCTCCGTTAAACCTCTATTCTAACATTTTCGGTTTCAATGTTCACTCCCACTGAACAGAAATGGTAATAGATATCAAGAAGCGACTTCTCGTAATCGATTCATCATCTCAAAACAATATATAATCACCACCCGCAATACTCTACGTAAACCGGAATGGTTGAAATGTACTATACCTCATGTTTCAATGCTGATTTCAATAGAACAAAAACGGTAAGAGATATCTAGAAGCGGATTTTTTCCAATCGATTGAGTGTCCCAAAAGTAGTATCCATCTCCTTCGTTAACCCTCTATTTAAAGCAGAAATGGTAGAAATCAAATATTTCAGTTTCAGCGATAAACGGTTTTTAATAATCGAATCAGCGTGGAAATAAGATACCATCAACACCCGCAACACTCTTCCAAAACTGGATGTGTTTGAAATTTACTAGTACTTCCGATTTCAATATTTACTTCCATATAGTGAAGGCAATAAGAGATTTCTAAAATCGTTTTTTTTTTTCTTTTTGACAGATTCAGCACCCCAAGATGGAGTTTTATCTAGATTTTCATCTGTCTGTTGAAACCGTAAGTGGTGAAAATCTACGATTTTTTTTTTTTTTTTTGTTACAACACTGATCGCATAATGGATGAAACGGAAGAAGATAGCTAGAAGATTTTTTTTTAATGGACTCAGTATCGCAAGAATATATTTCACCTCTGATTTTATCCCTTTATTGTAATAGGAAGTGGCAGACATCAATTAGCATCTCTGGTTTCAGTGTTAAGCTCCATAGAGCCAAAACAGTAAGATATGGCGAGAGATGGCTTCTTGATATGGATTCAGCGTCCAAGTTCTGTCTTTGATCTTATTCTTCTTTCGCAACCTGTTGTTATAGATGTATTACTTCAATTTTGAGTATTGAATTCGCATAATTTGGAAGGGAAGTTTGCCGTAGTTTCACAATTTGAAATGGCGGAGCGGCGATTTATAATTTATACGAAAATTATCTCACTGCCCGTCAAGTTAGAAAGATGAAGTGCAATTCATAAACTCCTCATTAACAATAAAAGGGCACATGTCCCAGTGATTTTGAAAATGTCCGTTTTACGGGAGAAAGGGAGCATTTTCAATATGAATAAAAATAAAATATAAGAATGTTTGATGGTCAACTCTTCCTGGACCGTTGCACCGGAGCATGGTCTAACTATATTTTTATCACATTGTAGGTATGGGGTGAGAAGGATTGAGGGTTGGAATGGGAATGGATGATATGTAACAGTAATCAAAAACGACCGACACAAGTATCCAACTCAGTGTTTTCGAGGTCGCTGAGATGAATAGTGACTCACCCAATGCCGTTTAAGTCCAAATTCATCTAATATTGGTATACCTATTGGGCGAAGCACTGGCGTCAATAGCTTTTTAAATCTGGGGGAGGGGGTCGGATGTATCAAAATCAAAATCCTCTTTCCGACAAAAATTATATATAGAAAATAGTATAATTTCTTCAAACATATTTGACTAAAATCTGGGGGGATGTGTTTCTCCCGATTTCCACCGCTAACCAAGGGCGCCCATGTTGTGGTTTCCAAGGGGGGAAAGTATAAGCGACGTTTCAAAAATAGTTTCAAATTTTGCTGTAACTAATGTAAAAATTCTATTGGATTTTCGATATTCTGAAGTACAATTTCCTCTAGGGGGCAAGCGCCCCACCTTTCCCCCCTTGATGGGCGCCCTTGCCGCTAACGATGCCCGTGGGTGAAGGTTGGAGATGAGAAAGGATTGACACGTAGAAATAATCAAACGCAACCGATATTATAGTGTCTATTTCATAGTTTTCCGGTTCATTGAGATAGTGACACTATCGATTTCGTTTAAATCCAAGTTCATCCCCCATCGTCATAAGGGAAAAACGAAAATTAAATATTTGAGTTTTACGTCACAGGGTTATGCCGGTTAGGCTAAAGGAGACGGAGATGATGAATGAAATGGTGGAATGAAGAAAGTGGGAGGAAACGGGAGAACCCCGAGAAAACCCGCGCACACGGTGTTTGTCCACCACATAGCTCACTTGGCGGGGGCTGGGATCGAACCCGAGACCCCAAGCACCAGAGGTGAACGCTCTACCACTGAGCCACCACGGCCCCTCGTCATAAGGGAGATAAATGTGAATGTGACATGTAAAAATAGCTAATAATGACCTATATTAGTGTTCAGTCCATAGTTTTCGGGGTCGCTGAGATTAATAATGACCTTCCCGATGCCGTTTAAAACTCCACGTTTAGCCCCATCGTCGTGAAGGTGAAAAAATTGGGCAAAAGGTGATATTACAGATTGTTATAATTACATTTTCATTGAGATGCGTATTTTAAATGGTGAAAAGAGGGTTCAGATACTTCCCACAAACCTATTCTTCCCGTGCAAAGAAGGGGCTTTTCAAATAGTATAGTAATCAATGAATAACAGGAAAGATAACATTACCCAAGGATCTATTTATACATAGGCTATGCTTAAACACATGCACTGTTCATTATCATAGTGAGGGGTAAAAGTGAATCTGAAAAGGTGGGGAGACGCATGACGTCACCCCGTCCCCCATGCTTATTTTAGCCCATTGTAATTTTTATAGGAAGTGGAGGGACGCCATAGATATATTTTTGAAGTGGGGCAATGACGTCCCCCGCGTTTCCCCCACTTTTACCCCTGATCATAGTATAGAATGAAACAGTTGACCAGTAGCCAGTGCCGTCTGTAACAAAGATCTTCGGGACCCCAGTACAGAAGAGTAGGTCCTATTCGTGGAGCCCTAAATCAAACCAGTTGTTTTGAAGGGATAGCAGTTGAAGCCTGAAGCACGTTAGGCAACCTCTATATATCCAGTATAATTTGTGTATGTCTGAGAAGTGAGTATTTTTTAAAGAAATACATTATACATAATGAAACAACATTTAAATCGTCACATTAAAACAATTCATAGTTCGTGATAATTAGACAGTGTTTAAGTTCGTGTCTTACGTTTTCAGCTAAAATCATTTCTCCGTATACAATATCATGGTGAAATTCGTCGCGAAATACCACGAAAACTATTTGTCATATGCAATTAGAAATTTATCCAGATGCTAACCTACCTCAATACTACATGCTCATTTTTTTCTTTTTAATTTTTAAACCAACTTTCATAGTTCATAAATATTATTTTTGATAATGAAATATGGCAGCACAAGAGACAACATAAATATACAGAGTGATGCAGGCATTGGCAAATATGTGGCTTTCCCTTTATCGTCGTCCAGCTGTGCTCTTGGCCACAAAGAGTGGAGGGATAGTGTTTGGAAGAGAAAAGAGTTGTGGGAGGCAAGATTGGTTACTATCAGAAATCAGACAATGTTATCTCCCTACAAATATAACAGTCTTGTCTAACGGGGTGCGCTTTTTCTATTTACGTCATTTTTCAATATTTTTTTCCCTTTTTTTAAAAATCTTTATTCTAATTCACAAGAATATCTATCAATCTACAGCATATCTTGTTTGTGTGAGATTTAAATCATTTTCGGCCGAAATTTACGCCTTCGATCTTGGAAGCTTTTAAAATAATGATTTTTGTGTACTGAACAAAGGAAGACGTGACAGAGGGAACGTAAAACTCAAAACATTATCATCAAAAACAGCTCCATCGGTTTCAGCCATTTTGGCCTCGGAAGGTTTATATGTACTCAATTATCCCAGAAAAGTTGTTCAAAAGACAATGTTCTCCATTTTTAGTTGCTTACTAGCTACCAATGTTCATTCCCTGGACAATACAATGCATTGATAACCAGGGGCGGCGATTCGGGGGGAGTAAGAGGGGGCAGCTGTCCCCTCACTTTTTTGAAGTGACCCCGTAATATAGCCTATAGTTTCATTTGGAAATGTAAAGTTTTTGTATGTATTACTGGTTCATAGAAAAAATGGTGCCATATAATATTTGTCGTTGCGTGAGTACGTATTGGATGTTTGTCTTTCCGTAGAGTTACGAAAGTGACAGGAACAAATCATGCCTTGCTCCCCTCACTTTTAACGTCCAATCGCCGCCACTGTTGATAACTTTTAACTATTGATTAGTTTATTCCTAATCTTTAAGTGTACTTACATGCATTTTAAAACTCCTATGTAAATGGGAGATGATATAGCAATTTTTTAATGTGTTTTCTATCCTTATGGATAGTGAAAAATTCATCTATCAAAATATGTAGTAACAGGAAATCCAACTCTCTCTCCATAATTTTAGTCTGTGGGTCCTGGGTTCTATTCCCAATGGAATCACATATATAATGATTTTTGTGCAGAGGACAAAGGAGGACATGCAATAGAGGTAACGCAAAAATCAAAGCAATATCATCAAAAATCGACTCAATCGATTTGAAACTTTTTTTTTAAAATAGAAATATGGTCATCCTTACGGATAATGAGGAATTCATCTTTCGAAATATTTAGTAACAGGAAATCCAACTGTCTCTCTATGATTTCGCTCTCTGGGTGCTGGGTTTTATTCGGAGTAGAATAACATATTCCTATAGTGATCCAGCATTATGAGCCAATTAGAGAATTACCTGAATAAAAATATAACAGACTTGTTTAGAAAGCCAGAAATAATGACACCCTAACCATATATTACTCAATTGAGCATGTGATATCTGGCCAACCACAAGACTTCCTATGCTATCGTACCAGAGAGTTTAGTTTAATAATATAATTTTTCTTCCTAATGACGTTTTGCTTACAGAATGTTTGTCATTCACCTTCATGTTTTATTTGTAGTTGGAACACTGAACTTTGCATACATTACGAGGGGTCAAACTTTATGATATTAATCTAACACAAGCTAAACATTAATAATGGGATCAAAACCGATTATAGGTAAATTAATGCTAAACTAGCTGAACCAGCGTTCTCTACACAGCGCATCATTCAAGTATGAGCATGAATCTCTTTGTCATTCCTCACATCTATACATGTCCCTTTGCAGACACAAGGGAAGGACGTCTTGATGAAAACCGGCAATGGGCACCATAAAGGGCAGATTTTTTTCGATTATTTTTTTCAAGATTTGAGCCTACTCCAGGTTGGAGTCTCTAATTCATGTATGATCAGTGTTTTCCTTCTTCTTCCATTCAGTGTGTAATAAGCAAGTATCTTACACACAATTAATTATAATGTCAGTGATATATGGTGTTCATTGGGCAAAACACTCCAAACAATAAAGATTCATCTTAGACTGGAGAAATGGTTATCCTTCGTTTTTCATCATCATTTGGGCATGAAAACGCCTGAGAGATATACTACTCCTGTATATAGTTATGTGGGGTTGGAATGTATAACGCGTAGGATATGATGTTTTACTTCTTAAAAATTTCAACACTTCCAGTGTAGCCTTAATGTAATAAAGAAATAACGACCATATTTTTAAATATTCAGTTAGAACTGGACAACCTACACAAAATATGGAATCGCCCAGTGAACACGGCACGTTTCTAATGCTTGTGGTTTTCAAGATCTCATTGTCGAAAGAATTAGAGACAAACATATAAACTTTTCTTTGGAGACAAACATATAAACCCAGCATTTTAATATATAGACTAGCTGAACCTGTGCTCTTTACAAAGCGGATCATTCACATAGAGCATGAATCTCCTTGTCTCTACTCACAATATCTGTATATGTCCTTTACACACAGAAGTGAAAGACGTCTTGATAAAAATCGGAAAGGAGTACCATCAAGGGGAGATTTTATCAATATCTCGTACCGTTTGCAAGATTAATTCCACTTCCTGTTCGAGTTTCTAAATCATGTACCGGTATAAGTGTTTTCTTTCTTCTTGTATATAGTAGGTAGTAAGCAAATACATTATATACACGATTAATTATAATGTCAGTGATATAGGGTAGTTATTGGGCAAAACACTCCAAATAATAAAGATTCACCTTAGACTGGAGAAATGGTTATCCTTCGTTTTTCATTATCATTTGGCCATGAATCAAATGCCTAACTGATATACAGCCCCTGTATACAATAGTGTTATGTTGGAATGTATAACTCGCAGGATATGATTTTTTTTTTACAATTTCAACACTTCCAGTGTACACTTAAAAATATTATTAAAGAAATGACGGCCATGTTTTTTTTTTTTTTTAATATCCAATTAAAACTAAACAATCTACACAAAATTTGGAATTGACTAGTGAAAACGTCACGTTTCTAGCACTTGTGGTTTTCGAGATCTCATTGTCGAAAGGATTTGAAGACAAACATATAAACTTTCCTTTGGAGACAAACACATACATTTAGCATTTTAATATGTAGATGAAATGCAATAAAATCAACGTAGACATGAATCACGAAATTGATTTAAAAATTAGTCCTCTCAAACTTAGTTTTTTTACAAGAAAATTACTGTTTCTACTACATGTGGCAAATAATTTCAGAGAAAATCGCTAATTATATATATATATATATATTCATTTATTGTTCAGAATACCAAAGTGAAATGGAGGCATGAATAAAATGACATTAAGAAAAAATAAGTAACCTCAAACTAGTGGCGAATGCAGAAATTTCTTGAGCGGGACGCACACACATTAATTTGAACTTTTCTATTTATTAGAAAGCAAGGCCTGCTATACACTATAGGATAGATCCTAGGAAATCTCTTACAATTAATCTTCGGAAAAATGTTACATATCTCATAGGAAATCCTATGCTTTTGTGCCATACACGTGAAGATTTTTCCTGGCTGACCTGATTGCCTGATTTTTCTTGTCTGTGCTTGAGAAGTTCAACATACATTTCTCACGAAATATTAAACTCACAAGTGCAGCGCACATATTTGGATTTCTTGTGAAATGTTCTTTCATAATTATAATACACTTCACAAATTTGTGAGATCTAAAATACGATAGCACCAGGATAACTACGTCTATGTTTGTCATTTGTTGAATTGTACACCTCTTAAACAAGCATACTTTCTCTCACCTGATGTCACTTAAATTGAAATCTTATGAATCTGCTTTCCGAAATAGAGCGTGTTCTAAAGAAGAGAAATTTCATAGAATCGTTTAGACCAGCGTTTCCCAACCTTTTTCAACTTGCGGCACACTAGAGGTGTAACTTGAATTCTCGCGGCACATTCATATATTATTATTATTATTATTATTATTATTATTATTATTATTATTATTATTATTATTATTATTATTATTATTATTATTATTATTATTATTATTATAATATATGAAATACCGTGATATTTTTGTTTCTGTGATTAGGCCTACTGATCTTCTCAAAGAGAAGAAAGCTCGATGACTGGTTTACCTTTGTGGTAAATCATTATGCTTATTTTTCGTTCTAATTTAAAAATAGTAAACAATTGCAGTGAAATATAGGACTCGGGTTTTTTAAAAATCCACTTTCTCTTTCGAAAACTGTATCCAACCTTTCACTAAAAAGGAAGATTACTAAATAACGAATGAATAAACAAATCTCTTGTACTTTTAAAATACAAATGTAGGTAATTTTTACGCATGTTTGCTTTGTCAAAAGGATTGAATGATATTTTAAAATTTCAACTTACGATATAAACTGCAACAACAATGAAGCAATAATGGTCATGAGAATGATAACAAATAATTTTCTCAACACTAAAAATGTACAGAAAAGTAACAGTATGAAACTTTTGTAGATTCACAGTAGAGGTTCATAGTAATGTGAAATACAAATATACATTTTTCCCTATGTCTTGCAATTTGATTCCTATAGAATTAAAAATTTTGTTTCGATTTCCTCGCGGCACACCAGCGACCTATTCGCGGCACATCAGTGTGCCGCGACACACCGGTTGGGAAACGCTGGTTTAGACGATAGTAAATTACATAAGATCTGATGCTATACACGTTGAGATTTTGACTCTGAAAAATCGTACGAGATTTCCTAGAATCTATTATATAGTGTATAGCGGACCTAACGCAGTTTTAGTAGTACATAGATAAGAGAAAATAATTGTTTCTGCTAAATAGAGGTCCGTCTTTCGCTCTTCATTTTCTACTACAATAGGAAACATTTCTAGATCGTCGGTCATAATACGCCAAAAGTACACCGACTTGTACATTACTCGTGTCTGAGTACGCCTTATTTCTAGATTGTCCTTGAAATGATGAAGACATAGGGATTTTAAAGTATCCTCATTTAGCTTCTTGAAGAGCGCGTCATGCTGAGTCTCCCATTTTAAATTTAAAATGTTCGAAAGAAGCAGTTAAAATGGCTCTATTTTAGTGGTAAAGTCTTACGTAAGCTCTAAGATAAGAGCATAAACCAATGAAACTAAATTCTTTTAGTGGTAGATTGCTTGAAGTTACTAATTTTATTTGAATTTTTGGCGAATTGCTAATGTGTTCGCTACAAACACGATTCCTTAAAACTTCCAATTCTTTCTAAAGGAGATGTATCTTCTTTGGATACTCGAAAGTCATGCTTACGAAGGCACTTTAATACTTCTATATGAAAGTTGTTCTAAATTAAACGAGCCAATGACGAGGTAGTCCGCGAAAGATGTTATCCTGTTAGGTACGCTTTCTAAAATCAGCCTAGTTGCGATGGAAAGTGCTTGAGAGGTGGTTGAGTGGCCTATGATACAGTGCAAAAAAAAAAAAAAAAAAAAGGTACGATCTTCTAACGTGTTTTTCGCTTCAAACGTGGTGTATTTTCTGCTCTTAGGAAGCAATAATATTTGAAAATAACTGAGATAAGATGTTCCCTTTTCAACGGTGTAAATGATCCTCTGCAGATTAAAAGGGAACGCTAAGATGCTTAGCATAAGCGTTATTTTTGCAAATTTAACACGATGCAAAATGAAGTCGAATTACAAGTTTTACAACAACCAGACGAAAATGTATT
The DNA here is from genome assembly GCF_964235325.1 of Thermobia domestica. Classification (NCBI taxonomy): domain Eukaryota; kingdom Metazoa; phylum Arthropoda; class Insecta; order Zygentoma; family Lepismatidae; genus Thermobia; species Thermobia domestica. Next base: position 248,670,865 of record NC_137464.1, read on the forward strand.
ATTATTTGCAAGTTCAGTAATTTTGGCCTGTAACAGCTATTGTATTTGCTTGTCTCCTTGCTCTCTCATCCCTAGTGGAATTTGGGGAAGCCTTTCGTGAAAACTGACAGCTTTGTCTATTCTAATCTTATGTACGTATCCTCTAAATAGCCATTATCTTCACGTACATAAGCGAAGACGTCTCTGTGTGTAGAAAGTAAGTTGTGGACGACCGTTTATTCAGGTAGGCTCAGATTTGGGTTGATTTTTTTTTTTAAAAAAAATCGACATTTAAATGATTTGCTGTATATTTTAGTCTTTCCTCAATTTCTTTATCTGTCCTGAATGTACTTTTTTCATTTGTTTCAAGCCCATTAATGTGAAAAAAACTTCTTGGGGACGGGTGTCTTTTGTATTTGAAATAGGAAATGAAATGAAATGAAATCTTTAGTTTTATGTCCCATGGTTATGCCGGTTAGGCTAAAGGAGACGATGAGAAATGAATGAAATGGAATGAAGAAAGTGGGAGGAAACGGGAACCCCGAGAAAACCCACGATTGAAATAGGAAGTGTGAGGTCAAACTGGGATTTTTAATGGCATTGCTTCTAAAGCAAAATGGTGGGGAAGCCATTACAAGATAGACACGTAGTAGAATACTATTATTTTTTATCTACTTCATCATAATAGTAGGAAAGAAATATGTGACCTTGGAGGTTAAATGATTTTTCGATCTGTGGAAAAATGTGCTCTTCCGTGTTCTTGTAGCGAACATAATATGTTGTAATAATTCAGCATCCTTTTCTCCTCCCGTCGGTATACAATGAAATTGAATTATTTCCTAAATCTATTTTCGCTTGTAATCGATGTAGTGGGTCCTGACAGAAAATTGGGTTCCTGTAAGCCGAATCAAAATTCTGAAATACGAAAGTTGTTACATAAATTCTAAGCCCAACCAAGAAATATTAGAACTAGACATGTAATAGTTTTAGACCGTACTTATTGAACCTTCATATGATGTCATACCAAATTTTGTATTAGTATTTACCTTTATTCTGTTGCTACAGGTCCAAAAGACAGAAAAGTGACCAAATGGAAAAACTGAAGGCGAGATCTGTTATTGAATATCTCCACAAGAAAGATTTAAAGTCGCAGGAGATCCACGCTGACACGGTTGCTACTTTAAGGTGGTAGTACCTCTTCATATGCCACAGTGAAGAAATGGGCAGCCGAATTTAAGAGAGGGAGAGCTTCAATTGAAGATGACACTCAATCAGGAAGGCCCGTGGAAGCACTAACTCGGTGAACCATTGACAAAGTGCATAAAATCATCATGACTGTTCGGCAAATGACAGATGACAGTAGGCAGATTGCTAAAACAGTGGACTTATCTACTGCAAGCGTTGATCGAATTATCACCCAGCATCTGGGAATGAGTAAGGTTTCCGCAAGATGGGTGCAAAACGTTTCACGCTGACCAAAGCTCACCAGACGCAACATTTGAGGGAACAATCTTCATCTCTTCTGGACAAATCCATATACCTTTCGCACTAGATTCATAACAGTAGATGAGACATGAGTTCACCATTGCCAACCAGAGTCGCAAGTTCCAAGGAGTGGAAACCCTCCTTACTCCTCTTCCGAAAAAGGTCAAGTCAGTGCCCTCAGCTGGATAAGAGATACTAGTTTTCTGGGATTCGAAAGGAATAGTGATGGTGGATTATCTTCCAAAAGGGCGAACAGTGACTGCAGAATACTATGCACGTCTTCTACGACAGCTGCGTGGTAATATTTGGCAGAAGCGTCGTGAAAAACTGTCAGCAAGTGTGCTTCTTCAAGACAATGTCCCTGACGTTCCAACTATATAGCCATTCTTCAGCGGTTCTTCTTTGTGTTCCGTTGGTGACGATATCCGTCATCCGCTTGCTAATAATGGTGCTGAAGCACGACTTTGTTTAACCATATGAGATACGTGGTATTCACTGTCAATATGATGAGTATTACAATATAGTCACTACTTTAATTTCGTTGGTGTCCCAAAAGTGAGTCAACATGTCCAGCAGATTCTCTTATAAGACTATTTAATCTTTCAATATAGAACAGTCCTTTGTTTTATGCGTTTCAGAAGTTCGTTGTGGAGAAGGTCTAAATCCAAAAGCAACTGTATAATCTATTACTGTTTTATGAAGTTTCATACCATCAGAAATTACATTACCAGGGAACATATATGGGACGTTAGGGGCACAAGGGAACCAAATCCAATTACCGAAGTTATGAGAAAAAGATAGTTTGTATGGTATGCTCAATCACATGGAAAAACTATTTTTACATTATAAGATATTTACAATATCTAGACATGAATCTTTTCAGCTCTGGAAGGAACTTCAGAGAAAGATCTTAAAGATGACCAGGAGGATGGACTTGATTCCCTCGCGGACTGAATGCGCTATATGTGGATAAGGTAACTACATATGGTGCTGCTCTTACAATATTAGTTTATTGTAATTGATTGCAAACCCTACGAAATATCCACATGTGTACCTTAGTGTTTACGAAGTAATTTGTGCACAGTTCTATCCTTATTATCACTCCAGAAGAAGATTTAGCACATTAAATGTTTGTAACTGAATTCTTGAAGTTAAAATTCTTTCGAATTGCCGTACACGTTTATCTATACACTGAGACAGACATATTTCACTCCTGCAGAGAACGAACATCATCTTTCCTCATTTTCACGTGAGAAAATTGCTATTTTCCTCACATTACGTAAGAAAAACTTTTGTTTACAGAAAACGCAATTAAGCTGGAAATTTGTCGTCTAGCACTTTTTGGAATCATTTTGACCATTCAGGATAAATTTATTTCTCCAACCATGCCTTGCCACAAATTTTCTTCGCCATAGGAACAATTGTAATATAGAAAAAAGGCACTACATTTGATACATACAATAAACCTATAGGTGACAGTCACGAACATAAGTAGAGGTAAGGGTCTCTATTTCTTATGGTTTTAACCTCTATTTATGTTCGTGGCAGGGGCGTCATTTCAGACTTCGCTTGGGGGGGGAGGAGGGGGAAGAGCACCACCGACATAAGACTTTCATGTTTTGTACTAGTATATTAGTATACAATTGATTAAAGTATGTGTTCCTCATACTTTGGGGGGAGGGCAATTGCCCCTAAATGACGCCCCTGGTTCGTGGCTGTACAAGGATGTAGCCACAAATATGCAATAATTACTGAATAAAATAAAAGGATAGGATAAACATAATCAAATTCGCGAAAAATGAATAAATTGTATAAAGAAATGCCTGTACGAGAAATCCATATGAACATGGGTCCAAGACTACACATTTCGAGCTTAAATGCTACAGAAAATGCGAAAAATCAATTTTTAAAACGTCCTACTTGAAAACTATGAAATCTACCTTAGAAAATTGTATAGTTTTTATCTAAATATCAATGTTTCAAAATTCTCCACTACCAGCTATGTGCATTTTATTTACAAGAAATCTGAATTTTGGAGCGCATCTTTAAGTGCGGACACATATCCTTCATCCTTAAAAAAAGTGACGGAGGGTGCTGAAACATTGATTAGATTTGCCTTTCTAATGTCTCGAACCCCTCCTTTGAATGCTTCCATAGTTTTCAAGTCAGAACGCTTTAACATTAAATATTCAATTTTTTATTGTTTATAAATGAGAGATTTCAAACAGATGTTAATATAAACTTGTTTTATGTGAAAATTTTATCAACAATTTTTATATTCGATATTTTCTCTTGTGTATTTAAAATCAAACTTATTTTTTCCTTACAAAAAATACTATTCCTTTCAGATTTTTCTTTTATTCAAAAAGCAAAAGATACGACAAAACATTTGAGACTAACAGGTAGTGTTAGAGCCTAGCCTATGAGCATGGGTTTCATCATGAACGGAAGTTACATTTTGATTGGAGTTTAGTGTTCCTCTTAAACAGCGCGGTGGACCTAGAGCTTAACGTGGGTTCTGAATCATACGACCTCCCACAGAAAATCGAACCGGGTCTTCCGCGCAACGGGCGCGTACGCTAACTATATATCCACAAAGGAGCTCTATCATATACTTTGTACGAAATTTTATATTTATACAAAAATCACACTTTTGATACCACAATCACGAAAAAGATCAAGGATTCAGAAATTCCTTAGAAGATCATTCTAAGAATAGGTTATCAGATAACGAACACATGTCATGATAAGCAATGAATGAATCCGTTTGTACTGAGACTTGAACAATGTAATGCGCCTCAATTTTTCCTTTAGAGGAAATTGTTCACAAAGATTCCCATAATACAGCAAAATGTGGTTCGAGAATAGAATGAAACTCCTTTAACTTTTAAAACGAATAACAGAGATCTAACAAGTAAACCTTACGTTTGGGTGAATCGAGTTGCTGACTGAGACACATATGAGAAAGTAGTACTAAATGTGGTCAGTATTTCAGTGAAGTTGTAGGTGCGAAGCTCCAGAGGTTTAGGAGATACAGCTACCAGAACATCACATGGAAGTACAGAATAGTCTTCATACAGTTGGAGGTAAAAGCTCTGTAAGACCTCTTGTAACGACAAAAGGTGAATAACAAATATATGGGTACATATTAGGACTAGGGGGAAGTCATATAGTAAGGGTATGGGTACATATTAGGACTAGGGGGAAGTCATATAGTAAGGGTATACCTGAAGGCGGCCATCTTGAAATCCGCCATTTTGAATTAAGGTTAAGTTTTTAAAATAGGAATAGGGTCATGTGATACATGATTTAAGGCGCAAATTTAATCGGAAGAACAATGGTGACGTTAATTTTGATTTACGTGCAATTGGTAAAAAGTTACAAGGAAATTAAATATTGTTGAAGCATATGTATTAGTCCTTTACCCCACCTTGTAAATTTTGTGTTAATGATAATAAATAAAAAGCAGGTGGATAAATATTAGGTCTATGGTAAGAGTTGCCTTGATGGCGTCCATGTTCAAATCCGCCATTTTGAATCAGACAAAAGTTTTAAACAAAACGCATCGTTGATGACGTTGACATATAAACAAGGAATAAATAACGGTGAATGTATGAGAACATTTATTCTATACAGACAAATAATAATCAATGACTCATACATACATTTCACTTACCACTCATAAAAATCTTGCAACATTCCATACTGTGTTCATTAATGGTTGGCTAAGCTAAACTTGATGTACATACAGTCCGCAGCAAAAATCCTGCAACATGAGCATGTAAGTTTATTGTGAAACGACGAAGTCTTTTGCTCCAAAATAAGTGTGCAGGGGAGGACGCCGAGGTTTCTCCTGGCGTGATTCGTGCCACTTAGACGTTATATTGATTTCCTGCGCTGTTAAGCGTAGTTTCACAATAAACTTACATGCTCATGTTGCAGGTTTTTTGCTGCGGACTGTACAATTAATGTTGGAAGAAATATATTTTATAAAATTTTCCTGACTTATCCTGATTTCCAGTCTTCTTCCCTGACCAGTAGGAACCCTGTACTATATCACTGGTGGACTGAAAATGTCACATTGCACTAAGTTTGTTATAACTTAGCAGTGTCATACAAGTCTTCATATTACTCTATTACTATTTGTATTGGAATTTGTTCTTAAGGTTCCGCCGGATGAAGTTTCAATATATATATATATATATATATATTCATTACCCTACAAAGGTGACTATTCTTAACATTTTGCTCTAATTGAAGTTCTATATGTGCACTTCACACCCTATATTCGTTCTTTATACTACAAATAGAAATATATTCTCCATGTTCACTCTGGAATTATTATTTAAATAATTATTATTTTCCTGACCAGAGCATGCATTTCTTTATTAAAAATAAATTATTTCGTAACAGTTTCCATACCTAACGTTACCTTTCAAGATAACGTTACGTTATAGAAACTTACAAAATAATATATTTTTAATAAAGAAATAATGCATACTCTGGTCAGAAAAATAACAATTATTTAAAGAAATATTTTATATCGAGATATGGGGCAATCCAAATGAAATCGACCAATTTCCAGGTCAAAGGTTGCTGACAAAATTTATTTATTTTTTAAATTTTTTACGTAAGATTGTACCACATTCAGAGAGTTGAAAACAGGTATTGATCTATTTTTTTAGCCTCGCAGGTTTGTGTCTATCAGCCATTTCGTATAGAAGCGTGTGCGTATTTTGCACTTTTCAGAGGACTCCGTTATACGCTGTAACTTTTTAGGTTTTAAAGATAATGAGTTCAAACCAAAATCATATGAAAGACAATGGAATGAACAACATTCTATGTTCTGTGCACATTGAGACGTACTTTAGAACGTCGAAGAAAGAAAGAAAGAAAGAAAGAAAGAAAGGGGGGGGGGGGGAAGAAAAGAAACTGAACATTGAGGTTGGAAACCTAGAAATGCCCATTTGGAATGCACAGTTTGAAACTAAATAAATAAGACTCACTTTTTTTTTTTTTTTTTTTTTTCTACATACAGACTAGATAATAGACAACGTCAAAACAAGTTTCAGATCTGAGAACCATATACTTGATTTTTTGGAAATTTTAAACATTGCGAATTTTCGAAAATCGTGTATCTTCACAATCAAATATCTTAGGAAGGACACAAGTGAATAAAATTGCATCACTGAGACTTGAGTACTTTCTGAGTTATAAGTTGTTGCAATGATGTGAAATTAACGATTTTAACAGCTGAACAGATGTACAGGTTTTGTGTTGATAGTATCTCAGGCATACGATTTATCTAGGTTGCATCAGTAGAAGTGCACTCAAAACACCAAGAAATTCGAGATTTGCTACTTGTAAAAGAATTATCAACTCCAAATCATAGTACGTCCCGTGATTATGCCCTTTAGACTAGGGGAGACTGATGATTAAGGCAAGTGGATGGAAGAATCGGTGAAATGAGGATGTGGGGAGTGCCCCAAGAAAATTCCTGGACACGATGTTTGAACTAAGGATCCCACACACCACAGATAAGCACTTTACCACTGAGTCAGCGTCCGCCAATCATTCAAGGTGTTTATATCTTTAATATAGGGAACTTATAGTATATCCAGTATTTCATCAAAGAGACAAACAACATTTATTATTAGTAACAATTTGTTATGTTCTCAATTATTTGAAAAGTACCCTTCTTAGCCAGAACACAGCTACTTTTACATCATGTAGAGCGCTAGAACACAGTAATCCGATTCAGGAAAGCCAAAGATATAATACACTGTATACTAAACTTAGTCCTAATAACCGTATCAGTAATTCTGTTCATAATTTGATTTAAAATACAAAAATGGTTAGAGGATCTGCGAAACTCCTAATGTGCAAATACCGATAAAGTGCTTATCGGTACTTGTTCTTGTGAGGGTTGCTTTTTACCCCTCTTGGAAAAACTATGTATTATTACAAGACAGAATCCTGTCTTACGGATACGAACGGATAAATTGGTAAAAGATAATTTTTATTGAAAAAAAATCATCATTCTGTACAACTGTATATCGGATAGTTATAAAACTATCGATGTCATAATAGTCACAAATAAGAAGAAACAGACTCGAAGTTACTCAACAGAAATTAAAAAAACCTTAGTGCGAACTGTTGGAAAAAAAATGTTCTTACCCACCCCAACTCTCCATAACAGACGAGAATTATTGCCAGTTTATACTATTTACTAAAGAAAATATTTTCTGCAATTTAAAAATAAATATATGATGCAGTACAGCACACAATGTCCTTTTTCAGGAAATGTCTTCGTTGTAAGACATCTGGTGAGCAACCACACACAATTATAAGCTGAACTATAAGTAATTCTTTTGTCTACCCACAAGAAATTCCTTTCTGGTGAGCATCTTACAAAATTTTCAACTGGTGGGTAAAACCAATCGTTCATGTGACTAAAAAAATTCAGTGCAGAACTTCTTGTCTTCCCTAACAAATTCACTCCTTTTTCCCTTGGGGCTTAAGAGCAAACGTAGTTTGTTTTACGTTATTTCAACAAGGAATATTTCCATTCTTATCCTGTCTGAAAAATAACTTCGAACAGTATTTTATTAGCATATTTCCACATGATCTGTCAGTAATCTAGAGTTGTGCAATCTCTGTAACACGATGTCCCATACGTGTTCGTTATTCAGAGGTCTTACTGCATTAATGAGACACTAAGTAGGGATTTCACTTTTGTTGGCGACTGGTACTGCAGTGAGAGGACTTCATACTAGTGGAATTTAAAAATTAAAAATTGGTAAAAGATAATTTTTATTGAAAAAAAAATCATCATTCTGTACAACTGTATATCGGATAGTTATAGAACTATCGATGTCATAATAGTCATAAATAAGAAGAAACAATATGATCTGCATATAGTGTGTATATATAAATATATCTAATGAATATATAACCAAGACAGCTTCTCTCATCATTTAAACAGCCAGAATTTACATCTAACAAAAATGACTCGATGAAGTTACTCAACAGAAATTCTAAAAAAATAATTTACATCAGTGCGAACTGTTGGAAGAAAAATGTTTATGATTTGTTTAGATTCAATATTTATACGTATTTCTCTACGTTACTTTCACACGATAACTTGAAATATATTTCTACAACAGCCTGACAATTTTCTTTTGCCTAAATCTTACAAGGAATCTTAAATACTGTAACATGAAAATGCATAATGTATATCTAAGTTCTCGAAACGAAAATACGAACTATGTACAGTATCACTTATTCGTTATGTACAATACAACGAAGCATTTACTCTTTCATTCCGGACCAAAAAGAAGACCATGCACACACTGAAATATGAAAAATTTATAATACAAACCTAACCATATCTGTACATATGCCACCTATAGGAAATTAACAGAATGCACCGGATACATACATTATATATAGATAGATAGATTAACTTTTACTTTAAGCTCTTTATTCTTTTTTTCTGTAAGGCTCAAAAATCTACAACATGCTGTGTAACAGATTATACAAGGCTTATAATGCAAAATAGCTACGAAACGCATTACGAACTTGTGCACACAGACTTTGATATGTGCCCGAACTAACAACGAAATGAAGATTGCCTGTGATGTTTACTGTAGTCACAATGCTTCTTTGCTTTTTTCTTTTTACCTAGCCGACTACAGCTATGTAATGATGAAAAAAATTCAAATTTGAAATCATTTTTATTTTCCATCGATTGTAAGTAGTTCATCGATCAGTGAAAGGTTCTAGTATGCTTCCTCATTCACGGGTTCTCTCTCCTGAAGCTGTTCGGTTCTTTCTTCTTCTTCTCCATTTTCTTCTGTATATTTATGATTTTCTGAAGGCCCTCTAAAAAAACAAACAAAAAAAGTTTTATCAGTAGCTATTCATAATTTATTTTAAAATAATAATGGTAATAATGAAAAATAGGCAAAATAATAATTCTACAACATTAACATTTAATGAAAAAAAAAAAAAGTCCAAAAATGAGACATACCAATCAACAGATCTCATTCAGCTAACTAAATGCTATGGGAAAACGTTAATTCTCTTACGTAGTTTTGTAAACCTACAAATGATGCTGTACTAGAACATCATGTAATAAGTTGAAATTGATCGTGAAGTATATACTAATAAAGCTTTTCACTAATAACACTACCAGCCCAAAATTATTTCAACAGCAATATCGTCCAAATACAAGGCGTGATCAAAAATACGGTAAATGTGGTTGCACTGTGCCTTTGAACAAGTTGTGACATGTTGGTTGGCTTCCCAAGGCAGAAGAGTGAAGACGTGTTAAGAGTGTCTGTCGCGCGCCAACGTTAAGTTTTGTTCTAAGCTGCAAAAAAGTGCCAAAGAAGCTCACGAAATGTCAAAGTCACTGTATGGTGATGAAGTGTTGGCACTGAAGACTGTTTACAAATGATATAAGCAATTCAAAAGCGGCAAAGAGTCGGCTGAAAACTAGCAATCACCGAGACGTCCTTTGACGTCAAAAGCAGATGAAAACGTGCAAAAAGTGGCAAAAATGATTTGTTCAAACATTCGAATGACAATTCAAGAGCTTTTTGAAAACTAAAACATCTCGTATGGGTCTGTGAAAAGTATTTTAACCGCCGGTTACATGAGAAATGGCTTCCTTTTTTCGACTCCCAGACAATATCGTGTCTGTGGGTCCTCTCGTTTCTTCCTGCTTTCTGAATCCACCAATTCTGTCATAATCACGCTGACTAATTAATCATCTGTCTCCTTCAGCCTATACGGCATATGCGTGGAATGTTAAATAATTTTATTTAATTATGAAAATTACCCTAGTGTAACCTTCTCCACTGTCGCATTTGTTAATCTAATGGATAATTTACACACACACACACACACACAATTATATATATATATATATAGGGGTGTCCCTAAGTCCGTTTACATAGGTCATCTCGGTAACTATTGAAGATACGAAAAAATAAGAGAGCAATATTGTTGGAAAGTATGTGTTTTCAGTCTAAAATGTTGGAATTTTCGGAACTGGACCAACCGTTTGGGCTCTACACTGGTATAGTACCCAATGTTAAAGAAAAATGCAACATTGCCACGTCTTTGTTGGACAAAAATGAAGATAAGTGCGTGTGTTTTGGAGTACCCTGGACCAAGGAGGGTAGAATGGCGGCCACAATGAAGGATAAGAAGAAAAATCACACACAACGTCAATCCAAGACAGTGGCGTCACCATCAGAAGGGGAGGGGGGAATTTACGAAAAAGAAATTGAATTTAATTTATTAACGGAAAATTGGTATTAATTGCTTGTTGATAAAATGAAATGGAACCAGGGACCCCAAGCGCCTCAGGTGAACGCTCTACCACTGAGCCATCGCGCCCCCCAATTGCTTGGTGGTGTTAACGAGGTGAGAGAAGAGGGCCATTAATACAATTAGAAAGGGCCTAAGTGCCAAAATTCGAAAACCAGAGAAAAATCGATCAACATGAGTTATCGTAATACAAGTTAAACGGGTACTGCGACCATGTGAGTGCTTTAAAACAGAAGCAACAACTTTTAAGCAATAAACTCCTTACAAATGAATTCTGCTTGGTACCAAGACAACTTTGAAAGATACAATTCAATTTTACCTATTGTGGCACTTAGATCCTGTCTTATTATTCAATTGTTGTCTCGTCTAGAAACAAAACCGCGTCACGTTTCCAGACGAGTTCAAACGAAATTGATTAATTATCTCGTACCCAGCTGCTGGTGTAGGGGTAGCGTGCCTGCCTGCAACACAGCATTTGGGTAGGTCGAACGTGGGCACGAAACCTGCTTTGACGGGCGATCCTAAGTTTTTTCCTGGTTTTCCTTAGTCCCCACGGGTACATGCCAAAATGGTCTCTCTTCTCAGGCCACGGCCGTTTCCTTCTTCAGTCCTAGACTTACCTAAAGATTCGATGTGATCTCTGAGTGGAGGCTCAATCTCTTCTTGTGCCATTTACTGAACAAATAAATAAAATTTCCCCGCTGGTGAGCGTCATTATTCATTTTAAGGTTTCGTCTCGGCTCGTAAACTGGCTGCCTCATCTCATTTCGTTGAATGTCTAGTGTCGTGTATGAGTTTTCGAAACGAGAACGTGTCTCGTGAACAATACTACTTATTTCATTGCAAAGGGATTAAAAATGTAGAAGCCAGCTATTTGAGATATACCATCCCAGCATTCGCCTGGTGGGTGACAATGTTATACCATTCTTGTTCCTTTGACGAATGATATGAGGAGAAAGGACTGTGACACTCGCACAAGGGATACCGCACCTAACCTAACCATTTCAAGTCACCTACCTCTTTGAAGATCCTGAAACAGATAAAACAACGCTGTAACTCTACTCAGTCGATGTTCGAAGTGATGTCCACCTTGTGCACAAATTGCCATACAATGTCGCAAACTAGCCCTAACCAGTTGCAGAGTTTCAGTGGTAATAGCAGCGCAGGTCTCGCGAATATTATGTTGTAGGGCATCATTTGTGCGTGGACGATCCCTGTAAACATCGGATTTTTGTTGCCGTACAGAAAAGAAACAAGAGCGTTAAATCGGGCAATCTCGGTGGCCCTTCCACCAGTTCTCGACGCCCGATCTGATGTCTAGGAAATGCTGCATCTAACCAATGTCGAACATTGATGCTGAAGTACCGTGCCGCACAATCGTGTTGGCAATAAAAAGTGCATTCGATTTGCGAGTGGCAAGTTGTCCAAATAAGGTTCCAGTACTACTTGTAGCAGGTATGATAGGTTTTACCTGTTAATCCCCATTCTAGGAACACAGGACCCACCAGAACATTACCGTGAATTGCACACCACACATTTATACGAGGGTCAACTTGATTACGGGAAACTTCGGAAACATGAGGGTTGCTGTCTGCCCATTACACGTAGTTATGTGTTAACAGTTCCATTAAGATAAAATGTGAGCTCTTCGGAAAACATGATGTTAGCTCAAGGTTGGGTTGTTTGTTTTGTGCGTGTAAACCATTTACAGAATTCACATCATCAATCGGCATCATCTCCATGCAACTTCTGCACGAAATGTACCTTGAAGGGATGAAAATGATACTTGCGTAGAATACTTTGGACAGACGTTCGGCTAGTATTACTTTCTTGGGCCACCTTTCGTATCGATCGCGTTGGAATGCTTGTAACTTTAGCCAGAATATTAACGTGTGTGCCATTGTTGGTTACAGATCGCAGTCTGCCAGAGCGGGGTCGGTCGAAGACACTGCCAGTATCCTCGAAGCGTGTGAATAACTTACAAATCATTGTATGTGATGACAATGGGAGCTGTGGATGGCGCTGATGAAACTGTTCCACAGCCGCACGTATACTCAAACCGGATGCGTGAAAGATCATTTCCGCTTTGTTTGCAGGTATTCTTCATATACGGAGACGTAGGTCACCAACTCAACAAACCATTTGAATGCAAAAGATGAGTGGCGTGTTGCTTGTGCTTGATTACGTGAGACGCTGCCACTTGGGCAAAATAGGCGTATAATGGCACTATGGTCATTTAAGAAAATCGCTCAGTGCCGCTTTCTGCAAACTTGACGGTTTCCTCCCCTCCCGCTTCTGTCTACCTTCAACGGAATTCCCATAAAATAATGCACACTCGTATAGTTACTGTGTTCCAATTCAGGCATTTCCTTTTTTCATTTATTTGATGCCGTAGCTCAGGCAGGTGGGTGTAGCCGAGCGGTCTGAGGCGTTAGGCTGATGATTGTGAGGTGAAACCCATTGGGGGTTCAAGTCCCTCTGTAGTAGCAAGGGAGGAATTTTAACTGTCCTCGATGTTTCTGTGTTCGTGTCCCTGTCGTGTCAAGTAGTCCTGAAAACTGGTAGAAGTAGAAAATAAGTCAGGAAAATAAGTCAAGTTTTAAAAAAGAAAAAGAAAAGTCCGTAACGCGTCTAACTACGATAAAGGTTATTCATGTGGTCATGGTTCAAACCTCAGTCAGGACATTGGTTCATTTTTAAATGCTCTCTTGTCTGGCGACACTGAGGTGATTTCAACCTTCTATTAATTTTTTTTTTTTTCTAAACCAGTACGATTTTTATGTTCTTTCATTTATTTAACAAGTAGATGACGAGCACTGGTACTCCTTGCATGAGTCATTATCTTGATGTCATTCATTTGTCAACGGAAAAAGGATGGTATACTATTGTCATCCATCAGAGGAATGCTGGGATGGTACATCTCAAATAGCTGGCTTCTACATTTTTAATCCCTTTCCAATGAAATAAGTAGTATTGCTCACGAGAGAGGAATATTCTACTGTCTCGTGTCGTTTCGAAAACACACACACACGACACTAGACTATCATTCAACGAAATGAGATGAGACATCAAGTTTAGGACCAGAGACGAGACCTTAAAATGAAGAACAATGCTCACCAGCTGAGAATTTTTATTTATTTGCTTGCTCAAGGAAATGACAAAAGGTGAGATCGGGCCTCTACTTCAAGGTCACATCGACCCTTTAGGAGATTTAAGGACTCGAAAAGGAAGCGTTCTTGGAATGAGAAAAGGGACTATCTCTGCATGTACCTGGGGGGACTGAGGGGAAACCAGGAAAGAACTTCGTCAGGATGTCCCGTCGGAACAGGTTTCGTGCCCACGTTCGACCTACACAAAAACTGTGTTTCCGGCAGGCACTCTACCCCCACACCAGCAGCTGGGTACGAGATAATCTATTTCGTTTAAACTCGTCTGGAAACGTGACGCGGTTCTGTTTCTAGACAAGACAACAATTGAATAATGAGACAGGATCTAACTGCGGCAATAAGTAGAATTGAATTGTATCTTTCAAAGTTGTCTTAGTACCAAGTAGAATACGTTTGTAAAGAGTTTATTGCTTAAAAGTTGTTGCTTCTGTTTTAAAGCACTCGCATGGTCGCAGTACCCGTTTAACTTGTATTACGATAACTCAGGTTTATCAATTTTTTTTTTTTTTTTTTTTTTTTTTAAATTTTGGCACTTAAGCCCTTCCTAATTGTATTCAATTTTCCTCTTGTCGCGTCTCGTTGACATCACTAAGCAGTTAATATCAGTTTGCCCTTCTATTCTCCTTGGTCCACGATACTCCAAAACACACGCACTTATCTTCATTTTTGTCCAACAAAGACGTGGCAACGTTGTATTTTTCTTTAACACTGGGCGCTATAGCAGTGTAGAGTCCAAACAGTAGGTCCAATTCCGAAAATTCCAACATTTTAGATTGAAAACACATACTTTCCAAAAAATTTGCTCTCTTATTTTTTCGTATCTTCAATAGTTACCGAGATAGCCTATGTAAACGGACTTATGGGACACCCTGTATATATATATATATATATATATATATATATATATATATATATATATATATATATATATACTGTATATATATCAGGGATGCAAATAAGCAGCAAAATTTTACTAGCCCCAGACAAAAGCTACCAGCCCACATCCCACAATAGAAATCATTTACTTATCTTCGGTTTTATATTAAATACTCGCCCGCACCGATGAACCATTCGCCCCGGGCGAGTGGTTATTTGCATCCCTATATTATTTATATATAAAACCCCAGCTTCATGTTGCTAATATCGATATTCTTGACAGATATAGAGAATCTACATTTTTTAAGTGGATTTCTCAAACCACTTCACTTTTATTAATTTTGTAGTTGAGTACCTGAAACCACTTTTGTATACAACTGTTATTACGTTCCATACGTCCTCAGAAGCAAAGATCTGTATCTCAACATAGTTTGAAAATGGAAGTTTTCACACGGTAGTTGTTCGTATTCAATATTTTATCGATATAACGAACGGAGGCATTTCATCCTCTATTTCTGGATTAAAACACATATATTAGGGACAAACGAAACTTTCGTCTTTTGTTAAGTTATGTGAAATGAAAGTAAGCCTAGTTGTTTAAAATATAACCACTGCTCTAGAGTTCAGGATTTATTTTTCACACCTGAAACCTATGAAAGGACGCGCTGTTTGGCTCATGTTTGCCAGAACTATCACAAAACAATCTTCTTAAGAAATTTGATAGAAATTTCAAAACAGGAAACATTTTATGCCATGTCATTTACAATATATATAAATAAATCAATTCACATTAGATAAAAGTTCAACTTTTGTCTGCAAACCCTCTTGTTGTTAGAATGAGTGCAATTAGCAATTTGAAGCTGAAGTTTGATAAGGACAAGTTCAATAATTTATCGTTACTATCTGAAAAATTCGAGGGAATACTTTAATTTTATTCAAAATTTTTTGATAGAGCAATTTAAGTATTTACCGACAAGGCAGTTTCAAAATCTTCCTCTTGCATCTCACTGAAAATTAAAAATACCTCAAACTTTAACATTCAGTTGTAAGGTAAATGCTTCTAAAGAATAGTTAGAATTTATATAATTAATATTATTAAACAATTATATAATTATTAATATTAATACTTATATAATTTTAATATTGTATAATACGATATTAAAATTATATTCTTGTGTACCAAACCCTACTGTATCTTTTATCGGCTTGTATGGTCGAGTCGTCTAGAGCGGATGACGATCGCACGATTTGCCCGTCTTTTTTGGAAGATCAATGACCAATTGTATAATTCATGCACTGTACAACTGGAGACTGTTCTTATTCACGTATAAACATATGTATTTTGCTTTAAGACTTTAAGCGTCATGTGCATGTGTTAAGCACCCTTCAGATGTTAATAGGCTGTTAACACTGCTAGTAAACATGTTAATCCCGGAGTAAAACATCCGATTTTGTACCTTCGTGTTGAAGTGTTCAACATAAATGAAAAAAAGGTATACGTTTTTCCCTTAGTAACCTATTGCACTTAAAATGTTAGAATCTGCAAGATGTAATGATGTGGAGAGAGGATATATTTCACAATTAAATCGCTGGAAAAACCGACAGAAGAAAACCGGAGACGACACCCTTCACTGTTGAGTCAATAATTTGTAAGAGCATTCTTCAAATATGTATAACGGCAGGCAGTTTCATTTTTGGATCATGTGAAATAATGTGAAACTCAGATACCTCTCTCTCTTTTCTCTGTCATGTCTGTCTCTTTTCTCCTTAGACCTTGACCTCTTCCTATCCCGAGAACGAGATCTATGAGAACGTGACCTATGTTGACTGCGACTTCGAGATCTGTGAGACCTGCAAAAATAAAAACAAGTTAACACGTTACATCAGCGATGATTTGTATTGATTACATCGTGCCATTAACACCTTAAATATTGCCAATGTTTTGTTTTTTTACGAGAAATTTTAAATGTTTTATTTGCTCAGTGTGAGTATCTGTACGTAAAGAGTGGTGGCCAGATACCTACCACGTTAAGGAAGACACTTTTGTATTTGTATTCGTACTCTAGTGTAGCATGTCTTTGTTATATGTAATTCCGGTGGAGCAGGCATATTTTAATGTTCACCCAGCATCATGGCCCAATTGGATGTTGACGAGATTTCTGGTGCAGAAAGTAAATGGAGACGCCAGAGCATGCGCCACCTTAAAGATGGGAGCCTTTTTTTTTTTTTTTTTCTTTTCTTGTTTCGGGAGGTGAAAATCTAGGAGCCTGACGACTCATTTTGCTCCTCAAGGTAGTTATTGCTTCATGTCTAGTGTCATTTCGTTCAGAAAGGCTCCAGGTGACTTTTTTTTTTTTCAAATACTTTTCTAATTTATCAAAATAAATCTTATTTCTATCTCCCCCTTATTTACCATCCGCCTTTTAACATTACATTCCCATACTCTTCTTACAGCGTTATTAACTAAAGGAGTTCGTTCAGTCTTTCAAAGTATACCGTATTGCTTTCAAATTTTAATTTAGTAATACATTACTGGGCCAATTAGTAAGCATCACCGATGAACTCAGTTGGTAGTTTTCTTCCCTACGCTCTATTTAAAAGGTCGAACTTCGATTTCAGACGAGGGTAAGCTTATTTACGAATTTATACATCGTAAAAATTGCTTTGAAAACAATACTCTTGGCTTGAAAAACATACTAGGTCGATTACTTAAGAGCGAACATACTTATACCATCATGTTGTCTATTTATTACTTCACAGCAACTGTTCTACATACGTCGTATAGTTACTCTTACAGAAATAATAACTGATGCATTACTTACTTTTTTGGCGGCGTCGAAATCTGAAGCAAAGCCTATCTTTTGTTTGGAAGAATATATCAAATTATACTTCACTGCGAAAAGACACCCGAGCATTATAACAGTCAATATTATGCAAGCCCTTCCTGCTTTGTCCTTCAAATTGAATTCGTGCAAGTACATACATCTGTATTTTGTAAACCACAAAGTCTAAATATACTGAACTTCGTGCCATCATCTTCAATTGCTCAAAAAGTAAAATTCCCTTCCATGCGCTGAAATATTTGGAATTCGTGTGAATGAATAAGATATTGTTTCCTGCGTACTAAAAAGCTACATCACGTCGCCAATATGATTCCCTTTCAACCTCATTCTTTGAGAAATTAACTTCTTTCTCTTCTTTCGTTGGGAGTTAAACTCGGAACTTCACGTCTCTACTTTACGATCAATTTGCAGTCCTCCCCCGCCAGCCACACTGACACACGTATGTCTAATTTCAGAGGTTCGTGTGGTAAGTTTTATATTTGAATGTTACAAATACTTGGAGGTTTAAAATTGACTGACTGTAAAATACATAAACGTGATAATGAAAATTCAATTAACTTATGAGATTCAGGAGATTCAGTTTAACCCCTGTTACTGTACGACTCTTCCGGGTAATCGAAAGGTAAGTAACTTTACATTATTTGTGCGTGATGTAATTCCTTTAGCTACCACACAATTAAAATTTCTATTCAATATAAGCTGACTACACAAGATGAAATAGCCTTTGATTTGTTCTCAATATGAAGACTATTATGGGATTCATACACGCTGCAGTAGTATACATTTTATTTCTATATTATTTCTCCACTTTCGACCATTCATTCTTACCTGGATCCATGAGATTTGCTGCGTGATCTGGAATCGCGTCGTTTGGATCGAGATCGTGATCGTTTGTGGCTTCTGCTTCTACTTCGACTTCTGCTGCGAGTTCTACGATGTGATCGAGAACGGCTGTGTGAACGACGGCCATCTCTGTAGCGATCTCGACCCCTCTCGCGTTCTCGTTCTCTCTCTCTTTCCCTTTGTCTTTCACGCGCTCGTTCCCTCTCCTCTCGCTGCATATCGCGCTCTCTCTCTTCCTTCCGGCGCCTCTTGCGTTCTTCCACTGTTTGCTGAAAATGGAAAATCCATTATATTGATTGTGAACTAGAAATTACTGTCCTGGCAGTTAAATAAAGAAAACTGAAATTCCAGTCACACTATGGGAGCTTTCTGTAAATAAATATTGTGCTGGGTTTGCATGGGATACTCTTAGCTTCCTTTTACTTTATTACTGCACTAAGATTTAATCTCGTTGGAGGCATTTTAGATTTAGTGTAGCTGAGAATTAATTGCTCTTTCTTACTCATATTATATTAGAATACTATTAACGGAGATAAATAACATCTTATGGTTTCATCAATGGGAGAATACTTTCAACAAAATAACTCCATATTCTTGCATAATAAAGAAGGAAGAAACTTGACGGACAATAATCTTTCTGAAATTTGAGTGTCTGGAATATGTGATTCTGATTTAATTCGAAAAGTGAAATTTACGCGATTCTCAAGTCTACTAACTGAATAAAAGTCTATTTTTCCGAAAAATCCCGATGTTTAGAATTTATTACATTATTACTTAGCTTACAACTTTATAACTGAGATACGTGAAAACATTAGAGCATACCCTATCCTTAAATCTTGTGTTGACAGCTCTAACAACATCTGAGAAAAAAATGCCAATGTTCACATTACATTAAATTACATTACATTGCCTACTTTAGTGGAAATTGCCGTGTAAAGTAGGGAAGAGATGGAGAGGCTGAAAGTGGGATTTTCATAATAGAAAATGTAATATATAGGCTGCTGTAGACAAAGATTTCTAATATCGACAGGGTGGACTATTTATCTCAATACGCCTTTTTAAGTTTGAAACTAAGACAAAAAAGGCTGGAATTTTGTACCATGCAAATATCCTCGGACGAACGGACTCTCCTTGACATTCTGTGATCCCACAAGTTAACAGTGTTGTCAACCCAACAAAGTTATCTTTCAAATGGCACGACATCGGTTTCTTCCATATTTCACACACACTAATCACAACACACTGAGCAAGGCTACGTGATAATATATAAAACACACAGAATGACGTAACAGTTTCAACACAATAACTGTATCTTCATCAGACTTCAACTCCTTCTGGCTACTTGGGAGTTAATCTGATTTTCACGAAGCTTTGCACCCCTTGTAAACAATGCAGACTGCAGTGCAGAAATGTTGCCAACTAATTAAACAAAAAATGTTATATGCAATTTTGTGCTAAGATATGAATAAACAAACTGAAGGGGGAAAAACAATGAGATTAAAAATTAAATGGCATGGGCTTGTGATAAGAGAATCAGGAACCATTTTCTCCCGTTTGCAGTGGCGTACGCACTGCTCTCCTGAATCTTTGAACTACTATGTAAACGCAGACACGCATCAGGAGGAAGAAGGGCAGAACGTTGAATTTCTTCTACCCTACCAGTGTAAAAGTTACAATTAAAACTTACTATTCCCCACTCCTAACATTTCCTCTAACTGAGAATCTACCTAAAATGTTAGGATTCAGAGCCACTATTACATGATGATTTAGTGTTCCTACTAGCATATCTATGGTTGGATGGATGGATTAAAGTTTATCGTCCCCTTCAACAACAAGGTTCTATAAGATTTCGACCTACAGCCGAACGAGTGATCCGAACTACATGAATTTCCACCGGAAATCAAACGCGGGTCTCCCGCCCGACGACGAGTACGCGGATCATATAGCCACAAAGGAGTTAATTATCAGATCTAGAAACGTGCAGTTGTACTCACGACTTCTATTCAAAATTGAGCTCTTGGGGGGCCACGGTGGCTCAGTGGTAGAGCGTTCACCTCTGGCACATGGAGTTCCAGGTTCGATCCCAGTTCACTCCAAGTGAACGTTGTGGTAGATAAAAACCGTGTGCGCGGGTTTCCTCTGGGTACTTCAGTTTCCTCCCACTTTCTTCATTCCAACATTTCATTCATGTTTTCATTATCACCGTCTTCTTTAGCCTAGCCTGCATAATCGTGGGACATAAAACTCGAAAAATTTCATTTCATTTCATTTCAAAATTGAGCTCCTTGTACGTTTTCATTATAGGCGAGCGAGTGTTTGGAACAAGCAATTGTTCATTCTGCAAGAACTTGGAAACTGAGTTTACTTATTTATTGAATAGAGAATTTATTATTTTATTTCCTTTGTTATATGTAATAAAATACCTATAAAACATATTTTGAATCCTCGTGACTTATCCTTTCATTTGATATCTAACAGAAAAGTTACGCCATAAACTAATATCAGTCATGAGAGTATGAAGACTCTATCGACATCTTATTCAACAAATTCCAAGAAACTTTTTAGATTTTACATAGGAATAAAGACACATTATTTAACATGCACATAGTACCTCCTCTTAATTTCACTGCAGCCAGAAAAAAATAAGACTCAAAAGTTATAAACATTCCTATCCAATATTATAAAAATTCTTAAATGTTGAAGATTCCTTTGTACATTATTTCATTTCTGAAACCGAATATTCAGTTTTTGCATCTTTTAAATGGCCATTTATTCTGATCGCATTTTAAAAAGGCGATATACAAACTATAACTGAAAAAATTAGCCTCATATTACTTCGTAATGAATACTAGAACAGGTTTTATCCTCTTTAACTTTTCTCTATCCCTCTCCCTCTCTCTCTCCTTTTTTTTTTTTTAATTGACTATTTCCTCATCTCAAATGAAAGGTCAAACAAAGATTTGGAATACTATAAGGAACTTATTATCTTCAATAAGAACAACTAGTACACTTGATTTCTCTTTTTCATTTTCGTAGCACATTTGCATGAAATGACACAACTGTTTGACAACCATTCTTTGTGAAAAACTGAAAAATAACTGTGAGTTAGCAACATTGAAAATGAGACTAATAACAGTTTATTCTTCCATGAACAAATAGTACACAACAAATGCAATGTATTATGGTAATTAGTGTATTGTTAAGGCACAGTAAGAACAATTAGGTTTCGACTCAAAGTATGTATCTATATGGGATCGAAATCTTGAACCAAAATCGAATTTGTAAGAGAAAATTGTTACAACAAATGACAAAACACACAAAGTGCGCGCCGCAATTTAAAGATGTCGCCTCTGCTGCTCCGAGTTATTCTGTTAAACATAAACAAGGCAAAACCCGTAAGTGCAGAAGAAAAGCAAATACTTTATCAAACGATATCAACGTTGTTCAATTCACTTGAAGAAAATTAAGACCTATAATAGCTAATTTTCATGTTCTCATAGAATATTTATTTACTTAACTTTGTAGTACTAAAGTTAGAATTTGAACATTCGCATGCTATACAATGTAAGAAAACACATCAATAAATTGAACTTAAGGAGGAAAATTATCATTTGTTTTTCATGGATATGCATAATGATTTAGGTAATAGATGAAAAAGAAATAATCTTCCATAATGATAAATATGCTTGCTGTTACATACCAGCGCCATCTCTTTATCGTTCAGTTGATAATTTGACATAACTCATTGTAATTTCATTTATAATTACAGTTTGGGGGAAAATAACAATGTTAAGTTGCTCTTAAAGGAGGGGGATTATATAGTATTGGGTATTTTGCCCTATATCACGGCAATGGTGTGAGAGTGAGATGAGTAATGCACATCGCAGTAGCAGAAATACATGCACGTGCTGCAGCAGAAATATTGCGGGAAACAGACGAAACAATTTCCTCTTCACCAATCAGCAAATAGTCGTGCGCGCAGTGATACAACATTAAGTTACGCGGTTTGTTTTTGAAAGGTGCAAAGGACTGTGAAAAACGCTTTAGTCACCTCTTATATACTATACTTCCCGGAGATAAATTTTTAATTAGGCTCCGCCCCTTACCACATAGCCTTGCTTAGTGTGGTGTTGTTTAGTTTTGACAATATGGAAACAAGGCCTGATAGAATAGTTCAAATACACATGATAAACTAAAATTTATATAATCACATGTGTTATTCAGTGTTGCAAACTAAAGGATTTTACAATATTACAGACACCCACATTTTGGTGGCTCCTACAGCTGTAATAACGTGTCACACAACGGAGCAATGCACACTTTAGTGTCTGATACTATGTTCATAATGTTACGGATTTCGAATGAAATGAAACAAAGTTACAATGGATTGAAAATTTGACTTTCTTCATAGCTTTACTTCGAAAAACTGCTTAGGTAATTTATTGCAATTGCACAGATGCTTTCAATGGATGTGAAAATCATAATGCCTTTTACAATAATTTGATATCTCAAACCATTTTGGAGATACGAAGTAGTTCTAAAATTTGAGATATGGAGTATTAGTGGGAACAATTTTTGTCACTTCGATTCAATAATGTAATTACAACCAATTCTAGGAATCACGAAATTTTAAGCAGTGTTGCAAACTACGGTGTTTTATTATATCTTCAGAACAGTTGGGATATCTCATTACTGTAAAGGGCATCATGATCTCTCTTATGGAAAATGATCTACATAGTTAAAATATAAAACACTTTTGATACGAGTCCTTTAAAAGAGGTCAAATTCCTTGTAACTTCGTTTGTACTTGTTCGAAACATGTTATATGACAACCGTAGTATTCGACATAGAGGAACTTTAGTTGGGCATTATCCCATCCGTCTAACTTGTGTGTTAAACTTCAAAATTAATTATTTTTTTTTTAATGTTTGTGATACTACAACTTCTATAGTTTGCAACACTGAATAACAAGTGTAGCATTGAGAGTTTTCGTTTAATATGTAAATTTAAAACATGTAATAAAATGACGTAGTGTCATTTGAAAAACAAAACAACTTGGATTGGGAACACGTTAACTTGCTGGTATCGCAGAGTATGTCATGTCTTCTACTTGGAATTTTCATGGCGCGAAATTTTAGCGTTTTGTATACATTATACTCCGCGTCACCCGAATTGGTGTAAGGCATCAGCCAATAAGCTCTCAGTGTGCTGTTACTCAACCTTCAGGGAGGAATCTAATCGTGCATAATTGATTTTGTTTGTATTTGTGGACAATTATGAATGATTAGATTCGTCACTGAAGGTTTTGGTAACAGTGCACTGTGAGCTTATTGGCTGACACCATACGGCAATCGAGTGACGCGGAATATTTTAAAGTTACTTTAATTTGATTTTGTGTGTAAGCGTCCCTTTCAGCAGCAAAGCTATACGAGGCATGGACCTAAACCTTAACGTGATATCTGAGCACAGCTCCCGCCAGGAATTGAACCCAGGCCTCCCACGCAACATGCGCGTATGCTAACCACTACTTTCCAAATATTCCCTACAAATTGAAAATGATCATTATTTTATTTTATATTTTACTCCATACTCTCACTTTATAGTCATATCAATATAGATACATGGTATTCCTCACAATTTCTCTAAAAATTATACCAAATTTTCATCATGTACTACTCACCCCTGTACGATACCAGGTGTCCTAAAATTATTAAAAGAAAAATCAAAGAAAAACAAAGGTTATTATTTTAACACGTTTTCAACTATTGTATTATTATATCAGAATCTCTATTGTTTATTAAGTTATCTTTGGACTTGTATTATACAAAGTGCTAGTGTACATATCCCACATTTTCTTTTAGTTAGACTAATTTGGATAGCTACAAAATAATAATAATTCAGAATATAGTAATTACTGAGTTAATGATGTAAGAATGAAAGGAATGGAATAAAGGATGAAACAGGAGAACCTCGGGAAAACTCCCCACTCGGTGTTTATCACAAAACCCATATCGCGCACACAGGGTTCGACCGCAGGAACCTTGGCGCCAGAAGTGAACGCTCTATCGATTACGTCACTGAGTTAGTGTTTTAATATCAACATGCAAAATATTTCAAACCTGCATAATATCTGAAACATAGTTAATCCCTTGGATCAGTTTCCTTCATTTAATTTAGCACGTGATAATGAACAGTCAGCAAGAAGGAACTTGTATGCCTCAAACCCAAATTTTTGTGAAAACATGTCAGCATGATATAGAGCAGCAACATGCGAACACGGTGGAGATCAACATTGAAACACGAATTGATCATAAAATGTCGTTACTTCCACAGTATACTGGAAACAAATATTTTACGCTAATTTGGATCGTAAATTTTAACCATCCCCTTTTCTTTCATTTCACTGCGAATTGCCATATAAATTTCCAGATCCAGCCTGGATAACACTGGAATCAATAACAGAAAAGGAAATGAAATCCGACCAGGGTTTATATTTAAAAGGTATCACACAACAATCGGTTGTGGACTAAGGAAAAACCTGTCAGGTTGGCCAGCTACTGGATTCGAATTTTTTTTTAAAAAAGTTACTTTGTATATTAACATAAACATCAATCAATGAGCACATTAACTAGAAGTAAAAATAAATAAAATAAAATAAAATGCAACCAAGTAAGTATTATGTGAGTAAACAAATACATTTCGAATACAGTACAAGAGAAATTTTACGATTTCCATAGTGGCTTATTTACCTCTAGTTCTGCAAGTTTCTCTCGGATCTTGATAAATCCCAGATGAAGTTTTCCGCCAAAGTGATCAGCGAGTCGACGATCATTATCATGGATGCCAAGATAGGCTGAACAGACTTCACACACACGAAGTTTCTGCTGTTGGTAACTGCTTGCTGGCATCGAATTACGATATTCCTGCTCAGCTGCTGCTTTCTTCTTTCGTAGATCTTCCACCTGTTAACGAACGAAAATATAGCAATATTTTTAATTATAAACTAGAATATTGTCGCCTGAGATTCAACACCGCGTATCTCCAATTTTAGCGAATTGCGAGTTTTTGATATCATTAGAATCAGTATAGGATAGTGCACAATCTCGTTAAGTAGTACACCTATATGACGACAAATGGTTCTATTATTCCCTCAAAGTAATACCGCGTATATTGAGGCTGAAGCTAGTTTTTAAACCGTGTTTTGTCTCTCTTGTAAAATTGGTGAAATGTTACTTACACGGTATTTAATCTCAGACGACGATATACTGTAATTTTGAGTTTTCTAAAATACGAAAGAAAAAAAATCTGTTTTACCTAGAATACTTAAATATACTTACTTCGATCAATTATATCTCATTTCACACATACAATATACATATTCTATTAGTGTCTTGCGAATTTGTTTTTATATTGGTACAATTACGTTGAAAGCTGTGTGTGTAATGATCATTAAAAAAAAAAAAAAAAGTTTTAGTGTTTTGTGAAAGAAGGGACTAAAATTAATACAATTTTAAAATATTTGTGATGCCGAAACTCTTCATTAATATCTGGTTGTTGAAATCATATCAAACACAATACTCTAATTAATAATTTCTAGGCACATAATAAGTATGTGTTAGTTTCTTGGATTGTGCAGAAAGATGGAAATGTATTATAATTACTGATCTATTCATGTAATGATAATGTACAATGCAGTACAAATCCATACGAAATACAGTAGAGTAGGCCTTCAGTATTTAATACAATATCACGTCGGAATTTCTATTAATACCTTGACAATATTTAAAATTAAAAACACCAATTCTATGGACTAAGAAAACCAAAGATTTATTGGTACAAAAGAACAGTTTACCACTGAATCATATCCTATAACAAGTCAATACAATCAGGATGTTATTACCTTATATTCTATCGTCGTCTTCATATTATCACTTTCTTGATCTACTTTAAGGCTCACTTGCTTTCCGAATGGAAGTCTATTACTCTGAGTTACTTTCCATTCCAGCGACGTATGTCGTCCATCATATATATATATCTCCATCTTATAATTCATACGACATTCTATCACCTTTTCTTATCCGTGAGGTGTCACATCGTGTAACTTGTTCCATTGACTCCCTGTGTTCTCTATCTTGGAAACACAGTTTCTGTTCTTTAGCCGCAGTTGGTTTGTTTTATTAGCTGACCGCGTATGTTCACTTGTTTCACTCGTTGCCTAATTGCTCCGTGTGATTTCTTCTTCCCCTGCTGTTCGAAGTTTATCGTTGGAAATAGCATGGAAGTTTGTTCAACATTGTGAATTTTACGTTGAAATAATGGAATATACTTTTATGACGTCTAACAATGAAAAAGTTGATGTTATTTAACTGTAATAGTTAATGAATTCATAGCTACAACGTGAAATATGATTTTTGGCATAAATTTTGACCTCTCGCTACCCCTTTACTGTGCACTTTTTAATGAAAATGTCTAATAATTTAATTTGCAGTAGAAACTAACTTCGGTTAAAAAATAAAGTTAATCTATTCAGCAATTTGGCCGTGAAGCGATCACGTAAGCTAATGAAATACCTCGGGTGAAGCTGATTTAGCACACAGTTTATGTACATCAAGCTTTATCTTGCTCATATAAGGAATTCCTGAGATACTCTATTTTTTAAATAAATGTTCTAACTTTATCTCCCTTAGAGAAGGAACTTCAATCAAAATAATACGATATATTACAAAAAAAAAGTTAAAGGCAGGTAATAATTATGGTCCAAAATTAATTTCAAATGGTTAAACGAGTTAGTTATATAACGGAAAAACATATAAACCGTATCTATATGTTTACAGTTTCTGTTCCTGAGAACAATGTAAACTCTTCCTCTTCAGAAATAGAATTTTCGAGAATATAAACATGTGCTCAATTATTTCTAATGAGGAGTTTATATACTGAGTTTCATATCCGTATCTTGAGGGACTTCTGGTGTACTTCTTTTTTTTTAAATATAAATTTTAAACTACCTTCTTTCCTTTGAACCTCCCGTCTTCTCTTTTAGAATCCGCATAAAAAAATATTAAATAGCGTAGATTTCTTCTACAGGGTGTATACTGAATTAACATGGATATTTCCAGTGGTCTGCTTGAAAAAATATCCTGTATACAACGGTGTACGAAAAAAAAAAAGTGTCACATGCGACTATTCTATTAAACAGCCCGCAAAAGATGTTGAAAAAGCGAAGTAGTCTTCAATATTCTAATAGAGACAATGCACAGAAACTAATGGGTTAAAATCATAAAACAGAATAATAAGTGTTAATTGGTTTTACCATTACTTTTGGAGAGAGAACACAATCAGTTTGACTATTAAAAAAACAATATTTTGAAATTAACTTGCTGCAAAAATCAACTTCAACTGCCAGCATTCCGTCTGAATACCAGCACATTTTCACACAGTATCAGTAGTACGATCTCTTTAATGTAGTTACTCCGAAGTATGTCGAACAAACGGTATGGGTTTCTATATGGGACAGATAAACATGTTTATGAAGTGTAGACTAGGCTTGTCACTGCCGCCATCTATGGCGAAGTCTAGGATCCCCTTCCTACTTATAACAATCGAGCGAGATACAAGATGGCAGACTTCCAGATGGCGGCCATGATAAGCCTATCCTCTAACAGATATCTACTTCCTCCCGGTGTCTATTAATGTGCTTTTGTTTTCCATCACTTCACCTGTTTTACAAATACACTGAAATTTTCACATTCTAAACACCCTGTTTTGGCTTATTCTGATCATGTTTTTGGCCAATGCGCCTGTCTTTATGGATGGAAGCACTTTAAATTTTGCTTACGCTGGTTTCTTGATATTCCCCACTTCACTGCCAAGTTTGATCAACATACTCGATTTAAACCTGGCAAGGTTTACTTGTGCGAATAAGGAACACTAAGTATAGCTAAAAGTTACAGAACAAAAATTCGTTACTTAATTCTATCAAACAATTCAATCTAATCCTGACTTATTGCCTATTTCTCTACGAGTTTTCTCTCTTCCCAGCTACAATATTTCTAATCCGAGCAACACACTGTGATGATTTCACCGTTGTTAGAAGTATCTATTTAGTTACTGGACCGAACTTCAGTGACTAATATATGATATGAAGTTTATTTAGCTAAACCGTGTTTACTATAAGAGTGATTTCAATCAAAACAAACCTACGTGGTCAGTTGGTATTTGTTTGACTACATCAACCAAAATTCGAAATAGAAGGGATGTATCCACAGAAAATAGATCCAGTTAAACACCATAATAAACCATTTTTCATTTACTCCTAAATATTAAGGTCCACAAATGGTATAAAGTATTGTCTTTGTGCATTATTAGGAGATAAATTAACGAGAAATTTTAAATCTTGTAATAGATCATTATGATGCCTCATCATCAATCACTGCTCTTCACTTAAGTCAATTTGTCATTTCTTACCTTCTTAAGAAATACTTTGAAACTACTGAAATATTATACCTAACTGCTACGTACCTCTTCCATGAGCTTCATGCTCTCCTCGACAAAACCTTCTGCTCCCATCTGCTCAGCTTTGGCGAGCTTTTTACCGATCTGCTCTGCTAGTTCATGAACTTTGTTAGCTTTGGCTGCCACTTCAGCGGATAACTCTTCCTGGGTTTCTGCCAGTCGCTGCTTGGCAAATTCAGTCCTCCTATCACAATCAGCGATAAAGCTCTGCAAATGTTCCATTGCCTAGAAATAACAAAAGAGAGTTTCCACTATTACTTGAACAAATCAAAGGGCAAAGTTTGATACATGGTGGTTCATCTTTGAAAATTTAATGCGTAGAATTATTATTTTAAAAAGTTTAACGTCCTACGATTATGCTTCAGTGCCAAAGAGATGGTGATGAGCGAAATGGTGGAATCAAGAAAGTGAAACGAACCGGGTAAACCCCGATACATTAGGTAAAGTGTATTTCATCTATACATGTGCAGTCTGAATATAAAGGATGCCGTTTTCTACGTGTGGGGGCTAGTGCCATAAATAAATCATCGTCCGCGGAACTTGTGGAAAACACTCCCGATAACTATATGGACAACCAGAACCCTCATTTCCAGCATTTGAAAACCGCTCGTCAAGTCCACGTGGAGTACTTAGTTGCCATAGTTCCAAACGCTGTCCTTTCAGTCAGAGATTAGAAGATAGCTTTTTAACATATATACTTTTCTTATACATATATATTATACTTGATTATAGCAAAATGTGGAGGCCTGACATCTGTTTCACATTAGCGATAGTATTGGGAGAGAGTAAGAGACACGAGACACAGTGGCTGCTGCGACATTGCAACCCCGCAAATGCGGTCAAAAGAGGGATAGGGGGAGGAAGAGATAATGTTGTAAAATCCTGCAGGGGAAGTTCGACGAATTTGCCGAACTGCCCATGTATAGAAGAAATACACTTTACATGCTGGTGGTGCACTACAAAGTCCGTTGCATACTTCCACAAAATGGCGAACAGTATTTTGTACCTAGGGCATAGTGGGCTATCACTTACATTAAAATAATAGTAAGAGAAAAAATACAGAAAAACTATCAAGTGAAAAGCATTCCTATGTTAATGAAAACTTTTGTGCGTCCATCAACATTCATTATTGTATAAACATGATCGAACAAAAAATGAACATACAGTACACTATTACCGTACTTTCTGGTCGGTACGGTACGTTCTTACATCGTTGGTAAGTTACGTAGCAGTACTGATTCTATTGTAATTAAATATATGGAAGGTGAGCTGCCGTGCATATTATGAAAGAAGCAAAACACTGGTGTGATGGGTTTCAACAACCAATTTCTCGCTTTAACGGTCTTTTGGTCCAAATCTGCTACAGTGGACGAAATTTTAGTTCATTAATTTAAGCTTTAGTTGGAACAAACAGGCCTGCTTCCGGAAGATGCGGACTTCAGTCTTCTGGATGCAGCGAGTGTGCTGTTTGTTGATATCGTACGCCATAGTTTGAGTATCACAGAGAGCAATTTAGTGTGTAATTTTAGTTTATTTATAGCAGAACACAATTAAATCAAACAAATATGTATAGCAGTGATATTGTGTTACTTTTCTTCAAAACAACGCCCAAGTTAGACATCTGATATGTGGCACGTTGCCATAGCAGGATTTCACTCCGAGAAACAATCACGTTTCCCAAATTCAAGCAACAACTCTAAGACTAAAATTTTCGGCAATAAATACATCATAACAAAGACACTACAAAGTGTATTGGTGACCAGGAGATTGTGTGGCGAGTGGGGAAAAAAAACTGTT
Source organism: Thermobia domestica (assembly GCF_964235325.1). Lineage (NCBI taxonomy): Eukaryota > Metazoa > Arthropoda > Insecta > Zygentoma > Lepismatidae > Thermobia > Thermobia domestica. The sequence goes on from NC_137464.1 coordinate 248,701,706, forward strand.
AATACAACTCTCAAGTCAGGAAACGGGCTTGTTAGGGGCTTCTCGTATATTTATTCTAATACAAGTAGTAAGCGCAACAAATATAAGTAGTAAAAATAATATACAATACAGAAACCAATACACAGAACCCGCCCCTGACATGAATTATTTTAATCTAATCTAATAACATTCTTTTTGCAAAACTTGAGGATGACAGCAACACAAGAAACACATTATTTTCGTAGTATAATCTTTCATAAATGAACCACAACATATCAAACCTTGCATGAATTAAATATTGAATGTACTGTACATAACCAAATCTGTACTATCTTTTTAAACAGAGGTTTACAAGTAAATATAAACTCTAGAACACTTACATCAACTACGTAACTTACATTATTTTTATTTATTTAGATTTTTTAATTTTTAGTATGTCCTACGTATTTAAAAATCATTTAGAAATGTAACATACACACAGATTCTTTTTATATTTTTGATGTAGAAATCACACACGCTATATATCGAAGAAACTGGTCAGGTTATTAACTGCTGATGGATGCTATAGATACACAATAACTCAAATATATAAAGAAAGTTTTACCTTGTATCACGAAATAGCAGTATTTCAGTCAAACTGTTTCAATATATGCTGGCAGTTTTCGATCACTGGATCCACATGCGAGGATTTCCACTTTCCCGAAATAAAGTGAACCAATTTACTTATGAAAACTATGGAACTCGGCTTCATGAAAAAATTCAATTCAAAGGTTTATCAATGTTTCAAATTTGTTGTTCCTTCTTTGAGTAATAATGGGTGTGAATTTCCTCATAAAAGTAACTTCTTAGCTAATTGCAGAAAACATATTGTGATGAGTATAAAACTGAAATGAACTTAATCTTTTTCAGTTGACATCACTGGATCCAGATTAGCAACATTTAGAAGTCATTGACAAAGGTGTCAGCGTACACTAATTCGTTTGTTTAAAATACAATCACGTCGTGATATAAGGTATGACAGTTCATATTTGACTTGATTAGGACACTGACGAGAACTTGTATTCTGTAAAACGTGACAGAAGATACGGTTGATATACGAAAAACGAGGAAGGAAGACTATAACTGATCGGTGATATTAAAACAAGCGACTCGAAGTCGAGATTAAGAGCTGTACTAAAAGCACATACAGATTTTAAGTAACAAAGGCTTGTCAGCGGAGTAAAGAATCGAATAGAATTGTGGTTTGACTGTCTCCCGTTGTTAGCAGTTTTGAATGTTACATGCAAAACCAAAAACACGGGCGAGCAGAGTAAAATTGGCGGAAAAACTAGCAACAGGCCACAGAAAAGAATCTGTCACATGACCGAAGCAATTTGGAAAACTTCCTGGCCCTAAAGTCACAGCCATGCATTATCGTACTGCATTTCTGCTCTTCAATGAATTTGACCCTTTTGTGTTTTAAAAACAAAATAAAATAAAAATAACGGAACACAGTTCCTCTTTCATCATGTCTGCAAGTCTAGTACAGTGGGGAAGGTCTATATTGTAAGATGATCTTACATGATAGTTTCTGCACTTGCCAGATGCACCGGATTCGGAGAATTAGGAACTAAGATTTCTGGGCTGTCAACATCCTGTCATTTAGCCCGTCACATATGTGAGGAATGATGTCCCTCGGCGAGCACGCTACGAGTATCCGATGAAAGGGAAGGAAGGAATCGGCCTGGAACCATTATAGTAGGTACCATCTTGGTATTTGCCTGGTGTGAATGAGGAAAACCCAGGAAAACCTCACTCAAGATGGCTGGCCTGAAAAAGCTGTTGCACGTTTTCGACCAAGTGTCCCCACCGGGAATTGAACCCGGGACCACTGGCACCGAAGGCGAGAGCGTTAGTGAATACGCCACAAGGGGCCACCTGCAACGGATTCAAACCCCGATTGTAATTCAGAGCTCATGTAAATACTAGGCCCGTCTTTGATAACCTCGGCGGTGCATAAGTACGTGTAACACAAAAGCTAAACTCTACGTTGCCACATATCGATCACTTCTAACTTACCATCACTGTTGCAAACTTTCAGAATAATCACTTTCGGTTTCTGATTTCAACGCACTTTGAAGATTCTTCCTCAAATTTGGGTAAATCTGTTCAACAGTCCAGAACAACTATAATTTCAAAATTCAAATGCAGTTTTCTGAAATGTGGTTGCAAAGCCTTTGTTATACTCTCGTATAATATTTGTGTAGCCGGAGTCATGCTCCTTTAATCCAATTCTTTAAGGAGCGGAATGGCTTATATGTCCTGTGGTGAGGAACGGCCTACACTATGAGGGTTTATCTTAAATGATGGTCTGTGCACCCGCCAAATGCACCAGTCAAACGTCGGCCACGCTTTGGAGCCCATGTTAATTGTACGTCCCATCCTCGTGTTTCATAACGACGCATGGTGTATAGGTTTGAAAAAAATTGTCTGGACTGCAATATGCACATGTATTTCAATAAAATGAAAGCAGGTTAACGTTCAAAGTAGAGTCGTCCTGTTGGATTGCTCTTCAGTTCCTCTGTATTACGTCGATACTACGTCTTATTCTTAGGTGCAAAGAAGCCAGTCACTGGTGCTTTTACTTCCTGTTAGTTGGTGAAGCATCGAGATTTCAGGAAGTGTGCCTCGGACCGAATATCGGGTGTGGCATCAGTTTAATGCCATCAAGTTCCTGCATTTTTTATTGCGTGTTTTGTGATTTTGTGTTATCCTGTTGAAGCAGGGCGAGCTTTCGGCTCACCAATGTAGCATATTTTACGTAGTGGAGCACACGTCCACTTCAATTGTTCGGAATGGAGGACGACAGTGATCGTACGACCTCTAGGAACAAACTTGAAGTGAATTACCTCCTCGTAGTCTCACTATACACACAATATGACTTTATGCTCGAAACGGCTTTATTTGACAACGCGTTCTACAAGTTGGCACTTGCTCAATCACTGTTTTTGCACATTTGTATTCCGGAAAAACACCTATTTTTACTCGCATATGACAATCCGTTTTACAAAACACACACAACGTGGGTTTTGCAACAGTTGCCAGCATACAATACATCCACTCTCCTCTGGGCCTAAGACAGAGGCAATTCATGTGCTACAATCACGGCAATTCGGCAGCATTTGGTGGTTTTCCCAAGTTCGTAAAGGTGACGCATTTCAGCGGACTGGACATGTGGAGTTGGTAATGTACTAGCGAATAGATTTTACTTCATGTATCGTATGACCTCAAAATTTGTTACCCTGAGGCGGCCGGACCTTCGTTGATCTTCGACACTTTCAGAATTTGCACAAAATTTCTGGAACCAACGAGTTGCTCTGCTGTCGTTCAATGCACCTTTCGTATGGCAATTGTTTTGGGTTGCTGCTGTAGCGTCATGCCCAAACAGCGCAATGCGTCGACAGTTCGAACTCATACAGTAAATGTTCATGTGTCAGACGTTGTAGGGCACTCATCGTTACTGTTACTAAAAACTGACTGAAAATAATGACGGAGTGGGTGCCTCCGTGCTGAATAGCCCGCTTGCCACACTAACTCTTGTCCAGAGTTGTTAATGAGCGCAGTCATTTTTCGTTTTCGTTTTGTAAATGAGCTAACTAGTTTTGAAAAACATGTGCGTCAGTTAACTCGAAATATTGGGAAGTTTGAGCGTAAAACACTCAATTTCATGTTCAGCATCGGATATTATTTTCACAAAACAATGTAATTTCTACGTTTGCTGTTGTCCTATCTCTGAGAAGACTTTAAATACTAATTTCTCATAAAACAAATGATGCAGGTTAGGGAGGTTAGTGCCAGAAATAACTCGAGGCGACTGAAAATGCATCTATTTTAAAGTGATATTTGTTTAATTGGCAGAATTTATCATATTTTCTAAATATAAAAATAATCTCAGAATTTTAAAATATTTTTTAATTTGTCCATGTAATATTACAATATAAGTAGTACGACAAGATGATAAACATTTTTTCTTTTCTTTTGTTTTCATTCTAAACTTGAAGCTTTTAGCGTCTTCTACATTAAATTATATTATTTTTGACGAAACAAATTATGCATTAGTCGGGTTTTAATATTTTACTTTCGAGAGACGGGACAAAAATGTACGGCGATCATGGAAAAATGTTTGGCGATCGAGATTGTAATAGATTTACAAGTTTCACGGCAACTACATACCGAATAATTGCTTTTAGAATGTCTGTTTGCCCATCGTTCATCTTGATATATATACATTTGCTAAAAGCAATATTGTTTAATGTATCCGCACCAAATTTGAAACGTAAGCTTTTCTAAAAGATTTTCCAGATGTGTCCTTCAAATTTTCTTCCTAACCCCAAAAACAACAGCAGTTTACTCAAGGGTGTAATAAAACTGCAATTTTCTCAAACTTTATGAATGAATACTACATACAACCCTATACTGTGGTATAGGTCATTTTCCCCAGGAAAATCAAGTAGTAATAGTTTCTTTTGGGAATGAGTTGTTTTCCCTTGATTTTTTTTTTTTTTTTAAATGACAGATGATTTTGTTCATATTTCCTGAATAAATATTTAACACAAATATAAATTAATAAACTGACAATGTGAAAACTCATTTATCCTGAAATCTATAAATAATCTTGGGGCAGTTTTTCTAGACGATTGTGGCGATCTTTTCATATTTCATTAAGAACCTGTCTGGCGTAACTAGTTTGTTCTTTAAAAATTCACAAGTGGTAGTTTATTTTGGGGGGAGAGTTTTTGCAAGACTATTTTCCCAAAAATTACTGAGACGATTTTATTCATACTTCATAAAGTCTACGATATTATTAGAATTTGTGGAAAGCTCATGTGTAGTTTCCGAAAAAAAAGTGAGAAAAATTTATAAAATTATTATTATTTTAAAAAATCAATAAAAAATAATTTACTCTTGAAAGTGATTTTTTCCCGGATGATTTTCTCAAAACGAATTTGGCGATTCTGTTCATTTATTACAGATAAATATTTTATTAATAACCTCAAAGATGCATAAATCGTTTATCTTGAAAATAATCAGTAGTAGTTTCCTCTTGGTGATTTTTTTAATTTCCTCAAATGCATCTTTGCTGTTGTCCCGTCCCTCAACAGCATCGTTGCTGCTGTGGTCTAGTACAATTTTGTTGGATAGTTTACAATTAAATATTTCATTATTAATCCTAATAAGTGGCATCAATAATATTGTTTGGGTTGTGGAAATATTGCAAGACTTATGTATGACTTATCTTGTATTACACAAAATATGTTTATAATCCTTGTAAACCTAATGACGTACATCACTTTTTTTTTTTTTTAACAAAAATTTTAGCAACAAGCTGTTTAGCATCTTCAGGGATTAAAAGCACTAATTACACAAGACGGGAACGGAGGAATGCAAATAATACGGAAAGGTGTGGTCATAAACACGTTATACTTACAGAAAACGACCGATTTTGTTTTCATACCTAATTCTCTTGCGGTAAAGATAAAATGAAATTAAAGAGTGCAAGTGTGCGACGAGGTCGAAGATCAAACCCGGTATTCCGTTTTCTAGTGGATTGATAATTACGTACGGAACCTAAAACATCATTACTCATAGGAAATGATCTTGATATTGCCTTCACGAAATTTCGATAAATTTATCAATAATACTCATCCACTTTTAATTATAGTCTCAAAAGCTGCAGTGGCTTGTAATGTTCTTATAAAAAAGGTTTCGAAAATTATGAAATGTACACCATTCCTAGGAAGTAAATTCAATGATTATTAACGTTTCTATAGATGTGTAAGTTACTGAATCACTGAGTCATCTCAAAGGTCAACAATTTTACTTCATACAATCTATATATATATATACATAATTGAAAATCACTATGTTTGTGACTAAATCTCCTGAACCGCCCGGCTGATCTCGATCAAATTTGTAACATGGATGAGGTTCGAGGCTGGGTTGGGGGTATAAACAAATAAATAAAATTTAATAACTCATGAACCACTCGACCGACCTTGATCAAATTTTCAACATAGATGAGGTTCAGGCCTGGGATCATTTTTATGACTTAAATTTGATGGAGCAACGTAGGGGAGGAAAATGAGGGGGAGATATAAAAGAATCAATTTATATGAGACTGAAAGTGACTATTTTTGTAACTTAATAACTCTTGAACTATTCCACCGATCTCAATCAAATTTTCAAGATACATGAGGTTCGGATCTGGAAACATTTTTGCAATTTCACTTTAACGGTACATCCTACGGGAGGGGGACGTATAAATAAAAACTAATAAAACCTAATAACTTTTGAACCACCCAACCAATCTCGATCACATTTTCAACATAAATGAGGGGCGGGCTTTGAGTGTTTTTTATCGTTTTACTTTGACGAGCCAACGTGGGGGAGGGCGATATATGTTAAAAAAATAAAATTAAAATGACTACCTTTGTGACTTCATCACTCTTGAACCACCCGACCGATCTCAATCAAATTTTCAACATACATGAGTTTAGGGGCAGGGATTACTTTAGGCTATTCACTTTGACGATGAAACGTAGGGGAGGGGAGAGAAATTTAAAAATGATAAAAAATAACCGATATTAGTGTTGAATTCGTAGTTTTCGGGGTCGATGAGAGAAATAGTGGCACTTCTGATGCTGTTTCAATCCAAGTTCAAACCTGATAGTTTGGGAGGGGGAAACATTTAAAAATGATCGAAAATGACTAATATTAATGCCGAATCCATAGTTTTAGGAGTAGTTGAGATTAATAGTGACAATTCTAATGCCGTGTGCCCCAACACGGAAGAGGGGGAGCTATATATAATAATGATCGAAAATGACCAATATTAGTGTCTAATCCACAGCTTTCGGGATCATTCAGATGCAGTGATATTTCCGATCTGGTTTAAATTCAAATTCAACCCCGCCACTTGGGGGAGGGGGAGGAGAGCTGTATAAAAATGATCGGAAATGGCCACTATCAGTTTCGAATTTATAGTTTCCTGAGTCCCTTAGATGAACAGTGATACTTTCGATCCTGTTTAAATCCAAATCCAAACCCGCAATTTGAAGCGGGGGGGGGGGGGAGGGGAGGAGGAGGGGGACATGACAGTATATACAAGTGGTCAATAATGACCGATATTAGTGTTGAATCTATAGTTCTTGCGGTCGCTGAGATGAACATGACACTTCTGATGCTGTTTAAATCCATTTTCAGCCCCAACACTTCGGGAATGAGGAGGGGTGACATACATTAAAATGATCGAAAATAAGCAATATCAGTGTGCATTTAAATTATTTATTTCAACCCAACGAAGCACGTAATATATGCTAGTACAAAATATACATATATATATATCAAATATTTTCAAAGGGAGGGAGAGAGAGAGAAAGAGAAGTAAAGAACTAGTTCTTTAAGTTTTACTACATGATCAACTTTCTTAAAGTAACACTTTCCTTTAATAGTCTTAACTCTTTAATTGGCAAGCATTGATACTTTACCATAAAATATTTAGGTTGCTTTTATGGTTGAACAATGTCTTCCTGATCATAATTTCGTATTTTTAATGTATTTTTGTACTTTAGTTACGAAATACAGGGTGATTATTTCAAAGCAACATTGCCATAAAAAAAAGGCCTTTCTGTAGCTACTGAGCAGCATTGTCCTATTATGGTAAAATATCATAAAAATACTCTCAGTAATTACCAACAGTTTCGTTGAAATATTTTCCTACAGAGCAAGAAACCACGAACAAAAAAATTTAAAAAAATAACTTTCCGGGAACGTAGGAGATAAAGCTTCTACAATGCTAAATTTGACTGCCCCCTGTTGAAGATTGTAAGTATCTAAAGAAGCGATCCGCAAATCATGTATATGCATATTGTATGAAAGCAATAATGCCAATTAAATGATCACTGAAGTTTTGATTCGTGCGACCTTGCTTGAGAGTAACAGTGCCCAATAAAGGGTTAAATATGAATAAAACCTTCGTATTATTTACTTCGAGCCAAAACATGTAAAACACAATACCAGTATATACAAACTCACCTTCCTTGTGTTGGAATTTACTTTTCCACTTCTAAACATTTTTTTTCTATACCTCTAACTTCTTCATAGCTTGATCACATCTTTTTGAACAAATTTGATAGGAATCTAAATAAATTATTCTGTGCATTTCCATAATTTAATCCAAATAGAATTTAAGAATGGACAGTCGTAATAGTGATACATCACCAGTTTAACTGAAAACTGCATTTGCATGAACAGATCTTCCATAAGCCTTTGCCCATTGTATTTTAAGAAATTAAGCTTATAAAAGTACACACTGAAGTTAAAAGGATATTGCCAAAAACAACGGAATTTCAAAATGCCACATCGGCATTCGTGTATTTTATATACAAACTTTTCAAAGCATGAATCGAATCCGCACACCACACAACACGGAAATTATCATCTAAAGAATGTCAGAAAAAACTTGGCCAGCAACTTTGACCAAAAAAGTAGGTAAAGAAATGAAAAGAAGAAAGGTCGTTTGAATACTTTAGTTGTCTATAAAGTTTAAAAAAGTATCCAGGAGTACCATAATTTTAAGAATCTAATGATTTCAATTAAGCATCTAAATTCAAATTCTGTCATTTTATGTGGAACTCCACCTTTACATTATATGAATTTCTTCATTCCAGTTACCTCTCCTCGAAGCTGAAGTATTAAGATGTTGTTAAAACTGACATAGCCATCTGCGAATGGCCATACTCCCAGTACATGTTCTTTCGCCAATAACATAGGAAGAAACACAATAACGTTGTCCAGTATTATTTGAAACAGAGAGGTTCGTTGTCGTTCGCATAACGTTGTCCACTGTGTTCCTAGGAACTGACCGATTTTCTTAAAGTATTTCAACGTGGTGATGGTTATTTTGGGCTCGACCTTTCAGACAAGCCTGTAAGAAATAACTAAGCAGCCCGACTTTCGAGTTTAAGTTCCATCGAAATTACTGTTATTCACTTACTAAAAATCAGCCATGGAATATACCATGTCGCTTCATCTTGTTGTAAATATTCAATGGATAATTCTCATCGTCTAAGTAATTCATAAATGTATGAAAAATTTCATGTTAGCAATATAGGGATATTATATAGCTTCCGACAAGCGATGAGGAGTGGAGATATAGTACACTCTATAAAGAAAAAAATATCGACACCTCAATTCTCAAGGTAACTTTACATAGAAAACCATAGTTGCAGCCCGCTAGAAGAGGAATAGAAGGAAACTAAGAGTGGGACAGTTTTCTGTTTTCTGTGACAACTGTGGTGTACAACGGCGTTTGCCAATTGTTTGTGTATCAGTAACATTCTCGCCAGATGACACTGAAAGCGCCTCGCAAGTAATTGTATTGCATTACTGCATTGCATTTGTGATGTGTAGGCCCAGATAAACAGTATTTTGTAATTGTTCTTTGCTTTCTCATTGTTTGGACAATGTCAAGTGGCAATATTGTTGTTGTGTAGCGTTGTTTTTGTGTGATATTGTTGCTACATGTGGACTGAAAACAAGTAACATGGATAAGAAATGTGACTTGTCGCCATATAAACAAGACATAATTCTTGCTTTGCACAGCTAAGGTAAATCTCTACGGGAGATAGGTGGAATAGTAAAAATCCACCATTCGACGACAGGAAGAGTAAGTCACGAGCAAAAACAGCATATCAAATTGTCTCTTCGTCAACAGTATGATAGAAAAAAAGAAAGCATCATCCAGAGCAGATTGCCAAACAAAATCAATAGCGCTGCAGAATCGAAAAAAGACTTCCTGACAACTCGCTTCTATAATTCGAGATGACCTTGAACTACAGTTAATCGTACAACTACATTGTCTTAACTATATGAAGAGAATATTACGAAGAAGAAACCGCATAGAAAGTCGAAACTGACAAGAGCATAGAGGGCATCAACACGTAGATTTGTGAGCCGACATGCAACTTGGACTATGACAGCTGGAAGCACGTCGTTTTCTCCGTTGAAAAGAAGTTTAGGGAAATGATGGTGATAGTGGTGTGAAGTTGTGTATACGAACGACCGAGGAATTCGACAAGGCTTATGTTTAACTGGTGCAAAAATTCAGTTACTGAGTGATGGTATGGGCTTGCTTCACCGCTAAAGGAGTCAAAACGATAGATATATGTGAAGAATCATTTGATGTAAGAACTTTACGTACCAGAATTTGAACATATTTTCGTGCTACAGCTAAAGATTACTTTTCTGAAGAAAATATGGACGACTACGTTTTCCAGGATGATAATGCTTCGTGTCACCGAGCGAAAATCGTTAATGCGTAGTTCAAGAATATGACTATTCAAAGACTCATGTGACCTCCAAACTCACCTGATATGAATCCAACTGAAAATTTGTGGGTCAATATGAACGTAAGATTCAATAGACAACTATCTCGAATAGAATGGAACTCACGGAGCACATAATCTGGGGTGATTCCATGAAATCGAGGTTGCATTCTGCAAAAGGCCTCGATGATTGGCTGCAGTGCAGAAAGTCCATGGTGCACATACAAAATACTAGTTTACTTTATTGTACCTCCCGATGTTCGTACACAATATATCTTACACTCAAAAAATTCCTTTTTTTTTTTTTTTTTGTGCTATTCTTGCTGATCGTTTTATATTTATGTCAATAACCTGAAACTGCGGCGCAGGTATTAAGGATGAACTACTCATTGAGAATATGCATTGTAATATTATCAGGAATTCATGTAAAACATCATATTGGTTAATGCATGTTGTGAAAACCACATCCGCGCAAGTGTCGCTATTTTTTCACGAATAAGATAAAACAGCGAAGAATAATATGTAACTTGTAAACGGACTATCAGGAGAAGAAATAAAGAAGGAACAATTTAGAAACAAATCATGTAAGAATGCCTACTCTTGTTCATTTGATTTAAACTTTACATTAAGAAGCAATACAGGAAAAAAAAAAAAAAAAAAAAATCAGAGCGTCTAAATGAAAAGTAAATGCGCCGCAAATTCAACATGAAGATTAACACGACTAGTGAAAACTAGATGGGCGAGTAAGGCATCCGAAAGAATGTCTGCTGCATATTTTTCTCCTGAAGTTTAATGTCTAACGGTTACACTCCGTGCCTAAGGAAGATAGTAATGATAATGAACAAAATGGTGGAATAAAGAAAGTGAGAGGGAACGAAATCCCTCAGAACACACACACACTGTATTTGTCCACAACAAAGCCTAAAAGTCTACTTGGCACGAGCTGGGATCGAACCATTGACAGAAAATGAAAAGAAAGAATAACTAGGCACATTATGACAAACGAAGTAACAGACTACTGGCTATGGATGGAGTGGCAACAAGAAAATGGCACAACAAGGACCGAGACAAATACACAAACCAAACAACACAACATACAGAAGAAGAAAGAAAGAAAAATCGCATTCACATGTTAAAAAATAAATAAATTCGTATCTTCAGTAAAAGAAGTGTTGAGTCTTTATAAACATCCTGAGACTCATGAACAGCGCTGTCTTGCATACCTTATTTGTTAATTTACATGATATTATACATTCGTAACAAATATAACTGAATTTAGTAAGATTTCGCGATGTACTTTAGTAAACTGTTTACAGAATTTACTGGAAATTGCTTACAGTAATTAACAGCATGAGTGCTCTTTTCTTCTTTTCTTTGTTTTTAATACCTATATGAAGGTTTTGCAACATTCGACTATGTTGAAGATGTCTGATGTTTTACATTTTTGGGAGAGAGAGCGAGCGAGAGAGAGAGAGAGAATGACTTCTTCTCACGGACACCTCTAAATAACGGACACTTTTTAATTCCCCGACAGAAATACATTGCACAATAATGGAAAGGTTACTTCTGAATAGCGGACATTCTCAATAGCGGACGTGGACACTGAAATCTATTCCCCAGCACATATGTAGAACTTCCAAATAACGGACAGCCAAGAAAAAATATTCCACTTTCTATATTTCAAGCAACAAGGGCTAGTATAACGTAAACGTAATAACACATTGTTTGGGAGCCCTCATCGGCATTGTTCGGATAATAGAATTACGTCTCGTGTATCTCACTTCGTCTGACTGCACGTTAACTACATATTTAAAAGACGAGCCATAGAGTGTACAAAAAAAGGTTGTGAGTGTCTTGTGATGTTTGTAACGCATGTGTCAAAATGTCACAGAAACGGAAACGATTAACATTGAGTGAGAAAGTCGAGATCATGTGTGTCTATGAAAAAGAGAAACTTAGTGTGCGAGACATGGGTCGCCGGTTTCAAATTGGAAAGACACATATCAGTGATATTTTAAGAAATAAAAAGGAAATTTTTCAGTTATGGACTGGTAACGAAAACCTTACTGGAAAACGCTCTTTTCCAAATATGCCAGGATTGAAAGTTGACCAGTTAACTTTTGAATGGTTTTGTCGTGCTCGTAGCAACAATATACCAGTGAGTGGAACTCTTCTCTATGAAAAAGCACTCGAAATCGCCAAACGATTAGGATTTCAAGATTGCAAAGCATCCGTAGGATGGCTTGACAAATTAAGAATTAGATACAATATCTCTTTTCGAAAAGTGTGTGGTGAATCAAGTTCAGTTGACGAAAACATTGTGTCGGAGTGGTGCAAAAAGATATCTGAAATCAGTGAAGGTTATGAAGAGAAAAAACATTTTCAATTGTGACGAGACTGGACTCTTTTCAGAGCTCTTCCCAGTAAAACAATGTGTCTGAGGGGTGAAAAATGTGCAGGAGGAAAAATTTCAAAAAGACTTACTGTCCTATTGTGTTAGCATAGAAGGTGAATTTGAAAAGCCTCTTATTATTGGTAAAGTTGTAAAACCTAGGTGTTTTAAGGGACCGTCAAATGGGGTGAATAGAAACATGGGGGTGAATAGAAACAAAACTCCCAGATTAGTTTTGGATTTATCTGGACGATAAATTAATCAACAAAACTGAAATTTCTTAACATAGTCTTATATGGCTAAAGTGTTCATAGCAGAGATAAAATGTTTTAGTGAGTTGGAAACACTGCGATAGACGGCAGCAGCGCTAATATGTTACTGAAATCCTACATGGTATTTTGGCGCTCCTCAAACTTTCTTGGTAAGTACGACATTTTCATATTTGTTGCATTTCAAAATATGCCTATTTTGTAGTTTGTTGTTTCATTTACTGACGTTCATAGTAAAAGTTTTCCTTTTGTAAATTATTTTTAATCAAAATTTAACTTTACTGGGTTATTGTTATGATTTTTAATTAGTGGGGTGAATAGAAACACTTCTTGAGGAGTAGAAAAATCTTGAGAAGCGTAGAAAAGGACAGGAATGAATCAACAATCTCTAAGAACAAATTTCCAAGTCTTCTGAAAAAAAAAAAAAAAAAAAAAAAAGTGTGACAAACTGAAAGAGGAAAATATCAGGGCTGGATTTCAAAAGTGTGGAATTTTTCCCCTTTATCGAGACCAAATACTGAGGATGCTGCCAAAAAGAGAACGAACGAGAAGGAACAGAACAGCAAAAGACATCCCAGACTGTAAACCGTCCCCTTATGGATCTTCTCAAGAGCATGAGAGAAGATGAAAAAATTAAACAAGGAAAGAAGAGAGTACGAATAGATGTTTCTGGTAAGAGTTTTGGTTTGTTTTCTGAAAATTATACATTTTCATCAAATCACAACGAAACTCAACCTATCCTTGTATTGTCGGAAGAGGAGAAAGACAACACTCCAGAAGACAACATTCCAGACGATCACGAACCAGATGATGGTTTTCTAAAGCTGGTGATTTTGCTGTGGTAAAGGTTTATGAGAAGCTAAAGCTCGATGATACTATTCACTACCCAAGTGCAAAAAAAATGTGAACATGATGATAAGTGAGAGTGTTTTATAAGAGAGCACATAAACAATGAAATTTTCAGAAACTTCTGAAGAATCGTTCTTACTACATGAGGATATTGTTACGAGACTGTTGGGTTTTATTAGGAGTTCGTCAGTACGCTTTAAGTAGGCCTAAGTTTCGGGCTCCTTCGTGGCTAAGCGGTTAGCGTACGCGCCTTTGGCGTGGGAGACCCGGGTTCGATTCGCGGCGGGAGCTCATGTGGTTCTGATTCCACGTTAATCAGTAGGTCCACTTCTCATGTAGCCTCGCTGCTGAACGGGTCGTTAACCTCAAAATCAACTCAACTCATGATAAGTTTCCCTGGAGATTTCAGTGGTTTAAATCTTATTCAAATATCATCAAAACTGTATGGTCGTTTGTACCTATATTGTGCATTGTATTGTTTTGTAAGTTTGTAACTTATGTAATATTGGTCTTATTGAACTTATATCTTGCAGGTATCAAATAAATAGTTCGTTTCAATAAATACGATGTTTCTTTTTACCTTTCCAATAGTATAAAAGAAACAACAATGAAAATAAAGTCATTGTTTCTATTCACCCCTACCCATGGGGTCAATAGAAACATTAAGAAAAATCAAGGCGAAGAAAAGTGGAATTGATAAATTAATATGACGTTTACAGAACTTCATTAGCATATTAAGACCTGTTTTTTGGAATAATCTGATACGCGAAATCTTTAACATCACCAGACTTATATACTCATATAGCCAAAAATGTGTTTCTATTCACCTCATTTGACGGGAATAGATTTAAGTAAACTGAACGTACTGTGGTATTCAAATAGACGGTCCTGGATGACAAGGGAAATCATGGCTAATTGGTTGCAAGCATTTGACAGAAAAATGGGAAGGGAAAAGAGGAAAGTAATTTTGTTCTTGGATAATGCCACTTTCCATTGCAACGCTACTTTAAGAAATGTAAAACTAGTCTTTCTCCCACCGAACACAACTTCGTGTTGTCAGCCCTTAGATCAAGGGATTATTTACAATTTTAAAGTTCTTTATAGACAGAAAGTGTTGAGACATATTTTGTTTCGTATGGACAGTGTTGAATCTGCATATGAGCTGGCAAAATGTATCAGTGTGTTGGATGCCATTCTGTGGATATCTTCGACCCTGAAGGAAGTATCCTCTACTACTGTGAGAAACGGTTTCCAAAACGCAGGATTTGTTTACAAGGATGACCACGATAAACTTATTGATGACAATGTCGAGAAACATGATCTAAATAAACGTGAACTTTGTCGTTTGTTAGAGCCATTTGGTGAATGTGAAGACTATGGTACTTTTGATGATGCACTTTACACTGAAGATATTTTAACTGATATCGATGAACTGGTACAAGATCTTCAGCAGGAAGAGTGTGATGATGAGGTCGAGAACGGAGAAGATGACGTCGAACCGAACTATTCTCCTCTTACAAGCAAACAAGCTCTTGAAGAAGTAAGAAGACTAAAACATTATTTTTTTAATCAGAAAAGATGAATCGGGGATCAGTTTAACATTTGCACTTGAATCACAAATTGAGAAGACAATGGCAAAGGGTATTGTAGTTCAAAGAAAGATAAAATTTTTTTTAAACCATCTGGATCTGCCCTAAAGTAGTTCAATGAAAGAACTATACGCTATGAAAGACAGTTCTCAAAAGCTCATACTGTATTAGTACTGTAGAAACAAGTTTGTGTTTTCAACAAATACACAGAAAATCGTAAGTACCGTATGATTCTATTACTAAAATAAAGATGTTGCCGTCCTAATTTGTGTTAATAGCTATATTACAGTGTTTATAGTCACCTTTATTCGTATTGCGTAGCATCCTAAGCTTTTCTCCGAATAGCGGACACTTCTCAATAACGGACACTTACGTTCCCCAATGGTGTCCGCTATATAGAAGTTTCAGTGTATATATATATATATATATATAATAGTGACTGTTTGAGACTTAATTCCTCTTGAACCACCCAACCTATTTCGATCAAATTTTCAACATAGATGAGGTTCCGGCCTGGGATAGTTTTTATCACTTCACTTTGACGAGACAACTTAGGAAAGGGGGAGGGGGACGGTGAGATATATAAAAATGATCGAAAATGACCGAAATTAAGTGTCGAATCCATAGTTTTCGGGGTCGCTAAGATGAACAGTAACACTTTCGATGACGTTTAAATTTAAATTCAGCCCCGCAACATGGAAGAGGGGGAGGGGGTAAGACTATAAAAATGATCACTATCAGAGAGCAATTCAGTAATAGTATAAAGTGACTAACTAACGGAACATGTTACTAATTTTTCTTATTTTAACCCAGAGAGGCTGGTAAATGTTTTTTTTTTTTTTTTTTTTTTTTTTTTTTTTTTTTTTTTTAATATGGAAACGTCAATGTGGTATGTTCTTTGAGACTAGAAAGTCTACTAGAAACAGAATTCGATATCTGTTTTAAACTAATTTTATTTCTATAAAAGTGATCCATATGTCAATGTGGAAGATCAACATGTCTTCATTTTTTATTTATTTATTTTTTTGGTAGGTGAACTAGAATGGCATTAACCCTATAGCATTACACTGACATTGTGTTAATGAGTGAGCAGTACCTGAGTAATTGCCGGTACTCAATTCCCATGAAGTAAAAACAATATCGAATTCGTGATTTCGGTGCTTTCTAGCCTCAAACAACATATCACATGCACCTCTTACCTGACTCAAGATGGTCATATGCCCTCTTAGGTACAGCTACAGCCCCACTTCCAACAGTCATAGAGCGGATTTCATTTCAATTCATGCAGTAATTTGTACAAAGTCTTGCAAGTAAAATATCTCTCAGTTGACGTTCACTTAGATTTAAATACTATGAATAATATTAATTACCTGTTATTATTTAGGCAAACATGTAAGCTATTACGTCAGTAATAACACTGGTAACTAAAACCACAAAACTATGTAACAAGATTACCGAGTGCAATCAACTAAATACATCGCAACATCTTTAATAACTACTTCACTTTTTATAGTACCAGCAAAAAAGCCAAAATCCCAATCGCCCGATCCTAACACACACCTTCTCCTCAACCATTTAATTTTTTTTTAATGGTTCAACCACATTTTCCATTCATCCTGTTTCTTTTTCCTCCTCAATTATTTGCTTTGAGACTTCTTGTTCAGGCACGTCTTCCATGGCTTATCTTCATCTGGTTCCTCTTTCCTCCTAGATTCTTTCTTTCTTGTACTGTCTAGCCACATAGTCTATGGTTCTTAGTCTTTATGCTGTCTCTGCACTGGTTTTCTTAGATTTCCTCCTATCCTTGTAGTCTTCCACTCTACATACTCTTGGTTTCTGCATATTCTGACCCTTGTTCGCTACTCCTATATTTAATCTTCTGCTCCTTGATTTGTCCAGTTTTGGTCGTTCAACTTTGATCCTACCACCACAGATACTTTAGAGTGCCTACTAATGGAATTATTTTGTTGTCTGCACCTAGTATCTTACTTCTGTTGATCCCAGCCCGCCAACTTCATTAGCTGAGTTGATTTCGGAATCACGGTTAGCGACGTTCCGATCTCCGATTTGAATGAAAATTTCCAGTTTTACGTCCCACTTACGCCGGCTAGGCTAAAGGGATCAGTGATGAAAAATTAATGAAATAATGGAATGAAGAAAGTGGGAGGAAACGGAAGAACCCCAAGAAAACCCGTGCACACGGTGTTTGTCCACCACTTGGTGCGAGCTGGGATCGAACCAGGGACCCCGCGCACTAGAGGTGAACGCTCTACTATTGAGCAACCACGATATTCAATATGAAATTGATCAATAAATTTGCAGTTGATCGTACCGGTAACCAAGTTTTATTTTATTTTATTTTTTTACTCTCCTTTAGTTTCATGGAATCTCTTCTTAAAGAAACACAAACCCATCTCTCTTCATCATCTTCCATTTCAATTCTTGACTTATTCTTCGAATATTTCTTTACGCTGTTTATCTGGCTTCCTGCTTATTACATCACCAGTCTCTAAATCAACTGATGAGGTATTTTCGAAATCAAACTTGCGGTAGAAATACTTGTTATCCCCTTCTGATGACAGCGTTTTATTATAATGTTTGCTTCGCAAAATGACAGCACATGTTCCGTAATTTTTATTACAGAGTTTATACAGAGAAGGTCGATTTGCGTATGTGTCCAATTTTACACCCGTACCCCTGACCACAGAAGCGACCGAACCAAGTGGTTAAACGCGTGCGCTATACCTGGAGGTCCATTCTATCGTTTGCCAAGCGAAACTGTGTATCGTGTGCATCATGGCTCCAAAGGTGAACCCTTTTTGGAAGGGCTACGTAATTGGACTTTTCCACGCCAAATATTCGGTTTCTAAAATTCAAAAGCAGTGCAAAGAAAATGGTTGTGCACTGGGTTCGACGACTGTCAAGAACATAATCAAGCAGTATAAAAAAGAAGACATACCAGGTAAGCATTCACCACTAACGGGTCGAGGAAGCGAGCATGTACCACAGTGACTCCACAAGTAGCTCAGAAGTTGCGGCGAATAGCCTTACAAGGAAAATCCTCCTCCGCAACGTGTGATGGCAGCTAGACTCCACATACCACAGTCAACTGTTAACCGCGCCCTGAGTGGGAAATTAAACCTCCGGAGGGTCTTTAAAAGTCATGGACATTACTTAAGTGCGGCCCATCGCCGTGAGAGAAAGACCAACAGCAGGCGCCTCTATGAACGCCATCCATCTGGGGAAAAGTGGAAGTTTGTTGCCACACTAGATGAAGCATGGGTGTATCTATCAGATTGTGGCAAAATTCGCTCGATAACTTACACTTCGCGAGATGCAAAAAGCCGTCCTGCGTTCATCCGTCATTGCAAAGCAACTTTCTCGAAAGGATTTATGGTTGTCGCCTGTTACTCTTATCAGGGCAAGTTAACAATTCGTCAGGTCCCTAAAAACTGTAAAATCAACTCTGCATTTTTTCAGAACATATACCGACCCCAATTTATACAGAAGATCTGCCTCGTTTGTATGGGCATGCCATAAAGCAAGTGTCTGTGCATATGGATAAGGCCTCCTCACATACATCTCGTTCTACCCAGAACGTTCTGAAGCAGATGGAGACAGACACCGGTATTCGTGCTATTCCATTTCATGATATACCAGTGAAATCACCAGATGCCAGTCCCATGGATTTCTGCGGGTTTGGTCTACTGAAAAGGGCACTTTCTTCTTGTCGTGTCACTACTCTCTGGGGCCTGTGGAAAGCCTGCCGGGAGGAATGGGAAAAGATTCCACTTCCTGTACTTCGTCGTAGTCTTCTACAGTGGAAGTTACGGTGCAGGGTTATTGCCAGAACACATGGCCATCACATTGAGGCCAACCGATGGTGTTCCCATGGATTTTCATACTGTTAGTGCTATTTCAAAATTGGACACACATACGCGGATCGACGTTCTGTATAACGAATTTTTATCCCTCAATGAGCTCTCGTGGCTGTATAATCAGCATATCTCTCATCAGCGTGGGAGACACGGGTTCGATTCCCGGTGGGAGCTCTGGGGTTTGATTCCACGTTGAACTGTTGATACGCGTCTTATATAGCCTGGCTGCTGAAAGGGACGGTAAGCTCAAATCAAAAACTTATCCAACGTAAGCGAATCACCACGTACGACACTTCGTGAATTATTAAAGGGAAACTTCAATAGTATAAATATTTCCCTCGTTCTCCCCGTAGGTGCTGAATTTTCTAAAACGCTGAAACATGTATTCTCTCGTTTCAAATTAAAGACTTTATATACCGATTTTCAAATCTTCACATTTGACTTTTTTTTTTATTATTTAGGAGTTCATATAAAGAATTTCACGTCTTTAACTTAAGCTAATCCCTTCATTTGACCCTAAATAAATAAAATAAAATAAAATAAAAACAAAAAAAAAACAAAAAAAAAACGGAAATTTCAAAATAACAGAAATTGCTCTTTCCTGAGTTAGGAGCGGAATTTTTGAAAATGTTGAAACATGTATTCTCTTATTTTTATTTAAGACTTCATATAAAACGAATTTCACATATCCAACTCTGACAAACCCTTACATCAGTATTTTGGTTCAGGCAAATTAGTACTTTTCAGGGTAATGCAAAGAACTCAAGCAAGTAAAAACTGGTGAAAATACTCAATAAAATGTCCCGGGTGACATAAGTCCCCGGAAATCCTAGTGGAGGAAATTCTTTTTTGTGACATCAATATGGCGACCGTTGGCAAACTAGTTACATAGAGAAAATAACATTACTTCCGTTACGGTTCAATGTAGAGAAGTAATTTTAATGTCACTTATAAAGAACGAAGACAAGACAGTGGTTTATGTAGAGAGAATTTTGCATAAAACAAATACACTTAAAAGATATTTAGCTTTAAATTTTAGAATTTAGAAAAATATTTATCCTCTTCAATTTTGAATGTTAAATTTCTCATGATGACGAATGTAATAATCTGACCTGAAATAATCCTAAAAGAATATTATGTAAGCTTTTTTATGGTACCTATATATTTACAGTATTTAATAAAATAACGGAGTAATTCGATTTTAT
This sequence comes from Thermobia domestica, assembly GCF_964235325.1. Lineage (NCBI taxonomy): Eukaryota > Metazoa > Arthropoda > Insecta > Zygentoma > Lepismatidae > Thermobia > Thermobia domestica. Next base: position 248,722,231 of record NC_137464.1, read on the forward strand.
ATCCAACAATTTGCGGTCGAACGTGTAAATGGAGCACATCAAATCAGATGATTGTCACTTAGTGATATGACAAACCAGTTCCTCTGCTGGTACTAGCTCATTCACTTCGGCACCAATACGGAAGTAGTTCAAAAGTGTCACTTAGTTTCTTAACTGATTGTCGAATTTGGTCTTGGAGCAGTGCTATCAAGGCAACACTGTTGCCGCTATGAAAAATACTATTTCGTTCATTGAGTTCCCAGGCTTTCTAATAGATGGCATTGATGTTGCTTCCTACCAACTTCAATGTATGGGGTGGTTCGTGATCGAGGTTCTGTTAGATTATCAAGAACAAAAATCTTGCAATATATAGTGGTCGCTAGTCTTAGCGTTGCCAGGGCTATAGATTCAGCTGTAGATCTATAGATTTTTCATAGAAGAAAATAAAGAATTTTTGGTTATTGTCTACTCATTATTATTATTATTGTATTGAAAAATAGTATATCGTTCATTATGTTCCGATCGAATCGTTGCTAAAGTAAGGAAAACGGAGGACAGACACAGTGGATTTCTTTCATTAAAAAAAAAAAAAGTTTCAAGCATCGATTGATGCATGAAAAGTACCTGGATGTTGAGTAACAAAGATTTTCTCCGTTCCTTTCCGTCCTCTCTTTTGAATGATCTTCAAGAGCTTTTGAGGTTCTCGGTCATTTTCGATGTGTGTTTCTTCAAGTATACTTCCAGGAGTTTCTTCCCGGAGTTGGCCAAGCGTTACCCCCTTCCGGAACAAAAAACCTACTTGTCGTAACAGTTCTTTGTGAGTCTGAGCCGCTCCGACGCCATCTGTTAGCGACCGGCTGAACTACGTCCAGGCTAGCGACAAACACGTGGTCAGCGTGCTACGTCGCTGTCTCTAATAGGCGTATCAGAAGTTTTAAATTGCAATTACCTGTATATGTCTCTCTTGTGCAGGTCACTTCTAGTGTTGCTCACGAGACGAGAAATAATGTCTCGTACGTTTTTGTAGAATTTTCGTCTCGTATGTATTCTCGGAAAGATTTTCTCGTCTCGTATTGTTTTGTAAATTTATGTACAAAATTTATGCCTTAATTATCTTTTTAATTTAATCTAGAAGTTACCTTACGCGTCAAGAGAAATTCACAAAGAGTGTGCTGTAACAACATTTCAACCATTCTTATTATTAAGAGACCGGAGTTTTACGAAATTATTATTATTATTTTTACCAGACAGAGAAAAAACTTGACATCTCTAAGTTTTGATACACACAGACTCTATTGCCCATGAGGAAAAATTTTCATATTTCAAAATATATTAACTAAAGGTACATATTTTACAAATACTTCATAATTTGTTTATATTTTAATGTTTTATGCCAAAGTTGTCTTAATTATAAAGATTTTCGGGGAAACGCCAATTTTATTTTACTAGTTATTTACTTTTGCTCTTTGCGCTTTTGTAAGCATTTATGCTAAAAATACGAAGTGATACGAAAGATGCCCAAAGCTGGAATTCGAGATTCGTGCTCTGACCTTACATATTACCGTATAGATGGGTATGGATGATATTACAAACGATAATATTACAACAATAAGTAGTTATGTGTCAAATATTTCTTTAGCAGTGTGTGCAGTGCAAGTTATTGAGACTTTCAAATGATTAATATCGTTGTAATTATTATCTCACATTATGTTCAACTAGAAATATTAGATTTTGTGGTTTTATAATACTTTAAAAACTTTTTTTTTTTTAAATTTTGTATTTAAAGTTTTACTTAAGATTTAATGATTTCGGATATTTCAACAAATGGTGTTCTTAAACTATATCAAATCCTTTATTTTCTTTCATGTTTCTTATAGTCTTTTCCAAATTTATATTACATATATTTTCGAATATTTTAACTAAATATCACATTGAAGTTCTGGGTCAAATTGAAAGTAATTTAACAGATTTGACGCAAATTCTCTGCAAGTTAGCACACTAAGATAGCATAGTGTACGCATTTTTCTTATTCGGTCGAAACAAATTTAGTATCGCGCCCTGTGTGTAGGAAAAGCAGTGGTTGCTTCATTTCACCAATCCAGTTGAAAAAGTTGAGAACTGTATATCTGAGATGTTTGACTTCTACCTACTTTTAAGAAGAACGTTTCTGAATGGATGGGCAAGCGTAACAAAAAGATGATGATCCACATCTTCACCCACAAAACACACACACATCGTCCGCACCACGTGGCGTAAACTCCACATAAGTGTGACAATGAAGCTATCTGGATCACAATCTGCCTGTTTCGCTGGACATCGGCATCTGCACGTCTCTGTGTTATTAGACGCGCTTTGTTGTGAACGTTGGTATGAGCTTCTCTTGATGCAGTGATATAATCATGTTCCCCTAGAACATTACGTCTGCACACTAATCTAGTCTTGATTAACGCAAATGTTCAGTTGATTTTCTGTGTGGAGTGTTCACAACCATTGAAGACAACAGTAGTTATCGCTGTAGTGTGTTAATATGTAAGATACATTCAGATGGTACATATCGTTATAAAGTAACGCACTGAGAACACACTACTGTGTAAAAGATTATCTCCATCAATAGACAGTGCTTTGTTGTCATTCTTCCGTTACTGGTAGATTCTGCTTTGACTATATAACTGATGTTTTTTTTTCTTTCTTTTCCGTATGGACACATTGTCAAACAATGATACAGATAAGAGGATAGTTCATACTCCAGGCATTCAGGAAGCTTTTCATCTCATTTTATGACATAGGGGACCGCGGTGACTCGTGGCGGAGCGCTCAACTCTGGTGCGTGAGATCCTTCGTTTCATTACAGCTCGCGGTAAGTGAACTCTGGTCAACAAGCATCAGCTGCGTGGGTTTTCTTGGAGTTCTTCTGTTTCCTCCCAACTTCGTCGTTTCACTATTATTATCCATCTCTTCATCACGTCTATTATTATGTCTCCCTTAGCCTCGGTGCATAATCATAGGACTTTAAAAACTTTAAAAAAGTAGTATGCGGTTAAGGTGTTTCGAACTGTTAAGTGGCATAATTTCATCTGAAAGTGGAAATACTTTGTCCTTTTTCTTCATGTTTACATCACCGGAACTAGTTGCTGCCACTCTCTGCGTCAGTATCTTTTTCAACATCGGTACAGTCACGTTAACTCCACACCACGACAATGAAACTGTCTACATCACGATCTCCCTGTTTCGCTGATACATCGGCATTTGCAAGTCCACCAGTCACTCCCGATGCAATGGACTAAATTCTTGCAGATCGCAAAATGGGGCGTGCAGCCCAAACGGCCTTACAAACTTCTCCAAATCACTGTCATCTCGAGGTCATCGAAATTCGCGTAGCTTAACGTGCATAGAAAAATTGTGAACTATTCTTCCAGACCAGGGAGCAGCACTCATGAATAGTATTCAAAATAGACACTGAAAGTATTCGCCGTGACCAGTGAGTCCTCTACATGTTAAACCTCCTCCTTTCTTCACAGATCTCATTACCGTCTGCTGTTCTGTCTAATCAGACCACACCCCAGACCAAAATTTATCCGTAAGTTTGATGTGAAATTCATTCCTGGCAAATTACTTAAATTCTTGTGGCGTTCTCTCTTTCCGGAGGCTGGCTATCTGCCGCAAGTACAGATAGCTAGGTTTTTATAAGAAAGGTGCCTAGCTGCGTGGAAAGAAGAAATATTTCAGCAACATATACCAGACGCAGTGAACTATCTTTGTCATTCAGCTCGAATGAACTGGCGAAGAATACTGACTTCATAACTTACTTATGTGCTCACAAATCCTTGCAGAATCTTTTTGACCTGTGATTTTATGCTCTAGATTTTTGTGTTTTTTTTTTTTTTTTTTTTTCATCATCCTCTAACAAATGATTTTAATCATACGGTTTTGAGATGCGTATAGTATCAGTTCGGTGAAATGATAATTCTCAAATCTGAGATTTAATCCAGAATGATCATTGATAAAGCAGTGTGTGTAAGATGATGTGATCACAACGCTCTAGCATATGCATCCCCACTCATCATATATTTTACTGTATTTGTGGTGTGTTTCACAGGTAGGACGACCATACGTCCCGTTTTAGGGGGGCGTGTCCTTGTCGTCTCGTCAGTAGATGGAAAAAAGTAGTATTTGTCCCGTTTTATGCACGTGAAAGAAGTAAAAACAAACTCCTTGAAAAGGTATTAATAATTGATAACAACAAAGAGGCAAGATTCCCGGCATTAAACGTGATCTATAGTTCACAGTTCTGCTCGAAAGGCAGCAGAAGTTTAAGCAACTGCTTGTTTGTTGACCAAACTTCAACGTCTTTCCTTTTTCGTACGTATCGAATTACTTGACTCCGCCCTGTAAAGAGAGGAGGGAGAGCTCTGATAAGAACAAAGGTAGACCTAGAAGTTCAGGGTTGCTAATTCAGCACCAGTAGAAACCCTAGCCACATTCTTTTCACTTCTAACCACTTTATAGCCATTTCTGACTTTCTTTAGTTCAAGGGTCAACTTCCCACCCAATGTATCAAGGATTCCAGCTAGGGCAAAGGTGCAAATGCAGGAAGCATCATGTCCTGTTATATTGTAAGTTAAATGCTATTTATACTTTATAGCTTATATATATATATATATATATATATATATATATATATATATATATATATTATATTACAATATAAATGTATTAGGTATTGCTAAGGTAAACAGCAACTAATTTACGCAATGACTTATTTCTCATGATTCTTAGAAAGCCAGAACCTGTCCCGTTTTCAGCTGAAAATTTTATGGTCACCCTACCCACAGGTCATCTTGCCTAGTGCCGTCCATTATATATCCGACGGCTCGTACATATGACATCCACAGATGAAAACTATTTAGACTGAGAATTAATTTTTACATTTTGCAATTACCCCTGCACTAATCTCACTGGCTTTGATATACAAAGGCCAGTCGAATGAAACAACGTACATGGACTGGCCGTTCTTATGATATCCCTCAGATGCGTTTCGAAGAACTGAGTAGATGGCTTCTGGCCTGGTTGGGTAAAGATTGACAAAAGGTAGGGTAATAATAAATGACTGTTCGTAAGACTGGTTTCTGGTTTAAATATTTATAAATCCATTTCACACACGCACACACCAAACTTTACCAGTTTTCAGTAAACCATAATATGTACTAATATGAAAGCACAAATGGGGCGATTTATATAGCATAACGAAGAAAACACCGTTCTCTTTAGATCTGTTTAAAGCCAATTCTTGACATTCTCCGTCGTTTATGAGAAATTTAAGTTGAAAAACAAATATTTTTTTCCCTAAATTTTAGGATTTAGAACCAAATATCTTTAAACGTACGCTCTACATGTAAAATTGTTCATCTACATAAAACAATCTCTTTTGTTGTTTAAAAAGACACCAACCAGTTTTTATTATTATTATTATTATTTATTTATGCTCAACTGTGACAAAGATATCGCTGTTTTAGTCCTGGATTAGTCTGTTTCATTTGCACGCTCGACCGCAAATCGTTGGATACAGAATCGACTTACTCGCTTAGTTTATAAGATACAATAAACATAAAGCCACATTAAGAAAACTTAAGACATAATGCTCTTCCATGATTATTTCAGGTCAAATTTTTATATTGCTTATCAATTATGAAAAATTTAAAGTTCGAAATTTAAGAATTTAGAGCATTTTTTTCTTCAAGTCCGTGTGTTTTATGAAAAATTGTCTCTATATACAACAGTCTTGTCTATATTCTTTAAAAACACATCAAAATTACTTCTTTACGTTGAAACTATAACGAAGAGATCATTATCTGGGTAACTCGTATGGCCATGGCTGCCATACTTGAGTCACAAAACATTTTCTCCGCTGTGATTTCCGGGGACTTTTAGTATGTCACTTTCGGGACTTTTCTGAGTATTTTTACCCATTTTTATTTTTGTCTTTCTTTTTTAATTTTCAGTGCTAATTTCCCTTAACTAACTTCGTGAATAAACGGAAATTTTAATATTGAAATTGCTTTCCCCCCGACCACAGTCACACATTTAGGAGCGAAACTGTCAGAAACTGAAATATGTGTTTCCTTATTATTTTTAAAAAATTGTATTATTATTATTTTTATATTTCCTATATTTCTCTTTCTGATTAAACGAAGAAAAGTTTAGTATTTTTGAAATGTCCTTATTTACCACTTTTGAAGCGGAATTTTCTAAAACGCTGAAAGTATTTCCTTATTTTTAAATGAAGGTTTGCATGTTGAGCTTCATTTTTCGAATTTCAAGTATTCATGAGATAAACGATTTTTGGCAAAAAAAAAAAAAAAAGTCTGAATCCCCTTTAGAATAAGTATTGCCTAAAATCCTTCCTTACCTCTTGCTTTCGTGACGAAATGAATATTCTATCCAAATTCCACGTGTTTACATATAGCAGTATGGCCTGGGCGATGATGTGTGACTTCTCTTTTATATAACATATGGATTTTTAACGAACTGGGCTGGCTCAGGTTTCGTGTTTATGAGCATACGAGGACAAGGTGAAAAGTTCTTGGCCTTGGACAGATGGGGTCAATATCTATACGATTTTGTTTTTATTACGTCGATGTAAGTTTCGTAATAACGTAGGTCAAATGTCAACTTTAACGAATAATTCTGTTTATACGGCTTTAGAAAGTAGACGTGTTGCGTGTTTCGTGCAAATTGATAAACTGGAATACAGTGCCGTTATAAAATGCTTTGTTTCGGACAGTTTCAAATGAAATTTCTAGTTTTACGTCCCATGGTCATTGCAATATCTCCGCGCTGCACTGGGCAGGAAAACACCAACCCACCTCCGCGATGCTTAGGGCAGGAAGTACCAATCCACTTCCGGTGCTGCTTCGGGCAAGAGGTCTAACTTCTTAAAAAAGGAACTACTGATTTCTAGCATATTACTTGTATAAAATTTCTTGTAATAAAAAATTGAGTTAAAAAAACAAACCAATGTACCATCTCTACCATTACATTACATTATGCACCAAGGCTAACGGAGACAGTTGTGATAATGAATGAAATCTATATATATAAAAGAGAACGTACAAATCCTTTGTCCGCTCATCACGCTAATACGGCTGAACCAATTTCTTTTATTTTTGGGGGGTTATTAGGATTTGGACCCTAGATGGTTTTTATCATATCACTTTAATTTTCAATTACCAGTGTCTTGAGATAATTGACCATTCAGGTGTCCATTACGTACAAATCCTTTGTTAGTTCATCATAGGTATAAAAATAAACGTATGTATATGCAACCCGCATGACCGTGTCACTCGGCGGGTTAACATAAATGACAGGCGTTATAATGGTTTTTATCATATCACTTGAAAGCGAAAAAGTAAAAATTATCTAAGTAACAAAGTTTATTGCGTTCGGGGGTGACCGCAGCGAAGCGGGGCGGGTTAACATAAATGACAGGCGATATAATGTTAACATTTACTGCAATCTTCTATGGTTTTTATCATATCACTTGAAAGCGAAAAAGTAAAAATTATCTAAGTAACAAAGTTTATTGCGTTCCGGGGTGACCGCAGCGAAGCGGGGTGAACGCTGCTAGTGTTGGAATGAAAAAAAGTGGGAGAACCCCGAGAAAGCTCATGCACACGATGTTTGTCCACCACACCTGGATTTAGGGCTCTACCACTGACACACCGCGACCCCCTTTGAGCCGGCTTATAGCAAACGCAAATTCATCCAAAGTTGGTGAAGGTTTATAAGGACTGTGCTCATTAATTTGCAAGTTAATAATAATAATAAAAAAACGGTTGAACTAAAATTTGGCTGTACATCTCTTGAAGATAATCCAGGTGAAGAACGGTCCAAAACTGCAAACAAAAGATGAAAACTCTAAAAGTGCACAAAATAGTATTTACCGATCGACGGTTAAAGGCATAAGATGTCGTTGACGCCATAGGAATATCAGAAGAAAGAGTACGGTACTTTTTACATGAACTAAATATGAGAAAGCTTTGTATAAAAGATGGTTGCGGTATTTGTTAAAAGCTGACAAAAAACAAATGAAAGAACTAATTTCTCAGTAATGTTTGGACAGTTTTAGAAAGAATACAACTGATTTTGTTTGCAAGCGAAACAGCAATTAGTGCAATGGGTGGAAGATGGTGGTCCTGAATCAAAAAGGCTAAGTCGATTTCATCTACTGGAAAGCTTATGCCAGTGTTTTCCGGGATGCAGAAAATTTCTTTTCTTACCGATTATCTTGCAAAGGGTAAACACTAACAGGGGAACACTACGAAAGTCTTCTGTACCAATTTGATTTAAAAAATACCTAAGACTTTTTTTTTTTTTAAATCATCAGGACAGGACAATACGCTTTGGCAATGGCAAAACTGAGGTATTCGAAGTACGAATTATTGGAACATTCACCACATTTACCACATCTGGCATATTCTAATTTCCACCTACTCTCAAATTTAAGAAAAATTTGTGACTGAAAAACTTTTAGAGCTCAATGTAGTAGTTATGGTAGCCATATACGGGCATGTTGTAGACCTTCCAGAATCGCACTTCATAGATATAACCTATTCACTGGGAAAACGTTGGAAAAAACGCACTGACCTAAAAGGGGACTACGTAGAACACACCAGGCCGGTAAGTTTTCACCTTGCCCTTGTATGTATCAGGTAATCTAAAAAGTATTGAGCCTCTTGCGTACCAGATACCGTTATGTCCCAAACCTCAGGATATGAGTCGCAACGTGTTGATCCAACTCATTCGACAGCTGAAGCTAGTAGATGTGCAAAAGGTGTCGGAACTTTAAGTGACCTTATCTTCTACTAGGAAACTATTCAAATGATAAGCATAGTTTCATTTCCTCATAAACTTATTGTTATTTATGAAAGTATTAAAATAGTGTCGGAGAATTTGATAACCTTTTTTTAATATAAACGCTAGTACTTTGGGTAAAGATTTTATCCCATTCATATTATTTAATCATAACCCCTATCTTCTATAGATTTGAATGTATGGACTCGATATATATATATCCCTCAGGACATTACTACCTGTCTAACCTTTCAATTTTGTACAATTAAAAACAATCACCATACTGCCGAGTCGTAATTATTTCATAAATTATATAGATTTTTTAAGAAAATAATTTACAGTCATCATGATACTCTTGCCTACATATAAAATATGGTATCAAACTTACAATTTATCACGGAAATAGTTATGAGTATTTCTTCAGTTACGAATATAGAATGAAAAGAATAGCTAAAGAGAAAAAAATGAAAGTGACTATACATAGAAATGGTGAAATAAAATTAAATGTTCAGTTTAACGTCTCTATGGTTGTTCTTTAGGCTAGAGAATGTTGAACTTTAGCTTAGTATCCCATTTCAGCAATGAAGCTATACGAAACAGGACCTACTGTTTAAAGAGGGATCAGAATCACTATACGATTTTGTATCGGAGGCATATCCCACCGGAACCATGCATGTTAACCCTTCGTCACGAAGAGGCACTAAGCTAAAGCACGTGACTAATAAATGGCAGTATATAATCTCGATGAATTGGTGGACTGATAACGTGCGAGGAAACTGGACGACCAGAGAAAACAAAGACACGATGCCATCCCCCAAGACCTTAAATCAAACTAGAATTTCCTGCACAAAGGTAAACCCTCTACTACTAGGGAACCGTGACTATTTGGAAATAGTATTTTAACTGTAATATCTGGTTTCCAAGAACTATATCTTGTTTACTCAAATTCTTAGTTCAAGATATTTTTCCGTGATGCAATTTCTTAAAATGTTATTTTACAATAAATCATTAGCGAGACACACCATGTGAACGCCTCGTAAGAAAGTGGAATGTGTGTCTTGATTCCTACAGACAATCAGATACATAGGTAGAGTGCAACTTTCGGAATTTGTATAGTAGACAAGCTCCTTTCAGATCATGCATTCATGCATGGCATAGTGCACTCAAGAGAACTGGTAATGTTCATCAAACACCAAGGACTGGTAAACCTAGTACCAATGCAAAGGATTTTGAAGAGATACGACAGACGTTCTAAAACAGTCCTAGCAAATAAATTTTAGAATTGCCGCCACGCAATTGAATATACCACCTTTCACAATCCATATGGTACTTCGCAAGATATATGACTGTGTGTGTACAAGGTGCAGTTTAGCATCTGTTCAATCAAGAAAAATTTTAGCGAGCTGCCTTTGCTATAGAGATATTCCAGTGATGAGGCAAATTCAAGGTCTTTGGTTTGTTGAATCGTTATACGAATACCGGAATTGAAGGCGCTACGTATTACATGAGACAGAAGTTCCAAGAATACGTCACTGGTCTATTTTTCTTCTGAAGTCCATCCAGTATAGACAACATTTACGTAGACATACTCACTAATTAATGCCATAACTAGAGGACTTTCAATTCGATGTTCATTTTCAGCAGGACAGTACTCCGTACTGGGTCACAGAAGCATGTGAATTACTCGACATTAAGTTCCCTCATAGGTGGATTGGACGGGATGGTCCAATTTCATGACCATCTTGATCAACTGGCTTTACCACCAATGGACTTCTTCCCTCGGTTGCGTTAAGGACTGTACACCGTAAAAAAGTTGGGGACATAACAGTACTCAAGCAACGAATACGCAATGCATTGTAGTAAGAAACCGAATTCAGATTGGATATGCTCCGTTCAACTGACTACTCACATTGAGGTGCACAACTAGGATGAAAAAAAAAAAAAAAAAAAAGTATCTCTGCATCATATACAAAAACCAATTTAACATTAACTTAGAATCTACGTCATTAAAACTTTAAATTGTGAACTATTTATTCGACACCCTGTACTACTACTAAAAATATTCATATTATTCGGCGGGAGTTCATGTGGTTCGGATCCCACGTCTCAGACTCGCTGCTGAACGGGACGCTGAACTCAAATTAAAATCTTTCTTATGGAAGTTCTAAAAAGCTTGGCACACACTTCTTTGCTGTTTGAGGATAGTGATTGCAAGTATGGCAATTTAGTAAAGAACCTCCACGACACTTGCTATAATTTTAGCATAATTATTAGCTATGTCACTCCATATTACCAACACAAAATCACAATGTTAAATAATAAATAGGAACTTCTCTTTCCTATTGCAATCTTCTACAAAGAAAGTTAGAATTTGCTCCTTAACATAACTGGTTGATAATCCTGTAAATAATGTAAACTGACTTTCTTTTGTTACAGAATATACTTAGCTGGAAAGGAAAGACAATGATATAAAGGGCTCACTTGTAATATTGGAGGTCCCGTTTAAGAATCAATGCTCTATTTTTATTACAAAACCCTTGCATTTTAAAATACCAAAGACTACTCACTTTCTCCCATACTGCATTCTGAATTTATTGAACGATCGATCGTCAGACAAAATTTTCATTCCTTTCTTAAGAGCATTTCGTTCCCTGTGTCTTACACGCAAAGCAACGAAAATTTCATTATTAATGGTTGTTCAATAAATTCGGAATGCAGTGAACAACTAATAGGCTTGTTTTACATATAAACTGAGAAAGAGTAAGTAGTAGCAATTTTTATCATTATGAGGTTAACGTCGTTTTAAATATAATCGCAAATACAGTAAAAAAATCTTTCCTCTTTAAACATAAATTGGAATGTAAATAAACGAATTAATTAGGAATTACTTCAGGTCAAAAAACGGTGTAGTGACATCACCAATGAAGTGGCACACGGTAGACAAGTAAATTAACGTCAGTATAGGTACACTGTTATAGGTTGGCTAATATAGAGAAAATTTTGCCACAAGAGCCAAATGGTTGTCCGAAATTGTTAAATGAAATTCATCTTGCTGGAAACTTCGATATTCTTCACGAACTGGGGCATATACCGTCGTACTTACACGAGTAGATTCTGAGTACATGTCTTACTTATCCACAACACAAATCAAAATTTGAAATTTATTTTACATTTTTTGTTCAAACGATAGCAAAACAAAGAGCCTGACTCAAAATATAAGCAATTACCAACATACAAGAACAATTTTACCTCAAAATAAATTTGAATGATGCAGAAGAACCCGAGTTTTACCAGAAGCCTTAAAAATGCCAATGTATCTATTTTATATTTAGAGCTAACGCAAAGTTGAATTTCTACTTTTACTTGATATAAGGACAATTTAATGAATTACTCAAAAATCAGTAGAATCTAGGAGGAAAAATACCCATGCACTTACGCTTTTAATTCCTTGTGCACTGATTCTAAGCGCAACTCGTCCTTAGGAGAAATTGATTAAAATTCAGGAATTTTTTTCAAAAGATTTGTTTTATTCGCACTTTGAGTTTTGAACCGAAGCACAAGGATCTAAGTACTCTATTTGGAACGGTATGGTGAGTACATGAACCAGTACTTTCTGATGCGTTTCAGTGCATTATTATTATAGAAACTAATTTGTCAACCACGAAAGGAATTCTTCGCAAAATAAATCTAATGTGCTTCGCGTTTTCTTGTTACCGAATTTCTACACTGCACTCTTTAAAATTATTATTATTGATATTGTAACACCATAATCTTGAAAACACACTTTAACATACCACTTAAATTGTTCCCAAAAATAAAGATGTATTGGTAATGTGTACTTATTATCAAAATAATGGAAACACTCCTGAATGCAAGACGTAAGCTAGATGTTTCCAATAATGGTCAGTACGCCAAAGTATGCCCAGAGAGCTCTTTTGCATGTCCACGCCATTTTCACAAATTAGGTACTTTCTCGAACAAGAAAATTCGATTAAATACCGCAATGTAGCTTCCGGCCCACGAGCGTATTTGAAATCGTTAACGAAGCCAGCACTATCTGACAAGTTCAAGATCTGGAGACGTAAGCTCTGTAAGTTATACTGAACATCCGTTGCACTGCGATTGTCTTGTGTTAGTGTTACTTCAATAACAGTACGGAATGTACAATAGACCAAACGTAAGTGGTGCAAAATTGAGACCTGTCTTCCAACTACGACAAATTTTGGGTACAGCAGTTAGTTAGAGCAGGGGTATCCAACACTGCTAGTGTGTTAGATGCATTGCAAGCAACATTATTTGAGGAACATCTGGATGAACTCCAACCAAGGTTAGCTGGTTCAAACCAGGTGTTTAAAAAAAGTTTTAAAGGAAAAAAAAATTACAAGAAAAAAATGCCAAATAATAATGTGAACTTCATGGTAATGTTAACACGTACCTAGAAAACACGAACGTAAGTGATTTGTTGAAAACAAATATTTTCTGTATATGTATGAATGATCCAGAGCCAGAGTGAATTAAAATGATGCGTATCTTGATTCACTTCTTTTGTTAAATCAAGATAAATTAAGTAACCGCATTTCTTTTCTGGCTCAGTGAACTAACTTGCATTAAATTAGATCTTCTGTACTCTGTAGTCTTTTGAAATTGTCCACTTATTTTCATAATACATAAACTCCGTTCAGTGATTTCATTTCTTCAGTTAAGTATCTTTTGTCCTTCTGAAGTGACTTATTCAGAAGTACAAGGTGGGCCATATTGATGGGGTATATTTATATTATGAATACTGTAAGCAATAATAGTCTTGCATGTTGTTCATATAGCTTAACAGGAGAGTAAGGATCTGGGTTATTGATACGTGTTTCTTTCATTATTGCAGGGAATCACCGTGGTGTGACTGCCGTTGAAATTCCGTATGTCGTGGAGGGGTTCATCAGTAGTGGAAGCTCCATCATCACAGCACGACAGCATTTCAAACATCTTAAACGGGTAACACCATCCCGAAAGGTCATACTGTGTGCTGTTCACAACTTTTGAGAGATCGTAAACCTGAACAAAAAACAGTTTCTGTGAACCAGGGGCGGATCCAGGACGGACTTCTGGGGGGGGGGGGGTTGTAATACTGCTACTTAGAGCTACTTTTAAGAGTTCCAAACTCTGGGATGGGTTTTATTTATATATAAAATAGAATTTTTTTTCTTCTGGGGGGAACGATTGCCCCGATCGCCTTCCCCCCCTCGTGGATCCGCCACTGCTGTGAACAAAAAGACAGTACCAAGCTTACTATCTGGTGTAAAGTATATCATTCCTTTAACAGAACACATATGACGACACCGTCACAGTTACTGTTAAGCGGTACAACAAAATGTTACAAACATTTTTCATTCCAGAAATGAGACTGCTTTTGCTAAGGGACATGTGGATGCAATAGGATGGTGCCACTAGTCGTACTGCAGTAGTGTCAATGACAATTTTTTCAACTACACTCCCTGAGCCGACTCACCTCCAGATTCAGTGTATTTGTCACCCATATTCCCCGATCTAACTCTACCGGACTATTTCCTGTGGGGTTATCTAAAGGAGAAAATGTACACAAAGCCCACTACCATTAATGAACTGAAGGACAGCATCCTACGGGAGATAGTAACATCCCTGCACCAAACTATTCTGATTGTTCTCGCCAAGGGGTGCCCATCTAAGGGATGTAATCTTCAAACACTGAACATAGTGCAAAACTTTCATCTTTGGCAATGAGTTTCATACAGTTCGTAATAAATGTTGTATTTAACACGCTTCACAAATGCATTTTAAATGTGCCCCATCAATATGGCTCACCCTGTACACAAGATCAGTACTGCATATTTCTATCAGGTGTCCTCCGTGAATGAGTATGTACTCATTACGTTTGTAATCCAGGTTCAAGTGGAGAATAATTTCTCTCGGGTGTGAATCGAGTGATGGTTCGGTTCTTACTTTCAGCTGTAACTCCCATCCTTCATAACCTCGCCCTTATCTTCCATTGAGTTATCATTATACAACCTCCTATTATATAAGGACGTTAAGACCAAACAAACATACTTCTATTCATATGTAATCCATATTTAGCAAGCTATTTTAAAAACATTGGTTTTAACTAACAAATAAAAAATACAGGTTTCAATCAACCCTGACTTCAACACTTCCTGTGGCCCGCTGAATCTCCCGACTTCCACGCTATTGAAAATTTATCAGTTTTAAAATGACGAATCCAAGGCGCCGCGATCGCTGACGCAACTGAGTACTGCACAGCATGAAGACTGTTACAGAACTCGATTCTGCGACGAATACAAGCTCCACTACAGATTAAAATGATCCAATGTCTATTAATCAGCGTAACAGCACTATTAAGGTGTTTCCATTATTTTGGTAATTATCTGTATATGTCCGTTCGTACGAGACAAAGATAAATTAGTCGAGAAAATAAGGCATCAGTGAACCACGTTAGTTCATCTTACTTTTGAAGTAAACTTTGTAAGTTGCTAATCTTAATACGACATTGGGATAGTAATTTATTAATAGAAGGTTTAGAAACAAAGATCACGCACAGTTTCAATGACGACGATACTTGGGCTTTACAGAACTACCGATTCTAATACAAAATAACTACTGTTCAGTGCTTCCTTCACGAGTTACTACGGAAATAATTTTAAACAAAAACTGAACGTACTTATTCACGCATTGAAATAGCACAAAACTCTACACACAAAAATGAAAATTTTCCTACTTCATGCACACGGACACCTGTTTAGTAGAACTTGAAAACTAACGGGACCTCCAAACAACGCGTTTCTCGATGAAACAGAATGGGAAAAGCTAAAAAGGAATCTATTTAAAACAAAATCATTATAACCACGATGTACAAGCTTCTTAATTTAAATTAATTGTTTAACTTACTCACTTATCACCCATTGTATACCTTCTGATGTTCCATCCCACTCAAACCTAAAAAAACAAATTTTTCTAAGAACTTGAAGATGACATGGCAATCCAATACACAACACCTTAAAGATATTCTTTCAATGATAAGTTTGATCCATACCTTGCAGCTTGCCTCCCCTGAAAAATCTTAACATTCAAAACAAGCAGAAAATACACTAACAATACATATCCTTCTTATTCAATTTTCTAACTACACATCAAGCTTCGCATATAAGGATCTTCAAATTATAAATCACTTTTCCATCACCATCTGACAAGTATAAATCCCTTGTTTCCAACACTAATTACTGTTTGTATCACGACATTACTTGCAGTTATGCGTACCGTGAAGGGAGGGTAGAGAAGAAGAAAGTTTATAGAATGTTGTTTTTATTCTGAAGTACAGATATAAGCTAGTACTTTTTCCCCCTTTTTTAAATGAAACTTATACTTCCTGGAAAAAATATTCGTCTAATAAAGCTTAATAAAACCGTCACAATGTCTCATCTATTCTTACCTTACTCTAAAACTTACAGTGCTTCAAACTTTGTATTTCATTTTAGCTGTTGAGTTGAGTGAGTTTAACGCCCCTTTCACCAGCGAGGCTGTATGAGACGGGACCAACTGATTAACGTGGAATCCAAACCACATGCGCTCCCGCCAGTAATCGAAACCGGGTCTCCCACGCCAAAGGCGCGTATGCTAACCGCTTAGCCACGAAGGAGTTCTGTATTTCATTTTAGATTAACTTCGGAACATTTCACTTCATACGGAAGGAAAAAACTATCGTAATTGTTTAAATACACAGAGTATGCAGAATATTACTATCAGTTGTCCCATTATATGAATTGCCAGCGTTGAAGTGTAATGCATTCTGTATATTAATGACAAATATTCTGCAACTTGAAAGCAAAGCACGAATTATTTGCAGTTCGGTACTCGTAATGAAGCCTTCGCACTAATAATAATAATAATAATAATAAACACTGAGAAATGTCTTCAACGATATATATATACAGGTGGTGATCAGAAAAATGGAAACACCTGAACGGAATTGCAACTTACCAGATTAATATGGTGTCGGGCCACCTTTCGCCTTCAGAACAGCCTTGATTCGACGTGGGATGGAGGCATAGAGGTCGTGAATGGTAGCAAGTGGAATTTTACACCATTCCTCGTGCAGGGCATCAGCCAGTTCTGTGAGAGAGGATGGAGGTGGAAATCGTCGCCGGAGTCGTGTTTCCAAGACGGACCACAGATGTTCAATTATGTTGAGATCTGGGGATATGGCGGGCCAGGAGAGGTGTTGAACTTCATCCCGATGTTCCTCAACCCACGCTGCAACAACGCCAGCTGTGTGAATGGGTGCATTATCATCCTGGAAGATGGCGTCATTGTCCGGGAACAACATTCGGACTATAGGATCAAGTGGTCTCCTAAAATTGCGACATAATCGTTGGCAGTGATTCGTCCGCTAAGTGTGACCACAGGACCCAATGAAAACCATGATATGGCGGCCCACAGCATCACCGAGCCACCGCCATGTTTCACAGTTGGGCGGAGACACTGCAGATCATAAGCTTCTTTGGGCGTTCTCCCCACATAAACACGGCCCGTGGTTGGGAATAGGATGAAGGATGACTCAGCCGACCATATCACACGTTTCCAGTCCTCAACGGTCCAAGTTGCATGGTCGCGGCACCATTTGCGGCGTGCGAAAGCGTTATGGTCCCTGATGAGCGGTTTGGCCCGTGCAACACGACCCCGTAAGTTCATGTCATGAAATTCGCGGCGGACTGTGATTGTCGAAACAGGGTGGGGGAGGTGCTGATTGAGTTCCTCCGTCACTTGCTCCGCAGTGGCACGACGGTTCTGCGTGACAATGCGCTTTAATACCCGGCGTGACCTGTCACTCATGATTTTCTTCCGCTCACTGTTCCGCTTCCCCATGTGGTTTTCCCGTGTGTTGTGTAGGCCGTCATCACCTTCGACACTGTCCCACGCGACACACCTAACACAGTAGCCACTGCCGTTACACTCACTCCACATAACCGCGCACCAACAATTTGCCCTCTTTGAAATTCTGAGAGGTCTCCCATTTTACACTACCTCCGTCTGCTGCAGTCACTGGACGCCGCTGTTCCACTGCGCCTGACGTAGTATGGAAACCGACCTAACACACCACCACCAGCGGTCCGGCGCTGCGGGCGCCACGACACCACTGCCAACCCATACATCTGACGTGTTGCCAACTACAGGTGTTTCCATTTTTCTGATCACCATCTGTATATGCACAGTGGCGTATTTAAGGGGGCTTCCGGGTTAAGCACCCCCGGAAACTTTATTTACTATTTTAAAGTAAACGGAATATCTTGCAGAATTTTCACATTTCCAGGAAAAGGTTAGCGAAGTCCCCCACAAACAATCGTAAATGCGCCACTGCACACAGTTAAGGTGTGGTTAAATGAAGTTAATCTTCAATTCGAAATCCTCATGCTCTGATATTAAAAATTATCACAGGGTTAAGTAGTTTTTTTTTTCTTTTTTCGAGTTTTTACAGCTTACTTTGGAAGTGAGTACACTAATAAGGATTTGACAGATTGGATTTCTGATGTTTCATTTCAGCAGCACGGCAATAGGAGACGGGACCTACTATATGAAGTAAGATCCGAATCGTTACTCGGGCTTCTATTCGCAGCAAGTATTTTTACCGGAAGACTGAACTTGGGATCAAGAAAGAGCAGACGTGTCAGCTATCTAGGCACCAAGGGGCACTAACAATAAGGTGAATGCAACCTACATTTTAACTGAAAAATAAATTATCTGTACTTAATTCCAAATCGGGGATAGAAAAGGAAATTTAATGTAGGTAGATAGCAGATTCCTACATTTCCTATCTATTCTCCGATCTCCCTCATTATGAGGTATATCATGCTTACCTTGTAAAAAATGGCTTCCTGTTTGATTAAATGAGACGAAATTAAGTTTTACGTCCCAAGTTTGTGTAGGCTAAGGCTAAACAAGACGGTGATGATAGATGAATGAAATGACCACGATTGGAGGAAACGGGAGAACCCTGACAACCCCCCCCCCACACACACGGTGTTTGTCCACCTCAAAGCTCATTTGGCGCAAACTGGGATCGAACCACGGACCTCATCCACCAGAGATGAACGCGATACCGGTGAGCCACCGCGGCCACTCCTGTCTGATTAAAAATATTATTTAATACAATGGAACACTACTAGAAATTTGACGTGAACAAAATACACGCAAGTAATAGTTGACAACCGCTTGTTCTTATAATAACGCCCACTGCTTAAAAAAAAAATGATGCATACAAAAAAGGCTGTGAATATTTAAATGACATCACGTAAACAGGAATATGAATACAGGTTACTGTATCAAGTTCTAACCAAATATAGCAATGAAACTGAAGTCTCGAAGTGTTGATTGGGATTTTTAGTTTCTTTCTGCATGAAGATTGAGACAGGACATATATAACTTGAAACTGGTGTTTGAATCATTGCTTGGATTTTCATCCGTTGGACTGGATTTTCAGTTGGCGTCCCTATCAGCAGCGAGGCTATATGAAACGTGAACCAGCAGTTTAATGTGCGATCTTAACCATGTTCGCTCCCACTAAGAATCGAACCTGGGTCTTCAACGACAAAGGCGCGAACGCTATCTACACAGCCACGAGGGAGCTCTCCGGATTTTGATCCAAGGCTTAGTGCACCCGACCTACAATATACTTCAAGACCAGGAGTATAGCAAACAAGCGCATTAACTACTTGGTACCAAACAACACGCACATTATGACTTACATATGCTTTCAAAAATCTTACTATTACTAGAATAATTGTATAATTAAGAAAATTAGGATAATAAGCAATGTACATATACATCAAATGCTCATCTCCTTTACTGTTCGCTTTTGAAAATGGAAGCCTCATACTCCATAGCGTTGCATTTAAGAAGCATGTGAATAATTTATTAATGTGATTTTTCTTCAGTGCTGTTTATGGTAAAATTCATGACAGCATGGAAAACTGATTTTGATGAAACATGGATGTCTACTTAAGACAAAGAATATGCCGTGATTATCCACTGATTTGCGTTTATTACCATCTATATACATATTACTAGACTTTGGCCAGCTGGGTAATTCGAACACAGACCCCTAAATTTGCTCCGCCTACGGCCCCGCACTTCTCATATCCCTAAAATGTCTCTACTCTTACGGGAATTCAATATATGGTCTGTTATTTTAACAATTACAATCCCCACCATTCTTCTTGGCTTTAAAAAAAAGTGTCTTTGAAGCCTAAATATCAAATATCATGTCTCTAATCTAAGGAATTTCGAGATATGGACATTTTATTACAATAATTGTAATTCCCATCCATTTTCATTTCTCACCCCATTTTCTTCCCTCCTAGGTTAAATATAGATATATATATATATCAAGAAGCTGATCACACATCTAATTACATTATATAAGTTCATGCACCAAAGTTCATGTTCTTTCGGAGATTCCTAGATATGGACACCCCTCTTTTTCCTTCCCGTTTACCAGTCGAATTTCCGAAAATCCTTCCTTAATAGGATTTTATATCACAAATCCTGTATCGTGTCCAAATTTGAAGTTCCTAGTTTAAGCGGGTTGGCCTGGACGTTGTTCAGTCAGTCATTATTTCTTGGGATATATGAATAAAGGATTTTTATTTTCTTGGAAGTCAACAGTTACGAACTGCGAAAAGTGCTCGTCTACAACGTTCCTTGCTGTACAAAATGCGTTAATTTTAGAGGGAAGTTTAATTATTAAAGCTCCTGTCTTTCCAGATCTCTGTTCATTTTTTTTTACTTCATTCTTTTCAGCACCCTACTATACTTCCAATAAACATCTTCAGAAACAGGCAATATCATATAGCTTCAATCTAACATGGATATCTGCATTTTATTGTAATGTTCGATTTTAAACATAATGGTGACATCTGAAACCACAAATTTTTTAAGGATATATTATCAGAGAATTCATAGTAGAGGAATCGAACCCACTTGATTTCTTCATTAGCAAAAACAGTTATTACTAACCAAGAAGAGGACTCCAAATTTTTTTCCAAAGTTTTTAGTATATAAATTTTAAATAGGGACTTTCATAAAGTAACTTTTCTATGTGTTTACAAATATATCAAGAATTTAAACTTCAACGAAGACTGATCCTTGAGCTATCGGATCGGTACACACAGAAAAGTGCTAATTCCGCTCAACATCGGTGGAGGGCAGAAAATGATGATGAAGCCCGTAGGCCGGCTGAAATTCGAGGTGAGATTGTTTTCTATTTATGAAAAAGAAAAAATGCAACACAAATCCACGATAAACATATGATAGTGTACGAAGAAACTGCTCCACCATATCACCTATTGGTAAGGTGGCGTAGAAATTTTCAGTGTGATGCAGCAAATCTAACACTTCAACGGATAGCCTCTCTTGCAGGAATTTGGAATTGCAAAGGAAGTGGAGCCTTTCGTATTCGTAATAGTCATATTACTGCAGCCACCATAAGAGAAAGTTGAATATTACTTAGGAGCCAGTATTTAATATAGTACACAATCAACTGAAACGAAGGATGCTGCACAGAAAATGCTTTAAGTTTGTGCTGATCAGGACTTTTGTTGAATCAAAACAAACAAAAAATTAGGCAAGCAGTGGAATCACTATGGATCATTAACTTTCAAGAAGACTAAGTCATGACATCACAATAAAAGGTGATGTGGAGTGTCTTCTGAACTACTGCGTTGTGATCCTACGGAATTATAACGGTAAAGATCAAACCATCACTGAGCTTTCTCCTCGGACCTCCTAAGCTGTGAGATGCAATAAAGAAAATGTGGCGGACGCTGACGAAACGAGTGCGGTTCCCCACAATAACGGCCTCACCAGTACAGCTCAGGAGGCAGTGGCTCATGTAGTCACTTTGAATTCGAATTTCCTAGGTGGCGAACATATCCAGGGTTTCTACAAGAAACTGAAGATCGATTTCCCTGACACAAATTCTTCTTTTCCCTGACATAAATTCTTGAATATAAATGCGAAGTAATGGGTTAAGTTCTATCATACACTCTTTTAACAGCCTCCTCCATCCTCATACCTGTCCAACACACACTTTTAATTACCACTTACATATTTGTTATGTTCAATATTAGTAATTGTTATTTACACAATTTATTATGTAAGTATATAATAATATAGAAATTATGTATGATACAGTACTACATACATTAACATTGCAAATTACACATTTTTTATGCTTGAAGAAACAATAAAAAGCAATATAACATGCAGTCAAGAATAAATTGCCAACTCTCCGTGAGACCTAATACTATCAGTACTAAAATGAAATCTTTTACGTTCCACGGTTATGCTGTCTAGGCTAAAGGAGACTATGATTATGAGAAATGAATGAAATGGTGGAATGAAGAAAGTGGGAGAACCCCGAAAAAAACCACGCACACGGTGTTTGTCCACCACAAAGTTTACTTGGAGCGAGCTGAGATCGAACCAAGGTCACCATGCACCAGAGGTGAACGCTCTACCACTAAGCCACCGCTGTCCCACTATTAGTCCAAATATTGGCAACTCTGAGATGTTAATTCTCACATTTACAACAGAATTCTGTTTTGCTTTCAATTCTTGAATTTGTTCTATGGGAGAGTCTTCTTATTTGTAACATTATTCCATTTGTTTCTTCTTTGCTTCCAATCTCTAACTTCAGCAGTTAGGTTTTCTTTTTTCACCTTTATTCCACTTTCCTCTGCACTTTCCATTCGTTTCTGTTTAACGTATTTATCATAGCGTCTCCGAGCTGAACGAACTGGGAGAAGCATTCTTCGATCAACTGAAACAGATTCTACACCTCCATAGTACGTAACTGCATCATACAACCACCTCTGCGCTACCAGACAATCTTCGACTTGGTTTTCTACAGTAAATGTCTTTCTACAGTAGGATGTGTTTCATCCCAGATTGAGTAAGCTCTGGATTGTTCTTTTGTAACCTGGGTTCCAAAGATGACAGAGCATGTACCAGGTTGTACTTCAGAGGGCTCCTTTCCACAATCATCTTGATTGTACCTAGCAAAAAGTTTCGACAGTCAAGCCTGAAGCCTAAATTATCTTTATCTGATGCTTTCAGTTCTTTCAGTAGTTTTTCTGTCTTAAAACCGATGTTTACGAAGATGACAAGTCATACTTCGAGTTTTGCTTCTAAATGATAATTATTCCTCCCCCCCCCTCTCTCTCTCTCTCTCTCTCTCTCTTTTTATATATATATATATATATATATATATATAGAGAGAGAGAGAGAGAGAGAGAGAGAGGACCTCACTGCCTCAGCAAGAAATAGCAACACTGCATCACTATTATCAATGGGAATCCTGTATAATTGTGGTCCTCTTCACATGTCAATTTGTACAACTGAGAGAGAGGAAACAAAATGAAAAATAAAATGACATTTTTGAGTTTTACGTACCACGTTATGCTGGTTAGGATAAAGGAGACTGTGATAAGAAATGAATGAAATGGTGGAATGAAGAAAGTGGGAGGAAACGGGAGAACCCCGATAAATCCCACGCACACGGTGTTTGTCCACCATAAAGTTCACTTGGCAGGAGCACGGTTTGAACCCGGAACCCCATGCACCAGAGGTGAACGCTCTACCACTGAGCCACCGCGGCCCCTTAGAGGGGAAACAATTTTAGATTGAAAAAGAATGTTACACTTGCACATTTACGTTCCCTGACTTTCCATGACATTGTACGCAAAATGCATGATTTTCCTACATATTTTCATTTCCCTGATTTTCCAGAATGTGGGAACCCTGATATTTAACCTCACTAGCGGAAAAACGCAATAAAAAAATTAATAATAAATAACAAAAAAGTTATTACGGGATTCGATAGAAACACTAGACTTTATGATGAATACATGTATGTACTCGAAATATTAGTGCTTTCTTCTCATTAGAGAGCTAAGGTTTTCTTTCCTTCCTTCCGGCGATTAAGTTACAAAGATTTCCTTTCACATTCGGTGACAAGAACAATCTCTTTTGGAACAGCCATGCTGTGAAATTTAACAAGTTAGTAGGCATCACGACAAACTTAAAATTCAATTGGAAGTACTGTACTCTGAAATTAGTAGTCTAAGGAAAATACAACTTGAATTGCTGTAACATCAGTTTATACTTTTACAAAGTTAACTCTTCAGGAACCCTGTATTTTAGACGTTACGATGATTCATCGTAGCAACATCAGTAATTGCATTATTTTTCTCAGATCTGAGTACGAAGACAAACTAGAAGTGAAGTAACAAACTGGTGGCGTAAAATTAAATAATTGACAACGCCAGCATGTTATTGGCATCTGATAATTATGCAGTTGAAACAGAGACTGTATGGTTGCATTGAGGTTCGCCTAAACCAACAACTCGATGAAGAATCCAAAACTGGGAGGACGGAAAGACTTATTCAAACCTGGCCAACACCTTCAAATAAGTAACCAAGCTGTACGGTCATTTTTACAGACTATGTTCTTATGGACAAGTCTTTGTTGGGAATCACTCTTCACTTCAGTTAGTAAGTCACCCTTCCCATAATTTTTACGGAATGAAATTTCTAGTTTTACTTCCCACGCTTAAGCACTGTAGGCTACGGAGTTGAATGATTACGAAAACTTTTATGCGACGAGAATGTAAGAGGAAGCGGAAGAACTCTTAAGAACATCCAGATACACTAAACGTGAGCGTTCTACCACTGACTCACTGATCTCCCAATCATATTTAATGGAATGTTGAACACTAACCCCGTTTTCTCTAACTGCACACGGGAATGTAGCAGATAATTACTTGAGTTTTATGAGTCTGTAGCTCACGCAAGTAGTAACGTGATTCTTGGCATTTTGATATGAATTGTAGGAGTGTGGGAAACAAGGCATAAAGTTTCAGCACATTTTGAAAAATGGAAGTAAATTATGAGTCGGTCAAATTGGTTTCTGTTCGCGTTGTGGAGAAAGCAGCAGTATTTATAGAGAGATTTCATTAGGAGAAATATCAATGCAATTGTGCTGGTAGTCAGCAGAACTTCTATAGACAAGATTAACAACAAGAATTTTAGGAATGACTAAAAAAAAAAAAGCATCAAAAGATTGCGATCCTGGCCAATAATTAGTATTTGGATCAAGGGCCACAAAATTTCTGAACGGCCCCTGAATCGAATTTTCATATTTTTACGGAATAAGGACATTATACTGACTTAAGTGATAGTTTGGGTTTGACTACATTATATGTAGGTCCCCAGATATAAGGCCTGCAAGAAAATTTTTGATTGAAATATATTGGATCTTTTGATCCAAAAAAACATTTCTTATGGGGCTGCATATTTTATTCCTAAAGTTTGTATTATTATTATTATTATTATTATTATTATTATTTCTGATTTAAAATCGAAAGTAATGCGTGTGTTTTTCTGTGAGTTAATAGTGTTCATATCTAAATTATTATTATTTAATTTGATTGAAAACAGTTTTGGATGTAATGGATTTGTATGCAATGTTCCAGTTCAACATGTTCCTGTCTTTTCAGACACGAAGTTCATGAAACAGTTTACTGATGATGTACGTAGAATTAATGTTTTCAGCGCGATAACACTGGCTGCAAAGTTATAGGAATACAGATTCTTACGGTCACTGAAGATTCCTTCACACACAATCCTCTCTGCATTTCGAATGTAAATCGAAATTCCCCTTTCCACTTCATATGACCGCTTGGCGCTTACGGAAGTTCCGCCGGATCGTTACAATATTAAATAACCAGTTTACGAAGTGTTACATGGATCTGTAACTATTATATGGTGCTGAGCTTGGAAATTACTCTATTGCGATTCAGAAGGGCATCTTAGTATAACTGCAACAGTCGGTCTGTGGTTCTATTCGATGATCAACACGAAATTTTGAACTTAACTATTGCCTATGAAACTCAAGAGGTTTCAATGCTGCATTTACAAAACTCTTCACTGACTTCTGTCCTTAGCCAACTGGGTCGTTTCCACTTCGTATTTCTATTTTTGCGTCATTATCTTAATATTGTCCCTCATCTGCAGCTGGATCTTCCTAATGGTCTTCTTCCGATAGTTTCTAGTTAAAATTTTGAAAGTGTTCCTACTTTCTTCCGTTATGGCTACATGACCTCCCCCCCCCCCCCAACTTAATGATCCTAACACTGTTAGATAAATCGGGTAAACTATGCAGTTCCTTGTTATGAAGTTCCAGCCATTTTTCATTTGCGTCTGAATATTCACCTCAGAATTTTGTTTTCGAACACTTTTAGTCTGCATTCTTTCTTCAAAGTAAGCGACCATGTTTCGTAGGTAATTATAGTTTAAAATAAAGAAGAGTTTGGACTGAATAACATGAATCCTCTGCTTTCAATCGACATTTAATTTCAAAATTCTAAACTTCATAGTACATTCATAACTCATCTGCTGTCATGCACTATCCACAAAAATAGAGAAAATGGAAATGGGAAGGGGGAGGGGGAGTTGAACGAGTTTGCGTTTTACATCCTTGTGGAACACTAAGATTATAAGGACATGATTATTATTAACATGCACTTAGAACCACAATTGAGGCTTAAATCCAGTGCTGTGAACCTTTCACATCTTCACATATAGGACGTTCTCCAAACTACGAAGTTCGTTCGGAAAGTAAATTCCGTTTGGTTATAATAATAATAATAACAAATCTAGTACAGATAAAGAAAGCAATATATTGTACAAAAATCAATAACACACTACTTTTCCACACAGCTCCTGTAATTTTCCAGGCATTTTTCATAGCCTGATATAAGTTTATGTATTCCTGAGTCACAGAATGTTGCCGCCTGTGTTGTCAACCATGTGGTAACATGTTCTTTTAATTCTTCCTCGTTGTTGAAGCGCTTACCACCAAGGAAAGACTTCAGGTCGGGATTGAATGGAGGATGGCCAAAAACGTCCGAGCCAAAGCTTTCAAGGAGTTGTTTGGTCACATTCGCAGTGTGTCTTCTTCGATTGCACTCACTAATTCATCAGAAACCACAGATGGACACCCACATCGTTCTTCGTCATGCACTTGTTCACGCCTTTCCTTAAATTGTTGGACCTATCTTCTCACCATTGAATCACTCATTGCATTTTCTCCGTAAATCTCGCTGATTTGTCGATGAATGTCACTTGGTTTAACGTTATTCGCATTCAGAAAACGAATCACAGATCTAATTTCACAAGCAGCGGGATTTTTATCAACGCTGCCATTATAAACAATCACTACGAACGACACGCAACACAGAGCGATCTCAAAATAACGTCATTTCGTTCTATTTGGATCGAAGTAACTCGCGCCCATCAGAGGAACTGCAATCGTAGCGCTGCCGCGAAGGAAGATCGAAACGGAACTTATTTTACGAACTTCCTATCGTATTTCGTCTCCAAAAGATACGGATTTAAAATCTCCTCTAGTGGTTAGCACGCAAACCTTTGGTTCCGGGTTCGATTCCCGGTGGGAGAACCGTGAAAATTTTGAATGCATTATAGTGCTTAGTATTTTACTTTAAACTGCATGACCGCATGTCATATAGCTTGGGTGCTGAACGGAACATTAAGTCATTTAGCTTAAGTTTCAGAATTTTTTGTACTTCCCTCACCAGCGATATTCAAGCGCAAACATTGGCAAAATTCCATTTCTGTCCATGTTTAATGCATTATAAAATCAATCTATTCATTTCTACGATCTTCTATTTCGTCCAGCTGTACACTTGTGGGGAGACAAATACAAAGTCCAGTCGATACAGGACATTTTTCCTCAACTCCTTCCCAGAATTTTAAGACTTAAAAGATGGTAATTTCGATTATGCTCATTTGTGACTGTGGCATTTGAGGCATTTCAAACTGAGCCAGTAAAAAGTTTTTAGCACTGCATTAAAGGTCGTTTCACAATCTTTCCATTGGTATTTGTCTCATATCTGTACTCCTTTTCCTTTCTGGTATTGTATTTCGCATGCACCCTGATTTCCTCATTATTTGCTGCACGCCATATAAAAAATATGGCCGCCGTGATTATACGTAATGGAATCCGATATTTCTAATTTCAATATTGTGTTTACGGAACACGTGTCAATGTGTGTCCAAAGTATCAGAATTTTAGAAACTGGTCGTGTAGCCACGATCGTGCAATTTTCGGTGGAATGACTCGAAAATGAAAATATAATACTAGCAAGAAAGAAAGGAAAGGAAAAAAGAAAAGTTTCAAAACGGGTACAACGGATCATTCACTAGCTTCAAATGTGAGTTTTATAAATGATATTCTAGAGAGAGAAAATCCTTGTATGATTTAGCGGAGTTAGGTGCTTAG
The DNA here is from genome assembly GCF_964235325.1 of Thermobia domestica. NCBI lineage: Eukaryota > Metazoa > Arthropoda > Insecta > Zygentoma > Lepismatidae > Thermobia > Thermobia domestica. The sequence goes on from NC_137464.1 coordinate 248,750,456, forward strand.
ATAACAATTATCAATGAATGAATCCCGTATCATATGACATCTTGTTTTACTTTATCTCATAAGAGAATAAGAACACAGGAAAACGACACATTTCACTTACAACTCAATTTGCCACAAACATAATCTTTTACTTTTCACGTTAGCACAATCCTTCCCAACTCCTCAGTTCGTCAATTATTATGTATCAGTATTATCAGTATGAATGTTAATACTACACCAGAGAATTGTTTATGATCTTCAATTGTTCAACTCGAAGTCACACTCATGTAGTCACTATACAATTTTAATTTCATTAATTGGCTACACACAACATATTCACTTAATAAGAAAAATTAATAAATTTGAAGGTACTCACATCAATGTCATAATAGTAGTCCTTCGAACGGCTAGCTTGCTCATAGTCAGCCCGTAATGCAAGATCGTGTATTTTGGGACATTCTCCAAGATCCATTCGCTGTAAGTAGACAAAAACAGTTGTGTTAGATAACTTAAGAGCAAATTTTCATTAAAGTAATACCTAACTATTGGGCTGAGGCAGCTGCACACAACATGCATACAACGCTCCTTTTCTCTGTGATGGAAGTTAATTCAAGAATTTTACCTACAAAATATTCCACTCAATATAAAAATACATAAATCAGACATAAGTTTTATTCTTCTTCGTTCAGGTAGAAGTCTGGTACTAAGATCTGATAATGTAAATGTACAACAAAGCCCTCTGAAAGTTTTTTATTATTATTATTTTTTTTAAGAGTATATTCGACATTATCCAAATAACTGCTCCACTTTCTTCATAGATACATATAGACAACCCCCTGACGCAAAAAAACGACTTCACTAACACGCTTCATGTTTAAACTTTAAATTCTTTGGAGGTCATGAAGTACAGCGGACGAGTAGACGACACGTTCAGCTCGATATGTGGCCAGCACATCGGATCCAAGTATCTTTACATGTTTATAATATAGAACCATGTGACATCTATTTAAAACTATTTGCATTCTCATTGTTTACAATTTACAATGTAAAGTATAACTATTCATTCTCAGCACTTTGTGTATCTTTATGAGAATTCACTTTTATATCCCATGTTATAAATCAAAGGTTTGGAGGATTATACAAAGATTCAAAACGACCATCCAGGAAATGATTAGTACCCAACAAACACTAGTTTTCACTATATCTCAAACCTACTTATTGAAATTCGATAATACTTATCAACCCTTTACTCACAATACGAAACAAGAGTGCCCACTTACATAAACTTGTCAGTAGGACGTCAAAATAGAAAGATAAAACTAACATACATTGGCTAGAAGCCTTACTCTTAGTCCAGAGTAAACCATCTCTTGGAAGTATCATAACATCAATCCACACACAGAGCAAGATCTACAACTAATATTCAAATTCCCCGAAATTTTACTTTCAAATCACAAACACACACACTTTCAACATATTTAATATGAAATATTAGTTAGCCAACCTGTATCTTATGGAAAATTTTACTACATGTATGATGCTATCAGACCGTATGTGATCCTTTCTATTAATTCTTTTTGCTAGATCTGTGGTCCTGCAATCGAAAAATAGGGTAACTTCGCCTTAGTGCCCCAAATAATACCAGAAAGTGATAAATTCGTAGGCTTAGATGGTTTCGAGCACACTAATATACAGACAGAGCATTCATTCCAACTCTGAAATATGTGACTGTACTGTCACAAACTATATCCAGACGAACTAATCAGAACTTGTTCCAGTAAGAAAATCCAAGGTATAGTCAATTTCCAAGGTATAATCAATTTCTGTAAGCACTCCCAAGATGACTGACTTAGCAGGATAATTTCTTGACAATTGCCGGATTCAACGTATCAGCCACAACGAATGTGGAAGATTACTGGGAAGGATTTGGGAAAGAACAGGTTGCACCAAATAAATTTAAAACATTCTAACCTCTGATCAGAAGCATGAACAAGCAGAGACCAGATTTTAGCCCGGCGAAGGGGTCCATTTCATGGAATGACAGGTAAATGTAAGTAAAACCTGAGTGTATTTTTGATCCAATGACCTAATAGCATTGTGTAAAATGGCGCCACAACGGTTCTCCATACACAAAGATGACCAGAATAGGGTAGACTGAAGACAAAGAAAGAAACCAACGCTAAATTGGCCAAAGAGATTATCTTTCTACGCCGAGGGCAATACGCCGATACACAACATTTGTCAGGCAATAAACAAATTGTAGAAGCTTCGTTTCCAAATACGAGGGGTGATAAAGCCTGCAGTAAAACGTGTATATATCATTTCATACAACCAACAGATAGTATATACATTAGGTTAGTCTCCATATAGGTTGAGGCACTTCTTACATCGTGGGATAAGTTTGAAGATTTATTCCTGGTAAAAATCTTGTCCTTCCGTGTTCAACAACGTTGTCACTGACTATTTCACCTCCCCGTCTGAAGCGAAGCGATGGCCTCCAAGGTGCTCCTTCAAGTTCGGGAACAGATGTAAATAGCTTTGAGTGATGTCCGGGCTGCGTGGAGGCTGTCGATGCTGTTCGAGCGAAACTGCTTCAACAGCACGTGGCGTTTTCTCTACCATACTGCGACGTTACAGTCTCGCAATAAACCTCTACCAGATGCCAGAGAATTTCAGCCGCGGTTACAGGTTTCGCCCACAGAAATTGAATAGCTGAGTGGACTTCTTTGAGAGACCAGTTTTCCAAACGAGTCGCCATTTGTATTTACCTACAACTAGCGCCGTACGTGGCGGGTGGCTGAAACTGTACATAGTTGTCAATTCCATGTAGTAAATTTACCGCACACTCCTCATTCTTCGATAACAGACGAAAACTCCAGAAACATCGGCCTTGTAACTTTAGTTCCTAAACCTCCTGCTACATTTAAGTGCCCAAAGCATGGGACAGTGGTAGGGAACTAGCTGACGTCGCAGGAACATCGTGGAAAACGGCTGAACGACGCGAAGTAGTTATAGTGCTGTTAGTTGGACTTATGAGTGGAGTGAAACGTGGTGTACCGGGTAATGACAACCCAACAGAAATTATCGGCGTCTGAGCGTGGGATGATAGTTGGTGCTAGACGAGCGGGACATGCGATTTCGGAAGGTCATCCAGTCACTGAACTTTCCTTATTCAGTGTGGATCGTGAGTATTGCATTGAAGGTATTACGATGCATCAGAACAACGTAATGGCCACCCATGTGTGCTGAATGATAGCTATTGGCGACATCTAATAAACAAGAAACAGTGCTTGAACTGACAGCACGAATCAATGCAGGACATCCTAGCAACTTGGCTCACGAGGTCAGTACAGCGCAATTCGGTCTCCATGGTGTATTACAGTTGCAGACCGATACAAGAGTCGCTACTAAAAACAATGTCGGCAGCGGAGATCCACGTGGGTTCTGGAACATGTGGCTTGGACCTTAGATGACTCGCATCATGTAACATGGTCAAATGGGCCATGTTTCCAGTTGCTACGCACGGATGGTTGGGGCCACGGGTGGTGCCAGACTCCTTGTGGAGCTGAAGTTCCAAGCTATCAACAAAACAGTCTCCAAGCCCGTAGTGGCTCCGTAAAAGTTTGGGGCGTGTTTATATGACATGGTTTGGGTCCTCTGGTTTACTTGAATCGGATATTAACCGGTTATCATTATGTTTAGTTGCTTGGTGAACATCTCCAGCCCTTTATGGACTTCGAATACCCTGTTAACAGTGGAATTTTCCAAGATGACAATGCGCGATGTCACTGCGTCACAATGGTGTTTGACTGAACATTCTAGCCACTTACAATGCATGATGGGCTCCTTAGATCTCCGCACATGAACCCTGTCTAGTACATGTGATCATCGAATGGCCTACTTATGCCTAGGATCTTCCCAGCTGGAATCATCACCGAATCGTGGACGGCAATCGAGGATGCATGGTTGGACATTTCTCCCCGGACTATTAGCGACTTGTCGCGCCCTACCATGTCCAGCTGCTGCACTTCGCCGTGCTGGAGGAGGTCCCACACGTTATTTGGTAGGTATTCCGTGACTTTTGCAATTGGAGTGAATACAAGCACCCGCATTATTCTACATTCTACAGACATTTGACTGTCCCAAACTGAAATTGTAAAGCAATTTTAATGGTACAGATGCCATTGTTGTTCACACGGAAACCTGGTTTTTCAAAGCAATCTTCGCATTTCTATGACTAGTCTGCAAGCATTGCAGAGACGATATGAAAACTGCACGCATAAAGGGGGTCCGCGTTAAATACAACCACGCAGTACTGGATATTTTGTGTTTCTTACTGACGATGAAATTTATCAGCCTTTATAAGATATCTTCATCAACGCAGTAGTATTGGCCTAAAGTATAAATATTTTACTATGAATTAAAAAAAAAAAAAAAAAAAAAAACTTTGCCACAATGATGAAATTATACAAATAGTAATTTTGGCAACTGCTCACAATAATAATGGAAACATAAGGTTACCTTTTGCAGTTGCAAAATGAAAAGGAACAGCCTACGAGTTTAATAGGAAGCAAAAGTTCTATTCGTTAACCCTTCTTTTACATATACTCAACAATTTACTAGCGCATTCCCTAATCCATTTTCCCTCATCCTTACTGGCAATCATTTCATGAAGGAAAAAATGAAGGGAAAAAAAATTAAGAAAAGAAAAGAAACGAAACTTTCAAACGACACTGAGCAATAGTTATGAAAATGTCTTCAATTGTAGAATTGACAAAATAGTGTATTCCAAATGGGAACAACATACTTTCATTTTAACAAACCCACTGCTTTCATAATTCATCTCACAAACTATGTTTATTACACATAAGTTTTTGCCTAAAATATGTTGTTCTGATTGTACATTTCATTTACTACAGAAGCAAATGCGATTAGAATTTACTACGTAATAGCATTAGTTACGTGCTAGTTTCAGCACTGCCCGGTTTCTGAATTGAAAGAAGCGAAGAATGTACCAAAGCGGAAGTTGGGTTTCGAAAGTAACGAGTACAGAAATGGTTACTAATAGTTGTTTTCTAATAAAATTACAACGAATGTAACAAAATATCTATATCCTTTTTGATCTATTTCGTTAAAGGACTACAGTATTCCGACTAGCATCATAGAAAGAAAGAAAAAAAAATCACACTAACAGAGGATTTGGAAATACGTTGCTGGTATAAAATATTAAGTAAAACGCAGATTCCTACTTACAATTTTGTGCCGAAATGACAAGAGAGCTATGAGAATTAAGTATAGTAGATTACTGCTTCACAAAAAGACAATCTGTTAGTCCAAATCTATCTCCATCTAAGTTATTGGAGACAGAAAATCAACAGGTTCAACACCGGTAGAACACTAACAGTATATTCAGAATCTCAAGAACATGAAATTAGTATAAATATATGAAATAAATAAATAAATAAAAAAAAAAAGTATGACATAAGACTGCGAAGAAACAAGTTCCAGATGATCGATGTATGTTTTGAATAATAATTTTTTTGTATTTAGGGTGCCATGTATAGATGGCAAAAAAAAAAAAAAAAAAAAAAAGTTTTAAAATTAATTTTTACTTGAACAATGTAATGATCCTTAAATACCACAATTTTTCTCTATAAACTCTATAAAAGACATTTTAACACATTTCATCCTTAAAATTATTCGTAGTTAACCAATTTACACTTTTACAAAAATTCCGAACGCAGAAAGTTAAAACACTTAGCGAAAACTTAAAGTTATAACAAAGAGCTGGAAATAACAGAAAAAAAAAGGGTTAATGGCCTTTTTTGGCGATGATCTTATTTTCGTCCCCACAACTTTTGAATCTGAGTTTCTGTTATTTATTTTTTATTTATTTATTTATTTATATGCATCACATAATGAAGTGTGTTCTAGAACATAATTTTGATCCTTAATTGCTTACAATCGAGACAAATACAGATTTGAATTTCAATGGTACAAGCCTTCTTCCAGACAGGTTTCTTCGGAAACCTTATGAGGTAATTTATTGGTAAAATGTAAGAACTCTACGTTTTCTTACTCTTTAAATCTGAATGTACTTAGCAGACTTCAAAAAACTCGGCGCGACCCACAGAAGCAATATGTTTGGACAGAGAAAACATTAAATGGAACCTTAGCTTGCTATAGCCATGCTCTTTAGCTAAAATATGGTTGACTGGTTTGAAATCCTATATAAGCTATGCAAGGTGTAGATTTATAGCTTAACGTAGGACCTGGATCACATGGGTTTCTCGAGCTGAAGACATGTTAACCATATAGACACAAGGTGGGTCTCTTTAATAAAGGAAGCGATGATCAAATGGATTTTAAATTAAATAATTGAAAGCCCGAGCTTATAAACGTTATTATATATTAGAGATTTACAAATAAAGAATATTTATAGATATTTTTGAACATTGCCGATACATGTGGCCTTAAGAGGCGCATGAGGAATTACGTCCCTCGGCGAGCACACTCTCCGAGGAATAAAAAAAAGCAGTCTGGGATCTATATGTTAGGCAACATCCCGGTATTTGCCTGGTGCGAATAAGGTAAAGCAAGAAAAAAACCTCACTCAGGATGGCTGGCCTAAGAGAAAGCTATTATACCTCTTTCACCGGGTGTTCTCAGAGACTCGAACTAAGGCATCAATGAAGATTTAGAGCTGTTAATTTATTCAACACTTTGATTTTTGGAACATAACGGCTTCATAATTTTCCACCACTGAAATGAAAGCATTGAAGAAAACAAGCGTATTCGTGAAAACTAATGCATACTACTTTGTCAGGAAAAAAAAAAAAACTATGAACAGGGTATAAACCCGCTAGCTTTTGCTTCAATTGACACTATATGGTAGCATAGTATACACTAGGTTGTATAGCAGTGATTCTCAACCTGGGGACGCGCCTCTTGGGAAGGGGCGCAAGCTCTGATAAACTATTAAAAAAATATATCAATAAAGCGTTATTTGTGATCTACAATTTAGATTCAGCAAATTTCAGAAACGCGTCATGTTTAACATTACCTCTTTCTAAATTATTCGTAATTCTGCAATTTAACCTCTTTGTTAACAATGGCATTGACTTCTTATTTTATTGTTGGTGTTGGAAGTATTGAAGAAATATAGAAACAATTAAATGATTTATAACTGACTTACAAGTAGCCATAAATACTTAATTATGCTGTTTTTATGGTTATTGAACTTATAAATATTACAAATAATGTAACAAAGAGGCGTTAAATCCGTATCAACACACATTAGACAACAAACAGAAAAGTTCCTGCCGTTATTAAAGTTCTATTTGAAGAAGCACTCAGAACAAACGAAGTGATTTAGCGCCAGAAAAGTGCGGGCAGGCGGGAGGGGGACTAGTCTGACTTCACGTGTCCCAATACAGGTATCGTGTGCACACAGCAATCACAACTCATCGAATGTCTAAGGGAAATGGACGCATCGAAATAGCCTGTTTAATAGCTGTTGTATGACTTAAGTGTGCCGTGAATGAACGCACTGCCAGAGATTGGTTCCAGAAATTCACGTCGAAGCTTTTGTGATCACACAGGGAAGATGTACAGTACCAGTTGGGCACATGGGTATCGCCACACATCGTAGGCACCCAACAAGAAAGATTAGTGACACACTATCCTTGCTGGCTCAACCGCAACACACCCATATTTGGTCGTGTGTGATCACGTGAGACGAAACGTTGGTCCAGTATGGCACTCCCAAGCGTACTAGCTATTGATTGTCACCGTGTAACTCATCTTCACACCTCAAAACCACCTTTGCACCCAAGCAAGATTCAGCAAGTGGTGCATTACGAGCTCCTACCATCAGGGCACACTATCGATGCAGACCTGTACTCGGAGCCACCGTTGGTTAATCGCAAGGGTGTTAAAGACAATGCGAGACTACACTCGGTAAAAACGACCAAGAATACTATTCAGCGACTTGGCTGAGAGACTGCAATAATCCCTACTCACCGGACCTAACGACATCAAATTACCATCTGTTCCAATCTCTGGACAACCATTCCGTGAAATCTCCCTGTGGCACGCGTCCACAACCTTCGAATTTCACTGCCAAGGCGTCGTGCAGCTGCAGAAACAGTGACAAAGCGTGTTGGTTGCTGATGGAGAATCACTTCGAGACCTCACGATGAGTACTATGCACTGTCTGTCTGTCTAACGATCACAAACGGCAAGAACATTTTCAGTTACCGATACCTAATAACAATTAAGAATTGTAGTCTCATTAAGAAGAAAACCAGTAAAAAATACTACTCCACTATAATGGTATGTAGAAGTCTTGCTGAAATATAATTATGTAAGAATATAATTATGATTATTATTATCATTTTATTGAAGATACGAGAATTAAATGCTGCATCTGAAATCACAGAAGAGGTTACGCATAAAGTATGTACGGCGAATGAACTGGATTGAGGGAAAAGAGCGTTAAGTTATACAAGATTTACGAAGAAGAAAGCCAGACAAAGAAGGTTGGAAACCATTGTTATATAGGATAGCAAATTACACAGATAATAGGGAAGGTGTGAAGGAGTTTATTATGAAGAAGCAAAACAAAATCATTCGGCCAACAAATTATTAATACTGTTATCATAAAGTTGAAAATAAATCCAAAAACATGTGGGATAGCATATTCACTTTGAAGATAGGACAGTGAGTAACATTTGCAGGATTTAAACTGTCTTGAATTGTAAAATTCTGAAAGGAAGTTACCTTTCCCTACACCCCTTGTTTAGTAACTGTAAGAAATTGCTATTACTTTATAACACTGAAAAATATAAACTGTTAGGCAGAGCTCAAGTGAACGAATTCAAATTACATTTACGAAAGTAAATTAAGTTTGCAAAACTGCAAACTATTTACAGCTTAATCTTGTATACATTTTAATCATCGACATACAATGTTACAACATACATTCTAATATAGATATATTACTGGATATAAGAATATACTAATGAAATTACCGTATTTTACCGCATCTCATGCGAACTTTAAGCCTTTTTTTAGGGAGGGAGATTAAGGATACACGGTTATGTAAAGAATTAAGTGTGTACGTATAGAAATATATATTATGACTGAGTTACTATAGAAAAGAATAACAACACCCTTATACGATACTATGATACCCTGGCATACAATAATCGATTTGTTCGAGCTTTACGACGACAAAAGCAACTTCTGAGCGTCAAGGTACAACGAAACTCAATGGAGTTATAAAAGTAATTACGTGATTGTGTGTACTCGCCAATTTAATTTTCATAGCAGCATTTTTCTACGTACACATCATACAAGAAGACGCATTAAACACGGGAAAATACGGTAAAATGTCTATTCCTACTTAACCAATACAAACATCTTCGAGTGCTTTACGTAATCTAAGCACAAATATCGGTGTCAAAGACGAACAATAAATTTTAACCAACGCAACTAATTAAAAACTTCTCGTAACAAATGAAAACCAACCACTCTCAGCCCAAAATAGTTTAGAGCCTCTGAAATAAAAAATACCAGCCCCAGTCAATGCTATTCACTTAGTGCAAATGATCTGTGCTAAAAATTTCATCAATGAAATTCATTCATTGAAGACAAAGATGCTTAACAGTCAAGTAAATACGTCAGGAGCCTGTTCTCAGCACAAAAGAAACAGTACACAATGTAACTCTTAGTTATGTAATGTGTGTACGTAAACAACTTTCTTTTCAATATTAAAAGCTTTTTTTTTTTTTTTTTTTCGGCTTTGGTTTTAAACTTTTTAACTTACAGACTTCAAGACACATCTTCTAAAGCAGCTACTCGATTGCTGTTGACTCCTTGAAACGATGACAAAATTCCTTCTAAACTATCATCATGGGTCTCAAAATTCGTAAATTAATTCCCTGAGGGTGAAAGAAATTCAGTTGAAATTCTGGTAAGATAATGTTTCTATCAAAAAAAAACATGGACTGTCTTCCAATACATCCAATTATGACAATCTAGCAAATACAAAGACTCAACTGAAACAAAAAAATAACTGAAATAAACTAAGTGAAAACAAGCTAACAGTCCAATTACTTCTTCATTTCGTAGGTTTTATCTTCTAACATGTTGTTTCTTGCGAGAATTATATGATTTTTTTTTTTTTTTTTTTAAGAAAGAAATTAAATGACCTATTTCATTTATGATTTAATTATTATTTGAAAGAATATTTTTTTGTCAACTTTGCTTTCTATCGAATAGTTTAAGAAGAATTTCTGGAGAACAATCGAATGTGCATACTCACAGAACGACACGCTTTTCACCTTAACAGGCTCCGCTGCACGGGTCTTCAACGCTACAGAGCATCATGCAGTACAAAAATATATGTATGTATGTAGCTTACTTACAGAAGAGCAGGCATTCCGTGTTGGCCAGCAAGTCTTTTCTCCTTTTCCCCGAAATATTTCCCGAAGTCATGAATCAGAACTGGAGTAGTAGTATATGTTAAATATAAACCAAATGAAAGTTTCACGAGGAAATGATTACATCCATTTAAAACTACTATGCGTCCTGCTTTAAGCAGAACACTGAACTCGATGGAAAGTAGAGGTCTATATTTAACAGAACTATTTTCCCCAGTTCTGTGGAATCAACAATCGACAATCGATCCCAAACGAACTCTCCGCTACTTACCAACCACCGCACAATCCCGCTAAAATATTGTAAATATAAGTCTTTCCATCGCACGATAATTACCTATGGTTTCTATCAAGTAATGTACTTACAGACAGACATTTTTACATCACTCTCTATTTGCCTCATATTCTATGTGATATTCTGAAAAGAACTATATTTCAAGATTAGTTACTTTTCTAATCTCCCCTCCACCTGAATAAAAATGTAACTTCTAACTACATAAAACCGTTACATAACTTTTCCACAAAGTAGAACAACATTCTCTGTTTAAATATACAATAATAAATTAAAGTTATATTTCATCGACCTACGTATATACCAGTATGTAACTCAAAAACAAATAGTAGTCTCCTACGAATTTGGGGAAAAAAAAAATATACATATATAATGGTAATAGTAACGGAGTTCGTAATAGTATACGTGAGCAAAAAGAGGGGCGGAAAAGACAAACGTTACAAATAATTCACCGATATATATAAATTCAACTTAAATTTAATGCAATGTGATCTAAATGCATCATATATGATAGCTAATTCAACTAAAGAAACGAGCTGAACATTAACCAATATTATATTTCACTCCGATATACACCCTTTACTATGTTCAATGAAGGAGATTCGTAGGAATAAATGAATTGAATAAAATATTTCAAATTACTGCATTACTACTTAAAGATGAATTCAAAAGGAACACAAATAATGAGTTTACAATAAATGAAACTTTCATTATATATTTATTTTATTCAAGTTATGTAAGCTTTTAAACATTATTTTGAAGGAGAGAAACGAAAGTATAAAGAGAGGAGAGGAGAGGTGGTGATGATGATGATGATGATGATTCACTATGAATGAAATGGTGGAATGGTGAAAGAGGAAGAACCACGAGATAACTCACGAACATGATGTTTGTGCTACACAAAGTTTATTTGCCGCGAGCTGGGTTCGAATCTGAGACACCACGCGTGAACGTTTTACCACTGAGCCACACTGCCACCTTCGCAACCGAAAATAATTACATTCCAACGCATATGAGAAAATTTTGATTGAAAAAAAAAAAAAAAAAATCAGACGTAAGCCTGCCTTCTTTATAGTGAGCATATACTCTCATTCCTCCGTTTTATGGATTTCGAAAGGAATTGGGGGAAAAACTGGAGCAGCCGATTCAGTTTAAAATCTTGATTTTAAACTAAAATTATGAATGTATTACGTTATAGATTTACACCGTACCAGGCATTTTACTGTCAGATTGGATAGTGTGTTTGAAGGTAGAACCCGGTATATTGTATTGATATAAGCATTATTGGATAACAGCCAATTCAGAGTTGGTGTTGAAACTTACAAACAACTGGCAAAATTGGATTGCTATTGTCCCCTTTTAGACCATTAAAAGAACGGAAGTAGTACAAATGACCCTACCTCACAGAAGGACCTACATAGAATCACATCTCATTATGTACCATATCGGAAACTCCTATTTAAGGCTGGATTCGATGACATCATAAATGAAACAATTTACGCCTCTGGTTTTCCACGACATCTTGGCAAGCATACTACTTACAAGAGGCACATAGCAGCAGCTTCGACTTCAGTTGAGTGTATACTTAGCTACTTTAATCAGGTCAATATTTATGACCAGTTGGGATAGAAACTAAATTCTCATCACATCCAAATAATAATAACTGCTACCGGTACTAGATCAAGGCAATCAGGACCGGATTTACGTATAAGCTAAACAAGCTATAGCTTAGGGTCCATCCCTCTCGAGGACCCTCAAAAATTTAAAGGAAAGAAAACTGGATGTACATTTCGAAAAGTGTTTTGTGTTCTGTAAATCCCTATGATGTAAGTAAATGCCCCCTCCCCTCCCCTCTTGCTAGCCTTCTTACTACAATACATCACTAATTTGTTCATCTCTGTATATAGGTTGGATGGTAACATGTAGCAGACAGCTTAAGACTGCAGTACAGTCAATTTGCTATAGACAAAGAAAAGCCGAACATATAAAGGGCCCGCTTTAACTTTAATAGCTTAGGAGGACGAAATCTCTTTGTCAAAGGGGGGCTCTCATAATTTGTACGTGTGAGATACTGGCGACCATCATTTTTCGATTGACGAGTGCGTCTGACTTCGAAATTTTGCGCCCTGGCTTAGGGCTTCATCAAACCTAAATCCGGCTCTGAAGGCAATTGTAACTCACCCATAAGGATAGATTGTAAAAAAGTGGAGGTTAAAAAATGTTATCCATTTCTTTCTTATATTTACGTATAATGAAGAAGCATATATTATTTGTCCCCCTGAAGTTTGCATATCAAATGGACAAACCAAACAGCGTTATATACAAGTGCAAGTATGATCGTTCTGGAAACATTCCAATCTATCCATGCTTGTTGGATGAAAATTCCATGATCTGTATAATTTAGAACATAAAGTGGAACAATTTTTACTAAAACATCGAAATAAATTAAGTGAAATCTTTAATGTTCCATGGTTATGCCCTTTACGCTAAGGAAATGAGTGGTTAATAAAAGTGATTGACTATAAATGAACTGATGGAATGAATACATCCAGAGAAATGGGAGAATCTTGAGAAAACTCGTAAATATGATGCTGTCCACCACAAACTGATATGGAACACTGAACCTTTGCACGGAAGGTGAACTAAGCCAACGTGTCCCCACAACATTCGAAACACAATATACGGTATAGTACTGTTTTAAAGTACTAGCAATCAGCATTCTGTAACGTGACTGCACATCCACAGATTCAGTTAGCAGTTCATATCATTCACTTTCTCTCGCATTTTAAAATAAATAACGGACTTCTGCTTAATTAAATTGTGCTTTGTTATCAACGCTAAACACATCCGTCTAATTTAGAACATATCTGCCTTCTATAGCTTCTTCGACCGTGTAGTACAAAGAGATTAACGAAAAGTGTATGAGCTAAATTAAAATGATATCTTTCAGTTTAATTATGCCCTGATTATAAGTCCCACGATTATGCCCTTTAGGCCAAGAAGACTATGATTAAGGCATGTGAATGATGGAATGATAATGCAGAAGAAGATGGGAATACACCGAGGAAACTCACAGACACGATGTTGTCCACCACAAACTTACCTGGCCGGGGCGGCAGGGGATCGAACCAAGGACCAACACACCAAAGGTAACAGCTCTACCATCGAGCCATCATACACCCCATGAGCTAAACGATGTTTCGTCACACTGATGAAATGGTTGGTTAGAACTGAAGTTGAGCAATTGCCATGCTGTGCACTACAACCACGAGGGTCTAGGCCCAAACTGGTCTCACCCTGTTGTCTATGTGCGCTGTTTTGAGAATACATGAGGTAGTCGCATTTCCACAATTCCCCAAACAGTTACCGTTTACACGAGTTTTACTTAGTTATGTTCCTCAGAATTCTTGCTGTCTTATCAGTATTATTACTGTCGATTAGATTCAAATTGTTTTGTTGTAACCTCACTTTGCAGCAATTATTATTATTGTAGAAGAATTTAACGTCCCACGAAGACTGATGATAACGAACGAAATGGTAGAATGAAGAAAGTGGAAGGAAACTAGAGAGCCCAGAGAAAAACCCACGCACACAGTGCTTGTCCACCACTTGGTGCAAGTTGGCATCGAACCAGGGACCCCACGCACCTGAGTTGTGTGCTCCACCGCAGCCCTATTATTATTATTCCCACCTTCAACTATCAAGTGCAACGTATAGAACAGTTGTATGTTTACAATAACAGTGATATGAAACCAATGATTGAGGAATTAGTCTAAATTTTCGTTTTGCTACTACGTGATTAAATACCGGTTTGTTCAGTAACAACATTAGAAACTTGCTATATACACATAGCAAGAACTGATTCCAGTAGATCGTTCTACACGAAATCAATGCAATTAATATCAAACAATAAGTGAAAAATATTTTCAGAGGAAGTGATATCGAGGTGTTTCTGTATACTGAAGTTTACGTAAATATTTGTAATCATGCGTCAGTCTAATTCATTACTCAGCTGTCTGCTTCTTTGACACTGAACAGTGATGTCAGATAATCAACTGGAATATAATATTGTACATACAACAATTTGATAAATAGTGATATTTTCATTCCCTTCCTTATATTGATGTCAGTGGATTAATCTTGGCTCAGCAGATTTACCTAGCTACGTTAGAATACGCAAGAACCAGAATATGACAATTACTTTTATCTGCTACCTGTTTATAACTACTTGGTCTGAACTGCTCGAAACTTGAAGACTTATGGTATGTTACTACTACTCTAACCTCCGAAAAATTAAAATAATAGAATTAATGGAATTTCAAGGATTTGGCTTCTTTAACATTTTCAGAATGCCGTCCACTGGATGAATACTACTTGACACGTGTTGGCATTGACTTAATAAAACCAGGATCATTTAGTCCTAGTATGACCGATCTATCTATCCTGAATTTCAATCAATCCCTTTATTCCAGCTTTCTAATTTTCCCTTCTTTACACGCCTTCCTAAATCACAGGAAAAAATAAACGGACACTACAACCATGATCTACTAGCTTAGCGTACAGTCTGCTTACATGGCGATACATATAATTAATCTTACTGAAGGCTACAATAATAACTCCTTACTGTACTCTGAAAAGAACTGGAAATCAGTATATTTTTCCTATTTAAAACTACTACGCATCATACTCTAATAACTCTTCTGTATGTTCTAATGGTTCAGTCTCAATATATTTTTTAGCAAATAGCTACTGCCTTATTGCAGAATATTAAAATGGATTCTTTGCGCAATCTTACACACTGCTCAGATGTTAATCTTATATTTACAATTGTAAACTCAACCCAGAAAAAGAAAACAACTGATTATACACTGCTGTGTTCCACTGAAGAAAATATTTAAGGATTTCTTATAACGATCTGTAAATATTGTAACAGGATTATATATTCCTATCATTAAACAGATGACCAGGCACATTAGTATCAGTTTTTCAAGTCTATACTGACCACTCAGTCAGTCATACGTTTTGTTATCTTTCAATTTCAATAAATCTAGGGCGAAGAAAAGGAAGAAAAAAAGCAATTACCTACTACTCTGCCTACAGATCAAAACTGTATTGAGTCGGAAACAAAACTTGATCCTTGAATATTAACCACACCTGTATTCAGATCTTGCAATGACACTGTTTTTTGTACAATTTCAACTGAGAATTGCAAATTCGCGTAAAAAATTAAGGCCGGAAAGATGTGCCAATGCAACCACTGGATAATAACTAAGCCCGATTTTTATTTACTTAGAGCGAAAATCGAATTTTTGCGCCTATTTACACCCAGATTAAAACCATAAACGAATATATATATATATATATATATAGGGTGACAGGTAATTCGATGCAAGGTGATATTCTACAAGTACTTTGGAACATATTCACCTATATGAACAGGGGTCGCAAATCAATAGTTTCTGAGTAACTTGCACATGCATGATTTCTTTGAAATTTACCGGCTAACGAGAGTTGCGCGAGAAAATTTCACCTCGACCCACTTCTACGTATCGTAGAGCGATGAAATTTTACGTGTGTGATCCTGCATACCTATGTAGGTCATGTGGTAATGTACAGCTCGTAACTCTGCACCGTTGCTATGTTATAGGTCCAAACGTGAAGATATAGTGGTCCACAATCCAGTGCTGCGCCTCACAAACCAGAGTGGAAACATCGCATAAGTACTTGCCCCTAGGAAATGACTGCATGTTTGGGAAGAGGTGGAATGAAGATAGTGTGCAGTCAAGAAAAAACACGAACTATGACGGATTCCATACCTAGTGTCGTGCATCTGACTGGCCAACATTCGAGCAGTGAACGGGTGCATTGTTTTCCAGGAAGCGGACACTTTTGTCGGCATGCCACGTTCTGTTTGTATTTTTCACAAGCTTTTGATAGTGTTATGACTTTCCAAGCTTTACATTTTTGTTATGACTTTCCAAGGTTTACATTTTTACCTTATAACATTAAATTGTCATTGTAGCAATTGGTACGTCAATTGTCGTAATTTTGTTTTAAGTTGTTAAAGCGATGTATTCGATTGCTGTTTATTTATTTATGCAAGGGAGGGTTCGGACCTCCAAGTCCGGGGCCACATCGGTCTTTTAGGTGGGTCTATGATTTTGGGAAGGAACCGGCCCTGGCTTTCTGGAAGGTACCATCCCTGTCTTTGCCTAGTGGGAGTGAAGAAAACCAAGGAAAACCTAGTCAAAACAATAATAGCGTGGCGACGTACCACCACCAAAGGAAGTCCGTGTTCAACTCGCAGCGACCAGTGATGATCATTTTATTTGGGATCAACATGGGGTATTACTACTTGCTTTCCAGGGAAAGGTACCACAATTACCAAGACATATTATGCCTCACTTCTGCGTGTGTTGCGAGATTCTGTGAAATCCCAGAGCGTGGCAAGCTGACAAAAGGTGTCAATCTCCTGAAAACAACGCACCTGTTCACTGCTCGAATATTGGTAGACAGATGCACGACCCTGGGTATGAAATTCGTCACAGTTCACGATTTCTTTACACCGCACGCCATCTTCGTTCCACCTCTTCCCAAACATGCAGTCATTTCCTAGGGGCAAGTACTTCTGCGATGTTGCCACGCTGCTTTCTGAGATGCAGTAATGGATTTTGGACCACTACACCTTACTTCACGTTCGGTCCTGTAACACAGCAACGGTGCATAGTTATGAGCTGTACATTACTACACGACCTACATAGGTATGCAGGATCACACATGCAAAATTTCACTGCTCTAGATATGTGGAAGTGGGTCGGGGTGAAATTTTCTCGCGCAACTCTCGTTAGCCGGCAAATTTCAAAGAAATCATATGTCTACTTTTCCAATTACATCTCTGTCTAATTTATGAATGCCTGCTGCGTAGAAGGTGGCCGGCTGATCACGGAACCAAAGATGAAGAACGTTCTGCGCTTGAGTGTCGCTCGTGAACCTTTGTCTTGCCAGGAACTTCACTGGGGTCGTACTTCCCCTCTCTCCGCCCCCAAAAAACCCGCCTCACTCGTTTATCTCCATTTTGTATAAGCATGTATCACACGCTCGAAAAAAAAAAAAAAAAAAGTGCGAAAATTTTCTCGTATTTAAATCGAGATTATGCAAACTGCGACCAGTGGCCACTTACAAAACAGCTAATAGAAGGCAGACGATAGTACAAATCAGAAAACGCTTGTTTAGAAACTTCACCATTTATCAGAATACGGAACCAAGTACTTATTTTGCGTCAACACTAATTAATGCTAAGTAGAAATTCAGATTGATTAAATTACTCTTATTATTTGAGATGTAACGTGTTTACTGCAAATATTATGCTGAGACCCTAAAACACTTTGTAACACTAATTTTTTTTTTAGCTGCTTTAAAAAAGGACGAGGTAAAGTACTTATACTACACAAAGACAACAATAAAATTATACTCACAGTAGACGAAAGTATCTCGTGTGGACAGCAGCTCAGCAGGAAACTCTTGCATACTTTTGGATCCGTAAACTTCACTTGAAACCGGTTGTTTTCACCTACAATGATATACAGTAATAAGAAAACAGTTTCAGAATATACTTCTTTTTTTATGTCTTTCACTTTATCCGATCTGCTATGTTGTCTTGTAAAAATTCTACAAGTATTGACTTAATGTAAGCTTTTTCTCAAAACTGACAGAAGGAAAAAAAAATGTAAAAGTATAGTTACTTCATGGATTAGAATATCTACATAACGAAACCGACATCTGGAAAAGGCCACGTATATATCTGCTACTCATCCTGTGACAAGCAAATACCCCTTCACTACAAAAACACAAAAAAAGAAAAAAAAAACTACTTTGTAACTCAGAAAATGTTTTTACAGTAGTAAGAAAGAAAAAACACAAATTAATACACACGTGATCTGCCCTCAGCTGATCTTTACCCTCAATTTCTCTCTAAAGCACGGAAGCCTCCCTAGAATGAAATTGGGGATGAGGCTTTAGAAATGTACAGTACCAACAATAAACGTGTCAAATATTAATTAAAAAATAATTGTTGAACGCAATGGTAAGACAATTGTTAATGTAGAAAAGTTCTCACTTGAATCACTTCTTCAATCCTCTGAACACTGTTTCAACAATTTTATATATTAATCAAGTTTGTACTCTTAAAATGCACCTGGACGGTAAAAAGGGTAATCCTGACCACTGAGAAATGTTTTTAAGATATATATATATATATAGCACAGTTTTTAGCATTGAAAATCGCTTAGATCAGAAGAAATACAAACGTAATGCAATCAAATAAACGTTATTCTAATCTAGCATCTTTGTAAACTTACTTTTTTTCTTTTTTTCAGGTATAAAATGTTTCTTTTAGGTCTTTAAATGTAAATACACATTATGGGAAAGCAGCCTAAATGTAAAAACGAAGGAAACATAGAACAATGTTTTATTGACTCATGAAGTATTATTTATACATTACAGTAGTATTCGTATTTAATAAGAAGATAGTTCGGTTTTAACTGTGTCTGCAATACAGCGATGTTACGAACAATGTGCTTGTAATTCTGCAAGCAACGTTCTTTCTTCAAGAATTTGTACTGAAGTGAAAAATCGTCACTGAAATGTCTATGGTCAAAACTACCATTTTTACTACCCAGGTGTTTCGGAGAAGTACAAACTTGTATTATTATGCATATGCTCTGAGGCTACATTTTACGAGTTACAGTCAAGCAGCAGTAAGATGTTAACAATCGACCGATGGAACAGTCTACGATACCAATATTAATAAGAATTTAGTTTATTTGTCTTGTAATTGCTTAGTACTGTGATGCCTCGGAATATGTACTTAACCAGTTCAAAAATTCGCTCGAGTTCCAAGACAATTTCTCCCCTTTTAAAAAAAGAGAAACTGGATTAAACCGTTCCTGGATCCCATGAACTCGAATTTTCAAAAATGATTCTACCAGGAAATACATTGAATTTTAAGGTAAAATATTAGTACACAGTAACAACACTTGATGCATATTTACTGAACACAGTCGAAAAACCAGACTAACTAAAATGTATTATCTAGTTTTAAAGTGATTTATTCAGGATAATCTCTTAAGAAAACAGATTATATGGAACTGTCGTACAGCTTACTACTAGATCTGAATCATAAAATTAATTCCACTACAGACTGAAGCTGGGCATGTTGCACTTGGACCGTACCTCAACCAGGATGGTGGATTACATACAGAATACACTCTGGTTGGCTAAACTGAAGGAGGATGAACGGGATGCTGGGTCGCAAGAAAGGCCATATATACAGGATGTAACTTAATGTAACAAGCGTCGGGATGTGATTCCTGAACAGAGATACGAAAAAAAAAAGTACTATTAACATATAGCATATTGGACATATTGGCAGAATTAGCGAGGGACGAAAGCGTAGGAACAGTTAAGTTCGAAGCGGTAGATATCGACGAGCAGAGAGAGAAACGTACGTTCGTCGGGCACATCACAGGAGACGATCCAAGTGCCCACCATGGACAGGAATGCATGCATGACAATGCCAGATCGGCCAACTAGTTAGAAGATAGGAAACAGTTTCACAGGCGTCATAGATACGCTGTTCCAAGTCGTTGACGTCATTGGCAAAAATAGCGTACACCGCACTTGTTCCCAGATAAAAGTGGATTCAAGTCCGAAGACCGAGCAAGCGAATGCACTAGTTCGCCACGTCCGATCCAACGTCTTGAGAAGTTGTTGTTCATCCACCAGCGGACATTCAAACTGACCACATATGCATGTGCCACATGTGGCGAATCGCTACGAGAACACTTTCCAATAATTCGGACAGTGTATCCTGCAAAAAGGTCAAATACTGTGCTCCATTTGTATCCTGCAAAGGTAACAGGGTCACATACTGTGCTCCATTGTCTTCGAGGTAGCATGTATGGGCGACCAGTTGACACCATACATTACACTCAAACTGGTGTTAATGATGAGTGACAACCGTGCCATGGAAATGTGAATCTGCCCCCATGTATGTGTTATGCATATTGAAGATACTATCCCTTCCAAACGTGGTCTCGTCAGTAAACAGTACTGATGTCTCAAACAGCATGATGGTAGTGGTCTGTTGAATGAACCACTGTCCGAATGCTTCATGTGTTTGGAAATCCACTTGTCAGTCTTAGTTTTTGCAGATGGTATGGATACACGGCATTTACATGTAACGCATGCCACAGATCAAAGTGATTAACATGTATATTCATATCCAAAATTATTGTCGCATGTCTATAAATATGTTGTAGGAATATAATTTGATAACGAATTCACCCGGTATTTCTTACAATGTTAGTATGTGTATAATCGGCAAAGACATGTATGTGGAAAGCATAATGGTAGGCATCTGTTAGAAAAACTCTCCTGATAAGTCGTGCTGCTTCACGCCCATTGACATCTGCACGAGCGTACATGAATAGCATGTCGGCCTGCTCGCGGTTTGAATAACGAACCATGTTTCAGTCGAGCACTACCATTTGCCCTATTCAACACTCGTAGCACAATAACAGCACCCCCGTACTCTAGAGTCCTGAACACAAGCGCCGCCTATGTGTGTGAACCGAGCAACTACGTATCAATAAACCTGCGCCACACTTAGACTTTTATACACTACTATCTCTAAACTTACTGTTTTTTTTTTAATTTTCGGAGTCAGGAATCCCCTCCCGACGTTTGTTATAAAGGTAGCCAAGAAAGTTCTGTTGCTTTTTGTGGAGGTCTGTGTTCAATTGGACCTCACACCGAGAGTTGAATGCGAATGGATAAGGCGAAAGTCAGTTGTTGGTGTGGGTATATCCAACATACTATCTGGTTGTGGCAGTTCAGTTACACCGTGAACTTGCGTAAGGACTGAGTGAACATGGACCTCCACAGAGCGACGTAACGGCGTGTATGCTGTACGAATTCAAACTGGGGTTAAACGCCTCTGTAGCGGAGCGAAGAAATGCCAGGCCTTCGGTGAGGGTGTCGTGATTACGCAAACAATGTAGCGGTGGTTTAACAAGTTTAAGGGCGGTAACGAAACACTAGAAGACTCACCACGTGTCGGAAGACCAACACGTGTACAAAATGAAGATCTTCAGGCAGCAATTCTGAAGAACAGTGGTCAGACATGTGATGATCTGGGACTACAATTTAGTGAGAGTGGAGAAACCATGGGTTCCAAATGATTTGACTCCGGACCAGAAGGGAACGCGAGAAGACACCTGTTTCTTTGCTGACTCGTCTGAGGAAGGGGTCATTTCTAGACAGTGTTCACACGTGACGTGAAGTGAGTCCCGTACGAAGCTACATGGCGCTGTCATCATTGGTTAGCATCCCATGAACCGGTTCCGAAACAGCCGAAACCAGTACTGTATCAGAACAAGATCCTCCTGTGTGTTTGGTGGACTGCTCGAGGACTGCATCGAGAACTGCTACCAGCTGGTCAGAGCATTAATACAACTATGTACTGTCAACAGTTGAGTCGTGTTCAAACTGAATCGCAAAGGGGTCCTCCTATTACAGGAAAACGCTACGCCCCATGTGGCTAGGATGACCCGGGACACCATTCTACGCCTTGGATGGAAAACACTATTGCATCCGCCATACTCTCCGGACATTGCACTGTCCAATTATCCCCTCTTCCACACAGGATGCCGATCACCTTAGAGGACGCCAGATCAAATCCATATTAGAGGTGAAAAATGCACTTGATACTTCCTTCCCTTCACGGCCCACCAAGTTTTACCGCGATGGAATCCACGGCTTTCCAAAACGTTGGCAGAAGATCGTCGATGGGGACTATTTTTGATCTTCCAGATACGTCTTAGGTGACATATCGATGTTCGAAAGTGGTGGATGAAAAAGCGACAGAATTTTCTCGGCTACCTTTACATATTTCTTTAGTTACACCTTGTATAAAATGGGAGTAAGACCAGCAATAATACAGTAATGAAACCTGGTCAATCAAATGGGCTCAGGAAAAAAAAAAAAAAAAAGAATGAAGTGGCGGAGTTAAGAATGTTAAGATGGATGTGTGATGTGACAAGGGCGGATAGAATAAATCAATAAAATTTTTGGAGAATGGATATAGAACGAAAAAAAATGAGAACTATGTTGTAAAGAGAATTGAAAAGTTGGAAGTAATAGGTAAAAGGAAGACCGAAGACCTAATGAGATGGAAGGACAAAACAAAATGATCTGCGGGAGAACAGACAACACCCAGGGTAAGAGTAGAGACAAACAAAATATATTAGGGCGCAAAATTTTCGTCGCAATTCTTCAAACTGCGAAAAATAAATATCCACACACTAACCTGGCTACTGGATTCAGACCTGAAATTTCGTGTCCTACAGTACTGCTTGAATATAACCACGAAAATGTAGCCAATCTACAATTTAAAACACTACAATAGACGATAGAAGCTATATACATAGTAAAAATATTTTATAACAAGTAATATAAGTATATTACTATTCTATGCCACCAATATATTACACTGAAGGGTAACCAACAACAACAAAAATTTACACATTCTCATACTTTGTCAAAAACTTACTATCCGGTTTAAATAATTATGCTCACTGATAAAATCGGATTTAAAATTGGTCGTTAACTACCTAAATTTTATGATGCAAGGAAACAAAGGATTTCTAGTGGCTACTAACACTATAATTCGCAGTCAGATATCATTTCTACATTTAAGCTCAAATTACAAACAAATTTGATAGCATCCTAAAATAATCCAAGCGCAATGCAATTTCTCATCGAAATATTATCACGAATATTTTATTCTACTTCTTATGAAGCAGGAGAGTTCTAACTTTTTCTTGTTAACAAAATGTGACACGATGCATCGATTAAATCTGATTGGCTGGACCTTCCCAAGGAGTTAGTAAAAACCCAACTAGGGTTAGTAAAAATCTAACTTTAATTAGGCGTACTTCGTAAGATCATGATATCATTCAACATACAAAGTGCTACGAACTTTTTTTTTTTTTTTAATTTAACGACCAACGTTATAATCCGAGCTAAAGGAGATACTGATGATGATGAATAAAGTGAAGAAAATGGAAGGAAACGCAAGAACCCGAGAACACATCAATGTACCCCAAAGAGTACTTGGAAGCTGGGATGAAACCCTAACACCAAAGACGAACGCTCTACCACAGAGCTACTGCCCTCATAGGAATGGCTCATTGTTGGCTTTAATTCAACTGCCTTCATGGTTTGCACTCTTTCAAGGAATGGCCACCATCATCCCCTCTTGCCTTACAAGCACGGAACTTTTGTCAGTGTGACTGGAGTAAACAGCGCTCAAATTAACCTCCACACTAACACACTTACAGTAACAAAAGTCAGAAGGGAACTAAGTTATACTTTGCATTCGTCATAACACTAAACACGACGATGTATCAAACAAAAATGGAAGTTCTTACATTACGAAAATTAAATTTCACATACTATATGAATGAAACAAAATTGAAGATATACTGCGGTAAACTTATACCCATATGGTATCAATTTTCTCTTTAATTTTACCTTGTAAGTAGATTCACTGGTTCAGAGCTACTTAAAATATTGTAATAATAAATTAGTAATGATCAAAAAAAAAAAAAAAAAAAAAAAAAATCAAAAGATTGCGATCTTGGCCAATAAGTTTCTGGATCAGGGACCACAAAATCCTTGAACGGCCCCTAAATAGTGCTTTCGATTTTTTTACGGAATAAGCACATTATACCGAGTTAAGCAACAGTTTGGTTTTGGCTACACTGTATATAGTTCTCCAGATATAAGGCATACAAGAACATTTTTCATTGAAATATACTGAATCCTTTGATCCAAAAATTTACTTTCAAATTTATCACTTCAAATTCTAATACTAAACAGCAAATATCTCAGCTTATGGGTCACGATAAATCTAATAATAATGTCACATTCATAAATGTTGCAATCTGCGCTATAGAGTGTTTAACTGTGTAGGCAATCTGCCGATTTAATTGCAAGTTAAAAACTGTATCGTCTTAATCTAATTATTTCAAAATAGGCCAAGGTTTACATCTGAACACTTAACTTATATTTGTGCAACCGCATGTTCAGCCATCTAGTAGGCCTAAACTAAATCCATATATTTGGTACAGATACGGATTAGCTACTATAACCATGCTCATTCTGTTCATTGATGCACGATAAAAATAGTGTGTTACTGTATTATTTCAGCCCGCACTTTGATGTGAGATTCATGTTCCCGGCTTCTCCACTTCAAAACTAAATGCTATTTCGTATGCTAAAGTTTTATGCTACTGTACGTATACACTCAAGCACTCGAAAGAAGTATACGTTCACGTCTCACGTTAACTTCGGAACACAGTTCGGCATGCATGAACCTTCGGAAGTTGAATAATTGATAAAATATAAGGATGTCAGCTCCAATTCTCCAAATAGGAAAATACCATCACAAAAACACAATCTTTTTTCAATTATTCCGAGTGATCTGTGTAACACTAACGAATAACAATATGGACGTTTCTATTTAAGATGACTATTATATGCAAAGCTTGTACTTTGTAGTAGCTCGGGAGTAAACAATACAATACATGATCCAATTGCGCTCCAGTTTAAAAAAGCGTATATTAAAGTAAGATAAGGACAAGTACGACACAGTAGGGTCGAGTTAGTGTAGTTTGGACCCATTTTGTTAAAATTGACTTAATTTCTCCTGTCTACGAAAGGATGCCAACTCAGAACGCGCATATTATGTAAGGTTTAAACAGGTTAAGTAAAGGAGGGTAGGTTCAGAAATATGAAAAATACCTAAAATTTACAGCAAAGGTGAAACTATTATTTTCTTGAAATTTACGTTAACAGAAGTGTAATGTGGTTAGAATTTCAAGTGTTAGAAGCTGTATGACGTTAGTATTACTCTGTGTGGAGGCATGCTGACGTTACCAACATACAAAAACTTGACAATCTGATCGTAACTTTTATAACAATCTATGTTGGTGAAGAAAAATAGTGGCATTTATTCCGAAGTTGGGCGTCCGCTTTCGTCAAGTTTTTTCGCTGTTATCTTCTTTCCACATTTTCTGCAATGTGTTATTAGGTTCATTAATCCGTGCTCTTCACAAACTTTTAAAAGATTTTGCTCGCTATCAACGTATTGCTTCACAAATATTAAAAATGCTAGTTCATTGCCCTTGTACATTCGCCATGTTGATAACAAATGCTAGTTTCTTTCCCACAATGCAACTGTTCGGTTACCTTGCGCCAAGTAGTTCCCTCCGCTCGCCGTATAGCTCCATGTTTATAACCGCTTATATATAACAAATAAACAGATTTTTCGAGAGACATATATTATCAAGCACACAAACGATCAAATTATCCATATCTTTCCTGTAAATTTTAAAAATTTCGCTGGAAACGGACGCCCAACTTTGGAATTTAACCCAAAATGGTTATTACGTCATGTGGAGCGGTACAGATTATTGAGATTGAGCAGAAAGTGTGGCAAATGTAGGAAGGCATTGAAGACAAAGAAATTAAGATACAATTACATTTTCAAATGTGAACATCACATTGATGCTGTACAGTGTAGCAAAAGTCAGCAGTGAAGGCAACTTTTCTCGAGGACAAAGTTATCGACAGAGAAGGCAGGGCCTACGTAACATGCTGTTCTTAGAGACATCCTCGTTTATGCGGATATTCGCCGTCGCTGACGCGCCTTCTCCCTACCGATGCACCTGCCCTGACTCGGTTTGACAGCATTCGTGCTTTTTAGTGGACATCTAGTAGAGGTAGGTTTGTGTGCTTTACACTGTTTATTATGGCGTATTTCCGGATGCAGTACATACACGCAATACGCAGTATTTAACTCAAAATGGTGAAGTCCTCTTAAAGTGGACGTGGATCGAGGAACTCGTAAGAAACACTTTCTAAGGTTTGAATTTCTTCATATGTGTCACAAAAATCACGTTTTTTCAGTCTGATAATACTTGACCTACTCTGCGGCACCAAGACTGTTTACATTTCTGCACTAAAATATAGGGTATTTCCGAGAAGGACAATTTATCAGCACAGTGTATTTTTTCTAACATCCCACGAATACTACAGAAAACGGTGGTGATAAAATGGATGATAACGGTGAAAAGAAAAGGGGGAGGAAACGGGAGAACCCCCTCAAAAAATGAAATCTTTGAGTTTTACGTACCACGGTTATGCCGGTTAGGTTAAAGGAGACGGTGATGATGAGTAATGAATGAAATGGTGGAATGAAGGAAGTAGGAGGAAACGGGAGAACCCCGAGAATACCCACGCACACGGTGTTTGTCCACCACAAAGTTCACTTGGCGGGGGCTGTGTTCGAACCCGGGACCCCAAGCACCAGAGGTGAACGCTCTACCACTGAGCCACCGCGGCCCCAGGGAGAACCCCAAGAAAGCCCATGCACACGGTGTTTGTCCACCACAAAGTTTACTCGGCGTGGATTGGGATCGAAGCATGGATACTACGCACAAGTGGGGAAGACTCTACCAATGAGGCCCCCCAGTGTACTTATTCTCCTACTTGTGTCTTTTTGCATTGGTCTCAAAATTTAAGTTCTCCAATAATATTAAATCTATAAATTAGAATTTTACTTTCTTTACTACGTGAGCTGGACAATTTTCGGTTTTATTTATCTTCCCGAAAAACCGATAAACAATTTCCGAAAACAATTACTTCACTTCATGTTTACCAACACATTATATAAATTTTCTTTCCACATTAATTTGCTCTATAAATAATCCATTTACAAAGTAACTTCAAATAACATCTTATTCGATTGGACTCTCATCCCCTGAACACATACTCATACTATAGCAAAGGTATTCTGAAAATCCATCCTTTTAATATATTTTTCTACTTTCCACTGACGGCCATTTTGAGGAACTTCGTTCAGGCGTCATTAAATGGACAACACTAAAACTACTTCCAAGTACTTAAAATGTGCATTAATTTAAGGTTTTCTGAAAATAAATACTCACCATTTCGGCCTGTTCCCATCAACTGGTCGAGCATGGCTCTTATTTGGTCGTGGGCAGACATTATGGATATTTTTGTCTGACGTCCTCCTTCACCTCAACTTTTCGCTACACCACGTACCCGTCCCAGAATTCGGTTCGCGAACAAAGACATAAAAACCAAAGACGTGTCATTCATAAAGAATCCCAAAAAACATCGCTCAACAGCAACTGCTACTATTATCTGTTTGCCTTCACAATGATTGAAGTAAAATTTCGCAATAAATTCATATAAATCTTTAGCCATATTGAGTTAAATACTAGGCATATATTTGTATAATATTTTCCCGCATATTTCTGAGAAAATATATGGTTATTTAAATGATTATACATAAATTCTTGTTCTTGCTATGCAAATTTATTATGCTAGTTACATGGAATCATTCTTCTATATTAAAAGATTTAAATTTTCTTATAGGCAAGTTCAAAGAGACTTTAAAATGATTAAACACGAACATATTTTTTTTAATTTTTAATCAGAAGAATCGGGCACATTCCATACCAATTATGGCAAAATTATGTGCAAGTCAATGCAACGGGAAAATGCAAGATTATAATTACTATGCCGAATATCTCAAACTAAATCACACATTTTGAGATGCATTGTGGCAAGCCGTACCAAAATGTGTCCGGAAATTAAATATTAATCGGTACGATGCTGAGTTTTTTCCTATCTTTCATTTGCATATACAGGTTGATATTTAAAAATTCGACAACTTGTACACCGGAGGAGTGCTACGTTTTCCGTCATATCGGATTTTTTTAAAACTAATGTTCCAGGAACATTTACTGAGGCTAAGAGAAACGGTGATAATGAGATGGAAAATAATTTGGAGAACAAAGTGAAAGTAAAAAGCGAGAGCAGCAGTAGGGGTGCCCGTATATTGCATCGAGTCAACAAAATTTTTGTGACGTCATTTGTCAAAGGTCAATGCACTTGGTCCGGGGTCAATGACCTAGGGGTACTTAGGACCACCACCTTTAAATTTTGGCATTGGTATCTTGGCACACCCCCTAAATTTTGGCAGTTGTGAAGGATTAGGGAGCAGAATTGTCTTCAACATTAGGAGGCGGGCAGATTTCAGGCTTATTCTGCGGGGACATCAATTTCATCTCACTTTCCTTTGTGGCAATCGGACACAAATCATCACATTTTTCTTCCCAAAACACATTTCAAATAGGATTATTCGGGGGAAAGTTCCCCCAGTTCCAAGATTAGAGGGGACATGTCCCCCTCATCCCCCGGAATTTGCGCCAGTGGTGATTTTGAAAGTGGTTCTTGCTTACATGCAGTATGTTCCATTTGTAACGTTAGAACTTCTCTTTTTAGATCTCGGCGTAAGCATACGCGAGCTTGTAGTTTCACTCCAGATATAATTATCTATGTGTGTGTATGTACTACTTTATTCCTCGGTAACTACCAGCCAAACTTAAACCAAATTTAATGGGCAAGTACCCAATCATATAACGGGGGATTCTAAGCAATTCCCCTTGTTATAATTTATCATAAAGAAAAACAACGATCAGTACTGTTTAAAAAAAAAGTCCTGGAAGTTCTAGATTTAACTAAACATAAGATTTCAACAAATTATAATATACAGTATCCTTCATCTTTTCGTTTTTTTTTTTTTTTGAGACATTACTAATTTACTAACTTCGATAGCAAATAGAGAGCATTAAACAAAAAATAATATGTTAAAATTATATATATTCTGTTTTACATTACTGAGCTTCAGCTTAGCCAAATTATTTGAGTGCGCGAACTTTGATGTGAAAGGGTCCATTACTCCCAATGGTTTCCACTAGCACTAAAATTATCCAATATTAATTTAGTATCATGAAGCAATAGGGATACTATCTGAATCCAGAACTATCAAACTCCAGTCCAACGAAGTCAAACTAATATCGTCTGGGTGGTGATTGGCTAACCACGCATCACCGAATAGGTAGAGCGCTATCTGGCCGACCAGAGACCTTAATGGGCTATGGCGAAAGGAAGTTTAATACAACTTCCCTCTACCTGTAAGTAAATTTCATCAATTTCTCAATATTGTGCAATTAAAGTAAATTGAAAATAATATTATTCTAGCCAGAAACATGGTGCACATAAGTAGAGGTGATAATAGTCAGGCTTAATTTAGCGCCTAGGCTGCAGCTTAGTACCATATATTCATTCATTCATTCATTCATTTATTTCGTCTTTTTAGTCATACACGATTACGTGCGTATGAATAAGACTCGTCAAGGGTACAAATATATAAAACACGTAGTAATGACAAATACATACCTATTGAAATAAACTACTATGCTACATCTACGATATAAAAGCATTACATAACAATATATTTCCAAAACTATCAATAGACAATTGAATTAAACTACTATGCTACCCAAAACAATCAATGGACAAATTCACTTACACATCTAAAAATTCGTTTACAGAATAAAAACAGTGCTGCAACAGATAGGTTTTCATTAACCTCTTGAACTCTCCTTTTTGTTCTGTCCTTCGAATATTCTGAGGTAGTTTATTGTACAATATAGAACCCATAAACATTGGATTCCTTTCATATAACTTAGTGAAGTGCTGTTTGCTGGGAATTTTATCTTTGCGCCTGGTATCATATTTATGTGTTGATGGTGTGTTAAATAAGTCAATGTTGTTTTTGACGAAGAGCAGCAGTCGAAACATGTAAAGAGAGGGTAACGGCAAAATTTTAAATTCCTTAAATATTGGCCTACATGGGTCGTTTATTTTGGCCCCTGCTATAGTTCTTAAAAGCTTTTTTTGTATTACAAACAACATATTACTTTTTCGAGAATTTCCCCAGAAGATTATGCCATATGTAAGTAAAGACTGAAAGAGACCGAAATATAAGTTACGAATCGTGTCAAATTGTAAAACATGTTTAATTGATTTTAATGCATAGAGCATTTTATTGAGTTTTTGGGCCAGTGAAAATATGTGAGTTTCCCAGGAGAAGTTGTGATTTAGCCAGAGTCCCAAAAATTTGGTTGACTTTGAGTACATGATTTTATGATTATTTAGCACTATATCAATTTCTACGCACTGCTTATTTTGAATGTGATGGAAATTTAGAGTTGTAGATTTGTCTGTGTTTAATTTTATTTTGTTTTGGGCAAACCAGTTTTCTAAACTACGAGTTGTCTCGTCAATTTTATTGCAGACAATATCATAGTTTGTACCTGTTATTGTTAGGCTTGTGTCATCTGCGTACATGGTTGTATTTGCTAATGATACGTCATGTGGCAAATCATTTACGTATAACAAAAATAATATGGGTCCTAGTATCGAACCCTGAGGGACGCCGGTAGAGATGCTTCTAAATTGAGATTTATAAGTTGCTGATTCAGCTGTGTCTGACGAAAAAGATATTTCAACAGCTTGGGTGCGATTTTGCAAATATGATTTAATCCATGAGTTAACGACTCCTCTTAGACCGTAACTGTTAAGTTTTTGGATAAGAATGTTATGAGGGACAGAATCAAAAACTTTGGATAAATCTAGAAACAATCCTACGCATTTTTTGCCTTTGTCCAGGGCCTCCGTAACCTCATTGATATAATTATCGATAGCAATTTCAGTTGATTTGCATTTTTGAAACCCGAACTGTGAAGGTGAAATTACATTATGCTTAGATAGGAATGGTATAATTTAGTTGAGAAAGGCTTTCTCTATAATTTTTGAAAAGGAAGACAACAAGGAAATTGGTCTGTAATTTTCTATTTTTGTATTGTCCCCCTTCTTATATAGTGGTTTAACTTTGGCATATTTTAATTTCTCAGGAATTTTAATTTCAATTTAATTATATTCGACTACCTCTCCCCCGTCTTGAATATTATAAAATAAATTGATTCATTGTACTAGAAATCTCCTGTGTATGCGTAGTAGTAGTGGTCCGCGTATGGCGAACTGAGTCAGCAAAAATTCCTCGATTCTGATTGGCTGAGAGAGGTCACGTGACGTTAGGCCCCGCCCACGCGGGAAATTCAAATTTTCCAGGTCACGTGGTATGACGTCATGAGTCACCCTGCGGGGAAATCCCTCATTCTCTTTTATGACCGGGATTTTTGAAATTTGTTTCCTTTTACGGGTAAGATGAGTGCTTTGGTACCTTGATTCTGATTGGATGATAGAGATCACGTGATTTTAGGTCCTAGGATTTTTGAAATTAGGGTGTCCTTTCTGATGTATACTTTGGTATCTCGATTCTGATTGGTTGATAGAGGTCACATGATTTTAGACCCATCACACGGTGAACAGATTACATGGGAAAACCCCTCACTCATTTGTTTCATTTTATGGATAAGATGAATGTTTTGGTACCTCAATTTTGATTGGAGGATAGAAGTCACATAATCTTACCCTCACCCCAATGCTAGACATTCAGAGTGGTATGACAGTGATCACCCTCGACCTGGATTTTTTTTAATGGTTATCCTTTTTGGTACCTTAAAGTTCCCGTGGAGGGTTCAACCCATCCTTAAATAACCCTTTTATGGTATGATATTGTACTGAAGTTTACATTAAATATTATCGTTCTCTCTTTGACAGATAAGATGATTCTTACCTTGATGGAGATCCTGTCCTTGAATTAGTAGCCTATGTCTCTGGAAGTAACAATGGTGAAAGAGGGGTGTTGCTTGTAGATTTCTTATAACACATTGTTGTGAGTTTAAGCGATTTATTGCTCAGTAAGCGCTTCATTAATGGAAACAGTGTTGCCAGATTTTTTTTTACCTAAACTGCTCCGATTCTTTTCGAAACGGTTCCGCAGAGTGCAAGAAATTTTAAACTAAAAATTTTTCGAACTAAAAAAAATTTGTAACTAAAAATTTTAAACAAAAATTTTCAAACAAAAAATTTTCGAACTAAAAATTTTGAAACAAAAATTTCAAAAAAATTCGAACTAAAAAATTTAAACTAAAAACTTTCGAACTAAATTTTCAAATCAAAAAATTTTCGAACTAAAAGGAATTTAAAAAATTTTCGAACCCAAAAAAAATTCGAACTAAAAAAATTAAAAATTTTTCGAAAAAATATTTTAAACTAAAAACTTTCGAACTAAATTTTCAAATCAAAATTTTTCGAACTAAAAATTTTAAAAAAAATTCGAACCAATTTTTAAAAATAAGTTTCGTACTAAAGATGTAAACCACATTTGAAAATTTTCAAATCCAAATTTTTCGAACTAAATTAAAAATCAAATTTTGGACACTAAAAAAATTCTTTAATTATTTTTTCGAACAAAATCATGTAAACCAAATCTTGAATATATTTTCCACCTTAAATTTTCAAGATTACCATGATTTGAAAACAAGTGTTCAGGGTTTCAAGAAATAATAAAACATATTTTTTTTTCAACTTGTATTTAACGAAAAGTATGTGCTCTTCCTATACATGTTTATTAACATAATAAATACAGGATCTAGTTTAATGAATATATTGGACGTATCATCATCTTCGAATGTTGTAGACGTATCCTGTAAAGAAAAAGAAGAAACGACGGATTACTTTAAGAATTTCTTTTTTCTGAAACAATAAAAATGAGTCAATATTGATAAGAGAGAAATAAAACTTACTCGTAAATGATGGATGTGCTTAGGCTCATCTTCCCCCTCCTCGGGTACATTTCATCCACTGATGGTGGTTTACGAACTTTTTCTGGGTACTGCATTTTTCTAGGTGTTGCTCCTTTATGGTCAAGGTTCCCCCTTGGGTACGAGATGACTGCATTTTCTTCCACTGATGGTGTTGTTGATGGTTTATGAACTCTTGTGGGTAATTCATTTTCTTCTTGGTGTTGCTGCTTTGTGGTTAAGGAGTGGAAAAAGGAAAAGGAAAAAAAGAAATGTCGGCCTTATTGGGTATTTACAGTTTTTTCTTCTTCATCTTCTTTTTCCAGTTCCATCTTCTGTTTTTTAACGTACCCGTACGGAACCGTATCATAAGAATTGAATTCTTTAAATCGACGTTTTGTGTACTGGATACTGTACATTTTTTCTTCTTTGCGTGTGACGATGGTATGGTCTTTGGTCCTGCATATTTTATGTGGGATAGTGATGGTGACTTGTCCACGGCATTGATTTGTAATCATTTCTTTTAGCGTATTGAAATTTAATTGTTGTCCTGCATTGTAATTTAATGTAAATCCTCTAATTTTGCATATGTAACTGGTGACGTTGGTATCCGGATTGTATATTTCTAGGCTGTAATTTTTTGGTCCTCCACTGACAAATGTCTTGATGTATGCTCGTGGTCCGTAAGATTCCATCTCATTCGATAAGCATCCCAAGTACGTTGAAGGTTCAATGGTTGGCTCTCCAGGCTTCTCCGTAAATATCACAGAATCCGTGTCGAAATATAAAACACGTTCCTGCAACATTTCCAGGTACTTGTACAGTTCCAGGCGTGCCTGACATGTTGTAAATGCACCTAACACGACATTGGTGTTTCGGTTTTGAACAGGCACATGTTCATTGTACTCCCAGAACGCATACAACATCGTATCATTGATGGGTACAATTTGATGGAGTTTAATGTCGGGGGAAGTGAGTTTTTCATAAAATTCTTCCGGCCGGTCAATAATTGTGGTCTGGCTAAAGTTTGTACGCTGGCAAAGCTTTCCCCATAGAGAGTTCCCACAAAGCTTAGATAAACTTCTTCGTGCAGGATTATTTTCAATTTTGGACGGATCCAATGCAATACCTTCACGCTCCAGGACGGTTTGTATGAATTTTGATTTGTCTTCTTCGGTCACACAGGAACTGGGCCAGCCACACGCTTCCATTTTTGATTTTAAAAATGTATTGATATATTCCGTGAACAAGCCACCTGTTTTCGTGATGGGATCATATTGTTCAATGTCATAATCCCAAATTTCAAAAATTTCCACTGGTTGATATCCTAATTCTACTGCTTTCTGGATTTCATATGATACCCATGTTCCAGTGAGGCATCGCTCCTGGTCGTTGTGTGTACACGTTGCTGTAGGGTCTGGGTTCATTTCTTCGGCACACGCAGCACACAGTGGAAAGAGTAGTTTCTTGTTACATCGGTAAGGCAGGAGACCATGATAAAGATGACGACTTGGTAATATCGACATTTTGATTAGACCATTGACTTTATTTATTGGTGGTATATTTTCATCACCCTGTAGATAAATTCGTGGATGGCCTACAGGGTATTTAGCACACTTATTGATGTAAGGATAAAGCGAGACAATATCGAAATATTTTATTACTTCTCCTGCTTCTTCGTCGACTTGGTGGTACAATTTCACGCAATTGGTCCTTCCTCCAAAAAAGCTATCTCTTGGATTTAATGGTTTGCGGTTCATGTACGGGTGATTCTTCAGATACGTCGCCATTGCAGGATTTTGTTTTAAGAATTGATTAAATTCGCACTCCCACATTTCATGTACAATGTACCCCAATTCACGCAGTCTTGCATTTTTGCGTTGCGTTCGTTCATAACGGAATTCCATGGTGTCTTCTGGATTGCTGTAGATGGGCTGATTACGGCCTGTAGTAAAACATACTTTACACCCGTGATAAAAGCAGCCGGCATGCTCGTAGACGTGCTCCTCTAACGTCTCAGGATCTTGGTAGTAACCATCAACATGGAATCCCGCAATAAACACTTCTTTTTGTCGGGCCGCATGTAAGATTTGTTTTTCTTCGGTTTTTTCAATGTAGGCCAGCCATTGCATTGCAGCGATCGATTGGGTACTTCTCCATCGATAGCCATGTGCCGGTAGAATTCCAATGGTATTGGGTTTAAGGAAATTCCGGCGAAATACTAGATTGGAAGCACTGGCAATCGTGATCGTCTCCAAGAAGGGATTCACTTTGGTTTCTGTTTCAAATGACGTCATAAACGAAACGCATGCTTGTCGCAGTACATTGACATCTTGAATACAATATTTGATAATTTCTTTCTGGAAATCAAACGTGTCATTACGATGATCGTTGTACCACTGCATGAACTTGTTTCTGTCTTCGACGGCCATTTCATCTGCACCATAATACTTTGTTTCTGGAAGTGGTCCAATATACGATTGATTCTCCTTGGTGTTGAAGAAATGCGGGAAGTAGCCTTTGGTTGCGGGTAAATTGAACGCTTTTGAGAATTTACTTAATGCCATAGGTAGGAAGTTCAACGAGTCAATGAACGTCAGATTATTCAACGTTAAACTCAGTATCTTGGTCCCATTTAATATGACGTCAGGTCTCCATTGGCATTGTTCTACCATGGTCTTTAGGATAAAATGTCCATCGTATCCCTTAGCGTTGTGCGCGACACAGAAAATCCTATTTATATTGGGACGACGTTCCCGCAAGTACTGGAGAAAATCATAAACTGGATCCGCTCCTTGGAAAATATGCTGGCGCTGACCACACGTACTGCAAGACTGCTGGATATTATCGTTTTCAACACATGCATAACATACTTGTTGTGCAACCAATAAATTTGGAATGTGTACATACGTATTATCGCCAATATTTGTGTCCTGCATAGATTCTATATCATAGAATATCAACAAGGCTTTCTTTGCGTGCATGAGTGAAGGAACACCTGGTTTCAAGCATTGTCGATCAGGAAGCATAAAACATTGATGTGATCCCGGAACAATCTTCTTACAAACATTGCAAAAGATCTCATTGCAATCATGAAGTCGTTGTCCTGTATGCACAAAAGAATAAACTCTGTAGCATTTAGTACATTGCTTCACCATTCTGCATACAGGTTCCCCACGATGATATACAATATTACGATGATTGTTAAAACATTCTTCGCCGTAAAATTGACGATTGCAGTCGTTGCACTGCACTAGCGTTTGGTTCTTGTCGCATAGAGGTCTCTGTAAACATTTGGAGCATGTTACAGGACAATTTTTCACATGTCTGTTACGTTCACTGTATTTTTTATGGCACGCTTCACAGTAGAACTTGGTTGCAAAACAAGCAGTTAAAGATTGGATGATGTCAAAGTGACCAGCCAAACAAATCAAATTTATGGGAGTGCGATTTTCATCGTTCGGTCCCTCGTACATGATATCATGGCCTGTGAAACTGGTGTACACTGTAATTTTATATTCTTTGAGGTATGCCTGGAATTGTCGAATTTCATTTACACTGGCACCATGATCCAAATTGACTCCTGCATTTGCACATAGCGCATCGACTTCTTGGTCCACAACACATTTTGATTGATCTTTATATTGCTTATGTCGTTTTACATCTACATTCTTGTATTTTTTCAGGCCAATAGCAATAACAAGGGCGTACGCCAGGCACCTTGAATCTTGATTTTTTACACGTACAATCCCACGCTTGCAACGTAATAATTCTTCATTTTGAAGTACTCCTTGCCGCAAACCACCGCCGTAGCCACGTGGAATATCCACACGATGAAAATGCACGGTGAATGGTTCGTGCAGGAGAAATGCATTGTTACTTTGTAACACTCTTTCGAACGAGGCCCACATCGTTTCCAGTGTCAAGTTTCGTGCTTGGCGAAAACTCACCCAAAATGGTTTATTCGTGTTACGTGGCGATATTACCGATAAACCAACCATCGCCTCATCGTCGACATTGGCTAACAAATGGTCTAGCATTGCTTGGAAACTGTTATGTACATACTGTATGATATCGGTTCCTACGGGCGGTGCGTTGAATTGAACTTCGAGCATTCTGCCTTCAATGTTAAATCGTCTATAATGACGAGTGATTTCATTGCGAACAGTAAAACCCGATTCGACCATGGTTAATAAAAGGAGAAAACAAACAAACAGGTACGGTAAAACAAATATGTAATGGGAAAAAAGGAATTGAGCAGCGTGAATTTACTACAAAAAAAAGAAGAAAGAAAAATCTTAATCACCTGATAAACAGGAAATCATAACATTCATGATAAATTCTTAACTAAGCAATTCATGTAAAGGTCCTGAGTTTGATTCCTGGTGGTGGCGTTCAGAATCTCATTATGAAAGCATATGTACTAGAAATCAAAGTTTTTTAAAAAATAATTATGTTACTGAAATGAGTGTTTTATTGCTGTCAAACTCGAGAGCATTACATCAGCATGTAACTGACCTACCATTCTATAGTGATAAAAAGAATGCATGAAATGAATGAATGTTTCATCAGTGCTGAGATGTGACAAAGTACGCGTAAGCATTTTTTCTACTCACAACGACCTTTAAATGATGCGTTTGCAAGTTGAAGAGACTCATCGAACATTAACGATACACATACGTAATTGTCGAAACAAAATCTGTATAGCGTATTTTTTTTTATTATTATTGTGACTAAGCGGTTAGCGTACATGGTTCGGACGTGGAAGGTCCTGGTTCAAGCCTCGGTGGGTTTGCTTTTCCACGTCGGGGCATGTCAAGCCTTTTCTGTAATTTAATATTCTCACACGTTATCATACATTCTTTTCAAAACTAAGCTAAATGGTTGACGTGCACACCTCATAATACATAAACGTACATAAATCGTCTATAATGACGAGTGATTTCATTGCGAACAGTAAAACCCGATTGGACCATGATTAAAAATGAAAACAAACAAACAGGTACGGTAAAACAAATATGTAATGGGAAAAAAGGAATTGAGCAGCGTGAATTTGAGTTGATTTTTTGATTTTTTAGTTTAGCGTCCCTTTCAGCAGCGAGGCTATATGAGACGTGGACCTACTGATTAACGTGGAATCCGAACCACATGAGCTCCCCGCCGGGAATCGAACCCTGGTCTCCCACGCCAAAGGTACGTATGCTAACCGCTTAGTTCGGGAAATCATAACATTCATGATAAATAATTAACTAAGCAATTCATGTAAAGGTCCTGAGTTTGATTCCTGGCGGTGACGTTCAGAATGTCATTATGAAAGCACATGTACTAGAAATCAAAGTTTTTTTTAAATAATTATGTTACTGAAATGTGTGTTTTATTGCTGTCAAACTTGAGACCATTACATCAGCATGTAACTGACCTACCATTCTATAGTGATAAAAAAAAGAATGCATGAATGAATGTTTCAACAGTACTGAGATGTGATAAAGTACGCGTAAGCATTTTTTCTACTCACAACGACCTTTAAATGATGCGTTTGCAAGTTGAAGAGATTCACCAACCATTAACGTTATACATACGTAATTGTCAAAACAAAATCTGTATAGCGTAAATCTTTTAACCAAATATTCATGCACTCTTTTTTATTTAAGCGGTTAGCGTACATGCTTCTAACGTGGAAGGTCCTGGTTCAATCCTCGGTGGGGTTTGCTTTCCCACATCGGAGCGTTGTCAAGCCTTTTCTGAAATTTAATATTCTCATGCGTTATCATACATTCTTTTCAAAACTAAGCTAAATGATTGACGTACACACCTCTGGCCTTGGTTCAATCCCAGGTGATTGCTCGAATATCACGTTAAGCTGAAGGGACGCTAATGGTTTCAAAGGGTATCGAACCATATTATTCTCAGGCATAGTTTCTGAAATTTTGTAATGCATTCTTTTCAAAACTAAGCGCACACATTTTCTGGCCATGGCTCAATTCCCGACGGGAGTTCACATTCAACATTAAGCTGAAGGGACGCTAAACCATATCATTTTCTCGTGCTTACTTTTAATGTGTGGGGATTCCTGATTCGTACTCCCACTTTCCCATTCCACTAATTTCTTCATAGTCTAAATATTTCGTACTAAAAGTAAAACAGTGTATGAGTGATCCACCCCCACAAATATAAAATAAAAATGATTTTTCGAATCTTGTGTGAAAAATAAAATCTCACTGAACTTACCTCAAATTCAATGAACAAAAAGTCGGTGCAGTAAAGCTTCTTAAATAAAGACACTTTTCAAGAACAGACCTTCTCACACGATAGTTGAGAGCGGTGTAGGATTTGAAAAATGAAATTTAGATTTTTATTTAGGTCGCTGCGAAAACGACGTCACCGTCAGCCAATCAGAAACGAGGAAATTTATAAAATGATGTCATAACGAACCAATCAAAACGCTCGCTGCTTTTGTCATGAATCACGAACCAAAACGATGTGTAACAATCGATCGTGACGTCATTCAAGTTTCTCAATAGTTACAACATCTAGTATCACAGTTCTGATCCCAAATGCTTTCTGTCAGGATCATGTCACTACTTGTCGTAACTGTGACGACATTTCATTTTCCTCATATTCCATACGAGAATGTCAATGTTTGCTTTTTTCATGAATCATGCTGACACGTTCGTAGTAAAACAAAAGTAATGCGATCCGCTGACGTTTGCATTTTCAATCATATGTGCTTCTATGTCTACACACAAAGAAGTCTATCAGCATTTTATTTTAATCCACGTTACACTGTCAGATTTATTTTCTTAAAGTATATGTGTATCCTTTTCAAGAACCATGGTTCGAAACCCACCAAGATCGATTAAAACCGAATTCATTTAAGCGGTTAGCATGCACATCTTTGGTTTGAAAGACCTGAGTTCGATTCCTGGAGAAACATTTCTTAGGATTTTTCTTAAACTTGGTTTCAATTTCTAGTTCGAAAATTTTAAAAGTTTAGTTCGATAAAAAGTTTGATTTGAGAAGCGTTACACTGTCAGATTTATTTTCTTAAAGTATATGTGTATCCTTTTCAAGGACCATGGTTCGAAACCCACCAAGATCGATTAAAACCGAATTCATTTAAGCGGTTAGCATACACATCTTTGGTTTGAAAGACCTGAGTTCGATTCCTGAAAAAAACATTTCTTAGGATTTTTTCTTAAACTTGGTTTAAATTTCTAGTTCGAAAATTTTAAAAGTTTAGTTCGATAAAAAGTTTGATTTGAAAATTTTTAGATGTGATTTACATCTTTAGTTCGAAACTTTTGTTTTTAAAAAATGTTTTAGTTCGACAAAATTTTGTTTCAATTTTTTCTAGTTCGAATTTTTTTTTTGGGTTCGAAAATTTTTTGTTTGAAACTTTTTTGTTTCAAAATTTTTTAGTTCGAAAATTTTTTGTTTGAAAATTTTTGTTTAAAATTTTTAGTTACAAATTTTTTTTAGTTCGAAAAATTTTTAGTTTAAAATTTCTTGCACTCTGCGGAACCGTTTCGAAAAGAATCGGAGCAGTTTAGGTAAAAAAAAATCTGGCAACACTGTTTCCATTAATGAAGCGCTTACTGAGCAATAAATCGCTTAAACTCACAACAATGTGTTATAAGAAATCTACAAGCAACACCCCTCTTTCACCATTGTTACTTCCAGAGACATAGGCTACTAATTCAAGGACAGGATCTCCATCAAGGTAAAAATCATCTTATCTGTCAAAGAGAGAACGATAATATTTAATGTAAACTTCAGTACAATATCATACCATAAAAGGGTTATTTAAGGATGGGTTGAACCCTCCACGGGAACTTTAAGGTACCAAAAAGGATAACCATTAAAAAAAATCCAGGTCGAGGGTGATCACTGTCATACCACTCTGAATGTCTAGCATTGGGGTGAGGGTAAGATTATGTGACTTCTATCCTCCAATCAAAATTGAGGTACCAAAACATTCATCTTATCCATAAAATGAAACAAATGAGTGAGGGGTTTTCCCATGTAATCTGTTCACCGTGTGATGGGTCTAAAATCATGTGACCTCTATCAACCAATCAGAATCGAGATACCAAAGTATACATTAGAAAGAACACCCTAATTTCAAAAATCCTAGGACCTAAAATCACGTGATCTCTATCATCCAATCAGAATCAAGGTACCAAAGCACTCATCTTACCCGTAAAAGGAAACAAATTTCAAAAATCCCGGTCATAAAAGAGAATGAGGGATTTCCCCGCAGGGTGACTCATGACGTCATACCACGTGACCTGGAAAAT
The DNA here is from genome assembly GCF_964235325.1 of Thermobia domestica. Lineage (NCBI taxonomy): Eukaryota > Metazoa > Arthropoda > Insecta > Zygentoma > Lepismatidae > Thermobia > Thermobia domestica. Next base: position 248,792,175 of record NC_137464.1, read on the forward strand.
TTGAATTTCCCGCGTGGGCGGGGCCTAACGTCACGTGACCTCTCTCAGCCAATCAGAATCGAGGAATTTTTGCTGACTCAGTTCGCCATACGCGGACCACTACTACTTGCGTTTTTGTATTACATATTATAATCCGATGTTATCTTTTTGAGTGATTCGGCCTATAAACGTGCATCCAAAGTAAAATTTACTTTAGTCACGACTAAATGGAGAATTCATTGTGACTACAATTTGATCATTGCAATTTCAACACGAGAATTACGAATATATTTTCTTTGACGGAGAGGGGAGGGCAGAAGTATAATCTTAGATGTGAGGATGTATGCATTGCTCTATACATAGTGTTATTCGCTTCGAATACCATATTTGTGACTTTTCAGGCTGGTATATTTAATGATTTCTATATTCTGCCTTGCTACATGTTACGGGCACGCCACGAAATCTGAGGTCTGAATCCAGTAACAAGGTCATAGAGTTTTGTTGCAAGATATAATTTATGCAAACGTCTACCGCCAAACTGGAATATTCAGTCACCAATGGCGACCTGGCGATCGTAAATTCCAACCTGGTGACCAATTTGATATATAGTCGTCGTATTTGGCTTGGCCTTAGATTAGTTAGGAGCCAGATTCTTATTTCTAGTTGCCATGGTGACCTGATGCTCCAAATTCTTCAAGCCCCCATATATATATATATATATATATATATATATATATATATATATATATATAATGCTTGTGTGTGAGCCCCTTTGATAAGTTTCTCGCTACACCGCCGGTAATAAAAAAACTACTACTAACCGGAGCTTTGAATTTTACTTGCCTACCATCAAATTCAACCGACTCATTCTCAAACGCGTCGTCAGTTTCTTTCGTGCGCTAATTTAGATTTCAACACATAGCAGACGGTCACTACTTAATTTCCTTACCCAATAAGAAAGCATGTTACAAATTGTTTATGACGTTCTGCCTTTTGACGTCACTAAAACTGATGTACGAGTAGCTATTGGCTAGAAATGCAAAAACCTCCATCTAGTTTTCACACTAATATCGTACCTTGGTATGGATGCAGTCGCTACCATAAATTTAACAGAAGATCACTACGTGTACAGTCCCTTAAAACAAGAAACGTATACACTAAATGAAAAGCAAATTAAATTTTATTGTTGAACAACTAAATAGAACAGTTCTAGATTTTTAGTTCACCTAATGAGACTATGCTGTAATTATGCCTAGTTTTAGACAAGCATTTTTCGTTGCATTTCAAGTAACAGATGTGCTGCCAAAAATCTCGTATATTCTACGGCATAGAAAGTATACACCCTCCATTCCAAAAGAAACCGAACGTTTTAAAAAAAACAAAAAAAGCAATGTACATTTTGGAACAAATCATTTTTATTAATCAATGTATTCCCCTTCTGCATCGATACACATATTTGCACGCTCCAACAAGTTGTCAAGCGACTTCCCCATGTCCTTTATTCGAATGGTCTTTAGGACGGCGGTCATCGCCTTCTCAATGGCATCAATCGATGCGTGCCACTTTCCTTTCATCGCCAAATGCAGTTTCGGGAACAGATAGAAATCGCACGGAGCGAGATCTGGTGAATAGGGCGGATGATGCAACCGAATAATGTGATTTTTGACCAAAAATTCAGTTACAAGTCGCGAACGATGTGATGGTGCATTATCGTCCAAAAGAGTCCAACTGCCGATTTCGCGATATTCGGCCGAATACGACGAATTCTTGTCAGCAAACGCTTCATGACGCCCAAGTAAAACTCTCCAGTGACTGTCTGGCCGGGCTGAACAAATTCTTTGTGGATAATTCCTTTTGAATCGTAAAAACAAATCAGCATCACCTTAACTTTTGACTTCACCAAGCGACTTTTTTTGGGTGTTCCTTCATCCGGCGCTCTCCATTCAGCACTTTGCCGCTTTGTTTCGGGCTCATATTCAAAACACCACGTCTCGTCACCAGTTACAATCGATTTCAAGAAGTTTCGATCCTGCCGAGCACTTTTAACGATGTCTTTGCAATGCGCAATTCGATCAACTTTTTGGTCTTTGGTGAGTTTGTGTGGTACAAACCGCGAATTAACCTTCTTAAGGCCCAAAACTTCGGTCAAAATGCGGTATGCGGTTGTTTGAGGAATGCCTAATTCCATTTCAATAACTTTCACCGACGATTTTTTGTTATGTTTGATGAATTCACGCACTTTTTCGATGTTTTCTTCCGATAATCCGGTTCTGGGACGGCCTGATCTTTCGTCATCATCCAGCGTCTCTCTACCCGATTTGAATCGCCTGAACCACTCGTAAACTTGCGTACGGGATAGACACTCATCACCATATACAGTTTGTAGCATTTGGTGCGTTTCACTAAAAGTTTTACCCAGTTTAACACAAAACTCAACTGCAGCTCGTTGTTTGAAACTCATTTTCCGACCGATGTACACAACACACTGACAGTTGAAACGCAATAACTTTGTTGCCGTGCATCCAAATGTCATGACATTTATACCAATTGTCAATGAGGGACTACGCCATCTACCGGTAAAATATTGCAACAGATGGCACTAGTGGTACTATTTGTTTTCAAAAGTTCGGTTTCTTTTGGAATGGAGGGTGTATGGTCTTTTTACACGGTAGCATTTAGATAAGCATATTGTAGTGAAACAGCAAACAAATCACTGGAGAAGAGCACAATTATAGCTCCGAAATTAAAGTGTGAAGTACCTAAAGCTATAATGGTTGAAACAACAGTTATATTAAAAAACGAAGGCCACAAAGAAGTATGTGGGCACATTTACGCCAATTCCAAGAGTTTCAGTATTCTTGCGCTAGCCTGTAGTATTTTTCGCGCGCTACTCTAGCCAGATGTTTGAAGTTGGTCTTGTAAAATGTACAGAAAAATTTGGACAAGAGAACAGAATCTAACCAACCCGTTCGGGGCTTCTAACCCGTTCCTACTACTACTACTACCACCACCACTACTATTATTATTACTTTTACTAATATTACTTCTTTTACTATGGATCGGATAGTAAAACTGCAAGCTTGTTTTAATGAAAAAATTGTTATGAAAATTTAAATAAATAATCGGTAAACCACTTTTTTAAGTATTATTTTCAATCTTACTTTAATGAAAAAAGTGTTATTTTTTTTTTTAAAAATAGATACGGTTTCCTTGGGCAGAGTTTGAACCCACGCCAAAAGCGATTTTTATTACTAACATGTTGCGCTTTCAAGCTCGGCTACGAGGGCCGACAACAGTTTGCCTTTACTTTCCGGTTATGACTCTTGATGTCCTATGTGTATCGGCCAATAAAATCAGAGGATGTCTGAAACTGTTGGGATCCGCGAAAATATTATGTGGGCAAAGAATTGGTTGTTGCGAAGGGATGATAATATTTCAGTTCTTTCTATGGTGGAGAAAGAACTGAAGCCTGTGGATCCTTTTGCATTCAAGAACTTCCTGCGTATGGATATTGAAGCCTTCAAAAAGTTCTTTGTACAAACAAGGGTGCTCCTCATATTTTTCAATCAGCATAATAATAGCATCCCTCGTCCATCTAATTTTTCTTTAATACAATTCAATTTCCCACACAAAACAAGAGCATGGACATTTTGCACAAAATCTTTCGCTTCCTTTTAACCCACCACGGCGCTTCAATCGGACCAGAAATACTTAGGAAAATGCTACGAAATGGTGTCACGTCAGAAGGGCCCGGACAAAAGGGCGAGGACAAAAAGGCCCGAGTCAAAACGGCCCCGCGTCAAAAGGGCCCTGGTCATAAGGGCCCGAGTCAAAAGGGCCCCACGTCAAAAGGGCCCCGCGTCAAAAGGGCCCGGGTCAAAAGGGCCCCGGTCATAAGGGCCCCACGTCAAAAGGGCCCTGCGTCAAAAGGGCCCGGGTCAAAAGGGCCCCGCGTCAAAAGGGCCCCGGTCATAAGGGCCCGAGTCAAAAGGGCCCCGCGTCAAAAGGGCCCGGGTCAAAAGGGCCCCGGTCATAAGGGCCCGAGTCAAAAGGGCCCCGCGTCAAAAGGGCCCCGGTTTTCAGGGCCCGAGTCAAAACGGCCCCGCGTCAAAAGGGCCCCTGTCATAAGGGCCCGAGTCAAAAGGGCCCCGCGTCAAAAGGGCCCCGGTCATAAGGGTCCGAGTCAAAAGGGCCCTGCGTCCAAAGAGGCCGGGTCAAATGGGTCCCCGGCAAAAGGGCGCGAGTCAAAAAGGCCCTGAGCCAAAAGGGGCCTCGAGTCAAAAGGACCCCGCGATCAAAGGGCCTCACATCAATAAAGCCTGAGATATAGCGTTTTATTAGATTAAAAGTATTCAGTGGACACCACCTGCTTTGTGTTGAAAGAACGTACATGTATATCTGTATACAGTGTTAGTCAAAGTTATTACAACAGCCTAGTTACGATTCATGTGAACAGAGAAAAGTGTTGCAGGTAGGTATTGATCAGTGCCGTGTCATGGTGCGGGTGAGCGGGGCAACGACCCTGGCTGCCGAAGTAAGGTGGCGCAAAATTCGGGAGTAAGAAATAAAAGGAAAGAAGGAAAGAAAGAGAAAGAGGAAAAAATACTTGGAATATTTTAGATCAATAGCAGATTGTGTTACTTGTGTTAGGAAAATCTATGTACACCCAACAACAAAAGTCTCTCCACCCTAAGTGCTCTAATTCCATAACTTGGGGTCCAGGTAATTTGCAGTTGATAGAACGCCTGGACAGATGCAACCCAATTTACACGTAACTTTTCTCGGCACTGACAACAGTTGGTAGCACTGAATCCAGTCTTTATGCAAGTAAAATTGTGAGTAGATGACGCGCGAAACATTTCTCCATTCTGAGATGAACCTCTCTGGTTTAGAGCGTGTTGTCCAATGAACATCATATGTTAATCTCAATATTGTTGTGTATGTAATGTATTATTTCACTATATACTGTATATTCAAAGAAATAAAAACACTGATCACACATAAATCAGAAAATGCTTGAAAGTAGACGAAAATATCAAATCTAGAACAACTGCTGGAAATAAGTTAGTAAATGATTGCCTTCATTGAGAGACCTTCTCCAATTCTCCTCATTCCAATATTTTTTTCTTTCTGGAGGAGAGAAAATCTCGGTTGGCACACTGAGTATGTATTGAAATTGAAATTGAAACATTTGAAAAAGTTAGAAAATGACCGGGATTTGAACGCGGGTCCGCCGAATATAAGTTCAATGCGTTAAAAACTTACCCACCTCGTCACTTCATCTTCCGCCTAAACTATTAGCTAGTTAAAAGCATTGCATGTAAGACTATACAAAAAATACCCGTACTAATACTCGTATAAGGATGTGTTCCTTATGAATGTCACAATGACTTACTCGAGGTTTCCTTCTTTAACTCAAAAACAAGTGATATAGACCTTCGTCAATGAGGAAAATATCGCGAAGCGTTCTTCAAGATGAGGCTACCTTATTGTTTTTAACTGGTCCCGATTTATATTACTGCAATTCTTCCTCACCGTGACTTCTAATTTCTAAAGAAGAAAAGCCGGCAGACATTATTTTCGCATTCTTTGAATTACATCAACACGTGTAGAAATAGTGTGTGCTATGTTTATGTAACATAGCTACTAGTTTATTTTCTTATCTTTGTATCAAGTGTGAAAGCAGAGAACTGCCATTTCAGTGACTCGGGTTCGAATCCCAGCGTGACAGTTATTTTTTTCTTTATTCGAAGGTATTGTTTATGTAATTGATATTGTAATTCTGTTATTATTATTATTATTATTATTATTATTATTATTATTATTATTATTATTTATTATTATATTATTATTATTATTATTATTATTATTTTGCGTATAACTGTATGAATTTCGATGGCAACTGTCGCCGAATATTAAAAAGTGACTATGATAGAACTATGAAATAAAGTAAAGAGATGCGCGTAATTTTATCATAAAATTATATGGCGCAACGAATTTTATCTTATCGTAAACGGTTATCGTCGAATATACACGGTTAAAGGAGCACTCTGTTGATCAAATTAATAGAAGTTGCTAGACAAGTATTGACCACCGGCAGAAAAAAATACAGAGTAACTGCAAGTCGAGTACGTACTATTGTACAGGAGTATACTCAAAGACCTTTAGAGAAATATCTTCGTGGCTTGGTTCACAATTTTAATTTGCAATCCACGCAAGCAGTTTGAGACAAATGTCAATCGTATTTGGCATTTGCAAAGTTAAGCAAAAATGATAATAAACTTATGTCCAATATAAGTTGGAAGAATTTCAAAACATTAAAGTAGCCAGAATTTTTCAATGTAAGTTCACATACTTTATATATCTGCGACTTGGGACTAAAAGGGCTAATGTCAACACGAAGTAGTTTGGAGTATATATACTATTCATATTAACATTTGCTTTTCTTGCAAAAGAAAATATCTATTTATAGGCGTTAAAATTTGACGAACATCTCATTTTTTTTTGCCAACAAGTGACACTGGCCCTTTTAGACCCAATTTAATCGACAAGATATGAAGATTTTTTTCTAAGGATTCATGTTAAGTAAGTACTTTTCAAATATAATAAATGTAATATGTTTATCTCAAAAATACTTTTTGTTAGTAATGTCTTTTTTCACTCTTTTTATCTTACTGTAAGGCTTTATGCAAGATTGGTACTTCTAAAATATAATGATCATAGTGTAATGTTAACCAAAGTCGAGTTGTTCAAAAAATATACTGTAATGTAAAATAATTATATACGTATAAAATCTGATCAGATGCAACAGAAAATACAAACAAATGCTATTTGTTTGTAATGTTTGTCATTTGTCTTTCAGCTGTTTTTAAATCCTTATTATAAGGCTTCGTGTTAGGTTAGCACCGATAATATATAATAAGAATAATGTAATGTTCACCGAAGTCAAGTTGTTAATATTATATATATCTATATATATAATTTGATGAGATTTAGTGGAGAAAATATATATAATAGTTTTTTGTTTATAATATACTTCTTGTTTCATTATTTTTTATTTGATTCCATGTCAGTAAGGCCTAGACAAAGAACGACGTGTACAGAAGGGGTCGTCCTCAATGCAATATCGTATATCAGTGGCTCCCAATCATGTTTACCTGGCACCCTCAATACAAGCCCTCAATACTTCACATATTTCTTACCGCTTGTTGGCTACACGTACTTTTTCTGATCTTTTACCTGATTTTAGATACACCATTGAATTTTCAATTCGATAATAATAATAATAATAGTAATAATAATAATAATAATAATAATAATAATAATAATAATAATAATAATAATAATAATAATAATAATAATAATAATAATCTCAATATATTTATATTTCCTCTAGCAAGACTTCTGAATACCTTTGTAGTCCAATATTATTATTTACCAGCTGTATTCCTAATTAAACCACAGTTCGTATTCAAAAAATATTTTGCATTCCTACTTTTAATTTAACATATCTCTTATATCATTCGTAATATTTCTAATTAAGAATGTAGTTTATTTCTGTCAGTAGCTTCTGCACTTCTATTCTTCGAAATAACATCCCATCAATGTGGGTTTTCATCGCTCCAATAGTGATAATTTTTTCGGTTCACCAGACCATATAAGGTAAATATCACTTCATCAAAGAATACCGGACGGAGGGGCACGGTGGTTCAGTGGTAGAACGCTTAGCTCTGGTGTGTAGGACTACTGGTTCGATTCCCGACCAAGTAAGGTTGTGGTGGACAATATTGTATAGGTGAGTTTTCCCGGGGTACCCTCGTTTCCTTTTGATTTCACCCGTTCTTTCATCATCATTCACTTGCTTTAATCATCGTCATCCTAAAGGGCATAATGTGGGACGTTAAACTGACAGTCTGAAAGTTACCAGAGAATACCATGTCATTTACGACAATATTGCTGTCATCGATATTTCATATCATTACTTTGCAAAACTCAATGCGGTGATCAAAGTCGTCTTCCGTTATTTCATGCACTAAACGCATTCTCCTAGGGTTTCAATTTATACCGCCTTATGCAGAGTCGTTTTGACGTATGATTAGCGTCATACTAAAGGTTTGACTACTGCAATTAACATATGTTAATCGAACTCTTTAGTATGGTACTAATCATACTTCAGAATGACTTTACATAAAGAGCATAGTGTACAAAAATTCATTGCGCTGAACTCTGGGAAACACCTAGCTTGTTAGCAACTCTGGTTATCAATGAATGCGGAATTTCCACAAAAGATTGTAAATTAAAGAAACTGCCAAATTGCTACATTGTTTCGGCCTTCCTGATCGCATGCGGTACCTTTCTGCAAAACATTTAATGGTCTCTTAGGCAGTTGACTTCGAAATTGGGTTATGGTCGGAAAATGTAGCATTAAATAACTGTTGTACCTCTGTATATGATCTCTTCCTATCCTACAACCGGTGTCACGTCAGAAGGGCCCGAACAAAAGGGCGAGGACAGAAAGGCCTTAGTCAAAAGGGCTCCAGTCATAAGGGCCTGAGTCAAAAGGACCCTGGTCAAAAGGGCCCCCTAACAAAAAGGCCCCATGCCAAGAAATCTGAGATATAGCCTGCAAAACTTCAGAAGTATAAAAATACTTATTAGATGAAAAATATTACGTGGACATACCTGTTTATTTGTGTTGAAAGAACATACATGTGGAAAAAATATAGGGTTAGTAAAAATGTTACGACAGACCAGTAATAACGATACGCGTGGACGGAGGTAAAGTAAATATTGCAGATGGTGGATTCTGCGATATTTGATATCACTCAATATCTTTTGAATGGAAAGAGGTGGGTTTGACACATCAATTTAGGCTAGAATGTTCTCACGGATGAGAAGAAGAACTCATTTTTTAAAATCTATCTTCATTCGTTTGCGAGATAGGGTGCTACGTTTGACATTTGTATCTAGTAGACCAAAGTATCTGGACAGGCAAAGAGACGCGTAGACGTAGAAAAGTAAAAGGTTGCAGGTTGATGCGAAAACTACACTGAGTGAGGGCGTGGACATAATGACAGCCATCCTAGATTCGCCATATTGGATATCACATAATATTTTTAAATGGAAAGGAGTATGTTTAGCACATCAATTTAGGATTGAATTTTCTTACAAACGAGAATATGATTCATTCTTTACCAATCCTCATTCTTTTACGAGGAAAGTGTGCTATGTTTGACATTAGTGTGTAGTAGACAAAAGTATCAGGGCAATAAAATAATAATGTGGCGGAGGAAAAGCAAATGTTGCAAGTGTGTGTTGTTGCAAAAACTACATTGAATGGGGATGTGGACACTGTTGATCACATAAATATTCAGATATTAAAAAAACTACTATAAAATGTCCTCTAAAATTATTTTATTCCTCCAAGTTAATACAGTTAGTATTTAATAGCAAACACACAATGATTTATAACTTTCCTTAAGCATTTCTGCATCGTTGTTACAATTTTCTTGGTGTAGTGTGGGGAAATATTGTTCCAATCTGTATGTAATGCTTTTCTCAAACCTTCTTTCACCGTAACTCGTATATATTGACCTTACGTTGCAATTCGCTCCAAAGATTCTCAATGGGATTAAAGCCGGTACTGTGTGGTGGGGTTTAGCGAACTTTTGGGCAGTTTTAAAGCAATCTTTTCTTTACAACATATACTTTGTTTGGGATCAATATCTTGATAAAATTAGAAGTCCTTCTAAGAACGTTAAGATATATATTTCTTCTGTATTTTAAAGCAGGCTGGAAGTTCTTGACATTTATTTCTATATTTACTTGTCGAAACACTATTATTCTACCATCATATTCATGCAGGTTTAACTTAAATTCGCCGATAAAAACATTCCCACCAGTTTTTGAGTTTATTTTCAAAAGCTCTAGAAAATTTAAGTATCTTATATTTCTTAATTTGGGTATACATGGTTTCTTTCTAGCAATTCTACCATTATATCCTTCCCGTATTAACTCTGCATGGTACAACACACTGACCAGAAGAAACATCGTTATCACCCACTACTATTTGAACGACGTTGTTGAGCTCTACCAAATATTCGAAACTGCACATTAAAGCATTCTATTGCTTTATAGTCGTAAAGTAACAATTAATCACAAATATACTTACTATTAAAATATGTTATACATACGTGGTAACTTCTCAATATTTTACAAACGTAAGCAAACGAACAGAAACGTTAAGAACACAATGAAGTACTATTTATTAGTTACCTGTCTAAATACTTTCTTCTACTAGAAACAAATGTCAAACTTAGCACACACTATCGCGTAAATGAATAGAGATCGGTCAAAAGTCGACTCAGTAAGGAATGCGCAAGAGACGAGTCGAGACAGAATTTTCCTGAGAATATCCGAGTCGAGACAGCTCTTCCAATAGAAAAATGCACATTTTTCGAGTCGAGACATCACATTTACAGTACATTTTTGAGACGAGACAGCCTCAAATATTGTCTCGTGCGCATCCCTAATTCGGATTATCGTTTGTAGCCAGATTCTGGCCTAAATTTATGTGACACAAGTACCTTTGTCTATTTGAAAATATTTTATGGTATATAATAAGTAGTATTGATTTAGTGTGGTATCCATAAAAGAGATGCGACAGTTGATAAGAGATAGTTTATCGCTTGTTTAATTAAGGATAAGGGGGAGTATCGAAGGAGGTGATGCAATAGGATTAGGAAAGGGGAAAGGTCAATTGATTGATAAAGAACACGTGATGTGTTTCACAATGATAGATGACGAAAGGAAAGGTTGAATGACCACTACGAAGGTCACAGTGGATGACCCCTGGAAATGGCCCCCAGGACCCATAGCCCCTATGCAGGATCCACATTATTTATTCCTACGCTTCATTAGAAGCCACCTGTTGAAAAGATGTGAGAAGATAAAAGGAAATGACCCTGTATAGGTACACACTGCCCCTGTTTATTGAATTTTAAAAAATATGAAATTATATTTATGTGGACACAGGAATTGAACTCGGGAAAATAGGAAATAACTTTATTTTATTTTATTGCATTATTTAGCCATATTTGATGCCCGTACTAAAGACGGAGTCTTGTTCTTGAACATCCATCACCGAAGAACTTAAGACATGAACTGAGGTTTTGCGCGCTTTGAAAACCCGGATGAATTGACCTTTGTACGATTAGATAAACTTGTTGAACGACGAAACATCATGTGACGATGAGTAATTTTGACCGTTGATACATGACTAAACATCATGTGACTATGAGTAATTTTGACCCTTGATACATGATTAAACATCATGTGATAAGTAATTGGGGTCATTGACGTATGACTAAACATTATGTGATAAGTAATTTGGGGCTACAACCGTATGATTAAGTAACATGTGATTGATAACTAACCACGTTTGATTATGCATAAGGTGAACACGTGATGGGATGTTCACCAACAGATGAATAAACAATATATGACACTGCCACAAGTAATGTTGATTTTACGTATTGTGAACATGTGATGGGAACGCTATGATAAGATATTATAAAAGAAACTGTTGACGTACTACGAAATAAGATAGATAGGGTATTGAACTTATATGATTAAAGATCCTTGTTACTAATTAAGATTGCCAGAGCGTTGAATACACAAGCGAGAGATTACCAATGATAAATAAAACTGAATTTAACATTATAGATGTTTTGAACTTTGAAAACTTGTTGTTTTCGAAATAATATTTGTTTTAACAGGTCGGTTTAAAATATCATGTGGTTTGACTACAACATGATAGCATATTGTTTACGTGTTTTTTGTATATCATGTGCTTATGATGACGGGTTGTTTTTGAAATTATATTTGAAAAAATATAATGATCATGTGATATGACGTTGGTGATAAAATGTTTCCTTATATACTGGGGTTTGAAGAGAAGTTGTTCATAGAGGCATCAACGCTGTAGAGTCGATTAAAAGTTAAGTAGAGAGGCAGATTTGAGATGGATTCTAATATTGAACCGGCAATGAAGAAGTTTAAGTCTTTAGACGCTCCGGAATCTCCAGAAATAATTATTGAGGAGGAGATTATTCATCTTAGACATGAACCGGTTTTAATTCCAACATCACCAGTGGGATCACCTTCATTATTGAGAGCATCAAATACTGGATCATTGTTTGGTACAACATTAAAAGTACCAGCAATGAAATGGACGCTGGATGTTGAGAAAGAAGAAGAAGCAAGACAATCAACACCAACAGCGATATATGTGGAGGATGAGGAAGCAAGACCCCCATCGCCGGATTTATTTATTGAAGAGGAGGAAGAAGGAAGAACAGCAGCACAACCACCATTGATATATGTGGAGGAGGAGGAGGAAGAAGGAAGAACACCAGCACAACTACCATTGATATTTGTGAATGAGGAAGAAGCAACACCAGCACAACCACCATTGATATATGTGGAGGATGAGGAAGCAAGACCCCCATCGCCAGATTTATTTATTGAAGAGGATGAAGAAGCAAGGTTTCCATTATTATATGTGGATGCGGAGGAAGCAAGACCACCATTGACAAGTTTATTCATTGAAGAGGAGGAAGAAGCAAGACCACCAATGTCACATGTAAAGGAGGAGGAAGAAGAAGTAAGGTCCCCATCGCCAGACTTATTTAGTGAGGTGGAAGAAGAGGAAATTCTTCGTTTATTTGAGGAATTGGACGAATGTAAACCTGATACACCAATTGCAAGTGTTACACCATCACCACAAAAAGAACCAATGGATTTATCAGTGCGACGAAAAGAAAAGTGTGAGTGCGGTTTTGATATTGTGGACAAAAACTGTGTACATAAAAGTATTTTAAATTGGAAACCTGAAAATGTGTTATTGTGTCAAGGCTGCAACTTTAATTATTACAATCAGCTTGGACATCATTGTTTGCTGGCTAACCAACTGTCATTAGAGGCGGAAGCATGGCTTATTATGTCAAGTGAAAATGTAAGAAACGACGTTTATATTATTTATTTGATTTCACATGCTAATAGGTATGTTAATGAACAATTGTTTAACAAACAATATAATGAATTATTACAAAATCCGAAATATATTGAGGAATTACCCAATATACTATTGGAGAAAGATAGAAATGTAACATTTAAAGCATGATTTTTGTATTCATATTTTGTTTTGTACATATATTATTTCTTTGTATTATTATTATTATTTTGCTTGTATATATTTTTCTGTTAGTGAAATAAATATTTAACCAAAATTTTATTTTTGATTTTTATTTATTATTAAAAACTTTTTCTGAATAATAATAAAAATAGGTAATATACTATTATTGGATATAAGAATTGGTATTTACAATGAGCTTTAATCCGAAGAAACTTATTTTTCAAATACACAACTTGTAAATTATAAAAAGTTATACGTTAATTAGAAATGCAATATGAAAACTAAAAACTTTTTCATATACATATGGTATAAAAATTTCAAAACAAGTTTAAAACAAAATGAAAATGAAAATAAAAATACAAGTTTAAAAAACTAAATGCAAAAAACGCAAACGAAAAAAGTTTTTTACTTGCATGCATTATAAAATGCACAAGTAAATTTTATGACATGTGAATTTTGACTTGTTATATGCACATGTTAAAGTTTTTTTACTTGCATGAATTAATTTTCACAGAATACTTTAAGTATAATAATATTGTAAAACGCATTTACACAAAACAAAAACACATTTAAGGAAATAAAAAAATGAAAGCAAGTAATATACACTGATAAAATTTTATTCACAATAAGATATACACACAGATACATTTGTATTTTTAATAATGTTAACATTCTTTGATATATTGTTTAATACATTTAAGATTTATATTAGTATATGCACATTTACATATTGGACAGTTTTCACTAATTTATACACATTGTTTTATTATTTGTAATTGATTAACAGAAGAGTTTCCATTACAACTTTTTAAAATGCGGATTATATAGTAAATCTTTTTGTAAAAATAATTTGGTAATTAATTCAATGTTCTCTTTGTTTAATAAAATGTTATATAATGTCCATGTAAATTCCCAATCATCAATTTCAGTATCAGAATGCACTGTTGCAAATTGTTCATATAACTCATCAAAAGTTTGTGCGCTTACCATTGTACGCCATGCATTATAGCATAACATATTATAGTCCGAAGTAATACAATCGTGTTCTTCTATTTTGCTTCTGTTTTGAAAACATCCGTAACACAAAAGTTCTCGATGTGGTTTCCAACGGGCAATACACATTAACACACAGTGTTCTTTTATAGAAAAAGAAGAACAATGATATTCGCATTCCTCGTATCTATTTAGGAAAATACAACGATGTTTACAATAACGATTTTTGAAACACATTTTTGTCCTTTTCCAGATATGCTTCTCTTAAATCAAAAATATGATAATCATTTAATGTAATTTCTTGATATGAATAGTTAAATTTGTTTATAAGATTTAGAATATTGTTGGTATTTATATATTTTACATGAATTTTCAAATATTGTTTTAATATTTGATCACGTGTTGATTTTTTAATTAGAAAATTCCACACAACAGTATTTAATTTCTCATCGGTTTCAGTTAAACATTTATGCACAGTTTTATTTTCACTACGATTTGCACAACCTTCACAAAGTAAAGGTTCAGAAAGTTTATAATTTTCTAGTAATTGTTTTACACAAATTTCACTTACGTTATTAGGAGTACAATTACACTTTACTTCATTGAATATAAGATTATCATTAGAAATTGTATCTTGACTTGTTACTTTCTCTTGAAATGGTATTTCACTTGATTCTCTAAAACTTCTTCTATACACTTGTTCGGGTATTGGCTCCTGTGTTGGAAATATTATGCGACATGTATCATCTTCTTCAGGAATTTCAGGATCATTTGGATTAACAAGTATAATTTTCTTTTGTTTTTCAAGTTGAAACTGTTTTTCACGTGGTGAAATATACTTAGAGTCTACAGTATTACGTTTGGATAATAAAAGATTAGTTTGAATTTCACCTTTTTGTTTTTTATTATGAGAAGTTGAAAATGGTTTTATATGTAGTGATGTATTTCTTTTTCGTTTTGCACTAGCGTAAACAGACGGCCTTTGACTGTACATCTTATCACGGTAGAATCCGCTTTATATTAGTATAAGTCATGACCTCATTTATAATCACAAACCTGCGCAGAAGATTGCGCATTAACATATTTAATTTTTACATACATTGGATTTTGTTTTATATGTGAAAATAGACATTTTATGATAAATTACATGATATATAATTATTGTACTTAAAAAACATTAAACCATATATTACTAAACGTTTAAAGACAAGGTAAAGGATACAATGTATAGGAATATGTTCATACATTTAAAGGTTAAAACTAATATTGAGCGTTTTGCAGTGCATAAGGCTATACATTATATATAATTAAAATAAAAGAAGTGTAAAAGGATTACATAGTTTATTGCAGATTTCTTTAAATGAAACATTTTTATTTTATGTGCAAGCAAAGGAGATAAAATAAATATATTGCAGAATGTTATGTCCACGAAGGCATACAGTTAGATGAGAAAAATATTGGATTAAACCCTGGCTTGAGGTACATAGCCAAGCTATTCATCAATTTGCTCTACGGCAAATGCGGACAAAGAATGGTTTTGTCGCAATCAGTGGTTGTTAGCACGTTAGAAAAGCTTTACGGCTACCTATGGGCACCGCAGTACGAAGTACAAAGCGTACTATTCATTGGGGAAAACATGCTGTTATTACATATAAAAATGTTGAAAATGAAAATAAGCCGTTAAAGTTTTCAAACGTTGTACTTGCTGCGTTCATTACATTATGGGCGCGGCTAAAGCTTTACGATTTGTTGACAACTGTGACACCGATAGTATTATGTTTAGCGGCGCAATGAATAACCTAAGCTTACGTTGGGTTCCTACCTGGGAGAGCTAACCAATAAAGTTTTGGAAGGGTGAAAACTAAATTATGTATACAAAATCAGGGGAAAATTAATTTTGAACATTTTTTTTTATATTTTAGTACATGCAAAGGAGTGAGACAAAAGAAAAAAAAATTCAAGTAAAAGAATAAAAACATATAGTTGTAAAAAGTATAAGTATAACAAAACAATTGAAGTATATGATAAAAGTTTTAGCGAAAGTATTAGTTAAATTATAAAATTTATATAAGTATGTTTTTGTAAGACACTAGTGCATAAATATCATGTACAAGTTTAAATATGTACATGGTGACTACTAATACTACTACTACTACTACTATTAAAAGCATAAACACAGCAATATTTAAAGATTCAATTTTTATTTAAGAATTAAACTCAAAGGTATTTATCACGAAATTATATTATTAGTATTGACTGTACAATTGATGTAGTACTAAAACTGGGTAAACAACACCGTGGAACACTATTTTTGGGATGTTAAAAATAATAATAATTATTATTATAAACAAGTATATCTATTAACGCTTACTGTTTACTATAATTATACTATTTATTAATACATAGTTCAAGTAACACATGACAATGATAACTATTTTTTTATATATTTCTTATACAAAGTTAATGTCATGTAAAATAGTTGGAAGAATATACTTTTCCAATTATATTGTATTTTAAGAAAACTGTTAACATTTGCAGAGAATTACTTGTTATTATTAGCACTATAAAAAAAGTCACTTCTTTGAAACGTATGCATACTGAAAAAAATTGTTTAATAATAGTTCACAGCAGTGCACATTACATTTTTTGTGATTCATTGATAACACTTTTACATTATTTCAAGTTTTAATTACATACATACAACATTTTCAAGTATATGCCTTTTAAAGTCCTTTTCTAGGAATATTTTTATTAGTTCATTAATAAATTCTTCATTTTCAATTGCATTTTTATATATATTAAAAAATTGTTGTATTGTTGTAAATGTTTTTCCATGGGATTTTTGAAACTGTAGTAAAATCTCATCTTGGATGTCCATATTAGTAATTAAACATAAGACACTTGTTTTTAAAATATCCTTGTGTATGACCAGACATTCACGGTTAATACTTTGCTTATATTTGTCTGAATACAGAACACACACTAGCAAACTTCTTCTCTTGGGCTCCCACAATTGAAAGGTTTTTATTAAACATTGAATGTTAATTTCATTATTTATGCATTGGCACATGGTATCCGCCATGATTTACCAGTACTTAGAAACAAAATTTTCAAATAAGTCTTTTACATATATACCCAAAACTAAGGTATTGAGTAGATCTCTTTATTTTAACGCTGTATTTATATATATTGCTGTAATGTCATTGAGCAATCTTAGTGGAAACGCCCACTTAAATTTAAGCAACCAATCATTTTCATTCTTCTTTATGCTTTCTGCAGTATCAGTTTACAAAAACTTTATTCTATGTAGTTTACACTATTACTAACTGGCTCAATGTCCTATTCTTTGTAACTTTAATATTGCCTTCCACGTACTGAAAACCGCACAAAACTTCGTGCAGGAAAAGTTCATCAACCATATTGAACTCACCATTGGAACACAGAAAATTCATCTAAAACAAAAGAAAGGAAAGATTTTGAGTTCTATGTAATAAAAGAAATCTAGCAAAACAGGCAATAATCAATAACTTGCTTTGAAAAACTATAAAAGAAACTTGTTTATTAATTATTGGTTAAAAAAAACAACCACAGCTAAAGAAATGTTCAATAAATATATTAATTATTATTATGAAATACACTCACCTTCTAATTCTTAGTTGTTCTTGTTAAAAATGGCCTTGCTAATGTTTATTTTGCAACTGCACACCGTAAAACAGATAAATACTTTTACTAAATTCAGTACTACTATTAGCACTAGTAATATTTATTTTAAATTACGTCAAGGACGAGTACAATAAAATGATATTAAAACGAAATATTATATTATTATATATGTCATTACATTAAACAAGTTTACGCTTGTTTTGACGCATTTATGTGGTAAGTAATGCCACTTAGCGGCCTTATTCAAAAGCATTTAGTATAGTATTAAGTCGTCTGCAAACGGGTTCATAAAACAACACGTCTCTGTGCATTTTTCCCATTCCCATTCTATATGCATTTGCATTAACAGTACATATCTATGTGGTATTGTTCCAATTGCAAAATATCCTAAACCCCATTCTATATACGTTTGCATTAACAGTACATATCTATGTAGCCTTATTCCAAAATTCTGAAATATCCTAAGACCCATGCTATACGTATTTCCAATAACAGTACACATGTATGTAACCTTATTCCAATTGCAAAATATCCTAAGACCCATTCTATATACGTTTGCATTAACAGTACATATCTATGTAGCCTTATTCCAAAATTCTGAAATATCCTAAAGTCCATGCTATACGTATTTGCGTTGACAGTATACATTTATGTAGACTTATTCCAATTTTGAAATATCATAAGGTACATTCTATACACGTTTCCATTAACAGTATACATCTATGTAGCCTTATTCCATTTTGAAATACCCTAAAATCCATTCCATACGCATTTGCGTTAACAGTACACCTGTATGTAGCCTTATTCCAATTGTAAAATACCCTAAAACCCATTCTATAGGCATTTACGTTAACAGTACACATGTATGTGTCCTTATTGCAATTGTAAAATAGCTGAACGCATATTTTGTCCACCGCAATATTTATTTTCAAACTAAGTATAGCAAAAGAAAAAAGTTTTTTAAAAGTTTTGTATCTTTTTTAACCAGAAGTATGTATTGGTATACAATTTCCTACAAATTTTAATTACCAATCATTTACATCTTTCGGAACTTTTTTTGATCGTTTACACAGATTTTAATCAATGAGTTTTTCACATGTTCAAACGCTGTGTTCGGAATTTGCAAGAACCGTTAAAATAATACCATCCATCAAAATATAACTTGGTATGCATTGCCATCAAATTAAGACCAACTTGTAATAAGTGGCAATCAACAGTAAGTAAATGATGCTAATTCAATACAAGTACGTGTGTGCTCTAGCAAAAGTGAATAACTAATTTCTCTGCGCTAGCAATAGCGAAAAAAGTACTAGCTATCAAATAAAAATTAAATGTAGTATTTCCTTAATGTTAACGTGCGCATTTTCCCAAAGAAGACGCGGTATTAATACTAAAAAATATTTTATTACATTTAAAACACAGTGTGTTACTACATTTCGCGTCGCTGAGCGAGTGTTAGTAATAAAAGGTCGTCCAGTAAGTGCGCGTTACAATAGCTTAGTAACAAACCCCACGGTTGTGCATTAAAGGGGGCGTAATACAAGGTCGTCCAGTAAAGGCACGTTAGCGACGGTTACGTTACAATAGCTTAGTAAAAAAACATGTGTTTTTTAAGTAAAGGCGCGTTAGCGACGGTTACGTTACAATAGCTTAGTAAAAAAATGTGGTTTTCCACTAATGCACATTAGCAAGTATAGCCATCTTAGCTTACCTTAATAATGGATAGGCAATTTAATTTTTGTGCTAGGCAACTAATTTATCCGCAAAAGTTATATAACACAAACTATTTTATAATGCGTTCTTAATTGTAAGTTGGTGGGCGTATTAGCGTACATACAATTTTAAAAAGTGGCCCAATATGTGCTAGGTGCACACAGTAATTTTTTGTTTCGCTTTCGCGTTAGTGCAATTGTAAAAAGTGCAACCAATATGTGCTAGGTGCACACAGTAATTTTTATTTTATGTTCGCGTACGTGCAATTTTAAAAAGTGCAACCAATATGTGTTAGGTGAACACAGTAATTTTTATTTCGCTTTCGCGTACGTGCAATTATAACAAAGGCGTAACCAACATGTGTTATGGTGAATGGTATTTTAAAATTATTTCCGTAAATGTTTGCTATAATTAAAAAATAAATCTTTGTGTAAGCGCACAACATAAATAGCATTTCAAACAAACGCGTGGCATTAATGCAAAAAATATTATTCTATTTATTTTTCACAAATATTCAAAGTTTAATTCAAATAATCTGATTTTTAAAAACTGCTGTGACAGCAATAAGTATTTCAAGTGAACTAAAGTTTTTTTGGCAATTATACCTTGGCACCACTGGTGCTTGAAATTACTCTAATTATTTGATCATTTTATGACAATTATTAAGTTTTGGATTTTGTGGTGGCTGTGTTTTTCAGGGATGCTTTCTATAAATTTTAAGGAGCTTTTATAAAAGCTATACAGCAATTCATCGTAGCCTAACTGTAGTGAATCTCCATATTATTTTTTGAATTCAAAGTGGGTAAATGGTATCTGAATTAATATACAGGTTATACTTTGTCATTTTTACCTTAAAAAGCTGCATAATTTCGTGTTTTCATATGAAATAGCTTGGCCCAAAAAGAAATACCTAGTTAATTATTCAAGACATTCAATGCGTGTTCCCTGCTACCAAGTAAATTTTACTATTAACAGAAAAAAAAAGTTTTGAAATTCTTTTAACTTTGATGCATAAAATTTCTTGAAATTCTTAGGTTCGGTCATTTTTTTTAAGAACAGGCTAAATAGTAAACGACAACCTTGTTCTAATTTTTATCTATGCGAACAATCAATTATCTCAATGAGTTGTCTCACCCTACAACTATGTATATTGGTCAAAAAAAATAAGAAGAAAACAACGTAGATATCATCAAAACTCAAGTGTAATTTAAAAAACTAAAGGGAAACCATATTAGTTGTGGTAGACATTACATCAAAATTAAAAAAAAACTTTTTATTGCTGGGGGTTAACTAAATAGTGTATTGTGCTGAAAACCATGAACATTGAAAAGCGTTTTTTTTAAAACGTTGCTCTTAATAAGATATTTATATGGATCATTAAACAATATATTGCAATATAAGTTCAATATAACCAGGAAAGAAAAAATTAGACATTTATAACCTTTGTTAGGTAGGTTTAAAAAATTCAAAGGAAAGAAAACTCAAATTTTCCCATTTTACCCAAAATACACATTTATTTCACAATATTTACATTTTTATTTTTTTATTTAAAATATTTCTCTTTAAGTTTTTGGCCCTCTCTAACCTTTCCCATTTTGCGTAGGCCCTTATTAATACCTCGTCCTCCCCGTCATTTAAAAAGCGTAAATCTTCATTTCCCTCAACCTCCATTGCTAGTGGTGTTTTTGGGTCCATCGGTGGTTCTTCTTCTTCTGCTGCTGCAGGTGCCATTGGTGGTTCTAGTACTGCCGGTTCCATTGGTGATTTTAGTCCTGCCGGTTTTACTCTTTCTGTTTCTTCCTTTTCCAACGTTGGTACCGGTGTTGTTGGTGCTACCGATTTTATTATTTTTGCAACCGGTAAATAACGTTTGCGCTTATTTTTCACCTCCTTTTCCTCTTTTCTCCCTCTTTTTCCTTCCACCGTTGCCAATAAACTATCCATCTTATTGAACCATTCAAGCTGGTTCAACAATGATGTAGTGGGGGTTGATGATGTGGACGGCTGTGCTTCCATTTTTCTAAAATAAAAATAACTGTAATTAGTATCAATTATAATTATTTTTTCTTAATATACAAAATATGTATATATTTCTACCTCAAATCTAAGTTAATTTATTGTACCTAAACTTTTTCATATGTTTATCTAAACTCTCATAAAGTTAAACTTTGTGCCGGTTCATGTCTCATATAGGATTGCTACTAAACGGTTGGTTAACTAAAATTAAGCTGTCAGTAATATGTTTGTAAATAATATCTACCACGTAAAAAGATTCAGGCGCTAATATTTTAATGTTCGGTGCTAGCAATCCCCAATGTTCAAGTTTCGGTTATGGTAAACTAATAGTTACGTATAGCCACGGTGCTGAACGAGGCTAACATTGTACAAAAATTCTTTTGTTTTTTTTTCCTTTCCGTGAAACACTTCGGAAATTACTTGCCAATAAGCATACATGTAATTTCTCACAAAAATAAATAAATATTCTAAACGCATGCTTAAATTAAGCTTCCATGCTTTTAAATTTAAAAAAATCTGTAATATTTATTCTCACGTATAAAAGTCAATCAATCATATTTCAATAATTAATACAAGCATACCCTCTAGTAAATTTGTTCCCCTAGAATAGTCATTAAGGCTCTCAACTATTGTTATATTCCTAGAATATTCTCCTAATGTACCCTTCATTTTGGGCTCAATTTCTAATGCTTTTGCCTAACATACACGCCTTTAGTGCAACGGTTCCAAGTTGATTTTAGAAATATTTTAATAAACAAACTCCATCAAAACAAACTTAAGGAAATAGGAATAATTAACACTAAAAAACCTGCTTAAGCTCAATTTCAAGATTTTAAAACACTTCTAAACCTCAAAAGTAAATCCGTCTTTGGAAATCCTTAACCATAAAAAATCTATATAGGCATATATCTTCTTATGATCAATAAAAATGGATTATAACTAGTAAAATCAGTATAAGGACTATGTTAAACTTTACTACCTGCAAAAAAAAGTATGATAAAATAACCTCCAAACAAACAAACGTTCCTATTTAGCGGAAAATTCTAAAATTGTTATGTAGTTTCTTTCTTTCTTTTATCTTAAATTCTTTTGAACACACACTGTATTTATTTATTTATATCAATTATGCATCATTAACTATTTTAAAATAATAACCACGCTAATAAATGGTATTTTAATTCACGCTTTTAATTTCCAAACGCAAACTAATACAATCAAACGCCCGCGGGTTTAATTCCCAGCGCAGCCGTGCGCGGTAGCAGCAAACGCAAATCTAATTTCTAACGTCCGCGGGTTTAATTCCCAGCGCAGCCGTGCGCGGTAGCAGCAAACGCAAGTCTAATTCCTAACGCCCGCGGGTTTAATTCCCAGCGCAGCCGTGCGCAAATTTAATTTCCGGTAGCAGCAAACGCGAGTCTAATTCGTAACGCTTGCATTTACGGTCAAAAAGTACATTAAAAGTATTAATTTAATTCCTAATAAGTAAAACATTATTTTATTTTTCATCCAATGGTAGTTTATAGTGTAATACAACAACAATTATTTATTGCCCACAACTCGTATGTCATGTTTTTTTCATTTGCTGTAAACGGTATTATACTTCAATTCCCAATTGCTTACACATAACTTATTCATTAAAGCCTGTGCAAGCACGCGCAAATTCAATTTGCAATACATAAACTAGCGATCACATCGCTTTTAATAATAGCTAAAGCTTAGCATAAATAAACACTCCGGG
The DNA here is from genome assembly GCF_964235325.1 of Thermobia domestica. Taxonomy (NCBI): domain Eukaryota; kingdom Metazoa; phylum Arthropoda; class Insecta; order Zygentoma; family Lepismatidae; genus Thermobia; species Thermobia domestica. The sequence goes on from NC_137464.1 coordinate 248,815,472, forward strand.
TAAGACTATAATGTCACATTACGTGTTTTACTATCTAACGTCCGTGTAAATAAACTAAAATTCACAGTATAATTGTTTTTTCTTATAAAATACTATAGGATACAACCGCTTCCTTCTCACCCCTCAAAAATAATCCGTTAAACAATTTTCAATACTATTCCAAAAGTCAAACAACTCAAATTATTTTCCTAACACTATTTACACAAAATCAATTATTAAAAAAAACGCATTCGCTTCATATGTTTACGCTCTATACTTCAATTTTAATTCCACCCTCAACTGAACAAACACAATATATATATATATATATATATATATATTAAATGCAATAATACATACATCTATTTCTTTCAAGAAATACTTATTATTTTAATAGTATTACTATAATAAATTGGTGCTAGTCGTGAAACCTTTGGGTAAAAATTCTGAAATAGGATTTAGTACACAACAAACTGTTCTACAATAATAATAAGCAATCTCTCTTTAATTTTAAGGTAATGTATACTATTATTTATTTCAATAAATGTTATATTTCTTTTCTTAACCATTAGTTAATAATTAAAGGGATACACATGTCAAATTTTCTCTGTTGTTCCTATAATATTAAAACATTTTAATAGGCTCGTATGTTCTAAGTAAAACGAGTATAGGTTAAATAACTGCTTTCAATTAAAAAAAATCTAAAATAATCTTCATTAATGGAAAAATTATACGTGTACTACCTAAGAATACTAATAATAATAATTTCTTATGTTAGTGAAACCGTTCGCTTTGCGTAAATTATCTAGGGATAAATCATTTCTAATGCAAATCTAGGGGTAACTAACATGTTTCTTTCTTAAAATAATTTTCTTTTAACGACAATTCATATAATAAGAATATCCATTTCTATATTACAAAGAAACCTTTTCAAAAATATAACACTCATAATACTAAAAATCAATGTAAATCCACGTTAATCAAAAATAACTACAGCTCATTTATGGCTAAGCAAATAACGTACACAGCTTTAACGTTAGGGCTCAATTCTAAGCGTAAAACTCATGTAGGTTCACACTGTATGTGTTTTGTGCTTGCTTAACAATCAATCCGTAAAATAAGTTGCTCCCACTAATTTATTAAACAGTATAAAATGTTTAATTATAAACAAGCTATGTTAACTGGGCGCGTCAGTAACTAAGGGTATACGGGTCTTTTGCAAAACAAAACAAAAAATTATTTCCGCGTAAGTTGCTCCGACTAATTTATTATAAGGGTATAAAATGTTCAACCGTAAACAACCTATGTTAACTGGGCGCGTCAGTAACTAAGGGTACACCGGTCTTTTGCAAAACAAAACAAAAAAATTATTTTCGCATAAGTTATTCCGAATAATTTATTATAAGGGTATAAAATGTTCAACCGTAAACAAGCTATATTAACTGGGCGCGTCAGTAATTAAGGGTACACGGGTCTTTTGCAAAACAAAACAAAAAAATTATTTCCGCGTAAGTTGTTCCGTCTAATTTATTATAAAAGTATAAAATGTTCAACCTATGTTAACGTTCCTCATAAATTTTATTATAGTTTCCGTTCCCCTAATAAACTCGTGTGAATTAAATCCCAACCACCAACTATAAGTTTACGTTTCACATAGCCTTACTGTTAAAAGACACTGTAAATATGGTATTATTAATATTATTATACAAATCTTTCTTGTGCAGTGGTGTAAAATTTAGTTTCAGCTGTAGGTTCACATAGCCTTACTGTTCAAAACACAGTAAATATATTATTATACATTTTAATGTGTAAAACCCGTTAAGTTAACTATGCAATTATTTGGAAAACTTACGTTTTTTTCCAAGAACCAGGTCAATCAGCAATCAATGGATGTAGCACACAAATCAATATAATGCAACTAAAAGTAAAAATAATAGAGCAATTGTTGTACAAAGAATTATATATATATATATATATATATATATATATATATATATATATATATATATATATATAAGCATTTGATTAATGGAGGGGGTGGAGTTACTTTATACATACATTATAGGACAATTATAACTTTGGGTTAAGTTTAAAAGTTTATTGAGCTTCAATTGGTTAGAAAATATCACATTAAATCAATGACGTATGGGAAGCATTTAAATACAGATAGTCTGTTCAAATTTTAACTTTGGCTAGTTTGTACAATAGTTTATTACAAATAAAGTCATTAAGCACATAATTTCTCAAACATGGGGGGGAATCCGGAAAAGTCCATGTATATTGCGGGTAAATATTGATTTTTTTCTTTCTTCATTTCCCAGTTAAGTTGCATTGAATCAGATGAGTTTCTCATAAGTCAAGCTATATACGGCAATTAAAATTCTTGTTGCTAAAGCGTAAACAAGGTCATCATAAGTTAAGCTAATATCACAGGGTAGGGGGTAACAACACATGACTTCGTTCACTATGAAACATTAGCTTATCTGTCTAAATAATCTCTAAACTTAATTTCAACTTTGGTTCATGTACGTACACCTCGTGATCATTCTATGATTAACTCTGTCATGGCAATCGGGCAAAACAATGTTCATATGACGTCATAATATCGCCAGTCAGCATCTCTATCGCAAAAGTCAGTTTCGTTTCAAAGCATGTCAAGAAAAGATCACTACAGCCAATGCTCCAAACAACGTTCCAGCTTTAAAATAAAGGCTTCATATAGATATAATTTCATTCAAGCAAAATTTTAATATAATCATAAATATTTTATTCGTAAGGCTAGGGGTTCTGCATAAGGGTTATATTTTAACAAAAAAAAGCTTTTTAACTTCTCACACCTTGTTCGAGTTGAGGTATTAAAATATGCTCACATCTTTTTAACAGGTAGCTTCTAATGAAGCGTATGGGTCATGCAAACGGGCTTTACTATAGGAAATATTCGGATCTTGCATAGAAACTATACCACAGGAGGTTCCTGTTTTATCATTACAATTCTGCAGCAAGTCTATGGAATTTTTTTTAAATATTTGTAGGTTCACACTGTAAGTGTTCTGAGCTTCCTTAGCAATCAATCCGTAAAATAACTTGCTCCGACTAATGTATTAAAATCATATACAATAAAAAAACAGTCCAATTTAAAAATTAGTGAATATGTCATGCATTTAGTTCGATAACTATCGTTTTTTTCAAGTTGCAAGTCCTGCAAAACAGTATAATGGTACTAAAAATAATAAAACGTTTATTATACAGTAAAATATGTAAATATGTATAAAATAATCCAAATTTTTAACTAGTTTATTACAGTTAGTGCTTAGAAAATATTTTGTTAAGCGCATAATTTCTCATAGTTTTACATATAAGAGCTCCTCTGTGCTTAAGTAAATAGCGCACACACCTTTTGGCATAAAAGGTCCGGGATTAATTTCACGTAGGTCTACGTTTCAAATAGCTTTGGGGGGGCGCGGTGGCTCAGTGGTAGAGCGTTCACCTCTGGTGCTTGGGGATCCCAGGCTCATTCTCAATATAATACAGTGTTCACCTATTGTGTTAAGGGTCCCGGGTTCAATCCCATTACAATACAGTGTTCACCTCTGGTGCATGGAGTCCTTGCTTCGATACCAGCTCGCACCAATTATTTCAACATTTTCATGACAAACATTCACTTTGGATTTATTTTTTTTATAAATTGTGGTGAACAAGCACAGTGTGCGTGGGTTTTCTCCCACTTTCTATATACTTTTAAGAGCTTATTTTAGCTCCCATATTTAGTTCAAACATCTTAGATTGTTCAGAGTTTGTAAAAACAAACAATCGAATAAAATAATCACCGTATCCTTTAGCCTAACCGGCATAACCGTGGGACGTAAAACTCAAAGATTTCATTTCTTTTTAAATAGCTTTGCTGCTAACGGTACAATCATGCAATTGATCCACATATGAAATACAAAATTTCGTTAACCTTAGGGTAAAAATGGAGGAAAAGTACATGTATATTTCAGCTAAATATTGGCTTTTTTTCTTTCCTCATTTTCCAATTAAATTGCATATAATCAAATAAGTTTCTCATGATTCAAACTATATACGTCAGTTGTAATAGGGCAAGCGTTCAATAACCCATCAGTTCTCGTGATTATCGGTTTATTTTTTTCTATCGTCAATATCATTTAAACTCGGACACATAAACTCGTGATCCATCTGTGATTAACTCTGTTAGATATCACTCATGGTTGTCGATAATAAAGGTTTTTAACCTTGCACGTGATTGTTATTCAAAGTTCTGATTAAGTTCAATTCATACAAATGTTTGTAAATGATTGCAAGCAAGCGTTCAATAACCCATCAGTTCTCGTGATTATCGGTTTATTTTTTTTCTATCGTCAATATCAATTAAACTCGGACACATAAACTCGTGATCCATCTGTGATTAACTCTGTTAGATATCACTCATGGTTGTCAATAATAAAGGTTTTTAACCTTGCACGTGATTGTTATTCAGAGTTCTGATTAAGTTCAAATCATACAAATGTTTGTAGATGATTGCAATTAATCTCTCTTTCGTGTAAATAAGTAAAGTCTAGCTTAATCATATAGGTCAATCAGTTTTATCATTCTGATACGGTACAAAGTTAATCTTGACGTCACTAAAGCCAAGCCAAACGGCTTTTCGCTCGTTCATTTCAATTTCAACGGCTCTCAAGGAAGGATGTATATGAAACTTACTCTTCAACTCTCAAGTAAGAATAATGTTTTAATAAATATTACCCTTTTCATAGTATACTTGTAGGAGGGGGAGGGGCTTATTTTTAACTTTTCACGTTGTTCAAGTCAAGGGATGCTCACATCTTTTTAACAGGTAGCTTCTAATCAATTATATATGCTCACATACTGTTCGTATAGGTCCTGCATAGGGGCAATGGGTCCTGGGAGTCATTTCCAGGGGTCATCCACTGTAGTCCTGGGGAACCATTTCCTTTTATCTGCTCCTACCTTTTTAGCAAGGAGTATGGCTTGCCATACGAAACATTAAAATATGCTCACATCTTTTTAAGTTAGCTTCTAATCAATTATATATGCTCACATACTGTTCGTATAGGTCCTGCGTAGGGGCCATGGGTCCTGGAAGTCATTTCCAGGGGCCCTGCAAAGGCAGGAAAGGGAACCATTTCCTTTTATCTGTTCACACACATAGTGTATGAATATGGCTTGCTATATTTTTCACTTCTTACATACTGTTCGTATGGGTCCTGCATAGGGGCTATGGGTCCTGGGGGTCATTTCCAGGGGTCATTCACTGTAGTCCTGGGAACCATTTCCTTTTATCTGCTCCTAACTTTTTAGCAAGGAGTATGGCTTGCTATCCAAAACATTAAAATATTCGCACATCTTTTTAACAGGTAGCTTCTATTGAAGCGTAGGGGCCATGGGTCCTGCATAGGGGCTATGGGTCCTGGGGGCCATTTCCAGGGACCATCCACTGTGACCTTCGTAGTGGTCATTCAACCTTTCCTTTCGTCATCTATCATTGTGAAACACATCACGTGTTCTTTATCAATCAATTGACCTTTCCCCTTTCCTAACCCTATTGCATCACCTCCTTCGATACTCCCCCCTTATCCTTAATTAAACAAGCGATAAACTATCTCTTATCAACTGTCGCATCTCTTTTATGGATACCACACTAAATCAATACTACTATAATATGCGAAATTCAAGTTGGGTGCCATGATCATTTAACGCAGTTTTAACACCAATACCAACCTGTAACATTTACTTTTCCTTTGTCCATTTGTCTCTTTGTTACTGCCCTGTCATGATACTTTTTTTTCTATTAGATACATATGTCACCCTGTCTCATAAACAAATGGTAATGTGTCAAAAATGAGTTCACCTTCACATTTGTGGAAATATAAAGCCTAAACTGAAGTGTAAGATCATAGCCTTTTCCATTAAAAAATTGACGATCCGCAATATAGTGTAATTCAAAATGGCTTCCACGGTGACCACACTCCAAGCCAATGCAGTTTTTGCAATAACACCAATTGCAACAATTGATTTTCCCCCGTCCACGCGTGTCTTTATTATTGTTCTGTCCCAATACTTTTGACTAACCCTGTATGGAGATCCACATGTATGTTCTTATACCAAAATTAAAGAAACGTTTTCAAGATAATATTATTCATATAATACGTATTTTTCTACTTTGATTCAGGGGCAGAAATTGAATTTTAGAACTAAGGGAACAGTCATTAATAGATAGTCTGATTGGGCTAGGTCTCGAGAATACAAACTTAGAGATATGATATGATATGATTTTCACTTTAGCATCCCTTTCAGCAGCGAGGCTGTATGAGATGTGGACCTACTGATTAACGTGGAATACGAACCACATGAGATCCCGCCGGGAATCGAACCCGGGTCTTCCACGTCTACAAACTCAGAGAGACGCGGTTGAAAGCAAACTTTCATCGAGAAACGACTTAAGCGATAGGGATTGTTGCAGAACAAACAGCAACCAAACAAAATTAAGATCACCATTCAAGTTTCCTTTTTGTCTCTAATAACCACTGATATTCTCCCTTCTATTAGACAATCACTTCTACTTACTAAGGTGGCACTATCCACTCGTGCATCTTTGATTTCCACTTCTGTTTTGATTTCAGGCTTTCTGGCCGTGGAACTATTTCTACCCGGGCTCTTTCCACTCAAGCCCTTTTTCACGGGACCCTTTTGACATGAGGCTCTTTTGACTCGGGCCCTTTTCTCGCGGGGCCGTTTTGAGGGAGAGGCCCTTTAGACTCAGGCCCTTTTGTTGCGGTGCCCTTTTGACCCGGGCCCTTTTGTCGCAGGGCCCTTTTGACCCGGGCAGTTTTGACGCAAGGCCCTTTTGACGCGGGGCCCTTTTGACCCGGGTCCTTTTGACCGGGGCCCTTTTGACGCGGGGCCCTTTTGACCCAGGCCCTTTTGACGCGGGGCCGTTTTGACTCGGGCCTTTCTGTCCTCGCCCTTTTGTCTGGGCCCTTCTGACATGGAATCCTACGAAATAGAGCAGACCATATCGACAACAAAATGCCATACGATATGCCATGTCATGTTAAGTGCTACAACAGTTGCTACTTTACACGGTAGGATATCGATGATACGATTTTTGCTACGATAAATGCTTCCATCTAAAACTAGCTTAATAAGTGACAAAATAAGGAAGAATGAACAAGGTCTTATTCCACAACAATTTACATCAACTCAACTCAAAAGTTGCGTATAATTTTGCGAAGTTGTTAAAACAGTTACAGCTAATCCTACATCTTCATCATATTAGCATATTATTCATGTATATTTGCACGTTTTCGTTTCCAGTTCGTATTACGTATTTGACTGTTATCATTTTGGCAGTAGTATGTATGAAATATACTTACCATACCTAATTGTAAGGTTCGTAAATGTCCTTAAGACATCAAAATTTATACTCATGCGGTACAAAAAGCACCCCTTTGACCCTATCTTAGCACCAACTTCATGAATATATGAACTACTTTTCCCTAAGAGAGGGCGTAGCGTCCTAACTTGGTGCTAGTCATTCATTGCTAGCAACAACATAAAATGTGTTGTGTATACTTTCGGTCGCTAGTGATTCTTGTTAGCTTTAACCGCAATAGCAGACTCTTGTGTTTTTGGTATTTTCCTTGTCTTTATTCCGGATCTTTTTCCAGTGTTAAATCTAAGAGTTCTGTTTTCCAGACTTATGAAGCCAAAGGTGTGCCTTGGTACGGGATTGTCCAGAGTATTGTTAAAATCTTGCTGACTATCCAGAAGCATTAAAAACGTAAATTTTTTTAACCAATCTGGTACTGGTAATTATGTATATTTATCTTCCTCTACACATGCTAAGCTTTTTTAGCAATGAGGGCAGCGGTATAATCAGCCACATGCTTTTCCTCCACAACAAGTTTATATTCATACTATATGATCTCCGTTAAGCTGGAAATCCTCTGCCAAGAATGCGCTTCTGGTAGAGATTGTAATGTAGATTTATGGATTTTTTTTTTTTAACTCGAATGCACTAACCCGTAATACATATCTGGAATTCATAGGTTAAGAAGAATTGTTAACAATACAATTGAACGGAGATTTTAAAGAGGAATTAGATACAAAACAACACACAAATAATAATGTTAGTGTAACTTGACTAGCAGAAGTTTATTTTGAAATTGTAAATAAAAATTCCAGAGCATTGTGTAGTTTTGGAGCTTTTCTGTCGTTAATTAGTTTTGGGCTCATGGAGAAGAATTTGTTTTATTATATTCCATTCACAGTTAAAACCTACATCACATACTTTTCTTGCAGATTATTCCAGTAAACAGAAAGCACAAACTGAGGGTGACGCTAACATTGTCGTGGAACTACAACATTTATCTCTTGAAATCAGAGTATTGATTATATCTTACTTGAATACAGAATATCTTTTAGGTCGTAATTCTTTTGTTTTGGCTAAAACTGCCATTGATTTTCCTTAAGACGAAGTCGCTTTAAGTGATGGGAAAGAGATTGTTGTCGACGCTATACTCACCTAAAGTTGAAAATAATCACTCGAGCACAGAAAATTTTGTCACATGCTAATTGCGAACTAAAATCTCAAAATATTTCTTGTGTTGTTCTGGGAAATCACGATACCGATAATGATAGGTCAGATTTCGATACTGGTAGTAACTGTTCATACTTCTCGTGCTTCATTTTTGAAAGCGGGTGGGTTAATACTTAAGAAAGAAATAATGCATATGTAGAATATAGAAATAATGCTAAAATGTTGATTCTAAAAGATTTAAATCTTAATCAAGCTAAGGAGGAAAAACTTTTATTTGATTATCATGGATTTCAAATTTCAGCTGTAGATAGGAAATTAGTAGTACCCTTTAGGAAAGAGGAAAATAATGAAATATTGTTTAAATATTGAGGTAGTTAGGGCTTTTGAGTATTTATCCTCGGTAGCCAAGTATCTCTGCCTATCATCTATCAAATTAATTTAAAGATAATGTCAAATCAACAGAATAATATTTCTTTTCGTCTACAACAAGCAAGGCTTTATTTTCATGAACTAAAAGACTAAAGATACAAAAATAAATTTCTATTATTACTCGGGAAACCAATTCGCTGAGCTTGGAGCCTATACAAATGACAGTCTTTGATATACAAAACTGAAAAGTACAACTTTCTGTAACAAAAGTTATTGAAAATGAAATCTTTAAGTTTTACGTCCCACGGTTATGCCGGTTAGGCTAAAGGAGACGGTGATGATGAGAGATGAGTGAAATGGTGGAATGAAGAAAGTGGGAGGAAACGGGAGAACCCCGAGAAAACCCACGAGCACGGTGTTTGTCCACCACAAAGTTCACTTGGCGGGGGCTGGGATCGAACCCGGGACCCCAAGCACCAGAGGTGAACGCTCTGCCACTGAGCCACCGCGCCCCCACAAAAGTTATTGTCCACCCATGTTGTCCAGCTATCGTTGTATTAAGACTGGAATGAATACTAGATGAGTTACCGGTACCTGGTTGATTTCTGGATCTCTCTGTTAGCTTTTTATAAGCAATATCTTTCCTCATTTGGACCCTGAGGTTTTCTATAACAACTTTTTTTGTACTCCTAATTAATTTTCATGCTACGTAACTGCTGGAGAACCTCATTAGCCCACGGTAAGTCTTACAGTTTGTCAAAAATTTCTTACCTAATTATTATCTTATACATATATTTTTCTACATATAATTGCTAGTTCTAACAATACAAAACAATATTAGTTATTGGACTAAGAATAAAACTTTTGATATATATATTTTTTACAATATGATGAAAGAACTTTTTTTTTTGGTCAAAATCAAGTCTTATAATTTCATTACAGTTCCCCACTGATGAGGAACTGTTCCCGAAAGCACCGTAGTGTGTGTCAACTTCTTTTTTCAAAGTCACAGTTCTTTCCACACTGTGTTCCAGTGATGCCAGTTGAAGGGAAATTTCCCTTGGCGCGGGGAAATTTTGAGTAAATTTTGGAGAAAAGGGAAAAAGGGAAATTGCTTGTAATCTCTCAATATTGCAGGGAAATTTGAACCTGTCTTCAGTCGTTTATAGATTGATTGTATTTACGTATATGATTAATCTAATTAAAATTCAGTATAAATTCAACATCCTATTTGTTCCAAACATAATCCGTTGCACATATTTCACATAAATTCTCACAAGTTATCTTGCTTTGCATTCGTTAATATTTATCAACATTACACATCGATCAACATATTCAGTTAAATTCGAAACATTACAACAATGCTTATTTAAAATCTTTTATCAAAATTAATCTTCCCATTGTTGAATTAAATGCAATGCAATAAGATGAAATATTTATCAATTAAATTATCATTCCAACTATTATAACAGTTTGTTTTGGTTTCGTGTTCGGGACGTGTCATGAATGTAAATATGTATATATGGGCGAATACTGGGTCATAAGCGTATGTATGTGTGTGTGTGTGTGTGTGTAAGTTTATAAATTTTCTGGTGGCTGTGCGCACAGAATTATAAATTCTTAAGAATTCCGCATCTCTAAACTTTGATTTAGTTTGTATTGTGCTTACGAACATTCCTCGTGTACACCCAAAGACAGTAGCAGCTAGAGTTTTCTTTGTAACTGTTCGTATTCGTTTCAGTAAATATGGGAGTGCTGTTCTTAAGTAAGTACATACCAAATATATACTTAATATTTTCTTTGTATCTTAGGTTACATTAATATTAAAATCTATAATGATATCTAGGATAAAAATTAAATTTACATAATATTTATCTTATATCTTTTATAATTTATTTAGGTTGTCCGTTCTGACCGAGGTATTTATAGGGTTTTTCCTCAGTCACACCCGGCAAATACAGAGATTGCACCTTTAACATAGGTCCTGACCTACACCTTTCCATATATGTTCCCCTCCTCTATCGCGACGATTTAGATACCTAAACAACAAATCAAGTTCAAATTCTGCATAAGCTCAAAGGAAGGCTGTCAGGTATCTGCTTGTATGTGGGTATAAAATTGGGGCGAGGGGGTGGAAGCGAAAACGATTAAAAATACGTTTACTAAATACAGTATAAACGGTTTGGATGAAGGGAAATTTTGTCCGGAAAAGGGAAATTCTAAAGCTTGTGAAGGGAAAACGGCTGTGAAGGAATTGGCATCACTGCTGTGTTCGTAGGACTCATAGACACTGTTGGGTGCACTAATAGTTATGAACTATTATACCATTGTTATATATGTACCGTGTTATGCAAAAGTGAACTAAGCCCCAAATTTTGAAAATCCACGTAAATGCGACGATTGGTTCCTGATAAGCATTAGAACGTTTTGCACAATCGAAAAGAGAGGAAAGTCAACATGTTTCCAAAAAAGAAACATAATTTCACTTTAGATTACGGCTACCTTAATGCTGGACATCAACCTTTAAACGTAATTTTCTTAAAAGTATGAAAGTGGCGCTTAGTTCGTTTTCGCATGACACGGTGCATATAATTGTTTTGTATTATACTTCAACCAACTCTGGCGCTGATTAGCTATTGAATGGTCTTGAATTGGATTGTTAAGAATAAGACAAAAACTTAATCTCTTGAGCAAAATTTTTCAAGAAGAAGAAAGAAACAATTCTGATGTACTTTTTTTCAAATAGTCTTGAATGGTTTTGAACAAGTTCTGTTCAAACTTTCTTTGACCGTGCATAAGAGGCTAAAGAAATTCTGGTGTGCTGAATGAATGATTTTCGTTGTGGATAATTTGCACCATGCAAAATTTCAAGTTTTCACTCCTCTTATTAATGTTAAAAGTTATATATTATGGTAAGTAGTCCACCAACTCTAGCTATACTTCAGCCAGTAGAGTACTCAGGAATTTATTTCGGGAGGCGTCAAACTCAAAATAAAGGTATTTTATATTAATATGTCTAAAATTGCCCCTAAAATTAAGCTAAATTTACATAAAGGTCTAAATTTCGGAGGGTCCCTACTCCCAGAACACCCCCCTGCTTACGTTCATGACTGCAGCCTCTAATCAGAACTGGTCTTTGCAGATAATAAAATAAAGCTGAGCACAAACTCTACGCAAGACGTGCAAAATTCTGTTATAACTGCCTTTCGTTGTATCGCAAATTAAAATCTAGATTTTTTTGTTACATGCCTCGAGCAACTACGGAATGGATCTCTATGGAAATCTCGTCTTCTCAACATGGATTCCAAAAAAACAAATCAATTGATACAGCGTTGTTTAACTTTATTAAAGAGGTTTCTACAGTACTTGATAAGGGAAAATATGCAGTAGGTTTATTTGTTGATTTCTCCAAGGCATTCGACAGTGTTCAACATTCTCTTCTACTGGCAAAACTCCAGAAATATGGTATTAGGGGTGTAGTACATGAATGGTTTCGCTCGTACCTGACAAACAGAAAACAAGTAGTAAAAATACAAAAAATAATTAACAATAAACAAGTCACATTTTCATCCACAACTGCTACTATCTCTGCTGGTGTTCCTCAAGGCTCAATTCTTGGGCCAATTCTTTTTTTATTTTACATAAATGATCTTGTTCAATATATGTATCCCCAACATATTGTACTATATGCTGACGATGTAAATGTCATAGTAACAGCGGACAATACACTTGAACTAGAAAGTAAATTAAAACAAACTGTGGAGCGTTTGATAAAATGGACATCTCAGAATCAACTGCTGATAAATGCAAAGAAAACAAAAGCACTAAATTTTCATTATTCATGTACACCTCGAACAGTACCACCCATTGTGATAAATTCAACTGATGTAGACTATTCAAAATCCACTAAATTTTTAGGTGTAACAATAAGCAATAGGCTTACATGGGATGCACATATTACTGAGCTAAACATCAAATTAAGTCGTATCTGTTTTGTCATTTATAGACTACGTGGTTCAGTGTCAAAAGAAACTTTGCTGTTATTGTACTATGGTAAGTTTCAATCATTGTTAAATTACGGAATAATTTTCTGGGGAGCCTCCTATTCCAGTGTTACTACTTTTCGTCTACAGAAAAAGGCAATAAGATCTATTTTTAATCTATCACCAAGGTCCTCATGCAAAAGGGTCTTTCAGTCAAATAAAATTTTAACTGTGCCTTGTCTGTACATATACAAAAGTATCATATATGTAAAGAGAAATGAAAGTAGTTTTCTTCATGTTGACGATGTACATTCATACAACACACGACAAAAGAATAACATATTCACAGCATACCAAAACTATGCGCGCACCAAAAGAAGTGTTCTTCCTATGTCCGCTAAGTTGTTTAATAAGCTCCCAAGTTATTTGAAGAATATCAAAAGCATACGAAATTTCAAAAATGAACTATTTAATTTTTTGTGTAACAAAATGTATTATCATATTAATGAATACTTGGGTGATAGTTTGTAAAATAATGTAAATCAATTATATTGAAATGTCTTATTATTATTTGACAAGTCCTATGTACTGGTCTCTGACCAATAATGTACGACATGGATGAATAAACAATGAATGAATGAATGGATCTTATGTTCACTATGAATATATACTTGACTATATGTGTTCATTATCATTCAGTGCTGGCAACATTGTACGTTTACGTATCTAGGCAACAATTTGTTTACAGTTTACGATTAGTTTTGTTTTCTCAGCTGTGTGCGTATCTACTCTTTCATGTTTTGTTTGTGATTTTCGTTTTTTCTTCATTGCAATAATTTGTATGAGTTTGAGGTAATTAAATTAGTGTAGTAGATTTTTTCTCACACACATATAATGGATGATAATGCGTTTGTGCCGCAGAGTAGGTCTAGTATTTTCTTGCTGAGAAATGTGACCAGAAACGTGAATATTTTGTCATTTATGAGGAAGTTCATTGTCATTACCGTAGAGAGTATTTCTCAAGAATTTCTCGGTGCACATTCACTTTAAAAGGACTTAAAAACAGACCGTTTTGCGTGTAAATACTGCGACCGAAAATATGCCGTGAAAACTACAGTATAAAAACACATACGAATCTGTTCTAGTTGTGTACTAACAGGTACGAATGCTATCTGACCGAATCAGGGCCGAGACGGAGCACGGCGATCCGAGCGTTTGCGAGTGGGTGCGTTAATAGGGAGCAGGCACGTCAGCGATATACGGGGATGTGCGTAAACGAGTATGTGGCTAAAAACAGGCTAATCTTCCCAGATGGCGGCTCCGTATTAGACCCACATGAACTGCTTTCAACGTTCTGTTGCTTTTTGTTCGTTGTTTATTTTAACACATCTTTCCTTACCTAGAAGTACTCTTCTTTCATTTCTGTCGTTCATTCTTAACTGTTAATCACATTTTTATTTATTTATTTTTTATTTTCATGCTTTCTTTGCTTTTCAGTAGATTCATATTCGCGTGTATTGTGTTACTTCGCAAAATTAGTATCTTCCAGCTGTTAAGTGTTGCAAAGACAGTTGGTCGTCCGCCTTGTTTTTGGCTAAAAGCGTAATACTTGGTTCCTTTCTGTACCAAAGTTTAATATTTAATTCACATAGAATTGCCGAGCGAGCGTTAGCGTTCCTCAGGGCACATTGTTTTCTGTCTTTATTAGAGCTAAATGGGAAGAGGGACCTGTGTTCTAGAACCTTGCCGCCATGTTGGTTATGTTACGGTTACATTGAAAAGTATAACTTCCATTACGTTTCTTTACAGTTATTTGCTTAGCACATTTTCTACTGTTTATTTTAGATTGATAAGCCATAATTTTTACTTTTGATAGGTTTTCTTGATTATCACGTTATTGTTTCACAAACGGTAATAATGTTACCTCATATTCAGGACTACATGACTGTTACCTGCAATGCTCATTATATTCCCACAATCCTACTTGAGGTACTCTTGCGCGAAGTAGTTCCCTCCGCTTACCAAATAGTTCCATGTTTAGAACCGCTTGTATAAGAAAATAAACACAACTTTCGCTCTCCTTATACATTACCAAGCACTTAAACAAGCGAATTATGCATTTCTTCCAGGTAAATTTTCAACATTTTGCTAGAAACGGACGACCAAATTTGAAACTTAACCCACGCGGACAAAATCCAAGAGGACAAAATCCAAGCTAAATTCTGGCAAGGCGGACAAAATCCAAGCGGATAAAATCCAAGTAACAGTATCATGTGCGTAGCTGTGGTCTGTGCCTGTGAACACTCTAATTAAATTGTATGTTTGTTTCTTTCTTCAATTGTCATGCATTCTAAAGTTTTATCTGTAATTCTTCAATTTGTTGAAATAACATCTCATTTACTTTTAAAGAACTGAAAATCCAATAGAACATGTAAGATTGTCACAGTAAGAGTGCAGATGAGTTTTAATTACTTATCACATCCATATGAAAGTATGTAAAAGTATTATACACAGTGTTTTGAAACAAATAATTTTGATATACTGATCAAATTTTCGTCAGAAATGATCAATATGTGAAATATGTACCGTAGTTGTAGAATGCTGAGTTTTTCTTGTTGTATTCTCTTGTTTCGCCTATATATTCTAAATAAGTGAAATATAGATGTATCTATCAAGATCAAAATGTGAATATGGTAATGGTAGAATGCTGAGTATTTTTTTTTACTCGTTGCCATCCACCATTTATTGTGTTTGAATGCTATTGAAGTGTGTATTTTTAATAATGTAATAATGTGTGTGAATTAAAAAATGTAAAAGTGTTATCTAGAAAATCGAAATGTGTCTAGACCAACTAAATGAAAATGTATATATTATTAGTTATTTTCAAAAGTGTAACTGATGTAAATACTTTGAGGGTAGAGAAGTAATTTTTTTATATAAATTATATGTTTTTTTTTAATTTTATTTCTACTTTAATTCTCAATGAATAGGATCGAATTACGTAAGTGTACTCTTTTTAAGACTGGGCTGCTTTGCTGTTATTTGTTATCTCTGATTTAGCAAGTCAGTGCTTTTATTTTCTGGTTATTTATGTGAATATACTCTTTTCAGTCAAAATATTTCTGATCACCCTAAATTGGATCCACCTGGGCATGTCCTAGCAGTAGCCAGAATATTTTATGAATAATCTGCATCTGCACTCTTACTGTGTCAATCTTTCATATTTTATTGAATTTTCACTTCTTTAAAAGTAAATGGAGTGTTATTCCAATAAATTGAAGAATTACAGATAAAACTTTAGAATGCATGACAATTGAAGAAAGAAACAAACACACAATTTAATTAGGGTGTTCACAGGCACATACCACAGCTACGCACATGATACTGTTACTTGGATTTTATCCGCTTGGATTTTGTCCGCCTTGCCAGAATTTAGCTTGGATTTTGTCCTCTTGGATTTTGTCCGCTTGGATTTTGTCCTCTTGGATTTTGTCCTACACTCGTTGCAAACTACACTATTCAGAAACAACAAAAACAATGAATCCTTACCTTCTTATATTTCTAACCCGCACTATAAACAACATTCTACTATAGTATTATGTAAATGAACTTTTATAAGAGTAATTGCGACCAGAGATCCTTGTCAAACACATGTCACTGGGATATCAAAAATTACAAAACGCATGCGAAAACACTTTTTTCCTGTGCAAGTTGCCATACAATGGGATACTTACATTAAAGAAATGAGAACATTTATGAGCAGGAAATGCACCTTATTGCCTCAGAAAGTGTTTGTTAAGGGAGGAGTTGCATTAATGGGTGCAGGTTGACTTCAGGAGGACTGAGTATAACTACAGGATGTACTCATATGACATACAAACTGCAGTGCATAAATTATGAATTAACTTAAAAACACAAACGAAGCTGTGCTAGGTGGCCACTAAATAGTACGAATACTATTTAGCAGAGCAGGAGTGCAGCATTGGGGGAGGGGGAAACCGAGCGTATGCAAAGAATTACGTCCATAGGTAGCAGGCGCGTTATCTATGGTGGTTATATGGCAAATGATTCCAGTGGTAAAACCCTGTATGGCATAAAATACATGTCTTGTGTGATACAGCTTTGTGGCACTTCTATAAGCACTGTACACTGCCTTCACATAGGACTGCATCATAATTTCTTTTTTTATGGACTAGTATGTGGTAAAAAGCACACTTTCCATTCCATATTTTTACCTTACCGTATTATACGTGTATGAGATAAAATCTTGATATATTTTGATTACTTGTATAATCCTATTGTGAAATCAAGTAACATGTTTCGTCCGTGAATTTTACAAATTTATGTCCGCATAAAATGTTATAGCACTCAAAATTTTGCCCCATTTCAGCACATTTGATTCAGATGCAATTCTCCTCTTGTAAGTTTCCGCTCTCCATTTCTGTTTTTCCTATATTACTGCAACATACACGTATTAGGTTAGTTAATGAGATAGTGGGTTTGAAATTCTGCAATATTATGCTCATATTGTCAAATTGCCTGTTTATTTAATATTGCATCAATACGCAAACATTGCATCAATACGCAAACTCATTTAGTCCAGAATGTAACTTTGTGTTTCTCCCTATTTAATAACGGTTCACTGATAATCTTTATTGACTTTAAAAAAAAAAAAAATCTTGATACGTCGTTCATATTAGTAGCGTCAAATGTGGCCATTAATGTAACTATAATTCGAACTGAAGGATGAGGGAATGGCAAGTGCCACTTTTGGACTTGTCATCAAATCGGTAAAATCTTGCTTTCTTAGAAGTGTTAAAATCATTGAAAATCAGGGGGAAAAACGTAATCAGAATTGAAGATAAGTGATTCTTACTGTAGTTAATTACCGATATTATTCAGTATTATGAAAATTGTCACTGTATCTCAAGTTAAGTGTTAACAAAAGTAACTGAAAATCAAGTACATCAAGTTAAATGTGATATGTCGAAAGTGAAATGTTAGTAATATTGAATTATACAGGGTGTCTACTGATACTGGAAATACTGGAATTTAATTTTGACACTGCAAATATACTGGAATTTTGATTCACATACTGGAAAAATCATGAAACTGGTAATTTGTCAACAATACTTTTTTTTTTTTTTTGTAATTGTTTTAATAGTCTTGTTAGAAACAATTTTGTATCCATTGAGATTGTAAATTTTTCCAAAACAAGAATTGTATACATTTTTAATTAGACATTTAAAGCAATGGGTGCAGTGGAAGACTGTGAGGGGAGTTGGGAGTCCTTTTAAAAATGTTAAAAAATCATTGTATTTAAAAAGAATTAAGGTTAACTAAATTTATTAAAAATAAAATATTATTTTGATGGTAAAACAATTACAAACCTGAAATTATCAAGAATGTGATTATTCCTAACGAACTTTAAAAAAATCATTATATTATGTACTGGAATTTTGCTGATAGTTATACTGAGTATACTGGGAATATACTGGAATTTTGAAAATGAAACTCAGTAGACACCCTGTAATAGCTTGCATTTATATTTGTATCGTATTTAGATATACTTTGATTATAAAATATATAATTTCAATACAACTTTTTGGGGTTATATTATCATTTATCCTAAATTGTGTGTTCAATTAGACAAATAAAAATCAAATTACGGTTTAATACTATAGATTCTTGTTAACTGAATTATCTTACATTGAATTGAATTTTTGAGGATAAATCACAAAAGTTGTAAAATTTATAGATAGAAAACCCACGAACAAATAATGTTGTCCGACACGAACTCACATGGTCTAGATTTGTAACGCGTGTTAAGGTATTTCAAAATACCCAATTCGTCGTCATCCGGCAGGGCGTAACTACAAATCACACTCCCATATTTCATACCGTTAAAGACAGAAGTACTCCATGAAATATGGGTGTGTGCTTTGTAGTTACGCCCTGCCGGATGACGACGGATTGGATATTTTGAAATACCTTAACACGCGTTACAAATCCCAGGCCATGTGAGTTCGTGTTGGACAACATTATTTGTCCGTGAGTTTTCTAGCGGTTTTCCCGGTTTTTCCCATATTCGTATTCCATAGACTCTTTCATAATCGTTTATCTTTTGCAGCATAACCATGGGATGTAAAATTACAAATTTCATTTCATTTTTCATTGTAAAAGTACCGAAAATCCTTCCCGCTCATCTTGTACCTAGCGAGCGCGACTTTTCTGTACGTCAGGCCTGTCCATGAATTGGCTCCCGGAGCCAAAGCGTGAGCGGGCACGAGCGAAGATAAGAACAGGTGAGCACAGGTGCTGCTAGCTTCGCTTCTTCCACTGCATCCGATAAGTGTTGCCAACCACACATGATGGCAAAAAACCTATGACCAAGCCTGGCCAGAAATTCGCACGATGATAAGCATTGAGCAGACGCAAGCGTGAAATGTGCAGGTGTGCTCTCCCCCTCCCCATTTCGAAAGCAGTGACGCGAAAACACTGCAGGAAATAAAATTGGTACGTTTTTTGGTTGAGGAAGACGCATGATAGAGGTTACAGTTAGCGTTGAAGTAACTAACAAATGAACAAGAAAGAAAGAAAGAAAGAAACTAATATTAAACATGTCATCTTACAGACGTAAAACGACTGCAAAAATCGGAAACGAATTGTTTCAGACCTTTTTAGCTTGCTTACACAATTCGTGACGTTGTATTACATTAGCACTCGGTCTGTCATTTGTCATTCGCTTCACGTTTGCTAAGTTGTAAACGCCTTTCGTTGCTAGATTGATAGGAGAACGACGGGAGGTTGAAAATAATAATAATAATAATAATAATAATAATAATACGCATTATTATTATTATTATTATTATTATTATTATTATTATTATTATTATTATTATTATTATTATTATTATTATTCGGACCAAAGAGGGATGAAAATGGGGATTGGAGGAAATTCATAACTAGGAATTGCATAGTTTATACCGCTCACCTAACATTATTAGGGTTATGAAGTGTAGAAGGCTCAGGTGGGCAGGCCATGTAGCCAGAATGGAACAAATTAGAAACGCTTTCATAATTTTAACTGAAAACCCAATTGGAAGAAGACCACTAGGAAGACCTAGGCGTAGATGGGAAGACAATATTAAGATGGATCTTGCAGAAATAAGAGTACAGAGTAGAAACTGGATCCAGTTGGCTAAGGACATAAGTTACTGGAAATATTTTGTAAACGCGGCATTGAACCTTCGGGTTCCATAGACCATAGAGTTAGTTAGTTATTATTATCTAAAAGAAATGTTCAAATGTTGTTAAGAGACAATTACACAGAAGAACCGAGTTTCGACCAAACACTAATTTGCCGGAAGGAAATTCCAGTGCAGTCCAGCCTACTTTAAGCGTTATCCGTGCAACCCACGTTTCATGTTCAAGACATTGGGAATAATTGTTCGTATCATTCAGTTGGAACGTTTCCTTTCGAATTTACGCTATTACAGTAGACCTACGCTATTACAGTAGGCCTACGCTATTACAGTAGGCCTACAACATTGTGACTTTCAAAATCAGTCAGTAACTATCGAAGAAAGACAAGCGTGTAGCTTCAGTCGTTGAAATGATTTAACATTCTTTTTCACTTTTAACAAGCCACCGGCAAGCAACCAGCCAGGAACAATACATTTTTCCTTATTAAAAAGACACTCCTTGTTAAAAAAAAAATAAAAAAAAAAAACTAATTGCAGTCACTAACGGTCACACTTAAAAATGGAAAATCTCTTTGGCTCTCTTAATATTTTGTTTGATTCTTTGCGATCAAAGTAACTTTAAAAGTGGAGTAAGAAATACTATTCTTCCTATTGATAGTGTAATAGTGGCTTCTAATCTCCACAACCAACCCCTTGCTAAGCCTATTCGTACACACATACATGCATAAGCTAATTTTCTGGAGATATACTTAGATAATTACAAACAAGTGCTACAGTTTTTTCTTATCAACAGATTATCTCTTTTCCTAAAAAGCGAAACAACATAATATAACAAACCCACACTCGGATATAACAAACCCACATCCCTCTTTAACAAAAGGAAAGAAAAAAGAAGAAAAGGAACGTACATAGTTTATCATTTGATTGCTGTTACAAGTTTGTATTGTCTATAGTTAACGGTTACCACATTGTAAAAAAACACTTTACACTAAATGGCAATCAGTTACCATACATACTTTTTTTTTTTTTTGGTAAGCTAGTGATTACCGCCAAGGTTGACAACACTTCCGCTCCTCTAAGGACAAAACCCGAAGATCCACGAAGCACGAACAATGGTATTTGCTCGTAGAATGCTCGTGAGCGTTCACGAGGAGAGTTTCCACTATCTGCTCGCCGTGGGCAGGGCTGCTGTACGTGGTCTTGGGTTCGATTCCTGGAGGAGGATCATTGAACACGTTATAATGGTTCGGATTCCACCTTAAACTATGGATCTATATCTCATATACACTAACTAGACTGGGTACTGAAAAGAGACGGAAAAAAATCTTTGACGTTTAGTCTGTTGAATATATCTTAAGAGTCCAAGTGATTTTTAAGGTAAAACTTTTTTTTTTTTTTGTTTTTTGTTTTGTTTTGTTTTGTTTTGTGACCAAGACACTTATCTTTCAGGGCACTATAGCTTTCGTTAGAGGCCAAAATGGACAGCTCGCCACGCGCAAATAATGAAGCAGCAGAAGAAAAAACTGAAGATGGGGATCGGAACGCGTCAGGAGAGCAAAGTATTCATCCAGAAGAAGCTTCCCCGATTAACTCTATCCAGAAGCCAGAAAGCAAAGGAGAAGGAGATGAGCCGGAAGTTCTGGAGCCAGACCACCCTCTTATGGCTAAATTTCAAGCCGCCTTAAAATCACATTTAGAAAGGCAGATCGACAGGCTGGCTGCGGAAATATTTGATTTGGTGAGTACATACAGTATAGTATATCAAAGCATGTTATATTGTTAATATTAATGAAGTATAAAATTGTGTTGTGATTTGTCCTGTAGATTAATCTTTAGTAGATAGTTAACACTACTGTAAGATTTGGTTACGATTAATTTAAAGTCCCTTGGTTGTAAGGTAAGCCACTTACAAACAAGTAGAATGAAAAAAAAAAAAAAAAAAGGGAAAGCAATGTTAAGTTTATTTAATATAATGACTTACCTATATTGTTCTTTCAATAGGTATATTTTTTAAAATTATTTTTTAGCTTATATTTCCAAGGATTTCTTACAAATTAAGGAAAATATTAATAAAAGAAATAATTTGTTGTCAGTTTTAAGCTTCATATTAATATGGAAAGACCATTTAGTCATTAGAAAAGCAATTTTGTGGACATAAATACATTAAGTGACATTTACTAGACCGTTTGTTCATGTGATGCTTTTATATAGGGATGACCAAAAGAAATTTTGGGACAAGATTGAAAGAACGCATTAAGGTATCTCATAAGGGAATGAAACTGTATCAAGGTGATTTAAGCATCTCCAAATCATTAAACATTCAATTCGAAATGTAGAAGTTTTCCTCCAGGCCCCCTTTCATATTGAAGGAATGTATTTGAATCATACTATAATAGGATAAAAATCCTACTATTAAACACGGGTAAGGAAAACATCTTAAAAAACAGTGATCCATTATTTCTAATTATATATATATATATATATATATATATATATATATATATATATATATATATATATATAAAACAAATTTTAAGAGGTCAAAATCACTTTCTTACAATCTATGTGGTTGCACAAAATTCATAAAATTCACAAAATTTTGGCTGTAATAGTTACTTTATTGGCAATAATGTCCGATGTGGCATCACTGTACATCTAGAAATTTCAAAAGCCCCAGAATGAAGATGGCATAAAAAAAACTAATTAGTGTATTCATGTAATAATAGATTAAGAATTTTAACTAGTAAGATAGATAACTAGTTGTGGATACCTCATATAAGGACTCTATAATATATATTTTGTCAGCTGCATCGACTATGTAAAGATCTGCATAGGAAAATAGCTTAAGCTCTTTGCTCTGAAGAAAATTGACCGGTGGTTCAATTGAATAATAGAAAAAAAACTATTGAAGGAACATTACAAGTGAATCATTACAGTATTTATATTATACTAGCAGAATGCTCGTTCTTTGCACGGGGAGAATACGTTTGATTTTGGACATAAAGGGCACCAAAACTAATATCGGTTATTTTCGATCATATATATATATATATATACTCACAGGACAAAAAATTAGTCACCCTTGTGCAGATGGAGAGATGAATCGTAAAGCCTGTACAGATAACGCAGCAGTTGAGTCACGTGCACAATTATGCGCGCACTGCCTCTACGGAACCATAAGGCAGCTTCAGTCAGTGAGACAAATGTGTTGCAAGTGGACAGTGTCCGTCAAAATGGGTAAAAGTAACGATGTAACAGAGTGGCAAAAAGGGGCAATCGTGTTTGGCCGTGCCCATGGCCATACGGTGAGGGAAGTTGCAGGATTTATTGGTGTTTCGCAGCGAACTGTTCAACGCGTGTACAAGCAGTGGTGTCATACACGTGGCCACGAAACATGGCGTCAGAATTGTGGTCGGAAGAAGATCACGACTGAAAGGGACCGGAGACGCATTTCTCGGCTTGTGAATGAAAATAGGTTCCAAACCCGACAGGAATTACTGCATATAGTGAACGCAGGTCCATCCCAACCTGTTAGCGAAACAACATTACGACGGGAACTGCATGCAATGAACATTTGTAGTCGGGCACCTCGCAAAGGGCCATTGCTCACACAGGCACATAAAGCTGCGCGTCTTCAATGGACCAGAAATCACCAAACGTGCACAGTAGCTGACTGGCGGAAGGTAATGTGGTCTGACGAATCACGTTTTTGCTTGTATTCCAATGACGCACGTCGTCGAGTGCACAGAAGGGCACATAAAGCCTTTCATCCTGAATGTGTGCAAGGGCATGTTCAAGCCAGAGGTGGGTCTGTGAGTTTTGGGGGTGTTTTTCTTATCATGAATTGGGCCCACTTACTGAGGTCATCACTACAATGAACCAGCATGTGTATTTAAACATTCTGGATGAGCAAGTGTTACCTTTCAGTCAACATCTTCATGATGAGTATGCTGTGGAAACTCCTATTTTTCAAGACAACAGCAAAGTTCATAGGGCTGGAACAATTTGTGCGTGGTATGATGAACACTCCCGAACCCTCTTCCATCTAGATTGGCCTGCAAAGTCACCAGACTTGAGCCCAATCAAGAATCTGTGGGACATGTTGGAACAGCGGGCAAAACGCCGAAATCGGCATCCTTGCAGTTTGGCGGATTTGCGCGATCAAATCCTGAACGAGTGGCTTCAACTGGATGTGACATACCTGTAAAACCTTGTGGACTCGCTTCCAAACCAAATCCAGGCGGTTATCAAAGCCAGAGGTGGTGTTACACGCTATTAATATATCCCCCTCCACTCCCTCAAGCTGTGGGACTGATTTTGGATTTAAGCGTCTTCGGAAGTGTCACATCTCATCTGAGCGACCTCAAAAAGTATGGATATGATATCTAACATTTTGTATCATTTTTATATATCTCCCCCCCCCCTCCCCCCGCCTTTCCTTCCTCCAAGTTGCACCATCACAGTGAAGTGATAAAAAAACATCCCACGCCCGAACAACTTCATCTATGTTGAAAATTTGATCGAGGCCGCTCGAGTGATTCAAGATTTTTAAGTAACAAACATAGTCACTTTTATAGATTATTCCTTATAAATGTGTTCGAAACACTCAATATGTAATGCTCTCACTTTCTTCTTCATCTTCGATGTAAACGTGAGAGATAAAGATAAGTAGCTTCTGATGTTTTACAACGGAAATAGGTTTTAAGATAAAAGTCGTCCAACGCACAATACGATGAAACCGCGCTAGGCGACTTTGTGCGGCCCGGGGCGCCAGTTTAAAGCATAGTTCCAAGCAACAGTAACGCATCCAAATTCAGAATGGGGAAAGCTCTTACCCCAAAGAATTGAACATATGCCATAATTGCGTTCAGTTGGAACATACAGCAGACTTACCACAATGGTGATCGGAACACAAAATATTATTATAATCAATTAGACCTGAAACACAATTTGTTAATACAAAATATTAACTATACAAGACAGTTATATACATAACAGTATATGTGCATCAGTATTGCTTGTGCATTATATTGGTTTTCGCATACCTCTTATCATTATTTTTCATAATTTCATTATTTTATTTTATATAAATTATTTATTTATTATTAGTATGTATCATTCATTAAACTTTGTAACAATCTTCAGTAACATAAATAAATAAATTTCATCTTTTCAATTCTCTTCTTTGCTTTATTTCACACAAATTAAACTTATCTTAATTTTAATAACAAGCAATTAAAAGAAGTCAGACAGATCCAGCGCAGGATTCTCAAGAGTAAGATACTACTACTGATGAGATATGTGTGTAGGTATCTTCCAGTATACTTTAGGCATCATATCTTAATCTTAATAACAAGCAATTAAAAGAAGTCAGACAGTTCCAGCGCAGGATTCTCAAGAGTAAGATACTACTACTGATGAAATATGTGTTTAAGTATCTTCCAGTATACTTTAGGCATCATATCTTAATCTTAATAACAAGCAATTAAAAGAAGTCAGACAGTTCCAGCGCAGGATTCTCAAGAGTAAGATACTACTACTGATGAAATATGAGTGTAGGTATCTTCCAGTATACTTTAGGCATCTTCACCATAATTATTGATCAGCATGAAACATATTAAGCAGAGAAGTTGGTAATACTTGCAAGGGCATCTGCTGATTTTGCGACAGATAACGGGTCAATTGTTTACTTAAAATTTTGACAAAGCTCAAATAAAAGATTTAAATTTCGTAGGAGGTCATCAGATTTTGTCAACGTTGGGATCGCCAGGATGGGTTCACTTGGTAGTTCTCCATAATATCAGCGAGCATTTTACATTAACAATTCGATAAAACAACTTTTAAACCTAAAACTTTTATAATTCTATTTTCTCTTGAAAATTATTTATATTTGACTTAGCATCCAAAGTATTCAATTGTACTTATTAATAATTAAAGCAATTAACATTTTGCTATAATCTGATCTGTACATTTTGCTGTACAATGTGTTTCTATGCAGTTGTTTATATATTACAAAAGACGGTAATTTATCAGTCTACCTTTTTCTTTTATCAACACAATTTTAAGGTGCAGAATTAGGTTGTGTTCATTAATGCCTCAAATTAGTATTGAATTATTAAACATTATAGAAGGTTATAACAAAATCAACAGCAAATTGTTAACACAGAATAGGTTAAAAAAAAAAAAAAAATTAAACAATTATGGAACAATATTTAACTCTTGTAATGTCCTTGCGGAACACGGGACACTACAAATATAGATTATAAATGTGTTCCATACACTCAATATAGATTATAAATGTGTTCCATATACTCAGTAAGTAATTATGAAATTTCAAATTTAGCCTTCCAAAGTGTAACATTAAACATACACAGTGCCCTGTCATTTAACATCTATGAACCTAGACAACTTTCATATATTTGCACAAATTTAGCGATAGTAGTTTTGTGAAAAGATCTGTGCTGAGGATGGCAGTGAGCTTTTCCCGAAACGTACACAGTTAAATAAATAAACTGGTGTTTTTATGTAAGTACAAATTTAATAGGTCATTCGTGTTTAGTTTGTTGTTCTACTTCTTGGGTCAGCAATATCTACATTGATTTGACACTGGTTTCGATTCTTTTTTATCCTAAGCCAGAGTTTTCGTTGACCTTGATAATGATGAAAATTCAACTACAGTACGGGTTAGGCTTAACTTGTACAATGAACAATTACTAAATTATATATCTGTAATTACAATTCAATCTCTGATCATATCACACGTTTATTACTACCCACAACATTTCTACAAGCACTAAACGCTCTCTTAAATTGAGGATTACTTATCCCGTCATCTTATCATAAATTACTCAGCTTCTAACACCTTAACTTATTAGCCATTTCAGTTTGAATTATCCATAAACAACATGCTAACATAGTTCTTCTTTTAAACATCACATACTTGGCGTTAAAAACCTAAGTTTCTCGTTGCCAACCATTTCATTTCCCTACAACATTCTCCTTTCTTTTCTTTTTTTCTCTCCTTCCCTCACTTATCAAGCCTTCACAAAGCATCCTTCTTCTTGTTTTTTTTTACATTTTTTACGTTTGTTACTTAGTGATGAATGTCTGGGATATCTTCTGTCATGTATTTCGTCACCAGTTATTGTTTCTTCTGACGGTAGAAGCAGTTTGATCGTAGCGGCACATTTCTGAGTTGTTTTAACCTCTTTTGATTTGAATCTTTCTTCCCGATTAGCCATGTTTAACTTCTTTTCATCATGATCCTTCCGAGCAGTATCTTCTGTCTGTAATTGCCGTAGTTGAGGTTGTACAAAAGTTTCTTCATTCAGTTTGTTTACAGTAGCATTGGTCTGATCATTTTCTTTTGATTCTATAGATTGAGCACTTCCCTGTTGTTGTTGTTGGTTGTGTTTTTGTATTCGTACGTATGTCGGTGAAATTCGTTTTGGTTTCTTTTGCACTTCAATTGGTGTTTAAATTGTTGTGAATGGATTCCAATAACTCTCTTCTCAGATATTTCTTTTGTTTCAACCTGCTCTTTCGCCTTCCTCAGATTATTCTTTACATGAAATTGTGCTTCTGTACAGGATGGAGCATTCTTACAAACTTTCGATGGTAAGTTTGGAACTTGATGTGAATTCTGAATGAATAAACATACATACGCAAAATGTCCCGGCTGTCGACATTTGAAGCATAATTTATTTCTTGCAGGACATGCATCATCAGCATGGCTTAATAAGCAAAATTTACAACGCTTAGCTGATATGTATGATTTTTGATAACACCTAAAGCATTCATATGGTTGTGCCTTCTGATTCATGATTATTCTCTTAAGGTAACATACATCTCGAACCAAATATCGAATTAACAGATTACGTTTCTTAAGCTCTGACAACCAACAATTTTCCACATAACTCTGTGGCCGTTCTGTTTTAAAACTTCCTTCTTCCGAATTGCAGTGCATTTTCACTTGCCTTTGTAGGTTCCAATTACCTCGTCGCCAAATTGATAATGATGAAAATTCAACTATAGTACGGGTTAGGCTTAACTTGTACAACAAACAATTACTAAATTATATATCTGTAATTACAATTCAATCTCTGATCATATCACACGTTTATTACTACCCACAACACCTCTACAAGCACTAAACGCTCTCTTAAATTGAGGATTACTTATCCCGCCATCTTATCATAAATTACTCAGCTTCTAACACCTTAACTTATTAGCCATTTCGGTTTGAATTATCCATAAACAACATGCTAACATAGTTCTTCTTCTTTTAAACATCACATACTTGGCGTTAAAAACCTAAGTTTCTCGTTGCCAACCATTTCATTTCCCTACAGACCTGTAATTTTTCTTCCGTACATCTTCCCAGACAAAACAAAGCCTGTGCCAGAAGTGCAATGTTTTTTAGACGAAGCTTTAATGTTCGACGTGGAGAGTTTCCGTCTCGTACCATATTGGCTTGGATGAAGAAGTTTGAAGAGACTGGTAGTGTGTTGAATGTGACAAATGGAGCTTCAAGAACAGTGCGAACTCTTGAGAACGTGGAGAGACCAATATTAAAGTTTCGTCTAAAAACAACGTTGCATTTCTGGGACAGACTATATAACGTGGCGTTCTTTCCGCTTTCAGTTTCCACCCCGCTATCCAATATAAGTGATTACTCCTGCGCAATATTCAAGTTTCAAATGCGTCAGTCGGCTCGGCGCCACCCTGTATTATTTGGTTCGTATATTTTAATCTACACCTTTCTCTGGATATTTTTTCTTCCACCATCCCCTCACATCTAATGGCATGATTCCTCCAGTCTTAAAATGTGCAAGATCATCCGTCTTCTTCTTTTGGAAATAGCTCACCTCTGGTGCATGTCTCAGATCCGATCCCAGCTCGCGCCAAGTTGACTTTGGGTGGACAAACCCTTTTGCACGGGTTTTGTCGGGCTTCCCTACACGGCATAATTGTGGGGCCTAAACCTGAAAGATTTCATTTCTTTTCTTTTCTTTTTGAAATAGTTTGCAGTATATTCCTTTTTTATGCTATCATTTCCAACAATCTTTCATTGGTATCTTGATATTTCAACATTCTTCTATAGCATCACATTTCGAAGCCTCTTTCTGTTTCCAAGAGTCTATACTTCACTTCAGCACAACGCTCCGCACTCCATCCATACACAAGCATTCATGAGACTTAGGTTTAGTTCTGTATTTAGTTATTGGTATTTTCAAAAAATGTCTACACGCTTAGTTACATTACATTGATAGATACTGTATTTTTGTGGATGACATGTTTTACTTCTTCATGGTATATGTTATTGCAAAGATGACCCAAATACAAGCCTGTAATTGAATGATCTTAATAGTAAGCAAACCTTACATTATTTGAAAGTATATGCTAAAGTCTTTCCAGCCTTAGAACAAAGTAGACGTAAACAAAGTAAAATGAATTACTCCGCGGCTCACGCGTGCTTCGGCAGCGAGAGACGTGAACAGCAAGATCGTCTGCCTACTTACCTTCGTCGCATAATTTCCAGACTATAAGGCTGGTAAATAATTAACGGACTGACACTGACTACTGCTATGTTGGAGATATACTGAATATTTTCTTAAATCCTTATATAAACGAGATTGCCTCGTTTTCCTGTTGTCTTCTTTTGTGTTTTATAACACGAGACGAAAATGGGTTATTGCCGCACATCGTCGCCATGAAACTCTGCATTCTACAATAATTTTAAATGAGTAGAGGAAGGCGCGTGAACGCATGCGCAGTAAAATGTCCAGATACGGGTGAGGTTGAAATAAAGCTACATCTGTTGTTAACTATTATATATATTGCGCTTATTATAACAAACTGTAGGATAAATTCAGATATTTTTATTTGAAATTATTATTTTAGTAGGGATTATATTGCGGTAGGATACTAGTGCACTGAGACCAACAACCAATCACTGGTCATCGACAAACTGGTAGTCAGATGGGTTTGTTTACATCTACTTTTTTCTAAGGCTGGAAAGAGAATAGTCTGCTTCATCAAACTTATTTGATACCAATAATTGCAATTTTCTGACAACTTTTAAGCTCAAACACTTTCAAAATAAACAGCAGTTGTTTGATCCTTCTCCCTTCCCTTCTAACAAAAATAAATAGCTGTTTCAGTTTTGGAAAAAAACAACAACTTAGATTTGTTTCTTTAATTTTCAGTCGGAAGATTTGAAGAGAAAACAAAAGGATAGAGAGGAGATTGGTGTTAGTTTGTACAACCTACAACAAGAAGTAGCACGGCAGCAGGCATCACTAGAAACGTATCACGAGACTCTATCCACAATTAATAAGGCAAGACTTGAGGAGGAAGAACGATTAATGGAAGCTAGGGGAAGCTACAAAGCCACAGTTCAGCGGGTCAACGAAGCTCGGAAGAAAAGTAAGCATTTATAAGTACTAGATTAAATCTATTGTGTCGAATTTATGGAACGAAAGATGGAATGAATCAAGTTGCTTTTTAGACAACTATCTGTATACGAGGGTGATTTCATAATTCAGGGACTACAGCCGCCAAATAAGCTGCAGCAGTGGAAATCCACAAAATACGTTTGAAGGCTACAGAAAGTTGAGTTGCAACTCTGGAAAATAAAATTACCGGCATACTCTCAAAATTCCTTATGATATAGGCCTAAGTATGAAGTATCTCTATTCGGACCCAACCATGGGAAGGGATTGTACTATCTTGCACAAAAATGCATTAGCACCTGTATTCTGCATATCTTTAGTGCATTCACTAATAAGCTTAATAGATACATTGTGTTAAAAATGAGAAACTGAAGTCGGTATTAATCATTTTATTGTATTTACGAGTAACTATCACTTCTTTAAAATTATCGAAACAGATGAACAAAAGTATATTAATCCTTACGTGGCAATTTTGGATTTACAAAATGAAATTTACTTTTTAAAATTGTACTTCAACTGCAGGAAATTGCTTTAAGAAGTCCTAAGAAAGGAAGTTGAAAGTTTGAGGAAAGTTGTCGTATGCAGCAGCTAGGGACATGAACTAAACAATACAGCAAACATTGTACTAACGGAATGCCTAAGAATTATTTAATCGATGAACAATTTAAATTTATCGCTATATTTATACCACACAATTATGACAAATTATGCACTTCTGTTCCTATTGTTGAGAACAATGTTTCAGAGGAAAATCTAATTGTTATCACATTTTTTATGATACCATCCATGAAATAGATATGGAACCATCTATCGAAATATACCATGTTTCGTGGAATGAACTCCAAACAATGTGAAAACGGGAGTGCGTGATATTTCACCGCGAGGATTGATATTGTCAGTCACATTCATTGGGAATTCCACATAATCTTTATTATGTTTAACAAACTTATTTATGTATACGGTCAACCTATGCATTTATTAAAAGTAATTAAAATGTGTTTTATGATAAATAAATGAAAAAACAGCCATAGATTAAAAAAAGAAATTATCGCTTAATGTGTAGTACAACGGAAATTTGTATTTGTAAAGGTACTTTTGAAGAATTTCGATGTTTTAATCTGGATTACAGATTTCAAAATACCGGTTATAAAGGAAATAGTAAGAAGTTTGTACCCGTTACCGGCCTTAATCAAAGTATCAGAAATATTTCCATCCAGGCCGGTGAAATACCGGCCAGTCGGCAACCCAACAGAAAGGTTGTTTCAAATGTCACCAACAATGGTGTCCATGTGGAAGACCTAGCAATCGAAAGGTACATACGAAGTAATTATTCTCTCAGACTTTAATATCCACAAATGAATACAGAAGTATAATGGTAAAGAGAAGAGTGTCATACATAGAAGTAGCAAATATCCTTCAAATCATCCTTCACGGCTTTTATGTATCTTTGCCAACGAGAGGGACGTCGTTGAATATTATCAACTGTGCATAATCCGCAGGCTTGTAATTCTTAACGATTAACAAAATTGTTAATTTTCTTTTCTTAGAGATCATGTGAAGTGAATATTTCTAAGTTCTCGTTAATTTTTAAATTTAGTAAGTTTTTTCAGGGGTTAATTTTTAATTGGTAGTCATTGAAACAAGTTCGTAACGATTAAAAAAAATAGTCGTTAATTTTTAAATTTAGTTAATTTTTTCAGAGGTTAATTTTTAATTGATAGTCCTTGAAAAAATCGTAACAATTAAAAGCAGTCGTTACTTTTTCCCCCTCAGAAATCATGTAAAATGAATATTTCTGAGTTTTACGATACTTTAATTTTACTATTTATTAATTATCTGTTTTGAAAACAGTAACTTTTCCTTCCCACTGGTTTAATGACTAAAACCTGTGCCTTCGGTGCACGTGGTTCAGGGTTTGATTTCCTGTGGGAGAGAATAGAAATTTTCAACCTAACGATTCTGAAAGTAAATGTTTGTTCTTTTCCATCTGAAATCGAACCCGGGACCAACTATGAAAAGGCTTTTAGCTGTCTGTAACCTAGCATTCTTTTCTCTGTACTTTTGTGTTAATTTCTGTTAAAACTCGGTGACCAATGAATTGATACATTTTCCGAATTAGCTCTGCAGTTAGCTCCCGTTGCCAGACACCATCTATTAGTGGCTTTGAAAAGCACATACCTGTAACCTTGAAACACACCTAGTGGATTTCCATCGCTGCGACTCTTTTGTTGGCTGTTGCACATTTGCTGTAACTAATGAAAGGACTCTCGTGTATCTCTGCATTTATGTGAGAAGACATTATTAAAGTTCTTTAGTGTTTATGAAGGTAAACTTGTGGCCAAATTTAGATATGTTGATCTGAAGTAATTACATACATCATCTACATCAGCAATAATATGTTTATCATAGACATAAGGGGTGTGATTTCGAAGAGGAGTAATTACGTGACTTGTAAGGTATTGTATGATAAATGCAGGAAACAACATGATTTTTTTTTTTTTTTTTTTTTACGCAGCACAGAGTTTGTCTCAGAAGTAATGCGTCACATTATTTTCTGACACAACTGTCTGTCGCAGAGCGTTCCCGCCAATGTGATGTGTAACACAATGCACCGCGCGGCAGTTGGCTCCGAGCTTCCAGAACGTGAGGGTACGCAATAGAGTAAAGACCTGCTTTGAAGTATCGTCGAAGTCGTGATGAAGAAATCCCTGGAGCAGCGATACACTATCAAATTTTACATCAGACTGGGCAAGACTCCAGGAGTCACGATGAAGTCCGCTTTGGAAGCTTTGCAATATCACGTGATGACCCGAGTATGCGAGTTACTGAATTCTGATCGAAGAATGAGTGTTCAATTGTTAGGTGAAGCGCTAAACATATCGAAAAGTGTTACTGGATTGTGACCCAAGAGTTACACATGCGGAAAGTGTGCGCGAAACTCGTTCCAAGAGTTCTCACCGACAATCAGAAAACAATCGAGTGGATGTTTGTGAAGAACTTGTGCAGTGTTGTGAAGGAGATCTTAGTTTTTTTTTTTTTTTTTTTTTTTTAACACTGTAATAATCAATGATGGGACATGGGTCTTGGAATATGACCCTTCAACGAAAAGACAGAGCGCTGAATGGCAGCACAGTCCTGTTGCCCAAAAAAG
Source organism: Thermobia domestica (assembly GCF_964235325.1). NCBI lineage: Eukaryota > Metazoa > Arthropoda > Insecta > Zygentoma > Lepismatidae > Thermobia > Thermobia domestica. The sequence continues at coordinate 248,849,191 of NC_137464.1, forward strand.
GCAAGAGTGAGCAAATCGAAAATCAAAGCCATGCTCTCATTATCTTTTTTTATGCTAAAGGGGGTCGTGCATTCTGAGTTTGTACCACCTGGGCAGACCGCCAACGCCAAATTTTACGCGAGAATCCTCAGAAGAATGAAACAAAGGATCAACCGCGTCAGGAGCGAGAGCAAGGATTCATGAAAGCTTCACCATGACAACGCTCCCAGCCACACTGCCTTCGTCGTGCGCGACTGCCTGATCTATCAGGATTACAACGGTTCCTCAGTCACTTTACAGTTCCGACCCCAGCAGGCTTTTTTCTCTTTCCGAATGTAGAAAAAATTCCTGAAAGGACGTCATTTGGATATCATTGTATTGTATTGTATTGTATTTATTTCGTCCTTTTTTCATACATTTAGCACTGTAATACAATGCATATGAAGCGGACACGTCATTTATATATGAATACAGAAGTAAAAGAAACAATAATAGTGAAAATTACATACACTAGGTTAGTAATTAAGCCTTACTTCTTACATCTTATTACACTATACATTTTACATGATATCATTGTTAAAAATAAACTTAGCAATTATTACTTGCAGTGTATTTAGAAACCCTCCAACAAATATGTAATGCTAAAAACAAGTAATGACATTAATTTACTGTATATCCTGTAACGTTTCTATTTACTTAGCAGTTCATGTATTCCTCTACCGAGTAAAAGCAATGTTGTAATAAATATTTCTGGAGTTCTTTCTTAAATTTAGCAACAGAGTCCTGAGTTTTTATTTCTTTCGGAAGTTTATTGTAAAGCATGATACCCGCGTATTTACATCCTTTTTCATATAATACTGTTCTGTGTTCTACAATAGAAAAGTTTTCTTTGTTTCTTGTGTCATGATCATGTTGCTGTTCTACTCGCGTAAGGATACCTTGTAGGTGTTTCTTTACAAATATCAATAGATTTAAAATATACAAACAGGGTACTGGAAGTATACGAAGTTTTTTAAATATTGGTTTGCAATGATCTTTTGGTTTAGCAGTTGCCATCAATCTTATTATTCGTTTCTGTATCGTAAAGATGACTTTGGCCTTGTGTGTATTTCCCCAAAATATAATACCATATGTTAAATTCGATTGGAATAATCCAAAGTAAATTGTTTTTAAAGTAGACTCTCTTAAAACATTTTTAAGAACTTTAATTGCGAAATATATTTGGTTTAATTTTTTACTAAGCTTAGTTATTTGCACATCCCAAGAAAGATTTTTATCTATCCAAATTCCTAAGAACTTAGTTGAGTTTACATATTCTATTTCATTATTTTGAATTATAATGTTCCTAGGCTGTGCATGTTTGTTGCGCATGTGATGAAAATTAATTGCTTGTGTCTTTTCAATATTTAATTTAAGCTTATTTTCTTTAACCCAGTGAGAGATTTTACAAAGGATTTCGTTTGCACTACCTTCAACAACCTCATTTGTTTTACCTTTTACTATAATATTAGCGTCATCTGCATAAAGGGATGCTTCTGCTGGAGCAATATTACTTGGTAGGTCGTTAATATATATCAAAAATAATAGCGGCCCTAATACGGATCCTTGTGGCACTCCACATGTTATTTCTTGTTTCTCTGATATGTAGTGTGTAGCTTGGTTTGTATCCCTGTTATTGTATGTAATTTCTACTACTTGCTGCCGATTTTTCAGATACGATTGAAACCATTTGGATGCAATGCCTCTTATTCCGTAACCTTGTAGCTTTGAGAGAAGATTTCTATGTGACACTAAGTCAAATGCTTTCGAAAGATCCAGAAAAACACCTATACATTTCTCCTTACTATCTAAACTTTTATGTACACTTTCCACGAAGTTATATATTGCGGTTTCCGTTGATTTCCCTTGTAGGAAGCCATGTTGCTCGTGTGTTATTAGATCATATTTAAGTAAAAAGGATGCTAGCCGGACACTCATTGTGGTTTCTAAGATTTTTGAGAAAATTGAGAGAAGCGAAATAGGCCTATAATTTTCAAGCGCTGATTTGTCGCCTTTTTTATATATTGGTTTTACTTTTGCAATTTTTAATATACTAGGGAATTCTCCACTTGAAAACGACATATTTATGAGGAAACACAGAGGGTCAGCAATATATTTAATGCTTTTCTTTACAATACTTGGCGGTATGCCGTCTACGCCAGCTGACCATTTACTTTTCATTTTCTTTACCACCTTTATTATTTCTGCATTAGTAGCTGGATGTAGATACATTGTATTGTTGCAAATTTTTGAGAATATTTTCGAAGTGGACAATGCTGGATCATTATTGTACGTATGTGATAAGTTGGTGTAATAGTTATTAAATAGGTCAGCAATTATACAAGGGTCTTTTATTATGTTGCCATTTTTAATTACCTCTAAATTACCGTCATCATTACGAGTGTTTAAACTTACCTCGCTCTTCACTAGTTTCCACAACGCCTTCGACTTATTATCTGATTTTTTAATGATTGTGTCATTGTGTAATTTTTTTGCTGCTTTCAGAACCCGTTTGTATATGTTCTTGTATCTTTTGTAATGTGTCTCTGTATGTGGTGATAGATTTCCTTGTGTTTTAGCTTTGTTAAGAAGTCTCATTTTTTTGCTTGCTATTCTGATCCCTTGTGTTACCCAGGGTTTTGATTGTTTTGTTGAAGTTACACATTTTACAACAGGGAATGCTAGATCGAAATAGAATCTTATGGTGTCAATGAAATAACTGAAAGCTTCATTAACCTGATTATGTATATAAAGCTCGTTCCAATTTTCTTCCCTGAGAAGGTGATTAAAATATTGTATATTTTCGTCATTAAATTTTCTTTTGTACGTTACACTACTTGCTTTTGCATTACAAAAATTTTTATTAGGAGTTACATGTATGTCGAGTACTTGGGCAAGGTGGTCTGAAAAACCACTGTTGAAGACGTCTACTGTGTTGTAGTTAAGATGTTTGCTCACTATGAACTGGTCAATTGCACTTTTAGAGTATTTTGTAATTCGTGTGGGAACTTTAACAATTGCGTCCATATTAAATGAATCTAGAAGAAGTTCTACCTCGTGTTTTATAGGCTGTAAAAAGTCTATGTTGATATCGCCAACAATTACAACGGTCTTCTTGATTTTCATAAAATAATTTAGTATCGTATCCATCCTATTTATAAAAATTTCTATATCACTGTCAGGAGTTCTATATACACATACAATTACAAGGTTATAATCTACTATTTCTAATGCACAACTTTCAAAGTGCTTTTCTACATTTAAATACTTAAACCTAATACATTCTTTCGTTTTTAGACCCCTCTTTGCATATATACAGGCTCCCCCTCTATCTCTAATACTTCTGTAGTATCCTGCTCTTAGCTGAAATTCAGGAATGCTTAGGTATTCTAAGCAGCCTGATTGTAACCAGTGTTCTGTTATACATATTAAATTTACTCCCAACAATTTGTCCAAAAGTAGTTCTTCCAACATGCTTTTTTTATATAACGAAAACCCTTGTACATTTTGATGGAAAATAACTATATTGTTTCTATTGTGTTTGTAACTTAAGTTGTCAGACTGTATACTTTGATAACATGTCTGCACTTTAACAGCATTACTCTCAATATACATTAGTTTTAATTTATTGTCAATTAGACGTTTATCAGAACTCCAATTATCTTTACGGATGTCTTTATGTTGGGTTGATGATCCTACCATAAAAAATAATCCGGACGGTGTGTTGGAGGCTTTCTTTCTCGTTTTGATTTCCTATATACATTGTCCTGATATGACGTAATTTCTTGAGGAGAGACAATGCCATTTGAAACATTCATATTTTCAATATTCGATTCTACCCTGATACCGTCTTCATTAGATGGTATGAAACAATTTTCTTGACATGGAATTTTACTACTTTTGCAATTTATGTCAAAGTTTTCGCGTACTGTACCCTTTGTATCAATAATTATGCGTGTTTTATTTACACTAATTTTAGTTGAAAGCTCTCCCATCATTACGCTAAGTTTCTCGCATATTTCTTTTTTACCTGTATTGCTTAAGTGCATACCATGTCTTGTGAAATACCGACGAGGAAAATCCTCAACAGTTAGGTGGTGCACATGACTATAACGTTTACTTAATGTATTAATTTTCTTATTGAAGTTTTTTACCGCTTGGTTTACACAAGAAGAGCTAATAAGATCATGGCGATGTGGAGCACCTACAACTATCACATTCGTATGAGCTAGATTTGGTAATAAAGAGCACAGATTTCTTATACCCACATCAGCTTCATTTCTAGCAATATCGTTGGTCCCTCCGATAATAACAAGTACATCGTTCTTGGTTAGATTATTACTATTTAAAGCCACTGGCTCAACTACGTTACCTATTCTTGCTCCCGGTTTAACTAAACTAGTAATTTGTTTATCTACCAATTTGAAGTTTAAAATACCGGCCAATCCCTTTGCATGGCTGTCACCATATATCACTACTTTCTGCTTGTTTATTTCTGTTGAACTTACTTTCGACTTCCCCCTCAAATTATTACTACCAAATTTTACACTTGCATTCCTTGTCTTTACTTCACTACTTGCTCTCAAACTATGCAGCTTTGCACTCTCTGTTTTGCCACTGCTTCCATCATGAACGCTTGTGTGATTACTACTATTTGTAGTCCTTTTATTTAGTTTCTTGCACCTGCTTGTAGCATCTAAGTTTCCATTTACACTGACATTACCTGAACTTTTGTGTACATTGCTTATACAATTTTCACTAACTGCACTATTACTATTCACATCTGCTAGATCGGGTAGAACTGTGAACCTGTTTTGTGTGGGTATTTCCTGTAATACACCATTGACAATATCAAAACGACTTCGACGAGGTTTTTAAAGCACCTCTTCGTTAGGACGTCCAGGGGGCATACAACGCATGGAAAACTTACTGGAAAAATATATTGACGCAAGAGAAGCATACTACGAAAACTTTTAAGTGATTGTACCAATCTTATCAGTAAAAACTGAAAAAAAAGAAAGAAAAAACTGAGCATTACTTCTGAGACAAACCGTAGGCGCGAATTTAGTTAAATTTAGAGAGTAAAATACGAGTGACTTGATCGAGATCTAACCAGGATTTCCGGATTACTGTGCGAATAAGTGGATTGGGTAGCATAGTGCTTAGCGCACCACCTATTATGGCAGTCTCGCCCAAACCGTTCTCAGTCGGCTTCAAAGGAAGCGGAACACCATTGAAGAAAAGCACATGTTTCTTTGTTACATGAGAGGGATATTTCAACAAGTCCTTCAGTTGAGGGTGGTCTTCCAATTGACCTGCTGAAAAAGTAAGCGATGTTGCAGTTTGCACCCTCTTGCTTACTGATTCTTCAGTGTAATCTTGGCAGAAAGACAATGCGTGTATGCTTTTTGTTTTTCAAATTCTATTATAACTAGTTTTCTTCGTTACTTTTGTTTTCGCTGTTCTATTTTTTTCATTGTTTTTTGTTTTCGTTATTTTTGTTCACGTTTTCTTTTTCTTTTTTTTTTCTCTCGTTATTTTGTTAATAGTTGGATGCTACTTTAGAAAACATGTTGGGATACAAATGAAATAATTCCTCCCGCAAATTTTGCTGCACATGATACTTCGGGTCCCGAACAACCCAGTACCAACACTTCCGGAGATTGAACAAAAGAACAGCACAAACTTTAAATAAACAAAGTCAAGCATTTGTGTGCAGTGTACGTAATTATGTTTAAAAAAAATAATTTGGGAAAAGGACCACTTTCAAAACGAGCTAAAATTGTGAAATTAAACAGAAAAGCGGTGTGAAAAACTATAGAGAGAAGTCCAGTCACGCTAAAAAAGGAGGGGAACAGAAAAGTGAAATGTAATAAAGCGGACGATTTTTCGTGTGATTTGATTAGGAGAGTGATTTATCAATTTTACAGCAAGGGACAATCACGAAGTGTGGGTGAGATGTTGAAAGGTTTGAAAGTAGTATCTAACTTTCCCTATTAGGAAACAAAACTTCGAGAGCTTCTAAAAGAACATGCATTTTGATTCCGCCACCTTAAAAAGAGGAATCTGTGATGGAAGCGGCTAAGACTACGTGAACTTCGGTCAGGAAGCTTTGTATTGTTTTTCTGGATGAGACCTGATATGACACCCATTACATTGTAGGGCAGGGCTGGGATGATGGCACCTGTAATTGTATCTTGAAATCTTCATCACCGCGAGAGAAACGCATCTTGGTGCTCCACGTAGTGACTAGTGAGGGATAAACCCCAAATTGCCTTTCTCTATCGGCTAAAAACAGTGGTGACTGCAAAGAAAATAGCCATGATGAAATGCCAACACAAATCTTCGAAAATTGTTTATTAAAAAATTTAAATAAAAAGTGTGCAGTTGTCATGGACAATGCCAGCTATCATTCGCGTCTGTTGGTGAAAATTCCATCAATGAAGACCAAATTAAAGGATGAAACAACCCAAAATATTGTACCGAACCCTGTTCCCATAAAAGCTGTACTGTTAGATGCAATAAAATCGAAAAATATATCCAAAAAACACGTGGTGGATGAACTTGCAGCCTCATATGGATATGAAGTGTTACGCCTCCCTCCCTACCACTGTAGTTGAACTCCATTGAACTCGTGTGGGCTCACCTGAAATCTTTTGTGAGAAAGAACAGTATGTCTGCTACGTTGACTGCTTTAGTGTGTCAGTTATTACGGGACGGAACAGAAAAAATTGACTCTCAGCTTTGTTCTTCGTGCGTCACCCATACAATGAAAAACGAAGAAAAAACACATGAACCACGATAGAGATAGCAGTCAACAGAGATTTGTAATTCATGTAGAGGACAGTGATGACGTTGAACAAAGGTAAGTCAATTTATTTCAATTTATTAGAACTTACATATTAGTAGAAGTTCTAAATCTAGTATCAGTGTTCTTTGAAAATATTTAGTTGCTGTATTGTCTCTTCGTTTCAATTTGCATGTAGGGGGCACGGTGGTTCAGCGGTAGAGCGCTTGCCTTTGGTTCATAAGGTCCTTGGTTCGATCCATGGCCAAGTAAGTTTGTGGTGGACATCATCATGTCTGTGGGTTTTTTGATGTACTTTTGTTTTCTTCCACATTCTCATTCCACCAATGCTTCCATCGTCATTCACTTCCCTTAATCTTCCGTCTCCCTTAGCTTAAAGGGCAAAATTGAGGAACGTAGAAGTGAAATATTTAATTTCATTTCAATTTAATTTACATATGAAGTAATGGAAAAAGATACGAGTTATTAGTTTCATCATGTGTGTTTTTATTTTACTCTTAAAAATAGCATAGTGTTAATATCGTATAATTTCCATAACGATAACGTTTATACGAACCAAACATGTTAAGTTGTTTGCCCCTGTACCTTCCCCTGCCCAACGTACCGGCACCAGTACTGCAAAATCCCGATAAGAAAAAAAAAGTCAATCTTTTGTTGGCACTCTCAGAAGTCCGTATTTGAACCGCCGCTGTCTGTACTACTATATTGGATTCCTTTTATTATTATTATTATTATTATTATTATTATTATTATTATTATTATTATTATTATTATTATTATTATTATTATTATTATTATTATTACGTAATGTATCCATTGTTAGTGTAAGTTTGGCGATGACAAGAACGCATCACCTCGATACCACACACGTGCCGTTTATGACGTATTTGAAGTATTATTTATGAAAGCGGTTAGGGTAAATTTTCTGCTTAAGTACAAAGGAAACCGGTTGGGGACCAATAAAACGTGGCTGGTATGTAAACACTGGGTTGTTCATGAACAATAGGAAGTATGATACAGTTCTTGTGGTATGATGTTGTTAGTACCGTGTCTTTTTGTTAACAAGGATATATCGAAAGTCTTCGATATACCTTTTACTACAAATTGTTTTCTGATAAATACTACTTGTCAAATTTTGCTGATTAAACAATGTCTTTTTTTTTTATTATTATTATTTTTATTTATTTTCATGTTCGTAAAATGTTCCTTCCTAAATTAGGGATTATGCTCTTTACTTCTTCCTAATCAGTGTCCGCTTCCCTAAGGACGAGAACTTCCTTCAGGCTTGACTGTTTCTGTTTCACACAGAAGCGAATTCCTTTTCTGGTTAGTCTGCTTTGCTATCTACGTAAGGATAAAAGATAAGCCATGTAGTAATAGACAAAATACTGTATACTGGTCATGCTTAAACGCTATTGCTTTGACATAAATCAACTGCAGACCTTTGTTGAAGTGCAACTAAGAATAATTTTATAATGAAACTAGTATTCGCTTATCTTGCGATCATCTTGAACCCCATACAAATAGCTTAGGGAACATGTAACGGGTGATTCATTGAACTCTAGATATCTGATTTGGCTCCACATCACACCGAAGTCTGATAGGACTGGAATTACTTTGTTTTACAAAACCTGCTTGATAGTAGTGGAACACGATCTTAATCTTTATATCTACCCCAACATTGCAAATGTAATGTACTACTCACTAGATGAATTTGCTGCAATGAACCTCTAATTGTACCAATTTCACAGTCTCCAACCCCCGAGTTCTAGCTTCTAACCCCCGAGCTAGACCCTCATTTTTCGGGATCTGTGAACTTCTCGAACTTCCTACAGGGTGACCCATAATTAACACATTCGCTGCTGAGAACGCCCATCGGCGTCCAGTACTGAATTTGGCATATGCGCCGGACGCCTCTCAGTGCTTGTTCTTGCAGCTAATTCACTTTCCCGCCAGCGCTAGTGCAGGTATTGGCGGGAAAGTGAATCAGCTGCAGGGACAAGCGCCGAGAGGCGTCCGGCGCATATGCCAAATTCAGTACTGGACGCCGATGGGCGTTCTCAGCAGCGAATGTGTTAAGTATATGACGTGTCAAAGACTGAGGTAAAGAAATTAACAACATAACTTGAGTTTAAAATTGAACGTAAACACATTACTCTAATATCTTTCCTTACAAGGATTTTAATCGCTGTTCTCCATGGCGTGGCCCACCAATGCACCATCCAAATCGATACATGCCTGGAGACATATGCTTGTTCTTCAATACACCTCATAAGAAAATGTCAGTTGGTTGTTAAGTCGGGAGATCGAGCTGGCCACTCCACACACCCACGCCGACCGATCCAGCGGTTCGGAAATATTTCGTTCAGCCACTCTCGCATTGGTATGGCATTGGTCATCCCAAGTCTCAGACTACACAGTGTTACCGTATCAAAACTTTTTGTCAAGAATTACAAATACTATAGTCAGTCATACATATTCATAATTATGAGCCACCCTGTAGTTGCAGCATAGAGCTTAGCTAAGACTTCTGATGAAACTCCTTACGATTAAAAATGTGAATATTTTCTCTATCAGTGGCACGATGTCTAGGTTACCTTTCCTTAAACAAGTTATTTACAGTTTGCGTTTCATAACATATTCAAAATAAAAATTCAAAATTATTGAATTTTAGGTACTTTACAATACGTTTGATGGGGAACAAATGAAAAAAAAAAAAAAGAAATAAAATAAATAGATAAATAAAATTAAAAAATAAAGAAATAATTGCATTGTACACTTCTCCAAAATATGATTGCGAGCCTGAATGTTTCTAAGCCCTTTAAAATTGTCAGTTTGGCAACAACACATTCGAAGTAATAGGAGAGGAAGTCATAAGAAAAAAATAACGAGACTTTCGAACACAGCTTACAGTTCGCTGTTTGAAATACCCAGCTTCTCTTTTGTTACTTAATGTAATAATACTTTTAGAACACAATAGTACCTTTGCAAATGCCGAAAACTTGGGGTTTTGATCCCAAAAATCGTTAAAAAAGAAAAAAAAAAAGTTGTTAAAACGTTCGTTATCTATCCGTACAATTGGAGGAAAGCTTTGTACTTGTTTCGATAGCCATGTGTTAAATTGTCTCTTTTTGTGGGGATTCAACACTTTTGAACCTGTTTCAAATCCCACTGAGTGATTTTATATATTTATATTTTGTAACTTTATTTTTTATTTATTTATTTATTTTTGTACAGTATATGTATTTCACCGATTTGATGGACAGCTTTCTAACCTATCAAAAAGTAAGAAGTCGCACAATCATAAAACCTCTTGTATAATATCCCAGTGTGATTCCTCTTTATTGCAAACCACTACTTACATCTATCCATAAGATTTGCGTAAATCTGGAAACAAAAATCCGGAGTTCTAGTGTTCAGGAAATTACTATCAGCCATAATAACTCCATCACTACAACACCGTAGTTCATTCTTATTATTAAGCTAAGGAACAGAAAAAAATTGGAGGGTACTAAATTTGGTGAGACGACGTTTTATTTCTTCACAGTTTGTTGTTGCATGAATGAACTTTATATTGTTTAGGTGCATCAGGACGATTTTAGACAGCTTTTCACGGCTATCTCACATTTTTTCACTTAAACGCCGTAATAATTCTCAGTAGTATACCATTTGCTAGAGAGTGCATCATAAGAATGCCCTCATAATTCCATATAACATTGGCCACTCCCTTACCTCGAACAGTCTCACATGTAAGTATTTTGAGAGTGAGGTGTGTTTTCTGCCGCTTTCAAACCTGCTTTGTCTCAAGCTTAAAGTGGTGGATGTAAGTCGTATCCTGAATTACAGTTTTACTAAAACTGCTTGTATCCTCTTTGTAAAGATAAATGATGTGCTCACAAGCGAGCCCTTGCTCACGTTTTCCTATAGAAAAGGTTTGTCCGGGATGAAATCAAAATGAGTTGGGGCCACACTTGGACAGTATGTGATATATCTTAGCTTTGGTGCAGAGCGATGTTTCAACTCCGAGGGGGAAGAGGGAAAGAAGTATACCTGGAAAGAACACTGAATTCGCTGACTGTTCAGCATTTAACATTTGTGAACCCGTCTCGTCAATATTTCCCTCATGCTCTACTACAGATTTGTGTGTTCAGCACTTCATGAGAGAGTGTTGTAACCTCTTATACGAAATGGCTACAGCTTCTACAACACACCAAAGGATTTCGGTTCTGCAATACCATGTCATGAACACCAATCTTTTCTGGATCAGTATTGTTGAAGGCAGGGGCGGATCCAGGACGGATTTCTAGAAGAGGGGGTGTCATACTGCTACTTAGAGCTAATTTTAAGAGCTCCAAACTCTGGGATGGGTTTTATTTATAAAATATAAAATAAGAGTTTCCCCTTCTGGGGAGGGGGGCGATTTCCCCCCCCCCCTCCTGGATCCGCCACTGGTTGAAGGTGCATCAGAACGAAGTTCCTAATCAAAGAACATCTGACACTTTTGAAAATGTGCAAGTAAATTTTTCATAATAGCATTAGAAGAGGATACAAGCAGGTGGTTCCTCAACAATTGACGCATATCAGGATGGATTTTTTTGGGGTCTATTCTTCTCGTAGAGGTACTTAATAACAGCTCCCGCTGTCACTTAATCATGCCTACTCACAGGGCCATTCCGTTGATTTGCGGGGTTTGGGGCAGAAAGCAAATTGTACGGTATCCATCATGAATAAATTTTTTGTGCTAGCTTGAATTATCTATATCAATTACAGTGATATTTCACTAAATATTTAACACAAAGGACAATAATAATAATAATAATAGTAATAATAATAATAATAATAATAATAATAATAATAATAATAATAATAATAATAATAATAATAATAACATCCATCCGTAATATTAGAATATAGTACTTGGTATATGTTAAACAGCATTCGCTAGCTCTTAACATGGCATCAAATTAGTTCGAATTAAAACACAATGGATATATGGATTCAGTATTATGGAAATAGGTTCTGTTTCCATTCTCATCTTTATAGAAAAACTGGAATCTTTAGAAATCTATATAACTTCCGGTTTCAATTCGATCCTCTTGAATCAAAAACTGTAATGAATAGAGACAATTCTTTCATATGGATTTCGTGTAAAGAACAATTCATCTTCGATTTTATCCCTCTATTGCAATCGGAAACTATAGATATACCACTTTCTGTTTTAGTATTAAAACTTATAGTTTCCAAATTTACTGTTCTTTCACAATACACAGCGCAGTCCACCTGTTCATTAAAATAAATAAATAAATAAATAAATAAATAAACAAAATGAACAGTAATTTGTCAGTTAATAGTACTAATAGGACGTGAAAATATTTGATTTTCACGTATAATGGATTTCAAAAAGAATATTAATTATTTCCATTACCATTATTAGTGCTTGTATAATCACACTGTATTGTTTATGTAACCCAAAGGGGCCTAACTTTAAAAGAAAGGACTTCTTGTCGTAGTCGTCTTCTCCTTCTTTTTAAATAAATCTGACACCAGTTTATATTTGTGGATTTCTTTATTTTTTTTCACTTTGAGTAGAAATCAGTCAGTACATTCAAGCGTTGTTGCTTATTGAGTTGCTGTTGCTGTTGAGTTATTTATTATTATTATTAGCTTTGAAAACTGCGTTCCCGAGATGCAGCTGTAATAGAAATGGCGAGGAGAATGCAATGAGCTACTGCTATATGATATTAGGATAAGTCATATAAGATCAGTAATCAGCGCTGTAGCATTCGGTGCGACAATGATTGAGCTGATTGCTTCACTCTTAACATAAAGTTATTGCTGAATTGATTTGTGGAAACACTCTTATAACACAGTGTTCTGTTTTATTGAATATAGGGCAACCAGAATCAGAGTTCAATAATTCAAATTCTTATCAAGTACATGGATTTTCTAACAAATTTTCACTGTTAAAATTTAAATTGGATATACATTACAGCTATTTTTAACGTAGACTATGTAACTTTTTGAGTATGTTTCGGGATATTAATAGTAACGCTTCTAAAAATGCCTTAGAAAATGATGATTCATCAGCTCTAAATATTTTTATTTCCAAGAATGAATCAGAAAGAGTAAATTGTTACTTTTCTTAAACAGACCATCTCGTTCAATGGCGTCGGACCCATATAACTCGGGGTCTAAGAAAATGCCCTTCAGTCCACCCATGGGACGGTTCTCCCTAGTCAAATTACAATCTTTTAGGACCTGTAAAACATTATCCACAGGTACAACTAGTTCAATATTTGACATCAGTGCTTTCAAAAGAGATCTGTCAAGGACCGCAAACGATTTCGTTTGGTGGCAACCTATAAATCAGTTAGGTTCTTTTTAGTATATTAGATCTTTCTGCAGAGTCTTAATCAGTGTATCAAGTATACCGGCGTACTTGGCAAATGCGGTAAGATTTTACAACTGCGTGAAAGTCAGAACATAGGTTTATTTATTGTATGATATGAGTTGATTTGTTGAAATTTTAAAAATAAGCGAACAATAGTTATAACAAATTCTTTGTGTAAAAAATATTAATTATAAGTTGATAAGTACATCATCAAATAATTCGTAGTGTCTATTGAAACTTGTCAAGAAGCACCAGGGAAAAGCGATACAAAGCTAAGGAACAACTGATTTAAACTGAATCAAGGCAGCAGCAATGATTGGGACAAACATGAAGAAGAACGGGAAGAAGATGAACTCACTGAAAATTCAGCTGTTTGTCATAAGTCCGAGTTCACTATTATATATATATATTCCCCCGTCAATACGCACTCTGGAAGAATAAACGCTTTAACCCATTTTAGTAACACTTAAGTACCATCTATGTGTTGCATCGTAGGTAGCATACATCCCCCCCCAAAAAAAATAATCTCAGATTATTCATTTCCTTCGTGTTTGGGAAATCGTCAGATACAAACGACAGTTAGTTAGCGACATTCTGGAGCATAACTTTTCCTGTTGAAAGAAAGAAAAAGAAGTGAACCATAAGATCAGAAACAGTAAACTAAAAATAGTGGAAAAATTTTCTTAATCAATAAATAAAAACACCAGTGGGAACCAGGTTCAAAAGTTTTGAATCTCAACAGAAAGAAAGAACTAAATAAGCACGACTATCGAAATGAAATGAGGAACTACCTTTCATTTGCATATTGATAGCGAGAGAACTCCTTACAATCTTCCTTGTTTTTTAACGATTTTCTTAGTAAAATGTGTATGTGTTTTCTTTAATTAAATGAAGTTTTCTGCATTTGCTAAGATAATATTTTGCACTGAAACTAACATTGCTTTAAGTAATGGAATACGATCTGAATATTTCTAACAACAAACAACAAGGTATGTTGGGAAGGCTTTACTTCCTCCTTTTTTTTTTTTTTTTTTTTTTAATGACTTCTCCTATTACTTCGAGTGCATTGTCAAACTCACAATTTAAAGGGATTTAGGAAAAATCAAGCGCGCAATTATATTTTGGAGAAGTATATACAAGTTGAAATAGGTTTCATAAAGATAGTTTAAGAAGGAGGGAAATTTTTTTCAGACTTGGAAAACAGGATTAAACGTAGATGCAGGATAAGAGGAATCTAGAAAGGGAACATGCCTTGTTTCTTTCCCTTACAAATAAACTCCTTCTTCTACTTGTCTGAGTTTATGTCTTAGTCCATCAAACTTTATGGCTTGTTACGCGAGAATAAATCTACAATGGTTTTAAATATGATTTCATTTCCAGGTTCTTATGAATAATTCCTTTTGATATCGTCAGAATATTAAATATTCAGAGCCGGTAATATTCGTTCTTTCCGCTAAGTACTGAGAGCAGACCGAATGCAGTTGTTCCAGTTTAGGTTCCCAATTATCAAAATGACGAGCTGCTTGCGTATGGAGATGATATGAATTTACAGTTTTCAGCGAAATTAAAAAGTTCGTTACTGAATTATCTGTCTGTCTCTCTCTCTCTGATTGATTGATTGATTGATTCCAATTTTGAGCCGTCCATTCGATGGTGCATTAAAAACTATGAAAAAAATGATAGAATTGTTCGCGTCACTCTTACTGTTCCGGAAATATTAGTCAAATAAGTTCTGATTTCCTGAGATTTAAGGAGCCATATTTCGAGAACTACAAGTCATAGAGAGATTGTATAGGTGTTGATCAATACCAATATTGATTCAATACTAATACCAGTTATTGATTCAATAATTATTGCGTCATTAGTTATTGATTCAGTAATTATTGCGTCATTAGTTATTGACTCAATAATTATTATCATTAGTTATTGACTCAATAATTATTTTTTCATTAGTTATTGACTCAATAATTATTGTGTCATTAGTTATTGACTCAATAATTATTGTATCATTAGTTGACTCAATAATTGTTGCGTCATTAGTTATGATTCAACAATTATTGCGTCATTAGTTATTGATTCAATAATTATTGCGTCATTAGTTATTGATTCAATAATTATTGTGTCATTAGTTATTGATTCAATAATTATTGTGTCATTAGTTATCTATTCAATAATTATTGCGTCATTATTTATTGATTCAATAATTGTTGCGTCATTAGTTATTGATTCAATAATTATTGCGTCATTAGTTATTGACTCAATAATTATTGCGTCATTAGTTATTGATTCAGTAATTATTGCGTCATTAGTTATTGACTCAATAATTATTGTCATTAGTTATTGACTCAATAATTATTGCGTCATTAGTTATTGATTCAATAATTATTACCGGTATGTCATTAGTTATTGACTCAATAATTATTATGTCATTAGTTATTGACTCAATAATTATTACGTCATTAGTTATTGATTCAATAATTGTTGCGTCATTAGTTATTGACTCAATAATTATTGCGTCAATTGAAAAAATTAATTCTTTTGAAGTTCGTTCTGGCAATGCTCTTCGAATATTCTCAACAGTTATCCTTGGATCTAACATTGTCCCATTAAAATAATAATAATAATAATAATAATAATAATAATAATAATAATAATAATAATAATAATAATAATAATCCAATGCTTTAGACTAAAGGAGACGGATGTTTAATGAAGGTAAATGATTTTGAAAGAATTGGTAGCATAAGAATGTGGGAAGAAAAGAGAGAACTTCAAGACAACCGATGCACAGGATTTTGTCTACCGTAAACTCTCATGTCCTGAAATCGAACCATGGACCCCATGAGTGTTCTACCATTGAACTAGCGTGTTCGCATTTCCCAGTTGTAGTGGAACTCCTAAGATGTTGTTTAAACATTTGAAAGACCTAATAATGAGACGTTTATCCTTATATTACTAAGACACAGTAACTAAGTAACTATTGAAAAGTTCGATGGTTTACATATTATTAAGCAGCTATGTGGCAAGAATCTGTTTTGTGTGCGTCAAATGTGTAGATTAGTATTTAACAACAGCTGTGAGATCAGGAAAAATGCCTACCACGAAAATATATGAACGAATGAAGTGTGTTTCGAAAGATACACGACGTTTAAATTGCCAGTAGCTACAAAACATTGAATAATATACGAATAGTAAAGTACAGACATCTATAATGTACAGTATATGTTGCTTGCACGGATATTATGTGAGATTTGCCTAGAATTTTTGTTGTTAAACCTAGGAGAGCGAGAGTTTTGGGGAGACCAAAAAAGGTAAGAGGATAATGTAAAACGACTTAAGGGTGTAGGCCATGCCAGGGAGGATTGATTTTATATAGAATAGAGTCATTAATAATAATAATAATAATAATAATAATAATAATAATAGATTAATTTCGATGGAGGCAACAAATTTTTCTAGCATTTTTTTATACTTGTTAAGATTTTAACAGATATAGTGATTAACAACTCAGAATCATTATGGTGGTTTGAAGAAGAAATACAATCGTTATAGTTAATGCATGAGGTTTTTCTGTATTTTCATCAGTACTTCTATTATTAATATATTTTACAGCGCATTGTGACTTCCGGCAGTTTTTGGTTTCCAAGTAGAGTCAGATTCTTCACTTTTTGATTAAGAAATTCACAGACGGAATATGTCATAATTTGATAGCTCAGTTTACAACTTCAGATACACTTGGGCTTCAGTGATTTTCGAGACACCGAAATAATAGGTTTTTAAATAAAGTTCTAAAACGCTAAAGCTGTTACTGTATTTTCATATTATTTTACATAACATCGTATAATACAAGAGTTGGATTTTTAGTAATGGTAACAACGGTATATCTTGAGAAGTAGATTACTTATAAAGTTCGAAGATTTACAGACCTTCGATGAAATCACCAGCATTGTGAATCATGCGTTCCCAGCGATGTGCAAGCCACTGGATGCCGTTGCCAGTGCCTAATCTCTGCATATTACGGATGGAGCGATCGGTCGCCCGGAGGAGATCAACTGTACGGAAGCGTATCCCACGATGTGGTTCCTTCATCTTCGGGAAGAGATCGTAGTCGCAGGCACTTAAATCTGGAGAATGCGGAGGGTGATACAGCACTTCCCAGCTCCAACAATGCAACAAATCAGTGACCGCACTTGCTAAATGTGCCCTTGCATTGTCATGCAGAATGATGAGTGGGTTCGTCAGGAAGTGATGTCGTTTTCGTCTTACAGCTGCTCGCAGATTGGTTTGCAAAAAATTGCAGTAGTACTCTGCACTAACGGTGTGTCTTGGGGAACGGTATGGTTTATGATTACACCATTCCAGTTGTATGCAATGATGAGCATAGCTTTCACATTGGTTGGGGTATTCCGAACTGTTGTTTTTCTCGGTGACCCAGGATGACGCCACTCGTTTGATTTCCGTTTCAACTGTGATTGATACGCTCTGGCCCAGGTCTCATCAATAGCAATGATCCGCCATAAGAAGGCCCCACCCTCACGTTGATACTGCTCTAAGTATGTTTGAGTGGCATCATATCGCAGTCACTTGTGTTGTTCAGTTAGACAATGTGGAACCATTGCTTGAGGCAATTTTACGCAACCTCAGGTTCTTTTTCAGAATTTTCAGCATAGTCGAATGCGCTAGTCTTGTATCGTTGGCCAATTGACGAATCGTGGCGTTTCGATCCGCTAGCACTAACGCGTTCATATTCTGCACATCTTCTTCACTTACAGGAGGATGGCCGGAGCGAGGCATGTGTATGACTGTTTGTTATCCGTCATTAAAGGCTTTGACTCACTTTGCTACTGTACGGTATGGTAATGCACTTGCATCACAAATATCTTGCAATACTTCGTAACACTGTTTTGCATTCCTAGCTCTAGCGCATTCAATTTTCAACCAGCTCCTTGTAGTGTTTAATATTTTGTAAGGATCAGTTGAATTATTTTGTATGCATAAAAAAGAAAAAAGAGAATTGAATTGGTGGTATTATATTGTAGTTGGTTACACTGAGTGTGAAAAGTTAGTCCAATAAGTCAGTTGGAGAGATATGATCCTAGTGTTAAGACGTCCGTGCGACATTGTAAAATGGTAATAGCTAATGCCAAAATATACTGATTCAATATATTAATTAGCAATAATTTAAATACAAAAGTATTAACCCGTCCATGCGAGCTTTTATTATAGTGTGCTATCGAAAGAGATTTATAAAAGAAGTTTAGTGGAGTCAGATTACAGAGGACATTTTCCTTTCGATAAAGAAGAAAAAGGAACATTGCATCCTCTGATCTTGCATCGTAAACATGACTGTATTCCGCAAGCACTCATGCAGCATGACTGTAGTCCACGAGCACTCACTCAGAACTGTCTTCTAACTGCTGGCGCTGCGCGCGCATAGAGGGGAGGGCAGGCGAGTTCATGCGCTCTGAGGAAGGGTTGGCATCTAACCTACCGCTGATATAAATTATAATGGATTGCTTTGTTCCCGAGTATATGTATAGCAGTGTTGCCATTACTGAAAGTCCAACCCTTGTACAAGAAATGAAAAGCTTAATAAAGAAACAAGTATGCGGCGATAAACCTTGTGGTAACTTAAGACATGGAGTTAATTAATTATATAAGATAATCAGCATACTGGGAAAATGCACTAATATATATATATATATATATATTGCCAACCCCCCTTATTGTGCCTTTATAGCAATAGCGTAGCTCTAAAATGAGGGAGATTGTCCTCTGAACATTCTCTAAAATGTCCAGGAAACGTTTAGTAAACTTGTCTCAAAGGAAACAAATATAATGCCAAGTTTCATCTTTAAAAATCTGTATTTTCATTAGTGATTGTCATTGATGTGTAATTGTATGGTGTGTACGGGATAGGCAAAACTTTACCAGATCACAACTCACAAAGCCTGATTATTTTTTCTATTTGATAACGATGATCAGATAGCAAACACATACCTCTTAAATGGAAGATGTTGGTCGTCTTCTTCGAACAAGGTGCAGCTTAGTGAAACTCCTAAGACTAGTATCGATGGAACTACTTGGAGTGAGAACTTTTAAACGATTATAAAACTTAACTGATAATAGTTCAACATGACTCGTAAGAACTTGCTGTCTAGCTTCTTCCTCTGATCTGAACTGATCTCCTCTCACTAACTGCTTGCTCTGAATGATCCGTTCTACTCTGATCCTGATTCTGATCCCAATCCTATCCTTGGTAGAGTATTTATTTGGAAAATGTTGATGTCTAAACTGCTACCTTGACTCACGTCACTACACGTGTTTGCTTATCTCATTGCCGAAATTTACATTTCTGCAGTGATCATCAAATAGACAAAATCCCCAGACGTCTATCTCCGTAATCTGACAGTTTTGTCATATCCCAAAAATTGTGTTAATGTTAACAAACAAATCTTACAACAAATCTTACAGAAGCTCTTACACTGCAATTTGATTGTTTGTTGTCCTTCGTCATCACAACATTACAAATCCACATGTCTGTGTTTACTATCTTACATAAAACAAAAACAATGACTTGGACAACATTACGATCTCATCACAATCTTGCAATAGCTTATTAATGTCTTTCTTTTACCTAATTTTAATTTTGTAATTTCTTGTCTTTAATTCTGTAATATCTTCTCGTCTTTATTTTAATCAATTTTAATAAATTTCCGAATTATAATTTTATTTTAACTTAACTCTTCATCAATATATATATATAAAATTGTATAAATACATGTATTGTATATATATATATAATTGTAATAAATGAGGTAATTAGATCATAGCATTAGTTTGCTTTTCAGTATATGGTCAATATAATAGATTTCCATACAGGAGTCTAGGCCCTAGGAGATTTTATAATGTAAGAACTTCCATGATATAAACACTAAGTATTGGCACCAAGTAATCCTGATGTTAATACGCTGCTTCAGTTGTCATTAATGATTTCTTTCAGTGAGAATGTGCAAGCTACGAAAACGATACCAATATTAATTGTAGATTAATCATTCTTAACAAAACAGAAGTTATATTGCTGTAATGGCGATTACAACTGCATCTCTGAAAGTGATAACCTGTTACAGAGCAGTAAACAATGATCACTAGACGTGGTGCCGAAAACATCACTCTTGAAAATTCGAGTTTATTATAATTTAAGACAAATCGTAATACTAGGTAATTATGTTGGTTAACAATGTGTTTAGTTGTTATAACAATCAGGAACTTACATTATTCCGATTCTTTCGTTGTTTAGCAATGAATATTATTGTTATAATAATTTTCAATTAGTGTTGTATACTAATGATGCCAGATAGATTCTCCGGACTATTTATTGTTAGTAGAACTTCCCGCTGTCGTCATTAGTATAATACACTAACTGTAACTTATTCTAACAATTACATTCGTTGTTAAAGAACGCAAATACCTGGATAATGTAAAACCCTGATTTTTATAACAATAGGACCCGTTTCTTAACAACATAATTGGCCGGATTTGTGGTTATCTAATTCCTAGCTTGCTGGTACTACATTTATTACAATTTATCCTCATATATATATTGCTACTCATTTTTAACGTTTTCATTTCAGGAGACCAAATGAGGGCGGAACTAGAAAAGCTTTCCTTCTTTGAGATTCAGTTCCGTAACTGGGTGGAGGAAATTGAGAAGGAATTAGCAACACAGCAGCGAATCTCAGAGAAGGCAAAGGCTGAGAAAAGGAGGCTTGCTGAGGAGAAACGTAAACAGGTAACATCATTAATATAAATTATAGTGGTCATTTCTCGCGAAAACGTGCCCCCGCGTACCGTAGTCGCTAACGATCTCGCCTTCGATGCGAACGGTCCCAGTTCGATTCCCGATGAGGGCACTCAGTCGAAAAAGTGTAAAAAGCTTTTTCAGGCCAGCCATTGGGAATGACGTTTTCCTGGGTTTTCCTCATGCACACCAGGCAAATACCGGGGTGGTACCTAACATCTAGGTCCCAGGCCGCTTCCTTCCCTCCCTTTTCTCGGATAGTGTGCTCACCGAGGGACGTCATTTCTCGTATGTGATGGGCTAAATGGCCATAGATGCCGAAAGCCCAGAAATCTAAATCCTAATCCTAATCTCGCGAAAACCAAGATTTATGCGGGATTTTAGACCGGAAAGAGACTGTAAATTTTTCGGAAATTATGTTTCCTAATTCATCCCCCTGTAGCCTAAAGGACATAATGATAATGCATTAAAATAATAATAATAATTTCTTTTTTTCCTAAGACATCACAGTTATAGTGCTGTTTGGTTATAAATTGGCTATATAATTTAAACTTTATATATTTTTAACAAATCCTCGGGAAATTAAAGAAGTTTAAAATCATTGAAGTGTAACGTACAGTTAACAATTAACGTTTAATTGATTTAAAATGCTTGTGAGATATTTTCACAAAATGATTGTTGGAAGAGAGTAAAATTTCTACAAACTAACACAAAATTATAAGTTTCCATGAAAAATTTCTGCATAAGTTTTTTACAGCAACAAGACTTTCACAGAAAGAGGATGCTAATTCAACGAATTTACATTAAATAGTGCAAGATAAACTCCTAAGAATTGAGGTGACTTTCACGAAAGTTGTCCAGTTCTGCTGCTGAGAGTCAGGAGCACAAAATAGTACTTTAAACTTTAGACGCAGTAAATAAAGGATTATTAAAAAAGAATGGCACAAAACTAAGGTGTGTTTATTTTGTACTGAAACGATATACAAAAGCAAAATTGGACGGAAAGAAGAAAGGAAAGTTGTAAGATTTATAGTCTGTGTTTTTTGTTTACGTCAAATCCACTGAAGGTACTAATTGTTGTATAAACAATTAACAATTCAAATCGTGACCACGAAGATAAAATGTGAGTATTGTGTGATGGAATTTGCACGAACAAGGTCTGTCATAACAGTGTTGAAACATTTTCTTTCAAAATTCAAGAAACAAGCACGGCACAGGAACTGCATTTCACTCTGGGTATAGAAGTTTGAATTCACTGGATGTTTGTGTTCCGTTAAAAGGCCTGGTCGACTTGAAACATAAAGGGAGAGAGTGGAAAGGATTCGTGCTGCATTTAAAAATAGTTTAAGAAAATCAACAACACGACCTACTAGAGAAACGAATATGCTATAAACCACTGTGTTGTGTATTGTACCAAGGCGTTTATGCTTCAAGCGATACAAACTGCATCTTGTGCAGGTGCTAAAACCAACAGACGTGCAAGAATGCCTTACCTTCTGCATTGAAATTTAGAACAAGTTAGAAGTTAGAGAGGATGAATTCGCTGACAGGTTGGTGTTTAGTGACGAAGCGATTTCTCGCATTTGAGCTGGAAAATAAATCACCATAACGTTAGGACCTGAGATGCACAATACCACATATTATTGTGGAACACGAAAGAGACTCACACGATAATCAACCGGAAAATGTACGAACTTTTTTTCTTTCTTTCTTTTCTTTCGAGGCCACTATAACTGGCCAGACCTATCTTGACATGTAATCAGAATGGCTTATAGAACAACTGGAAGAAGATCTTTCTACCTCTAATTCCATTTTTCAACAGAATGGGTCTCCTTCCTATTTCTGTCATCATTTTCGCGAGTACCTGAATGTTAACTGACCAGGACGTTGGATCAGCCGTACAGAGAATTACAATTTGCCTACGCTGACCTGGGTGCCGAGATCATGCGATCTGATGGCTTGCGATTTCGTCTCGTGAAAGTTTGTGAAGGATTCTGTGTACGTTCCTCCGTTGCTACAGGACCTGAGATATTTAATGGAACGGATTTCTAGTCCAGTGAAGCAGATAACTGAGGATAGTTGGGACGCATCCAGCAAGAACCGGATTATCGGTTGAACTTACCCAGGATGTTCATATACAACACTTGTAATGCCCACAAATACTTACAAACTTTCTTTCTTCGTTCCGACCAAGTTTGCTTTTGCATGTGGTTTCAGAATCAAATAAATATTCTTTAGTTTTGCACATTCTTTTTAAACAACTTTGCATTACGTTTACAAATTATTATAAACATACTCCAATTCATACCTTTAAATAATTATTTATAGAATCTTAGTTGGAAGTAATCTAGGAAAAAGGCATTTGGAAAGCTGAGAAGATAAGAAAATAGTATACAATAAAATCTGATGTAAGATAGGAGCACTAGAACAAGATTGACTGTAGTGTTAAACCTAGAGGTTCATTAACCCATAGAGATAATACGTTGCACTTAACTCTGTTAAATCCAAAATTTTTTATAGCCAACTCAATTTACATAATTTTTTCTTGCAGGATTTAGTTCTACATAGAATGACTCAGTCAGCTGGTCGCCTGAGATCACAGATATTAATGACTGAAGCCCAAACAATTGTCAAGGAAGAGGAGAAGAAGCGGGTTCTGGACTTACTGGCTAATGCTAGTACCGATGTTCAGGCTTTGTCAATGGAAGAGAAGCAGTTAATTAATGCTTGGAATAGCGTGGTGCTAAATATGAAACATAGGGATCACGTATACGGTAGACTACAAAATGAATACAAGTAAGTTGAAACTTGATTTGATAATCAGGTAAAGTGGACTCATTTTACTCAATAAAATGCTAGGAGTAGTTAGTAAACTCCTGTGACCCTTTTGTTTCTTTCTACGCGTTTTTCTTTTTCAGTGGTGCTTGGTGTAGAACTGTGTTTTTGGCTATGCAGAACCATCGAGATTTAAAAAAAAAATATATTCCATGCTTTCTCAAGCTATGCATACTGAGAAAAAGTGTTCTCTTACTCAATTAATCCAAAACTATTAGCTTATATTACAAGTTTTAGAGGGTTATGTATAACGTTTCTAACATTAATTTTTATCCACATTAAGTCAAAGATGGAGAAGTCCTTTGCAGCTCACGGAAACTCACGATCATATGAGCTTTGGATAAAATACGTATTACTTCCTCGACGATAAGTATTTATAATATTTGGTCTCGAAATTAGTTTTCCTAATTTTTCATATTTTCGGAACAAAGCGAATTAGGACCATGTTTACTAAAATTTTCTCTCTTATTGTGGTTGGTACAGTTCTGGTTACAGAAAGTGGGACTGCCTTCCAGAGACTAAGTCCGAAAAAATTATCCTAGATACTCACCAATTCTCTTTAGCTTTGCCTCTTTTTCCCTGCATTTTTTTTATCACACTCAGAGATGGAAATTGAAGATAATAATGCAGTATGCACATAATAACTTCGTTGTAGACAAACAAAATAGTAACAATACAGAAAGTTGTGGTAATTTTGTGTCGCAATGTGATAGATTATTTATATTTTTAATTTAGAGTGATTTAATAAGTGATGGAAGTAGGGAAAAAATCGTAAGTACAAACAGACTGCAATGATTAAGATTATTTATATTTTTAATTTAGAGTGATTTAATAAGTGATGGAAGTAGGGAAAAAATTGTAAGTACAAACAGACTGCAATGATTAACCATTTGCTTCCTGCGATTTGCTAATTGTTTTCCTGCCAATTCGAGTGTCTCCAAAACATACCTTTCTCCAGTTACCTTCCTTAGAGCCAAAACTAAGCAGTAACTTACAAAAAATCCATTGAAGTCAGCAGGGTAAAAGCAGGTTGAGAGGGAACTATATCTGGAAACAAAGTAAAATCATTATTTACTTACAATGTAAGTATTTCAAACTAACAGAAAATAAATCAAAACCTGAATACATTTTGCTGTGCATAAGACAAGTTACATTTTTATTTTTTTTAAGCTGGACTCTTAAAACAATATTTTTTTCTGAGAAAAACAGATAAAGACTTCTGTAATTTATTTTGTGTAAAGTCTTTCAGCAAGTAACCCTGTAATTAGTATTCAAAATAAACATATAAAGTCGATGAGAAGAATCTTAAAATTGTGAATCTTTACAAAACATATGTTTGTTACTTCTATTTCTGGTGCATGAGGTTCCTGGACTTTATAGTGGATAAACACTATGAGCGTGGGTGTTTTCGGAGTTCTCTCGTTTCTTCCCACCTTCTTCATTATACCATTATGTTCCGTCTCATTATCACCATCTCTTTTAGCCTCGGTGCATAAACGTTGAATGTTATACTAAGAAGACTTTTTTTTTCTTCTAATTAAACCCCCCCCCCCCCAAAAAAAAAACTATTTTAAGCTAAATTGCCAGGAAGAGAATTTGAAATATTTAAAATGGAAGGATAATGCTGATGTTTTATTATGTCAAAATAATCCTTATGCATTTTAACTTAATAGTATCTGACGACTGAAAAAAACGTAAGATTATTATAACAGCATTACTTAGTCAGTGGTGTCCCCCCCTGGTGTCCATGACGCACCACCCTCAATTGTCTATCCGTAGGTGTTCCTCCATGAAAAAAAATCTTTTCGATTAATTTTTATATCCCCTCAAACATATTTATATAGATTTTTAACCCCCCTAAATATTTCAATGGAATACATAGCCCTCCTTTGTGGGCACCCCTGACTTAGTAGAAGTTCAATAGCTTATATTTGTGTACATTTACGTCATTCGTACTTAATAACGATCTCACTTGCGCCGATTAAAACTAATAAGAAATTTTGCACGTTTGCTTCTCGTTCCTTTGCTTTTCTAAGGTAGACCAATATTAAACTAAAATCCAAATTTGCATTCATGTGTAACGTAACTGTTACCTTTATTTGTTTAACTGTTCTAGACTAATGTATCTACATTATATTTTCTGTATATTGCACAACTTAATCCAATATATATAATCCTGTATGAATCCCAAATATAATTTCCAACCCTGGAATCATCCGAACTTAACATTTTAACATTCTTTCATAGTTTCTTTAGCATTCTTTTTTTCTGCCATGAAATTATGTTACACATGATAGTGCAGTATTGTAATAACATCAAACATGAATTTGTGTATATTATATATGGAGTAAACTTTTGAAAATAACTTTAAAAGACGTGAAGTGCAGACTTCACTCCGGTTCTTCTTCATGAACTAGTAAGGAAAGGAAAACGCTCAGTGATAAAGTAGTTGAATGGTAACCTGCGTGGAAAATACAAAAATGATAAAACCCAAGATCGGTGGTTCGAAACTTCCTACGACCTGCAAAAGTTTTTTTTCTTAAGAAGAAGAAAAAGAAGTATGGCAAAGGGACAGGGTATTAATGGTTGATGTTATGTCAGAAAAAAATCACAATGACGTAATCTACCAGGCACATTAAGAGACACCTGCTTCATGCCAAAAGAATCGTCTACAGCAAGAAACAACAAACATGACTACTTTCTAGGTCTCTGTTGTAAGGAGCGAAGCGATAGCAAGGTGGTGTAGGTAGAGTTGTTCACTGACGAATTAAAAAAAAAAAAGAAAAACGGTGAATCAGAAAGATAGTCTGCAAAAGATGGAAAAACCTTTTTCGTTGTTTATAACTGTTTTCTATAGTTGCACTTTCTAGCTATATTTGCTTTTTTGATTTTTTAAATATTTTATTTATCTGAAAATGTATTATATAAAACTTACAAGTAGAAGATCTATGTAAATCATATTGTTCTATAAAAAGTAATATATATATAGTGTTACTTTTGTATTTTGTCTTGTAAATGAAGGGATAAAAAATAAATCTAACAAGCACTTGCGTCCTTTAAGGCTTTGTAAGGAAACAAAATTCCCGTTCTTTGCATGGGGAAAATAGGATATGAAAAATATTTGAATCCTTTCTCCATTAAGATATACATTTAATGAAAGTGTAATTATAAAAGCCCATAAAATACTCTATTTTGGCATATATTTCGAACTTCCCTTCCCCTTTGGGATACGTTTTTTAATCAATATGACATGAGAAAAATCTTGAGGCAAGAGTTATATTCCATGGTTCATTTCAAATGAGTAAGCAGTTTACCGTGATACGATCAGAAACAACAGATGACGTCTATATCAATGTGGCGAAAATATATAGAAATTGCAACTTCCACCCCCCTTAAAACCAGAATTTTGGGAAATACTGGTGCATGTGTCCGTTTATTTGTAATGAAGAGTTTATATACATATTTCATCTTCCTAACTTCAGGGGCGATGATATATTCTACTTACCTAATTAATTTTAAACTTCATACCCCCTTTAAGATACACCCTTTAATCAAAGTAGTGATTCAAACCTAACTCGAAGTAGGTACTATGTACAGTGTATGTTCCAATATTAATTTGAAAGTATGCAGCCATTTTCCAGTGACGGGATCACAAATAAGACAACATTGCTTTCAATACGGAAAAAGAAATGAAAAAAAAAAAAAAAAACGCTGGGACACGCGTCCGCTTACTTTTGATGAAAAGTTTTATGCTGAGTTTCATCTCCCTAACTTCATTGATTTACGTGATACTCTATTCTGGGTAAAACATTTGAAACATCTTTCCACCTTTACCTCCCTTAGCAGAAACATTTTAACCCTTTCTGTGAAGACATCCAGGGAGGGCTGTTTAGGAAGTCCGCTTAAAGCTACTTCACGTCGCCAGCTGTTCTGCAACGATATCCTTTCAGGGGAGATATCCTTTACAGAAAAAAGTCTACGGGAGCCAAGTCGGGACTGTATGGTGGCTGGAGCAGCGTTGCCACGTTAGATTTGGCCAGGTTGCTAGTAACGACGAAGGTAGTGTAAGCTGGTGCGTTGTCATGATAAAGTTTCCAATTGCCGCTGATGTCTGGTCTGACTTGTTGGTCCTTGCTCTCAGTCTCTTGAGGACTTCTATGTAAAATTTAGAGTTAACAATCGTCCCGGGAGGTACAAGCTCACACTACCTTGGCCACTTGACAATGTTCCTCTTCGTTTCGGGGTCGTATATTGGAATATCCACTTTCATCACCCGTGACAACATTGTCCAAAAAATTGAGGATCATTTTCACACATTTCCAGAACATCTTGATAAACTTCCAGCAACATTTTTGGTTGGCGATCAAAATTCTTGGAATCAGCTTCGCAGACACTTTTGACATGTGCAGATCCTTGACCACAATCTCGTGGTCGATAATTTTTGGAATATTTAACATGTTGGCCATGATACGAATACTCATTCAACGGTCTGTTTGAGAAAATCCTTTCACACGAATCACATTTTTGTAGTTCGAAGAGGTTGGGCGTCCAGCGCGGACTTCGTCGTCGACCTCTTCACGACCTTCCAAAAATGTCTTGTGCCATCTGTGGACTTGCTTTGATAAACACTAATCTCCGAAGGCCTGTTGAATCATTGGAAAAAATTCCACTGCAAACTTTGTGAATTTCACACAGAACTTGATCGCGTATCTTTGTTCCAGTGAGCGCTGCATCACGACTTCTACAAGAGACGAAACAGAGGTTTACGAAACCGCTCGTCCTTTACCTCCGAGAGTTCGGAGACAAGTAAGCAAGCACTCACTCGGTAGTTGACTTACACATCATTGATTCCGGCGGGTAGAGTGCGCTGCAATGTAGAGGTCGCTTCACATAAAATGTTTGACATTACTTTCCAGATAGACCATGTATGAATAATGAATCGTTTTATTATTATTATTATTATTATTATTATTATTATTATTATTATTATTATTAGTAGTAGTAGTAGTAGTAGTAGTAGTAGTAGTAGTAGTAGTAGTAGTAATAATAATAATAATAATAATAATAATAATAATAATAATAATAATAATAACAGTAACAACAACAACAACTACTACTACTACTACTACTACTTCTATTTCTTCTTCTTCTTGTGACCACTGAACCATATTGGGTTCTGTTGACCAAGTTATTTCCTTACGAAATTGGTATTGATCCCAGTAAAATAGAGTGACATGCCGTAGAATTACTACACCAATCCTTTCCTTGTGATCGCGTTTTATTTTTAAGGTAATTGTGGCCTCTCAGACGTGCCCATCTAATGCTTATGAAATGAAGGAGAAAGTGTGCGGGAATAATTGAAAAAACAGTGGAGCATTGGCAGACGAACACAATAGATTCCACTTAGAAAACTTCGCAGCAACCTTATGTCAGATTGTCTTCCGTATGTGTCAATACGTTTCTTTGAACTTATTATACGTACTATAGCGTTATCTCACTAATAAGGGACTTTAATTTGATTACAGAGACTTATCTGTTTCCATCCGAACAACTTATAGACAGCGACAGCTACTAAACTAGGTTGCATAGGGGAGCACAACTTTACACACATATATATCAGTCTCACAACTATTGTGCTACAGAGTAAAGGTGTCATAGGGGACAAAAGCTGCTGAAAAAATCGCTTTTGAGAAGGTCCCATGAAGATTAGCATTATTATTTTTAGTAGAATAGCGTTGGAATGATTACTTTGGGGTAAGACGGGCTACTGTTAGTGTTATAATTAAACTCTATGCACAGCAGCCTTCTCCATAACCCTCATCACCAACGAAATTGCATCTACAGAGGGCGTCAGTGAAACTCACAAGACATGTGATGAAGAAGATTGCGGGTTGTGAGAATTTATTACTACATCGTATCATGACCAAAGATTACGTGTCTCAACTAATAATGAATGGTTCAGTGCATCACACATTGAGGCTGCAAACTATTCGCAAGGTCGACGTCCATGCGTGAACACCACGGCATATCGCGGAGTGAAATGGCTAGAGCAGAAAACTACAAAACACCTAGCTGGTGGCTACTGGATTTTTTGTTACAATAGATGAAGCATGGATCTACCTAAGTGGTTGTGCAGAAATTGGGACCGTCGCCTGCAGAGGTCTGCATGAAAGAGATCGATGTACCGCTGTGCTTCGATTTTAAAAAAAAAATCTCGGGTTTAATTTTTTCCTTGGCTTTTACTGCAGAGGGAAAGTCAAAATTCGTAAGAAAAAAAAAGTCAAAACCAATGCAGCATACTACCAAGAACATGTTCTATCCGCTGTTTACACAAACGAAGTATCAACATTGTATAGCGACGATCACCATCGGGAAACAGGTGAATGAGTACTGTTGCTCAGTGGTAGAGCGCTCACCTCTGGTGCTAGGGGTTCCTGTTTCGATCCTGGGATAAGTGACAGTGTGACGTACAACATCGTGTCCGGTGTCCGTTTCTTCCCACTTTCTCATTCCACCAATTATTTCATCATCATTCGCCTTCATTAATCATCCAACTCCCTTTCACTTAAAGAGCTTAACCGTGGGACCCGTAAAACTAGAAATTTAATTTCGTTTTATAGTTTAAGGTGCAATTCGAAATACCGTACTACGTTCAAATTGCAAGGCTCCCACCACATGTACCAAATGCGCACGCGCTAGCCATTAAATCAGTGGGTGGGGTTTTATCTCGAAACTTATCCTTCTACTGAAACCGGAAGTGACAGTTCTGCCATTTTCGGTTTCAAAATTACATTCTCACACTTTGGAAGTCTTGCGTAGTTTTACAATGTGAAATGAAACGCACTTGTTTAAATCAAAGTATTAGTAAGGTTATTCTGAATTTATGAAAGCCTTAGAAAGTGTTGGATATATTATTACAAAATGCTATTCATTTTAATAAAACTGTCTATACAAAGATGGCTTGTATGAGTAACTGATTCCTCGTTAATGTAATATAACTGGTATGCTGATAGCTTGTATGACCAGTGGCGGCGTTACCGGCTTCGGGGCCCCCCCGCAAAAACTGAACAAAAGGCCATGTGTTACTCGAACTTTATTTACAATTTCTGTTGCGTACTAATGTATCATTTTATAATGTTAACAGTATTATCACTATGATTATAGTTACTACGAATAATAATAATAATAATAATAATAATAATAATAATAATAATAATAATAATAATACAATATAACCCAAGTTAACCGAACTAAAGTAGGGTGGTTACTTCGGATATTTTTGTTAAGTCATTGACATCTATTACCGGACCTGTACTACATTATTTTTTATTTATCTGAAATGTTTTGAAGATCAAATAAGTTCAAAACTCTCTTTGTAGGCTACACTTACGCTCTTTATTAAAGTTAAGGAGCTCCATAGTGTAGTGGTGAGAGCGTTTTATTCATATCCACGTGATCTCAGGTTCAATCATCCGCTGGAGTACTCCAAATTTTTGGCGTCTGCCCAGCGTCGTGAGGAAAACTGAGATGTGATACGCCTGTTGGGGGAGGGTGACGCAATGGGCTGACCACCTGTTCGTCACTCAGGTGGTCGTAGGTCCACCAGTCGTTAACATGTGGCGTTGAGGCCGACTCAGGACTTAATATCTGTTATGCCAGTGGTTTCAGTTTTTAGTTTTTGTAAGTTAAATGAACATTTATAGGACTACAGTACATCTGTATTCTATTTGTAGTTAGTACTGCAATTGTTTATCCTTATGGCATTAGATTAGGCACAACCTAGCGCGTCCCCGTCCTCTAGAGTATTCCCGTGCAGTACAGTATATGTCTTTGGATTTGCGATTTCGCATAATTCGGGTTTCGGTTATCCGGAATTATACTGTAACTACATTCCACACAGAGAAAAATTAACGTAGAATATTTTTGTGTGCTCGCGTAAAACACAGTACTCTCATTGCCTAGAATAAAGCGGAAGGGAAACTCTTGTATCATCACATCGGAACACTCAACACAAAAACACACATGGTAAAACTATGGAAAGATACTATAAGCATTACTATCACTAGATTTCACTTGGAATGGAATGGAATACAAAATTTTAAAGAACTGTTTACACCAGTGCTATTCAATCGGGGGTACGCGTAGATATTTCTGGGGGTCTGTTGGAAATCTGTTGACAGTTCACTGCAAATAGAATTCGATAACTTGTCAATTTGTGACTTTTGTATTTATGCTCGAACAGAGTACAGTGAAATTAGTGAGTATTTCACAACTTCCATTTCCATCAACATATTTGTGTGAACAGGATTCCTCTGTATTAACATCAATAAAAACGAAGCACATAAATTGCTTGGATCCAGATTCAGCACTGATTCTCGCACTCTCGAAGACTGGACCAAGAATAGAGGCGTTGGCGTCGCTGAAACAAGCTCAGTCATCTCATTAATACGTTACTTCTAAAGTTAACATTGTCCTCAGCGTACGAATTATCAGGGAGAATGAGGGGAAAATCCTTCTCAGTAGAACTCGATGTCTCCTATATGTTTTGAAATTTCCCATGTTATTTTTTCGGATGCACACTTTATTCCCCCGTAAATGGTATTTTGATTGACACACTGATTTTTTTTGGGGGGTCTCTATTTTCCCCCACCTTTTAATCAACAGATCATGTGTATTAAGTTTAATAAGTAATTTCGGCTTAATTTCTTTTAAACAGCTTCAGGGCTACACAATTGGATGGTGAACTGTGTCTGGGGGTACACGAGGAAAAAAGGTTGAATAGCATTGGTTTACACAATATCCTTCGGTTCTTTAGGAACAAGAATTTCTCTATAATTTTATTTTTTTAATTATTATTATTATTATTCATGTTCGATGCTGAAGATGGCAAGCGCACACAATCTACCTTCTGTCATGGTGCTCCGTAAATAATTCTTGATAATTTTTAATTTTGAAAAACTTCTCTCTGCTGCAGTAGTTGTGACAGGAAGTGTGAGGTGCAGCTGTAAGGCAGTAGTCAAGTCCGGCAACAAGTTGCAATGTCTCGAATTGTTTTCTTGGTAGATATTTCCGGTAAACACGATTATTTATTGTAATACACGGTAATTGTAGTCTAAGATACACGATAACGAAAATCTATATATATAAAAGAGAACGTACAAATCCTTTGTCCGCTCATCACGCTAATACGGCTGAACCAATTTCTTTTATTTTTGGGGGGTTATTAGGATTTGGACCCTAGATGGTTTTTATCATATCACTTTAATTTTCAATTACCAGTGTCTTGAGATAATTGACCATTCAGGTGTCCATTACGTACAAATCCTTTATTAGT
Organism: Thermobia domestica; assembly: GCF_964235325.1. Classification (NCBI taxonomy): domain Eukaryota; kingdom Metazoa; phylum Arthropoda; class Insecta; order Zygentoma; family Lepismatidae; genus Thermobia; species Thermobia domestica. The sequence continues at coordinate 248,882,378 of NC_137464.1, forward strand.
TCAATCATAGGTATAAAAATAAACGTATGTATATGCAACCCGCATGACCGTGTCACTCGGCGGGTTAACATAAATGACAGGCGTTATAATGGTTTTTATCATATCACAAAGCGAAAAAGTAAAAATTATCTAAGTAACAAAGTTTATTGCGTTCCGGGGTGACCGCAGCGAAGCGGGGTGAACGCTGCTAGTATGGCATAATAGACTAACATAATAATATACAAATGTTACACTGCAAAATAAAATCTTTGGAAAATCGCAAAGAGCGGCCTGACATTCATGTTCACAGGCATACCTTATTATTTAATTTTAATGATTACTTCATTATTTAATTCAATGAAACTGTTAGAATTAGTTATAGGTTGTGTAGAAACGCTTTCAAAATGCATTAAAATTATAAATAACATGTACATGGTGCCTTGCTGAGTGTACTTTGTAGGGGCCCCCTCAGGTCCGGGGCCCCCCCGCACCGCGGGGTCTGCGGGGCCCTTATCGCCGCCACTGTGACTAACTGATTCCTCGTTAATGTAATATAACTAGTATGCTGATAGCTTGTATGAGTAACTGATTCCTCGTTAATGTAATATAACTGGTACGTAGATGGTTTGTATGAGTAACTGATTCCTCGTTAATGTAATATACCTGGTATGCAGAGGATATATTTAAGTTATTTCTTATTGTTGGCAGCACTTTGCATGAGAACTACTTAACATTGCAGTCAGAAATTGAAGGTTATCGTAGATCTTGTAATAATGAAATGGAGAAGAATGAGAAACTAACCCTGATGTATAAACGAAGCCAAAATGATTACAATAATATCTCTAATAAGCTTAATAATATTGAAGAGAAGGCAGCTGAATTAGATGCAGAATGGGCTCAGTTTTCAAAAATGGTTCAGGAAACTGAGAAAGACCTCGCAAAAGCTCAAGTAGTAAGTATGAAAGTAAATCGTGATAGATAGATTAAATATTTGTTGCATGTCCTGATCAATACAATTTTACATTAAACTATTTTTTATAGATATTGATGTTAAATACATGGAACCCAAAGGGCGTGTGTCTCCAAAGGGGCTTGTCTAAAGAGACGTTGTCCCATCCGAAAAACTCATCGCTTAGGAAAGTACAAGATAAATATTTACAAAAGGTCATATCCATTTCATTTAACAACCCTCGACATGGGTTCGGCTGCATTTATTGCCATTGAGACGAAGAGATACTGAGGAGGTCAAAACCGGAATTCTAAATACCAAGTTCTCACTTAGATTTGTATTTTTATGTACCCAGTTAGAAGCTTTTAATTTGATACAGATTAAGTTACTATTCAAGTATTTTTACAGTTATAATGCTTAATAATTTTCTAAAACGCGATAAAAAAGTTTTGTGCTTATCCGTGTTTAGTAGGATGGTTAGTTTATTGCCTTTAACTGTTAGAATAATAGAGCCTGAGAACTAGTTCAGTGATTCCTGCTTCCCAGAAATTTCGTTAAAACAATCAATCACAGTTTGGAACACAAATGGAATATTTTATCATTGCTGACAAATATTATCTACTTGTCAAAGTTGATAGCAAAATGCACAATAATCGAAATGATGGTAAACAGGAATGCACTGTATTCGACCGATGTTTATTAAATTTATTTTTCTTTCATACCATTTATACGTGTTCGGGTTTCTATCCTCTGACAACTTTACAAATAAAATATCACATACGAAATTGCCACTCTTAGTTGCACATATTAACACCATTATAATAGCTTCCATGTTTCCCATAGAAGTAAAATGGTCGTCTGTCTCCCATAATAGAGTCTCGATACTAATACTCTTGTATATTCATATTAACCTTTCGTATTATTTTAATACATTTCTGTCCAACAGTTTTAACGATAATAATGAAAATAGGTGAAAAAAAATCTTCATCTCTAGTGTGAGTGATCGTTAATCGTGTGTCTGTTTTGTGGTTTGCTGATATCTTTGAACATGTTTAATTTCCCTACACAGAATGGGAACGTTATTGGAATAAAGTGGTATTATCAGATTGCTCATTTCACACTTTTCAAGATTCCCTGAATAAGTTTATATGTAATTTTTAGTATGATGTATGTGTTTGTGTATGTGAGTGAATGTGACTGCGATTATTTCGTCCATGATAACTCGCTTCAAACGACTGTCGTTCTAAATTGTGTAGACACAAATTCCTGATCAGTCTCTCCGTCTGATTAGATTTTGGAATAAATCGGAGAAGGGTGTAGAAGAGGGTGTGGTTGATATTAAAAAAAAAAAAAAAGTTATCCAGTAAAAAAAAAAATGCCGTTATCAGCAGAAGGCGAGAAAATCAAAATGCACACTTGACAGAAAGTTGGTAAGTACTCATTGCTCTTGCTGCTTGCTATATCAGTGATATTTAATCATGTTTATTTTTGTTTTAACTGTCAAGTCATGCAGGAGACTGTTGTCCTTTCGTTTGATCTACAGTTTTTACAGCGAATGAGTGTTCACTGACTGTGAAATGTAGATCAAACGAAATAACAACAGTCTCCTGCATGATTTGACAGTAAAACAAAAATAAACATGATTAAATATCATTGATATAGCAAACAGCAAGAGCAATGAGTACTTAGGGACTTTTTGTCAAGTGTACATTTTGACTTTTCTCGCTTTCTGCTGATAGCGGCATTCTTCTCTAGTGCTGCTGTGGGTGTGATAAGACAGTGAGTCACAACTAGAGGAAAGAAACGAGCTTCAGAACCTTGACTGGACTAACATTTCATCCTACTTTATTTTACGTCACAACAACGAATTTCCAGTTGAATTTGTGAACAAAACCCCTCTTAGAGTATGACATCATTCCTTAATATTTTGACCCCCTTCCGCTTAAAAACACAAATCGCGCTTTGTTGTGTGTTATGGTATACTAAAGGAGTAACTATTCCCAAAATTTCAGATAGTTTTATTCAGGCCCATTGGAGATATTGGACAGTGAAATGTGCCAAATTGGCTTAATTCCCAAACTTTACGATTTTTTTCAGACCTTTGGGAGCAGCTACAGGTCTGCAAATTTTTGAATATAAACTTATGACCGCGGACTACATACACACACAAATTCAGACCTCTACGTCAGTTACTTCATGTTCCCAAACATGTCTTCAATGTTCAAAAATGTTGCTACTATAGACCCTGATTTCACTCCTTTTAAGTGATTTTAGGCAAAAATGTTAAGAGATCAAAATTTTAGCTCTGCACAAGTTGGAGACGTTCAGCAGTTTTCAATTTGGTAGGACAAATACATGCTGAGATATTCAAAACAACGTAAACGCTTAAAATCGAAGAAACGCAAAATGGTGGTAGCCGTTGCATCGCCATGCGATGTTGAAAAAAAATAATTAATTGTGGCTTTGAAGTACTCTTATATAGGATAAACATTCATGAAAAAATTAGATTTTTTGGAGATGATCGAGCGGCAATTTTCCCTTTTTCTCGATCACTTAGCATGAATTGACCCAGTTATGATCTTTTCTATAATTTGCAGTATCAGCGTGTTGTGTAGTTAATTTCAAGTTCTGAAAAAAGTTTTGAATTATACCTGATACTCATTTAAATTCAGCTAGTACCAAACTCCAAATCGAACTACTTATTTCATTGTGTAACCATCCTCGTCCTTGTTCAGAAACAATCTTCCCAAAAATAGAGACTCAGTATATCTTATGGGCTACCCCCAACCACCCACTTGTTTCATTCATCTTTCTCTTAGCTGACTTTCAAATTCTTTAACCATGTGATGTGTAATACGATATTCTTGAGTAGTTAATTCCCTCATTGCTGCGAGTTCATTGGTATGATGAAGAAGCATAGTGGCTCAGTAGTAGAGTACTGGTCCAAGGTTCGATCTCAGGCAAGTACAGGGGCCGTCAAAAAGACCTCCCATACTTGGAGAGGACGCTGTGTAAGTTGTGGTGGGGGTACAACAGCGGAGGGGATATCGATTGATAGTGGTGATTGTCAGTGGTCACGATGGCGTGACGCGGTGAGCATCGTGCGTTTGTTGTGGAGGAGTATATTCATAATGGTGGTTCTGTGATTATTACTCATTTTGCATTCGGTTTGGACATGAACGACATGATTCTGTTCCGAATAGAAAAAAACTATTCAAGTTTGGGTATCAAACTTTTGAGCAACAGGTTCCGTACTGAGAAAAAAAATCACCTAGACCACTGCTATTCAACCGGGGGTACGCGTACCTCTGAGGGTACGCGAAGATGTTTCCGGGGATACTTAATCAACAGAACATGTGTGTTTAGTTTAATAAGTTGATTTCGATTTAATTTCTTTTAAACAGCTTCAGGGATATACAATTGGATGGCGAACTGAGGCTAGGGATACGCGAGAAAAAAAGGTTGAATAGCACTGACCTAGATGACCTCGGACCGTAACAACGCCGGAAATTGTGGCGCGTATGAGAGCGTCTATCCAGCAATCTCCAAAGCGTTCAGCACTTAAACAGGTCGACCAGGCGATTTTTTTCTCAGTTCAGAACTTATTACTCTAAAATTTTATACCCAAACGTGAATAGTTTTTCTATCCGGAACCATATCATGTCGGCCAAGTCCGAACCGAATGCGAAATGCCCGCTGCGTAGTAATCACAGAACCACCATTACGAATATACTTCTCCACAACAAACGCACGATGCTCAACGCGCCACGCCCTTGCGACTACTGAAAATGGCACGTATACCGCTATTGATCGATACCCCCCTCCACGGCTGTATCCCCACCACAACTCTCACAGCGCTCTCTCCAAATACGGGAAATCTTTTTGCCGGACCCTGTAGTTTGTGGTGGATAACATCGTCACGTGGGTTTTCTCGGTGTTCTCCTGTTTCCTTTCACATTCTCATTGCACCGACTACCATATAATCCTTCAGTTTCATTAAATTATTATTCTTCTTTAGCTTGCCGGGCATCCGTGGAACGTACAAGTAGAAACTTCATTTTATTTATTTCTGAACCTGCTGTAACATTTACATCTATAATTCTACAAGATGAAAATCAAAGTATCAAACCTAAATTACCCTTACGAATATTATAACATTTGTCTCACACATTTCATAATCTTTAGTGATTCTTACACAAGTGAACCAATTAGTATAAAATAAAATAAAACAAAAGACTATCAAAAATATTCAATCTACAACTGGCGGTCAGTCGTCCAGTACATGTGTCAACTAAATAAAAAATTCCTGCTTAAGTTAAATACTTCAAGGAACTATAAGAATTGTGCAGTTTTGCAGACAATATATATATATATATATATATATATATGTATAAATGAAAACACTATATTTGTGACTTAATAATTCTTGAACCACTCAACCGACCAACCGATCTCGGGTCAAACTTTCAGCATAGATAAGGTTCGGGCCTGGGATGGTTTTTATCATTTCACTTGGATGGTGCAACTTAGGAGAGGGTGAGATATATATAAAAATAATCGAAAATAACTGATATTAGTGTCGAATCCATAGTTTTAGGGGTCGCTGAGATGAACAGTTGACACTTCCGATGCTATTTAAATCCAAATTTAGCCCCACAACTTGAGGGAGGGGGATATATATATATATATATATATATATATATATATATATATATATATATATATATATATATATAACTGACTAACGGAATATACTACCAATTTTTCTTATTTAAACCCAGCAAAGTTGGTAATTGACGCTAGTAAATTAATAAAATGAAAGTTGTTGAAAAAAATATAAAATGACCATTCAGGATTATACATTGATAAAAACAGAAACTAGTCATTTACATATTGTATTGTATTACAGCGTGATTCAATGATAGACAAGTTGTTTTAGTAGAATTATAATGAAATACAAAGTACAAAAAAAATCTTATTTATGTATTGATATATGTCCAGGTACCAGGTATAAACTTTTTATATAATGAAATAATTTGTTGCTGTCTTTGATAGGAAGGAACCCAAAAGGAAGCGGCTCTGAAGCTACAGCAGCGGGAAATGGAGAAACTCGCAGCAGAAAAGATAGAAATAGAAAATGAAATAGTAAAACTGCTGCAGGAACAAGTTACTCAGGATAATGCGTCCAAGTATATGGAAAGGACTTACCGGGAGCTCAGGAGAAAAGCAATAGAATTGGTGAGTAAATACAATAATTACTTGAAAATAATTATCATTGAATAGAAAGGTACGATACTAAAGCTAGTTGTAGATACACATGAAGACATTTACGTCAATAATGAGAAATAAGATGTTGACAATGGTCTATATTTAAATGCACCATAATAGCATTTGCTAGATTGGACAAAGAGATTTTAAAACCTAAAATGCTCAGGGTGACCAAACAACGAATTACGGCTATATGTTTCAGAAAACATTTTATCAGAATTTCCAGTAACAAAAGAGATGCTCAAAGTATATACAAAGTACTTTGTATATAAAAGTCATTTCAGTTGCATTTTTAAAGCTGTATATCGTCGTTTATTTTGCAGTGCGCAATATTATTTCGCAATAATGCTCTTCAACGAGGCATAACGCATAATAGACCTTTCTTTCCATTTTATAATGTTAAGGTTAATTTCAATAAAATATTTAAATTCTGCATCATCTTGCTGTTGAAATAAATGTTGTTTTGTGGTTCTCTGTGCTTCTATTCAAGGTTAATAGTCATCCGATAGGATTTTAAAATAAATATTTGTTACATATTAGAAGGAATTGAGGAAATTGAGGAATTTTTCGGGAGTATTAGTTTTGAGGAAGAAATAATTCCTGATATACACATTAGTAATACGAGGGTAAGTCAAAAATTATCCGCAATTTAGCTATAATGTTTTTTTTTATATTGTTCGTACTGAGCTCTGTCCTCGTTCATTTTATTGTTATGCTGTTGTGGTCATGCTAGGAAAGTTTGATCTTAATTTCTGCATTTGTCTTCCTTTTGTTGCAGATAGATCATGGCCACTCCATTAAAAATTTGCACCAAAGAGGAACAACGAGCAGTGATACGGTTTGTGTGGTCGGAAGGTGTATCAGGAACCATGACTATGTAATTTTCAGACGACGTGCCACTTCATCAATAGTCACTCGTCTGTCTAACAGAACCATGTCACGTAAACGCTCAATGTTGTCATCGTTTGTGGTCGTAGATGGTCGTCTGGCTTCTTCCTTATGCGTAATACTTGTGCGACTATTTTTGAATTTTGAAATCCATTCGTAAACACTCCGTTGCGGCAAATCACAAAAACGGGATCACTGCTCGTTGTTTCTCTCTGGCGCAAACTTCTAATGAAGTGGCCATGATCTATCTGCAACAAAAGGAAGACAAATGGAGGAATTAGGATCAAACTTTAATAGCATGACCACAACAGCATAACAATAAAATGAACGGGGACAGAGGTCAGTATGAACAATATAAAAAAAGTTATAGCTACATTGTGGATAGTTTTTAACTTACCCTCGTATATTTCTGCAATGTGGTGATTGTATGTGAGTTATAATTTTGAGAGATGATTCATCCATCCACCCCTACTTTCGTTCGTTCCTTTATTTTTCTTTCTTTTTCCCTTTCCTATATAGACGCATAGATTTTGTTGATTCTTTTTTTTTGTTCGAAAGAGTATACCTTCCTGGTGGTTCCATATAATTGTTTTTAGAATCTGCTGATAATCTTTGGTGCTATGAAACTTCATAACGGAACTGGGTTAATTACGGCAAGGTAACATGCTTTTAGGCAACCATACATTCTCTAGCGTGGTTATGGTTGCATAACATCACAGGGGTTGTACTGCAACGTTTCAGTACACTTTCATGGAACATTATACTGTTCCTGTTATTCATAACATTCTAAACAAGTGAGTAACGTATGTGAAATCACTTAAGATTTTTATTTAAAAAAAATATATAATTATTACGAAAATGTTTTGTTTGTGTCATTTCTGTGTGCAGTAAAATGTTGCTGTAAGGAACATCAGCATAATGAAATGTTCAGAATTTCGAAATTACTCTTAGGCCTCTTCCTTTTTTTTTTTTTTTCTCCTAGTGTGTTTAAAAACATTTCATTTGACGAATTTCGAATTTTCAGTATAACGAATGAAAATTTTGTCTTTTTGCGTATATTTAACTTTATTTTTTCAAATTAAAATTGAAACTCATTCTGTTGTATAATACAAATATGTTTTCTTATTTTCATTATTTTATTATTCATATAATATGGTAATTTATTTTCCCTGCATGTACAGGCTTGTTCAAAAAACGTCTCTTTGGAAAGTCCTGCACTTTTACCTACAATTGGAATTAAATCAAACAAATATGATTTTTTTTGCCAGTTGAGATATTTATTTAGGGATAAAGTATTGTCATTTCCTATGTACGGTTACCAGAATATCACCTTTCAAAATAAAATAAAGTGGTGACCACTTTTTAAAGCGGACTGTACGTATTCGATTTAGCAAGACAGTGATTAGAAAGCAATCAATGCGTGCTATTCCATTAATAAGCTTTGCGCATTTTCCAATGCAAGACATAATTAACCAAGTCATAGTGAGGTAGCTTTTCTCTCGTAGTATAAAATATTATAAAATTAATTGCAATTGTTAATTAGGATTTGTTTTAATTATGTAGATGTTTGTTTTCACTTGACATTTCTCCTTAAGAATTGTTTAACACTATCTTTATTTAAAGCAAAAAAAAAAAAAAAGTTACGCAATAAATGAATGAATAAATGCTGAGGGGGACTACAATTTACGCTGCTACACTTGTCTGCTTTCATTGTCAAATTGTGCATTTCATATTTTTTGTTTGTAAAATCATGTTGAAGTAAATGTAGATGTTGCAGTTGACATAACAACATGTGAGTTCTTGAGATTGGTTTATTTCAATATAACAACATTTCACTGTAAGAAATTAATTTTTTGAAGTGCCCAGTATTTCGTTATATTGGTACTTTATTACATATTTATTTATAGAAATTAGACATAAATATGTAATAAAGTACCAATATAACGAAATAATGGGTACTTCCGAAATTAATTTCTTACAGTGAAATTTTGTTATATTGAAATAAACCAATCTCAAGAACTCACATGTTGTTATGTCCACTGCAACATATACATTTGCTTCAACATGAATTTACAGACAAAAAATATGAAATGCATAATTCGACATTGAAAGTAGACAAGTGTAGCAGCGTAAACTGTAGCCGCTCAGCATTCTAATTTCTATACTTCAGTTTTCTGAAAGGACATGCAGGAGACCATCCTCCGGCTGAACCTTCTGTGCTCAAAAAAGTCGTTTTGCAGTTTGAATTAATACGTTTTTCTTTCTTTCTTTTTTTTTCGGTATAGGAAGGTCAACTTGTGATAGTAGAAAACAAGCTGTCGAACTTAACTCTTCAAATCGAGCAACAAGCACGAACCAACTTACAGCGCCAAGAAGAGCTTGTTGAAGCGAAAAGGGAAGTAGTTTCAATGGAGGAGCAAATCAAGAAATACGAAGAAGAACGCGACCAGATCAAATATAAGATAAATTTGAAGCAAGGAGTTTTGGATAATTTAAATAAAAAATTAGCACAATATTTTAGTGCTACTGGGGTACGTATTTATTTGTAGTTTCCTTCAGATTCTAAATAAATGATAGGTAAGTTAAAAATATAGATATATGCATGATATTAATATTGTTTGATTTATAGGCAATGTAGTAATGGTATGTGAAATCCAGATATTGATAACGCTGGTGATTTCAAAAGTTTCGTCCGGGGAAGGACTTTTAATACACGGAGAGCGACAGTCTGGTAACGTACGTTGAACACGATCTGAGATATACTGTAGAGGATAATTTTTGTAACTTCAGGGGGAAATCAAGATTTTTCCACGGCCGATCCCTGAAATCATGACTGGGTGAGAGTAAATGACCAATTCTTTCAGCGCTTTTCCACGACAATATCTTCCCGTGACGCGATCAAAGCAAGTGGAATCCTGGATCATGACTTGCCAAACAGCGAAAGAGCTGATCTGGTTTCATAGTCATGGAGATCACCAAATCTAACGAATAAGCTTGATTAACTGCTTAGATGGTGTTTAAAGGACAAGGTTTATGTTCAGAAGTTTGTTGGCAAACTACGACAAGCTGTTCAGGAAAAAAAAAAACTGTTCTATTCCTGTGTGCATGTTCATAGTACAAGGGTTGCTTATATAAAAATATTTATTACGTAAAGATATAAATTAAATGTAGTTTGACAATAAAATAAAATATGGTTACTACGAGAAGAGGCCACCTTTCTACGATATATATTAGGATCTCACTAATGTGTGCGCTAATGAAGATTAAAGTATGGTATACGAAAAAAAAGAGAGAGAGAGAGGCTGTCCACAGGAGAGAAATTTAAGGGAGATCTACACAGAAAATCAACGAGTTTCTCGATGCTATTGGCGCTACGAGGAGCTGAGGATATTTCATATTAACTACCAACGTGATCCGGTATGTCACACCCCGTTGCAGGTGGCTGAATGTAAGTGGACGCGAACATATTGTTTAGGCATATATTGAATATGAACAAATAAAAGGAGAGAGGGGAGAATTTTCCTTGAGCCAAAGATCGTAAAATACCTAGTAATTTTAGATTCAAAGAGTGATTTTTGTAACGTGATATATTCTTATATTGGAGTTTACAGATCTCATGTTGCCTGTAAGAAATAAAAATATATATATTTAAGTAGGGTCGTGCTAACGAAAGGCGAAGGGGACGTCTCTCAACCAGAGTTTTTAAGGAGTTAGTAAATTTAATATTTGTACTAATTTTATAAGTGATTTGTTCATATATAATTCATTATTTCTCTGTTAATACAAATTTGTCATTCACTTATTAATTAACCTTTTAAAATCATTGTAAAGCGAGTGATACGTTACCAGGTGTTATCATTTAATTGGTATTTTAATATACTGAATTTAAATATAAGTTCTTTTCCGCCCACCAATGGCGTATGTAATGGGGACTTCCGGGTTTAAACCCCCCGAAATTTTATTTACTGTTTTAAAGTATATGAAATATCTTGCAGAATTTTCACATTTCTAGGAATAAAGTTAGCAAAGCTTCCCTCCCGGGAAAAAAATCGTAAATACGCCACTGCCGCCCACTTATTTACTCAAAATATCACTTACTACTGTTTACGGTAGGGAAACTTATAGTTTAGGGTATGTGGTATTTTTCAGATACTTTTAGTGCAGCTACCTAAACCAGAAATCCCAATAGAGGTGCACGAATTAAAAAGTATTTGGGAGAATTCGCCGAATTTATGTGTTGCGACACACTCTTATAATATCATTCTAAAAATAATGACCGTATAAACAGTGAATCGAATTAATTAGAGTACAAGCAGCTCCTAAGAGAAAGCCTACAATGTAAACATAAATAAATAAATAAATGAATAGATAAACATGATTTTAAAAGAGTTACAGAGCTTTGAGAGAGAAAAAAAAAAAGTGAGAGAAGAAACACAAGTGGGATGGTAATGCGTGAATGACATCCGTAATTTAGGAACTAAAATCCGTAGATATATAAGTTATCATTCGTTGTCACCGTAGAAAATAGTTTATTTCGACGAGAAGTACAGATTGTGTATTGAAGACTAGTGATTACTGGTCTTCTTGGGTCTCGTGGTAATAAGCTGCGATATTCATATTAAGAGTATAATAAGTCAGAAAGATAAGAGTAAAGTAAATTGGTAAATTATACTCTACGTATGAATTTGGTAAATTGGATATTTCTTTTGACTTGAAATCTTGTAAAACTTTAAATTAGTTTCTTTAACTTCGAGTTCATAAAAACTTAGAAAAGTTTGAAATTTAACTAAAACGCATGGAGTTTTAAGTCACTTACGGTATCATTTTGATTTTTAAATGGCCATATGGGAACATTTAAAATAAAAGGAACTAGAAAATTGTAATATATATACTGTTCACTATCCTCTTATACAGTTTCAGAAACTCAACGTCTCCCTTGAACACTGATTAAATATTATAGCAATAGAATAATAAGTGCTGTATAAATAGTAACTGTACTGTAATAGACGCACTCTCCAATTTTGACAAACACTGAAGTCTATTGTGTAACACAGATCGAATACTATTACCAATATAATAATAAATGCATCTGATATAGCTCTGTTCACGTGATGAGACGAGAAATAAGGTTTCCTTGTCTCACCTCGTAAATTTTGTAAGTCATATCTTGTCTCGCTTTCGAAAATTTTTTCTCTAAGTTTAATTATCGAAAAAGATGTCTCCGTCTAGTTTCATTTAGCAAATTTAGATACAAACTTTATGACCCAATTTTTTAGATTTCCAAACTGTTATACGTAAGTGCCTGAAGTCTTACAGAGTGTGTTTTTCTGTCTGTCGTCAGGTATCACACCCAAAACAATAGGAGATATCAAGATGCGGAATTTAGAATCGTCCCAGAGACGCGGAGTCAGCGTCCCAGAAACAGGTTCTGTGTTCTCCATTAACCCTCTATTCAAAAAAGAAGTAATTAAAATTAATCATTTCGGGTTTCAATATTTATCGCCTCATGGTCTCAAGAGTATATATATCGAGTGGAAACACCTTGGCATATTTCTTCCTCGTTGGCAGCAACACGGTCGCAATACTAGGTGAAAGTCAGATGGTGCGAGGGTGTTTCCTCTCGACGTTTCTCCCATTGTGCGCTTGTTTCAATGGAGGCACAACCAACCCCTGTTTCCATGTCAAATTTTGCAGATGACCCCCGTTGGAGATATTCACGATACGCCACTGGTGCCGCTACTATTTTTGTTGCATTCTACATATACGATTTGGTAGTTCAATTGTTTGTTTGACGGCTCTATGTGCATTATTAGCTGAGATAAAGGCCTGCTACGGGTAATCAGATACAAGTCTGCAACAATGTCTCTAGCGGCTAAATGGGAAAGGATATGACAGAGTTTGTCCTTTAAAAGTTGCCTTACATTTAATGTCCTTTAGAACGATTCCAACAGTTATACCACTTTCCATTGCAAATTTTGAAGTTGTTCCCCGTTGGAGGTATTCACGAGACGCCACTGGTCTCGTTATTATTTTTATTGCATTCTACACATACGATTTGGTAATGCATTTTTTTTTTTTTTGTTTTTGTTTTTTTGTTTGAAGGCTCTACGAGCAGTATTAGCTGCGATATAGGCCTGGTACGTTCTTATTGAATCACCCGGTATATACTATCACTACCTTCAACACTCTATCAAAATCGAAAGTGATTCAATTTACAGTACTTCTGGTTTCAGTACTGATTTTCATAGAGCAAGAACTGTAAAAGATATTGAGAAGCACCTTTTTTGCAATCGATTCAGCGTCCCAAGAATAGGTTCTATACCTCCGTTAACCTCTATTCAAACTGAAAAAGGTTCAATTTAACGATTTGGAAGAATTGGATAATAGAATTAACGATTTGGATAATGGAAGAATTGGTGGAATGAGAAAATGGCAAGGAACGGGAGTATCCTGAGAAAACCCACGGACACGATGTTGTTCAGCACAAACTTATTTGGCCGGGGATTGAACCAAGGACCCCACGCACCAGAAGTAAGCTTTCCACCACCAAGCGACCGTGGCCCCCGTGTATATATATGGACTCAGGAACAGGTTCTTTCTTTCTTTGATATTATTGCTTTAAGTGTCGACCCACTTGCGACATTCCTATTAGCGACAGGAACTGTTAACTGTCCTATGAGCGATCGATTCGATCTGTTAACTGCTCTATGAGTCACCGATTCGTTCATACTAATAATGGAAGAAGACAAGGTTCTCTCTTCTTTAACTTGCTTCATGCTAATGCGATTTAGAACCTAACAAAATGTACTATGAAAAATTTCGCTTTACCTGAATTTAATACGTGAGACTACTCTCATTACACTAACAATATTTTATACGTTTTTCCTAATATTATATTTTTGAATTACTTTCTATGAATACACTGACTATATCAAGGGGAAAACTAACTAAATATCTAGAGTAGCTCCGCCTTTGTCTCTGATTCTAATATAATTAAAAATGTCATGTTAAAGTGATGTGGAGCATAAGTTTAGATTGAATATGTTTATGACATAAGAAAGAAATCAGAAACAGGTAGGAGCGCCCGAAGAAAATTTTCTAGGGAGGGGCATCTTCATGGTTGCTGTACCATGTCTGGTATATCTGGTATTTAATATACGTGGTTTGCTATATTACGTATACATTTTCGTGAGCCAGGGGGTGATCCCTGGCTTCTCATCGGGGCCCATGGAAAGAGGGTGTTCACCACTTGAGGATATCAAAGAAATCTAAAAAAATGTATTCGAAGAAATTATTACACAAGTTACAAATCTCCCGCAGGACTTGACTTAGCTCGTCTAGTTATAAGGGATTATTTCAGATTGCTATACGACAAGCTTTTATGTATAAGTCAAAACAAGGAAGGAAGGCAAATTAAGCAATTAGTTTACGTTTTGGTAGCTTACAATAGGGAGGAAGGTAGTTTAAAGAGAGTTTGTTTACCTTTTGGATTGTTTAGAGTGAACTGCATTGTAATTGGTGAGATTGGTTGAGAATAGCCAATCAGATGTAAAGGATCTCAAAAGCTGTCTTTTATCATTGTCTTTTTTTTTTTTTTTTTTCATTTTATTCAGTGTCTTTGGAAGTCTAAAAAGTAGATAGTTGGCGAAACTGTTACACGTTTAAGTTTTTCAAAATAAAATGTATTACTGTGCTTAGTGAGTAATTAGATTTGAATCAAATTAGGTACAGAAAACAGAGCTTTTGAAGAAAGGGGATATTACAACTGGACTTTCAATAATTAACTGGGAATGTACTTTTCGTGGAAATGTCCCTGTTGTCTCGCTAAGTTATTTGATATGTTTTATGTCAAATCTAACTCAAAACTAAAATAAGTTTTATTTGCACTCACTGTAGAAGGAAAATATATTTGATGAACTGTATTACTGGCACGTCGTACATTTTTCGTAGCAAGGTTGTTCGGGCGCTAATAACGCCAGAGGCAAACATATTTCACGAGAGGGAATCATATCATCTTCCATCATCTCAATGTAAATGAATCGGTCGCTCATAGGACAGATAACAGTTCCTGTCGCTAATAGGACTGTCGCTTCTGGGACTAATTCATTGCTTTATTGCTCTATTCTTCAAAGTTTTGAGTATTGTATTCAGATGCTTTGGAAGTCTTCCATAGTTTCAAAATTCACTTATCTTAATTTAATCTAGAAGTTATCAGAATCCTTCAGCGTAACGAGAGGTTCATGAAGAGAATGATGTAACATTCAAACCATTTGTGTAATGACTTGCGTATCTTTAAAAAAATATGCTAGAGTTGCCCGCCAGACTCGTGAAATTTATCTTCTCGTCTCGATTGTCGTCTCGAAAATGAGATGAGAATTGTTATTTTTCTAATCTCATCTCGAATTTACAAAATACTTATCATCTCAGGGGCAACACTAGTCTAATACTATATATCTTAACAATAAATTACGCTTAATTAGCCGTGTAGGAAAGACGTAGAATTAAAGCAACACTAGGAAAAAACTCTAGGGACTAGTGAAAAAAAATATAAAATAAAAAAGTTCCAGTATCATTTGGCTGAAATATAAATTAGAAATGAACATCTGCGTGAATTCATGTTATTGTGTTTTTGTTATAATTATGAAAGTTTATATCCGGATCCGCAGAATTCCAATTGCTTGTTTCTTAAAGTCATTACGGATTCAGTAGTTAATAAAAAATAATCATATGTGCTCATTTGAAAACAACTTAGGCAATCTGTAGTACAAAGGTAATTTAAATAATGATAATAATATTTATTATCCTTTGCTAACCACTTTTATATATATTAGGAGTTTCGCAAGCGTTCCCTCGTATACAAAATTCTTAGGTATTATGTTTTATTGTAGTTTTTTTTAAGAGCTCTAGAAATAAACAAGAAGAGAAATATGGCAACTACAGATCTGTCACCCTCACCCGCTTTCTTTCGACCAGCCATAAATAAGCTCCATACTGAGTTTGGTGACATCCTCCACCACCCGCGGTGTGTCGGCATCGGACAGCAACTGTATACGAGGAAAGTGAACAGCCTATATATGGTAGTATACTTTCTGGGGCCTCCTTCAGCCGCTATGAGGAATCAAAATTTGAATATGTGACAACGTTGCAGATTAACTTGGAACCATTAGTGTTATTCTACGAATCCATCAAGCAGTTACATCTTTGTTATACTAATAAGTGATGCTAGTGTTAATCTATATAGATTTTAAGTGCCATCTGGAAAGAATTGATGTATTTGCTGGATTGGTAGAGCTACTCTATAGTTCTTTATCTGCGATATTGCCACATATAGATGCAATTCGAGTCTCCAGACGAGGACCCGAAAGGTATACAAATATATATATACTATATTGTTTTATTTTGACTTTTAGAATAGTGCCGTAGGCGCCATTTTTATCTATATATTGTCCATTGAACAATTCTGGTTCCAAAATACTGGTGTGGTGTGACAGCAGTTACTTTGGTAAGAATCGTCATATACTGTAAGTAAATATATTGAAATATCCCCACCATGTGCTCACCACCAGCAGTACTCATCGTAAACATCAAGGCAGACGACTCTCTAACGTCAAGATACCAGCACGTGATCCGAAGTTGGACAGTAACAACAACATCCACGAAGAAGGACGAGAGCACCCGAACTTCCAGGATAAAAGGAGCCACAGAACACCAGTCGCTGTCAGTCTGCTGTTGGGACTGGTCACTCTCATCTCATCTTCGGCTGGTGTGGGCTGAACAGCTTCCTGAACTCTCTCCGGCTGCTGTGGACAGAGAGATTCCTTTTCAAATACTTCTTACCTCACTATAATTTTTTTGGGACGCAAAGATCTGTGATCTCGTTCTGTAAGGAAACTGTATTATTGTCTTCTTTACAGAGCTTTTATCAAGTTTGTAATAAAAAGGTTAAGGAAAAAATAAGACAGGTGTACTGTTTTGTCTGTACCGACTGCTGGTACAAAAAATATTGCAATATTGATGTAATAGAGAACAAACCCTCAGGGATAATAATAGTGCAGCAGATATGAACCAAATAATGTGAAAATATTTCATGATGGCTACAAGCGGGAAATATTTCAGGATAAAAGTACACTTATAGGAAGTCTGAAAAACACCGGGACACAAGACTGTAGTGACGTCGCGTGGCTGCATTGACGTCACAAACATGGCCGACCATCTGAAACTTTAAATTATCATAACTCAGAAACCGTTGATCCCACGGACTTCATTCATACACCGTTGGAACCAGAAACACAAGCTCTACAAAACATTATATCAGAGTTGTATCCGTAAAATAATATCTTCCTGGCGAAATTTGATATTTTCACTTTTTGCATCCATTTTAGTTAATATTTTTGCATTTCAATACACAACAGGCTCACATTGATGGAAACACCCATTACTTTATTATAGCTTATAAAACAATATTTCTAACAAGACCAAATAGGTTATTATGACTTTATTACTTCCTGACATATTAAACTTTTAGAACATATTTGATGGAAAAATAAGGTAAAAGCCCTGAATGTGCAGAAATTTCAAATATTTCAAATGTGCATAATGCAGACACTATCAATCCGACATACCTGATCCATGCACCGTTGGATCCGGAATCACAAGCACTACAAATCATTATACCAGAATTATATTCGTGAAATAGTATCTTCATGGAGAAATTTGAATATTGTCATTTTTTACATCCATTTTAGTACTCATTTTTGCATTTCAACACACAACGTACTCACAAATCAGAATATCTCAGAAATCTTACGAACACTTAAAAAAGACTTCCAGAAGATCAAGAAAAATATAAACAAAAAAGGGAACAGATTTAGACCAGTTCTTTAACAAAACAGTATTTTTAGTGCATCATTCGCATATCTTGATTTCAACATACCTGTGCGAAACAGTGATTACCTTAGCGCTTAAGATAAACCTGGAACAGTATGTGGATCTGAAATTACAGTTTTGTTACAGTATTCTTAACAATTTTCTTATTTATTTACATATAAATATATATATATTTTTAAAAATAGAAGTGATATCACTGATTTTAGTACGTACAGTAGTCAGAGACAAATATCTGCAGATCATTTTTTACCCGTGTAATACCTATTACCATATTTTATTCAATGGGGAAAAAGACTATCAGTTATTCCCAGAGTACTGAGCCTCGCATGCACGTAAGGCTGTACAAGGAAGATAATATTTTACACACTTGCAATTTGATATACACTGTTTCTTATAACCGCACGATATGAGTTCTTGACAGGACCGTGCTGTCTCAGAAGTAGTAGACCATAGGGGTTGATATCCAGTAATCGCCTTCTGCCAGCCATACTGAACAGGATCTTTTAATTTAGGGTTGCAGACATTCCATTGTCTCCATATAATTGCCTGTAAAGCTGCTTTGAATCAGAGCAGCTTCGGTTGGTGGAATATGCTCTACTGACCTTGTCTTTGTAAACAACACTCGTCGCAAATCCTTAACTTTGTCACAGGTACTAGTTTTATCATACATTAGAATCGTTAATCACTGAATGAGATTAAAATCATGATCTTCAGTGAAACTGTCATCTTCTGATAGCCTTTGTAATGTATCAGTTACTTCCGGAAATTGCTTCCATGTTTTCCATCCTGTCATTTTACCAATACCTGCAAATGCAGACACAGTATCATACCCTGTAAAAGCATGGAAGAATGGTAAACCTTTATGGATATATGATGACATGCACTGGGCTAAAGCATGGACTGAAATGTAGTTATTTTTCTTTCCAACTCCAAATTTGGTATGGAGTCATGACGTGCTAACATTACCACGTCAAAATCTACGGTCACTATCATAATTTGAGTATAGCCAGCAGCAGCAGCATCATTCACGTGAAGTAAAAGTCTGGTATCTGCTTCCTGATGGGTGGTTAGTGATATTCTGCAGAACATTCGAAGAAGAAGTTTTTTATCACATCATCGTATGCACTTATAATGGATTTTTCATGTGGTTGTATCTGCACTACACAGTCAGCGGTGAATGAAGTAACTGTTCTTTGTTTTCATATACTGATAAGAAGCTGTTAAAATTGTTTTGACGTGCAAGTCGTTGAGTGCACTGAAATATTTTGACCCGAGCCATGTATCTCACGAGCACACGCTTTCAGGCTGCCTGTGAAATACCTATCAAACACAAGATCTATCCTTGACACATGTCTTAATCGTTGCTGAACATACGAGGTAAATACGCCAGAAGAATAATCAGCAAATATTTTTGATGACCATGGTGGCAGCATGTGTACTACGGCTACTGTATCAAGCATTACTGCAGTTGCCTTGGGTAGGTCATCTGTAAGGATGTCGGTTGGAGATGCTTTCTTCTTCATGCATTCGATGATATCTGACTTGCTGGATGGTTTTCTTAATTGTCCAAACTCAGATATGGATGGTGGATAGGCATGATTCTCGTGTTCGAGGAAATCATCGATGTCACAGTCACGTTGCTGATAGGCAACTTAGAGCTTGCAAAGGGTGTTCGAGTCATGGCGCAGGAAAGATATTTTTTTTCCTTTTGGTTGGAAAAGATAGGACTTCGTTTCAGCTTGAAAGCTGCAGATTGTTTCATTTTAAGACATCATGTATGCATTTGTCGAGTTCGTTATGGCTTTTCCTTACATATGTATCATAATGCTGTTTATCCACTGCTGCTGCCTGATAGACAGACACATCTGCTTTAGTTGACATAATTACTTTGGTAATAGCTGTCATAAGACTATCATCTTCAAACGGGTTTCTTTGTTCACGAAATTGCTCTAGTACATCTGACAAGTATTTTTGGAGCCACAAATCTAACACGTGTGTATGTTCTCTGTGCTCTGTATCCACACCCGTCTTATCAATTAAACCATCCTCTTGTTCGTAGTCTAAATAAAACTTGCGATTGCTGGGCCAGTCACCATCCATTTCAGAAATAATTTCTCTGAAACTCGGAGTACACTTGGAGATGTCTAGTTGGCAATTCAAGAAGAGTCTATATGAATACTGGAACTCACACGGCATAGTGAACATGGTCACAGGCAAAGAACCCGGACAAACCTGAAAAAGAGTGTCAAGAAAAAGACCGAAATTTGCCAGCCGTACACTCTTCACAAACTGAAGCAATAAGATTTCAAGTTGTTGTGTTGTATTGCAAAACACGAACTGTGACGATTCGCTTATTCTCTTATTACCCCATTCATCAAGTGCAATATCTTGATCACTAGAGGCTTCACAGTAATGACTATACACTTCTCGCTGAAGAATATATAGAGCAGCTGCTGACACTTTATGAGCATATTTAGTTCTTTTAACATGGGAGGTTTTCAGGATAAATTCAGCTCTCCCTAATGTAGTGACATCAGCCTTGACTAATATCTGATCCCATTCTGAACCTTTTAACCAAGTTCCAATCGTACTCATGGTAGCCATTTCAATATGAAGCCCTCCCATCATTACCAAAATTTTGTCTTTTCCATGCTTCTCTGGATATTTCCATTGCACTTATTTCATCAGGGCAACTCTGGCTGATCACCTGTAATAACTAGTGTCTGCTGAGGATTAAGAAGTGAAACTACTGACGAAACAAAATACATGGCATGTCGAACCATCACTGGAGAATGAACGGCTTCCTCTAGTAAAGGTAATATTACTGGGAGTTGGGATTTTGACATACTATGGTTCACATCCTTCGCAGTGGTAGGCTGCCCATGATATCACTCATCAGAGGTTCACTTGTAATTGCTGTGCACACGCAATCAAGCCAGTCTGTTGTTGCATTTATAGGACGAGAAGAAGCTGAGTAAATAGGATTAACTGTTAACATATGTGGATCACATATGACACTAGGAACTGACTTTTGGCTCGTAAGGATTTGGTCTTCACAATCAATGGAAGATCTTTCCAGTAACATCTGGAGAAATAACAGCACTACAGTTGGCACTGATGTGGTAGGAGTGAACTGGTTGGTAGAGGAACAGTCAGATTTGGGAAAGTTATTAAACATATGACCAGGAAGAAAATTTGCAGCTCGAGCTAAGGACATGGCAGCACTCATAGAATTAAAAAAAAAAAAGCATCACGAATGGCATCTCCAGTATCATCTTCAAGTTTTTTGAAGTGTTTGTAATCGAAGATTTCTGAGATATTCTGATTTGTGAGTACGTTGTGTGTTGAAATGCAAAAATGTGAACTAAAAATGGATGCAAAAAATGACAATATTCAAATTTCTCCATGAAGATATTCTTTTATGAATATAACTTTGGTATAATGATTTGTAGTGCTTGTGATTCCGGATCCAACGGTGCATGGATTAAGTATGTCGGACTGATAATGGCTGCATTATGCACATTTGAAATATTTGAAATTTCTGCACATTCAGGGCTTTTACCTTATTTTTCCATCAAATATATTCTAAAAATTTAATATGTCGGGAAGTAATAAATTCAAAATAAACTATTTGGTCTTAAGTAATGGGTGTTTCCATCAATGTGAGCCCGTTGTGTATTGAAATGCAAAAATATTAACTAAAACGGATGCAAAAAGTGAAAATATTCAAATTTCGCCATGAAGATATTATTTTAGGGATATTATGACTCTGATATAACGATTTGTAGAGCTTGTGATTCCGGTTCCAACGGTGTATGAATGAAGTCCGTGGGATCAGTGGTTTCTGAGTTATGATAATTTAAAGTTTCAGATGGTCGGCCGTGTTTGTGACGTCACTGCGGCCATGTTTGTCACTACCGGCTTGTGTCCCGATGTTTTTCAGACTTTTATATAAGTGTACTTTTATCCTGAAAAATTTCCCGCATGTAGCCACTCAGAAATATTTTTGCACTATTCTACTGCACTATAAATAAGATCGAAAGAAAACAAAACTGATAATACGGAAATAATCTGATTTCTCATTGAATATTCAATTTAAGGTTATAACAATAAAATTTTATTTGTAGTCTTTGGAAGAGAACCCACTGGAAATTAAAAAGCGAGATATTGAGAAGCAGATTGAGGACGTCACAAATGAATCAGAGCTTTCAAAGCAACAATGGCTACGCTTGCAAGAACAACTTGTACAATTGTCTCATAAAAGAAGCACTCAACTTCGTGAAATCGATATCTTAAGAAAAGGTAAGTTGGCCTATTATTTTACTTACAACTGTCTTAGATCAATAGTGCTCATATCTTGTAATTCGTTAATCAGTTTTCTAAATGGATGTATTTTTATTGAGTTATACCCAAAACGAAGTTCTTATGCGTTTTTTTTTCCGTTATAACTGGTAATCGAGACGTCGTGACTCCTAGATTATGGACTTGTGAAATGTAATATTAACTCATAGAACAAGTAACAATTTGATTATGAATTAAATATTTTATATATATATATATATATATATATATATATATATATATATATATATATATAATCAGGTATATCAAATTTGCGGGCCACATGGAGCCCTTGATTCATTTTTCTCTAGCCTCCGATTCACCCCCCAAAATTAACAAATATGGATATTACATTAACAACTTTTCTCACTCACCTCTGGTGCGTGGAGTCCGTGTTTCGATTCCACTTTGCGGCAAGTAAGCTTTGTGGCGGGTTTCCTGGGGTTTCCCCTTTTCCTTCCACTTTCGTCACTCCACCATTGCCATCTATCTCAGCATCATCATCTCCCTTAGGCTCGGTGCAAAAACGTGGGACGTTAAACTATAATAATAATAATAATAATACAAGGGCTGGATAAAAGTAATGGCAACATCGTTATAATTCCTACTTGGCTTTATGCATAAGAGAATGCCTATTACATTCCTTCAATTTAATCGCCTCACATTTCTACCACCTTCTGGCATATGTGTGAAAGGCATCGTACATTATCGGCACGTTAATCTTTATCATTGTCCCGCAGGAACAGACATATGACACAGATGTTGGCTTCTCTTATGTCATAGTGTTTCCCTCGAAGTGGTTCCTTCATTTTGGTGAAAATGTATTCACGAAGTCCCTGAAAACATTGTGCACTGCGCCCACGTGTCACTTCAATCTTAATCGTGAAATCTCCACTGTCTTGCTCTACTTTATAGCACTGCTGCTTTTGACTAACACACAGTCGTTACCATTCGTCACATTTCATCGCCTCACATTCTCTTATTAGTTACGGAACTCTTGTAGTGCTAAAACATAGTCCTCTGACATGAGAACGTTGTTGCCACCATTTTTTATCCCATCTATACAAAAACAATGAAAAAAAAAAAGTTTCTCACTTATGAGAAGGAACAAATTCCCATTGAGTTCCATGTTAACATTCATCTGATCTCTGTTCGGAAAATCTCTGTTGCGATCAGCGTATCTCCAGACATGAAAGATGGCTGCAAGAGAAAGATGTCATGTGTCAGAAAAGAGACAATAGGCGACCATCTACTACGCAACAAATTTCCTTATATTCCTTCTATTTTCTTCTATATTTTTAAAAGCTACAGTATTAGGAAAGAGTTATTTACTTATTTAATACATAATTAAATGTAAAAATTTACTTTTTTCCTGTGAGTTAAATAAATATGATTTTTTGGCCCATTCTAATGTGTTTTGATGACTATTTGGTTAACTTAAGATACTGAATTAGACATCCTGGCTTAGATAAAGAGATTTCTTAGATAATTTACCTGAGATTGTGAAGAAATAAATAAATGAGCTGCACATCACGAACGAAATTACCAATAGCTTTCTTTCTTTTATCGGCTAGTACATCTCTGGCAGTAATTTGTATTATACTGGTGGGTTGTTAATTGTAACATTTCACTAAGAAGCAATTGAAATTGCTTGAAGAACATATACTTCAATTTTTTTGTGGGGGGGGGGGGGAGTCAGTCGAACAACACAGTATAAAATTACCAATTTTCGTATACATTTCATGTAGATTAGGTTATATTTTGGTTCTTATATCAAATAGACAAGAAACAATATACATATATGATCATAATCGATAAAGACTTACTAATCGACTTTGCTGAGATACAAGCATGTCTCCCAGTAAGAAGCTATATTCCACGCAGAGAGCCAGCTCCAAACTCTCAGGCATATGAGATGACAGATGGTATGTACATAACGGTTTTAGGGAGGAGCAAAGACGATATTTTCTATAGTGTGTTTGGTCACATTAAATGCGACGTTGTCTATTGTGTATCACATCAAAAATTTACTAGTAAAGGAGAATTTACTTACGCAATGTGAAATGATACACACGGGCATTGCAAGACATCCATTTAATGTAAGAAATCGTAGGAAACAGAATCGGCGCCGTAAATTTTGAGATGAGGTGACTGGAGAATATTGCATGTTCCTTTGCACAACTTACTGTATTATAACTTCTACAGCTTATATAACCCTTTTTTATAATTCAGTTTAAAGTTACTGATGCCAGGGATGACGGGGTGCATTATTACAAAAAGACATCTTGAACATTTCTTTTCTTTTTCTTTTCTTTTTTTTTTTTTTCGCAAGCTGCAGGAGTAAGGCAAGGATGTGGACTTCCACATCTCCTGTTCAACGTCTATATAGAAGATGCTATGAAAGAATTCTTTGATAAAAACGAGAAAGGCGTAAAAGTAAATAGCCAGGGTTTGAGCACAATAAGGTTTGCTGATAACGTAGCACTGATACCAGAGAACGAATAGGACTTGCCGAAAGCAGTTTCAAACTGAAACGACCAACTGGAAGAAAACGTGCAAAATAAAGATAAATAAGAAGAAAACGAAAGTGATAAAGTGTACAAGAGTAGGACAGGAAGGAGCAAACGTATGGCTGGAGGGAGAGAAAATCGAAGACGTTAAGACGTTCCCTTATTTAGAAACTTTAATATCCTCGGACGGAAAAAGTGAAAAAGACCTAAGTTCCAGAATAGCGCAACCTAAATAAGCATTCAATAGAAAAAGAGGACTGCTAACATCAAGAAATGTGTCGTTCGACGTTCGTAAACGATTTATTAAGATCCTGATGTAGAGCGTGGGGCTTTACGGATCAGAGACATGGACATTAAGAAAAACTGAAATATCCAAGCTGGAAGCATTTGAAATGTGGTGTTGGCGCAGAATGTTGCGCATATCATGGACCAAAAGGGAAAGGAATGAAGATGTACTAAAGGAAGGTAACGAAGGACAACAGATCATGAAGATAATAGGAAAAAGAAGATCAGCATGCTTGGCCATCTTATTCGGCACTCCGATTGGATCACCGTGCTAATAGAGGGAAAGGCAGAAGGTAAACCAAGAAGAGAAAGACCGAGGATAGAATATCTAGATGCAGTTACGAAGAAGAGGCCTTATCAAAGTATCAAATAGCTCTCCCAAGCGAGGGAAAAGTTTTAAAATTTCCATGTTGCCCACCAATCTATGCTTGAGATGAACAGGAAGATGATTTTTGGTCTTCGAAAGTTTATGTCTCTCCTTTGTTACGCAAAAAAGTGGAAGGGATGGAGGGACACAAAGTATGACCCCCTATAACTTGGGAATATTAGCTAGTTTGTAGTAACAATGGACTGAGAGCAGATTATTGTTCGAATATATTAAAAAGAAAAATACATTTGGTGGCTCTTCTCGTTGAAATAACACAAAACCAGTTATATTTTCCCTTGAAGAGGGGAGATCTATAACTCTGTGAGATTTATATTGAAACCGGAAGTTACAGTAAATTTCTCCCACTTCTGTTTTAGTAGGTTGATGTGAGCAAAGATAATCTCGTTTCTTCAGACGCTGAATCGATTAAAAAAAAAAAAAAAAAAAACCCTATTTGTTACCATTTTCATTCTATGGTGATTAACGGTTGAAACCGGAAATGTTAACTTCAGCCATTTCTGGTTTGAATAGAGGGTTAATCTATGAGATGTGACATATTCGTGGGACGCTGAATCAACTCCAAGAAACTGCTTCTCGATATATCTTACCGTTTTTGCTCTACCTGTCGATAGACAGATAAACAGCCGTTCTGTAAGACTTTCGATACTTATTCATACCCAGCAGAAAAAAAACACGTACCGTACATGCGCATGTACAACATGCGCCTGGAAAACCCTTGAAATTGGAACACTGTTTTACGCCTGATCATGTGCTCATCTTTCTTAAAAACATTGCGTGTTCAGTCCCTGGAAACGGAAAAACACAGGTAAACAAGGAAGAAGTGAACACCTGGTTTGTACCTGGAAAACACATGTTTTGTACCTATAACCGAACGCAACATCTGTGGACTGCATGTTTTGCAACTGATCTTAACGTGTTTTCTCTTCAACAGCAACCTGATCATCCGCTGAACATTGCATGTAAAAGGAAGAAGACCAGTGCTATTCTAGTACTGTTCGAGAGCACTGAACATGCAATGTACAGGGATCGCAAACATGCAGTGAAAGGGGAACTGGAAATAGGCGGTTCAGACGATACGAACACTACATTTTTCGATTAGTTAACACTGAATGTACAGGTCCCCTGTACATTGCCTGTAGTAAATGAGAATGTTAAGTGGCACAAGCCCTCGATTCGATAGTTAGTGATTGGATGCGGATTTCCCGAGAAACGTGACGTCGCATGTGCAGATTGGCTGCGGTTTCCCGCCGAAAGTGATGGAGCGCATCAAGATAAGTGTAGATAGCTCTTTCAGTAAATGTTTTTTCGTAAACATTTTTTTGCGAATAAAGAATGGTGGAGGCGGACTCCCAGTCCGTTTTTATGTATTTTTTTTTAAGGACTAATGACATAATAAAACAGGAAGTAATGCAAAAAAAAAAAAAAAAAACTGTAATAGGCAGCACTGGGACTTCAAAATTTCATTTCCCTGCTGTTTCCCATTTCAAGCCCCGTCGCCCGCGATCCGACTTAAAATTTCAAGATGGCGGCCATTATTTCAAACTGGCGGGCATCTACACTCTAGGGTCCAGTTTCAGCCTCTTAACTAGAAACTTTAGGAGTAAAAGCACGATACCCGAAAATTGCAGTAGTAAATTTTGATGGTCGTTCAACGTCAAATTTCAAGATGACGGCGATCATTTCAAAGTGGCTGGCATTATCACTACGGGGCGTAATTTTTGGCCTTTAACTTAATTTCTGAGGGTAGAAGAACGAGACACCGGAATTTTGCTGTATAGATTTTGGCGGCCATTCAACATCAAATTTCAAGATGGCGGCTATTATTTCAAAATGGCAAGCATCTACGCTACAGGGCGCAGTTTTTGGTCTTTTATCTTTGAGGGTAAAAACAGAAGACACCCGAAATTTGCTGTATAGTTTTTGGTGGCTATCCGACTTAAAATTTCAAGATGGCAACCATTATTTCAAACTAGCGAGCATCTACACTATAGGGCGCAATTTTCGTTTTTTTAACCTGTCCCTGGTCTTTAGACCTACTAGCTGTGGTAATTATAAAATGTGTACACTATTGAATGAAACTTGAGTTCGAAATTTTGCTGAAAGAATAAGAATCAAGACTGAATTTCCAGCAACACAATGTTTCTAAACATACCAGTATCTGCTGCTAATCCAGGAAAATATAATTTGCACCTGCAAATTTCTACCCACACAGTGAGCCTTCGAATATTGTCGAGATTAGTCTGTTTTGCTGGAAATTCAAGAATTCATTCGAAAGCAACATGTAGCAGGACACTGCATGTGCATGATGTTGATACAAGCAACATACACCTGGTGCCTTCCATTTCAACTCAGGCAAAAAAATATAAAATTGTACCATCACCATCTCAGATATTGTTGAAACTTTTTTTATAGCAACTAGACATGTTTTTAAGAGACCCATATTTTTTTGTTTTGTCGAAAAAAATTTTCCCGCCAAGTAATGGGCCATCAAAGACGGGGAGTACAATTTATATTGTAGAAGACATGGAAAATGGTCAATTTCGGAGCCTCACCATTCGGCTATGGAGACAGGTAGAGTTATAATTCTTGTTGTGGTATGTACATAGGGATATAAATAAACTATATTTTATTATAGTTTGGTTTGCGCATGCGTATCTTTTTGTACATAAATTAACAAATAAACGTCAATTTATCTGAAAAGTCGAAGTTTGCGAATTTTTTTCGAGCACTTCCGGTTCGAATTTTAAAATTATGTTTTCACGGTTGGTAAGACCTAGTTACCTGCTTTCCGAAAAAAAATTTGTATCGCTTCTGTGGTCAACCGTTTTGTCGCAAAAAATTCGAGAAATTGTAAAATTTTCAAAAATCGCCATTTTTGGGCGCCATTTTCTCGAAAACACCATTTTTTTAATTTCTGAAATTTTGTCAGATGGTTCAACTTTACCTGAATAATAAACACACCAAATACCATTCTCGACCAATGCTTCGTGGATTAACTGCAGCCTTTTGA
This sequence comes from Thermobia domestica, assembly GCF_964235325.1. Classification (NCBI taxonomy): domain Eukaryota; kingdom Metazoa; phylum Arthropoda; class Insecta; order Zygentoma; family Lepismatidae; genus Thermobia; species Thermobia domestica. The sequence continues at coordinate 248,910,883 of NC_137464.1, forward strand.
AGTTAGCGAAGTTTCGCTAATTTTGATGTCACAGTTAACAACACTGGGAACAATAAAAGTGCAATGATTTGATGATGTTTGTAGTTCACATTCATTAAATGAAGAATAAATGGTTTTCTTGGCTGTTTTTTTTTTTATTATTTTGATTAAAAAGACTCTCTGAAATAGTAAAATGAGCCTCCCTCTACTCCTCCGTTTTCTTAAACTGAAGTAATCTGAGGTGGAAATTACGATTACGAAACACACAAATTTCAAGTTCACTTACTTAAAATGGTCTTCGGAAACAAAATTTCACTGATTTTTACATGGACCAATCATTTGCTTGGTTGTTGTCTTCTAGCATGTAACCGTGCAGATGCTCCAATAGATGTTGGTTCACTCATAACTCATCCAGGAGTGGATCTAGGGGGACGGTTGCCGCCCCCCCAGAAGAAGAAACTTTCTTATTTATATATAAATAAAACCCATCCCAGAGTTTGGAGCTCTTAAAAGTAGCTGTAAGTAGCAGTATTACAATCCCCCCCCCCCCGAAGTCCGTCCTGGATCCGCCCCTGCGTAGCACATTGTCGACAGTCACAAAACACTTATTTTCACTTCTCTTATGCTCTTCTGGAAACCTGTACCCTGCTGAAGGTTCATGTGGAAGCATAAACAGCACTTAAACTTCACGTAATTCATGATTTATTCATAATATTTCTGCTACGCACCACTGGTTATCATACATATATGTATATAACAAAAGTTCCTTTTTGCAGATTTCTTAAATCTACACCTTGAATTGCAAAAGTTCGATTTTGGGGGAAATATGAAGTTAGTTCATAGTGACCCGTTACTGCCATAAAAACTTCGCAATTTTCCGAAAGCCAAAGATAACTTCGTTGAATACCAGTTACCGGTCGCATACTTTCTCTTTTTTCTTCCGGAAGTCGTCGAATTCAGTTCCAGGTAACAAAACGAGAGTGATACCCGGAGTTTGTACCTGCACTATACTCACGAATTCTGCGGTTTTAGTGGGGACGCGGTGGCTCAGTGGTAGAGCGTTCACTTCCGGTGCTTGGGGTCCCTGGTTCAATCCCAGCTCGTGCCGTTCTGTATTCCACCATTTCATTTATTTCTCATAATCACCGTCTCCTTTAGCCTAACCGGCATAACCGTGGAACGTGAAACTTAACGATTTCATTTCATTTTTTTCTTCTGCGGTTTTAATACTGTGTATCTGTTTTAGCCTAAGGCTATGGCGCTTTGCCACAGTCTTTGCCCCCTTCCCTCCTCACTACCGTCGCAGAGACCCTTGCATGGCCGTTTTCACTGCAAAAACACTGCTTTATCGGACCTGTCTGTATCTCGAACATCTGAAAGCGATTTTTAAACTGGGATGCAGCACTATCAGAAATCACTGACCCATTGTGAAATTGTAGACACTTTTTTCTATAAAATATATTTTCGCTTTTCTTCGAGTATGTTTAGAATCTTGTCTATGACTATGAGTACATGAGCCGAATCGTGTGTTTTATCGTCGTTTATTACAACAAAACTGTCAATTGTTTCATATTTCGGTGATAACTCTGAATTTCACTTTGCACAATAACAGTCCAGTTTTCAACGAAGTCCACATGAAGTAAAATAGAATTTGTACCTTGAAATTTTATACGGTGGTTTTCGGTAGCAATTGATTCTCTTTGGATTTTCTTGATGTAGTCATGAATTTCAATTCTTACAGTTAAACCAGCAATGTACGATACGAAAACAGAAAGTGGCACAGTTTTTTTGTTTTTTTTTAACGAGATCATTATTCTCCCATATGGCATACGTAACCACTTTCATTTTCATCAGGATCAATAATTAAAGACACCACACTTATTTCTTCCACTCCAGGACATTCACCACATTCTTGAAGAAGACAGCTGTCATTTTCTACGGATCATACTACTAAAGGAAATAGGTCACTCATGACAGCTTCAATACAGGTTGCACCTTTGATTTGTAGCAACGCAGAAGCAGCTAACTTAAAATTTGCACAATACACACTTCCCTCTCAGGTTGCGGACTGACACACTTTAGTCGAATACTATAAAATTCCGAGTGACCCATTTTTATGCTGGGATGGTTCTGTTTAAAAATTCAGTAAATTTCTTTGGAACGCGTAAGAAAACGTTTCGTTTTTTTTTTTTTTTTTTTTTTTTTAACTTTTGGTCATTTTTCGATCACTGTAATGACATCGCACTTAATTGAGACTTTGTCTGGAGCATTCCAAATCATATTGAGGTAATAGTTTAGGCCTTTTATAGATCATCAGAATTCATTGGATGGCCATTTCAAGTAAACTTAAAATTTGTGTGTTTCGTAATCGTAATTTCCACCTCAGATTACTTCAGTTTAAGAAAACGGAGGAGTAGGGGGGGGGGGCTCATTTTACCATTTCAGAGAGCCTCTTGGTTCAAAATAATAAAAAACCAGCCAAGAAAACCTTTTATTCTTCATTTAATGAATATGAATCACAAACATCATCAAATCATTGCACTTTTATTGTTCCCAGTGTTGCTAACTGTGACATTAAAATTAGCGAAACTTCGCTAACTTCAAAAGGCTGCAGTTAATCCACGAAGCATTGGTCGAGAATGGTATTTGGTGTGTTTATTATTCAGGTAAAGTTGAACCATCTGACAAAATTTCAGAAATTAAAAAAATGGTGTTTTCGAGAAAATGGCGCCCAAAAATGGCGATTTTTGAAAATTTTACAATTTCTCGAATTTTCTGCGACAAAACGGTTGATCACAGAAGCGATACAAATTTTTTTTTTCGGAAAGCGGGTAACTAGGTCTTATCAACCGTGAAAACATAATTTTAAAATTCGAACCGGAAGTGCTCGAAAAAAATTCGCAAACTTCGACTTTTCAGATAAATTGACGTTCATTTGTTAATTTATGTACAAAAAGATACGCATGCGCAAACCAAACTATAATAAAATATAGTTTATTTATATCCCTATGTACATACCACAAGAAGAATTATAACTCTACCTGTCTCCATAGCCGAATGGTGAGGTTCCGAAATTGACCATTTTCCATGTCTTCTACAATTCATAAATTGTACTCCCCGTCTTTGATGGCCCATTACTTGGCGGGAAAATTTTTTTTCGACAAAACAAAAAAATATGGGTCTCTTAAAAACATGTCTAGTTGCTATAAAAAAAAGTTTCAACAATATCTGAGATGGTGATGGTACATGCTCTGCCTGAATTGAAATGGAAGGCACCACCTAACAAAACAGTTTCCTTTTTTTTTTTCTTTTTTTCTTTTTTCTTTTCTTTTTTTTTTAAATGAGAAACCCATCTGAAAATGGCCTTTTCTCGGATTTAAAACATTCTGTGTACCGGGCATGTTTCTTTTATATTTCAGACAGTGTACTGTTTCTCTGTAACCTGCAAATACATGCTGTCACTACATACCATGTACAGTTCATGTTTATACAACCCTTTTCTGCTAAAACAAACCACCTGGAAATCCTATTTTCCGTATTAAAAACATACCATGTACCAGACATGTAAACGACAAACTCCTACTAGATGAACAATTTTCTGTAACCTGCATGAACATTCGGCAATACAGGGAAAAAACAGCTCATGTTCACAGCAGATTTCTTTTGAAATTCAGCATAGTTGAAAATCATGTTAAAAAACGGAACACATTATATGTAATGTGCAGTAAATTTTCGTTCAACATTTAAAATACCGGCTGGCCTGGAACGCAAATGTACATGTTTACAATATCGGTGTAGTACAGTGTATGTGTTGGTACCCGTTACATACGCAGACACGTTTTCACTAAATACCACGTGCTACACATGAACTTACACTCGCTGATCTGCACATGTCTGCAGCCCGCAACATTTTCTTCTGAACATTGCATGTACATGCGCGTCGCACAGGTACTGATCAGTCAATGTACTACCATGAGCAAAATAAATGACGCGTCTCTTTATTTTGAAGTTTTTTGAAAATATCTCCGTTTTCTTTATATGTTCGAAATTTCGGAAGGTTTCCCCAGCAGGACAGGTTAATAACAAACCCGTTTTTAATATTTGTGTTAGATATTAGCTTAAAATAAAGAAATTAGAAGCAAAAAACATTAAATCGACAGAAATCTCGAGAATTACCAACTCTGCTAAAGTGGGAAATTTTCAAGAACGCGAGGGAATTCTGCAGTTCAACACGAAGCAGCGACATCTATGTCATTGAGAGAAGCGTGGATTAGATCTACAAACGAAAATTTTAACGAAATATTTCTAGTATGTCTTATTATATGCATTATCAGCGAACTCCAAATATATGAATCTATGCTAAGTATTAACGTATAGATAGTGCAAATAGTGGAAATTACCTATGGAAAAAGACGAATTGTTAGCCCAATCGTAATGAAAAATCGTCTTTACTGTAGAACAGGTTCAGATTACGTAAGAGAGCAAATAGCTCAGTTAGGTAAAGCAACGAGTTTGTATACCGAAGGTAGACGGTTCGAATCCCGTGGAAGTACTGTTGTCATTTTTATCACTAAGGTTATTTTATTTCTTTTTTATTTGGGAAGGAATCAAATTGTAACATATGTGTAAAACTCATGACGATACCCAAAAAAAAAAAAAAAAAAAAAAAAAAAAGAGAGAGAAAATATCGTCGCATTTGCATTACTGTCTCTAATTTTTGTTTGCAAACAGATTCGTAATTATTTCCCCTGTGCTCACTGATGCATAACGAATGTTTTCCAGTAAATGTTAATTCTAATTTGGAGAATTTTATAGTTTCACAATGTTTCTCACTACGTAGTCTTCTATCTATGTGTTTGGATATTTTGATAACAGATTTCCCTATTAAATGTTTAATTTTCTCTATAAATATTTGTCTTAAATTGAAATTGTTTTGAATTTACTACATAAGCAAAGTTGCCCGAAGGAGGGGAGCTCAAGTAATAGATATTCTACGTAAAAGCAACCTATTGTAGAATGATGATGCTTCTTACCTTCAGCACATAATCTTAGCGTTAGAGAGTCAGAGAGAGAAAAATCCTGGTTTTTCCTCCTCTATGACCACCCATCTTAAACCTCTACATATCATTGTTCGTCTCACATAATTTCGGCTCTCCAAAGACATTCATATTCATTATTATTATTATTATTATTATTATTATTATTATTATTATTATTATTATTATTATTATTATTATTATTATTATTATTATTATTATTATTAATGAATATGCCACCCTTACATAATGATGTAACTTTACACATCTTAGTTTAAAGTGCTTTCTTTAGTAATAATTTGAGCAACCACGTCACAAAATTTAAAATGTATGAGGGGGCACGACGTTTTATTTCCCCTCCTCTCTTTTCAGCACCCTCCAACAGAAGGTATATAATTTCTGAGAAGCAGGGCAGACAAAATGAATAAGAAATATATTTAGAGCATCCTTTCCTCCTTCGTGAATGTAATATCACGTAGCATTTTTTATTCTACTGAAGACGACCCTAGGCCGTTATGGTTAGGTAACAAAAGAAATATCTAATATATTTATAGCGCCCCTTATCTGTAATATTACCTCTTCTTTATTTGTTCGAGGTTTCCTTACACAACCAAGGGTGACAAAAAGAATAGGAAAAGTGTCTAAAGATTACAAAAGACTTTATATTTTGTCAGAAACAAGGCAGTATATACATAACATTGCTTTCGTTAACAAGTGTTTCACCCTTGAGTCGCTTATAAAATTATGCAAAATAACTTTTGCCGATCATTGTTCTAGAAAGATTTGTCCAGGATGGTTTGGTGTCGAGCTAATAACGATAAGTATATTTATTTACATCACTGTTAAAGAAATAGCAAACTTTCTGAAAGGAACTTACTAGGAAACAGATCTTCCTTCTACTTAGCCAGAGCCCACTCTGAAAAATTGCATCTGGCATTCTGAGTGAAAGTTCTATGGGACTATTAGAAAAATATATTCCCGTTTTCACGCTGATGGTAGAATTTCTTAAACAGTTATTGAATTACGTTCGAAGGGTAGGCGTAAATAGCGCCCCCGCAACAATGTGGCGTGGGGACCGCACAAGCTGCAAGGCCAAAAAATATAGAGAAAGTACGCAGGGGCGGAGCAGGCCAAATTTTCACACGGGCAAAGTGACTTTTTGGCGCCCTTCCCCTAGTAGTAGCCTATATTTTACATTTTATCATAGTGTTTTTAATAGTTTAAACCAGGAGCGTCATTTCAGATTTTGCTTTGGGGGGGGGGGGAAGACCTCTTGATATAAGTAAAATTTCGCGTTTTTCACTGATTTACTACTATTCTAATGATAAAATCTATATACATCTCAAACTCACGGGGGGCAAATGCCCCTCCCTGCCCTCCCTAAATGACGCCCCTGTTTTAAACCCATTTTCAAAAAGAAATCCATTACCTAGGAAAAGTTCACAAAGAATATGGCCCGCTATAAAGAATACCAACTCCACCCCCCCTGGTCTAGTGGCTAGCACGCCTGCCTTCTGTGGTACCGGGTCCAATTCCCGGTGGATTACTGTTGAACGATAAAAGTGGTTCGGATTCCACTATAATTAGTATCCACATCTCCCTTGCCCATTAAGGCATAACCGTGGAACGCTATACTCAAGCAAACAAACAAACAATACTTAATTCCCGGCACTCTTTATTCTACATGCCATCTCTCAATTTTTCGATACAGCCCCCTTAGTACTATGAAACTCTCTTCTTCCATAGTGAAATGGAAAAAGATCATATAATTGGCACTACTTTACAAGAATATAAACCAAAAACGTCAGTAGAAAGCACATTATAAAATTTACTTTTTGAGGCTCGTTTTGGTGCTCCTCTTTCTCTGGCGCCCCGGGCGGTCGCTCGGCCCTTAGTCCGCCCTTGAAAGTACGGACGCATAACTAAGGACTGCGGAGGAGAGGTTAACCTTCATGTTATGCCACTGGTTTGACGTGTTTGAAATGTTCAGTAAGTGATCAGTTGGTGAAATAATTTCGACGGTTACTGATGTTTAAAGTTTAGCTAAGACAAAGCTACCTAATCAAATACATTTGATATCGCGATGTCACAATTTGATTTTTCCTCACATAAAAAAGATAAAAACAATAGTAATAAAAACCCTTACTCGTACTGGGCTCCTAACTAACTAACAACCTAATTCTTACAGACTAGTTGCTCTGACCAACTGAGTTTCGATTTCTTACGCGAAAGAAGTCTGTTATATTAAGAGGCATGCTTTTCATTATCAAAACTGTTCGAAGTAATACGAACATGGCTTAAGAACAGGGACGGAACTGAATTACCACTCGATTGACCTTGAGGGCAAATCACCAAAGCGTAACTATAAACGTAAGTTCAGCATGCATTTCTCTGGAGTTGTGTTCAGTATTCCTATCTGCCAGTCATGCTTGTTCGTAGGAGTAATATGTTACAAACCTAACCTTTCGATAGAGCACAATGACAGAGAATCAAAATTAATGAATTTTTACCCTTGTGAACTTGGGATACCACCATGTGCAATAAAACTGTCGCGTCTTCTGAAGTGATATTTTATCGAAAATAACTCGTTTTCCTTTATATATCCGAAGTTTTTGAGGGTTTCAAAATGAGGAAACGTTACTGACAAACAAGGACGCATTTAGGGGTGGGTCCAGGTGGTCCGGACTCCCTCTGAAATCCCACCTTCTCTGTAAATTTAGCCTAAATTTAAGGATTATCTTTTAAATTTTATTATAATTTATCCTAATATTGAAGTCGGACTTCTCCCGAAATAAATTACTGCATACGTGCCTGCTGACAATTTTCAATATATTCCTTAAATAAGTAAAATAACTAAATTAGGAGCAAAAAGCTTCAACACGGGCTAACTTTTGTCCACTGCCAATATTGTTAGAAGGGATATTAATAGCAAAAACTGCTAGGCAATGCTGAACCTTGGAACTTCACTCCGAACAGCAAGCTTATTATTGAGAACTACATATGAAACATTTTATCAAAACTTATCTAGCTTTTACCTGGCATGAAATTATTATATACACCAAAATTCACTCTCCTAAAATGTGTATCTAAACATTGCTCTACGTATCTTCGAAGCAATGAAAATTATTTATCGAAATATGTGAGCAGGGAATTCTAACAGCCAGCCATTTTATTTAAATCGTAGTAAACCCTGTAACCGTGCGTTAACGTGAAGACAAAGCTTGGTCCATTGGTAAAGTGTTGGAAGAATATAAACTCAATGTTCGTAGGTTCGAATCTATCCACTCACCATAACATTTTGTTCTTATGTGTAACGATGAAATAAGAAAGAAAAAATGTATAACCGTTAAGACAAAACTTCAACCAAGTCTGAAGAGAACAATACTAAAATAGTAATACAATGACGTCAACCAAAAATTATTTCATGTAGCGTTTGGACGAAATTACAGCTGTTAACAATTGCAGAAATAAAAACAGGCTGTAATGCATTCTAGACTTCTGAATGCATTTACTTCCTGAAAACTTCCGTCTCGTCATTGGTATGCCGTTAATCATTGTAAAATCTTTCAATTGGAAGTGAAATGACACAAACTAAAACAGTTTTAAATCAATAAATGTCTATGTGTAAAAGTAGGTGTCTTTTATCTGTAAATCTGAGTTCCTTTTACTTTGAAGTGACAAATGAGAGAAGAAAGTATGGTGTTCGAAAAAAAAAATCAAATTTGAGATTTCAACATATTTACACGTATTATAGCCCCTAACACCGAAAAAGTTATTTTTCGATACATGTCCATCAGTTCGTCCGTCTGTTCGCTACACTTTTCTGTGCACTCGCCTAGAAGCCATACCTGAAGCCATACCTCGCCTAGAAGCCATACTTGAACATACCGTAAATTAGTTGAAAAATTTACGGTATGTTCAACTTATCTGCACCAAATTTTAGTTTAAGATTTTCATAGTATTTCCTATAGTTTTTTTTATTTCCCTCCTACTCCCAAAACAAGGGTAGTTTCCTGTACGATGAAAATAAAAAAAGATATTTTCTCATAACTGGCTCTAACGATCTTGTTTTCTTTCTTTTTTTATAAATCAATATTTAATTAGCAACACTATTTTGTGGTATAAGGCATTTATCTGAGAAAAATCTACAAGGGGTAGTTTATACTAAGGGGGTGAGTTTTTTCTCAGTGATTTTCTCAAAATGGACTCAAATGTTTTCGTTCATATTTCATAAATAAAGATTTCATTAATAACCTATCAATATGGCATAACTCGTTTGTCCTAAAAAAATGCGAGGGGTAGTTTATTCTTGGTGGAGTGTTGTCTGGGCGATTTTCTCAAAAACGACTCAAAAGAGTTTATTCATATTTCAAAAATAAATATTTCGTTAATAACCGAACAATATGGCAAAACTCGTTTGTCCTGAAAAAAATATGCGAGGGGTAGTTTACTCTTGGGGGTGTTTTTCCTCCACGGTTTTCTCAAAAATGAGTCAAGCAATTTTGTTCGTACTCAGAAATAAATATTTCATTAAAAAACCTAGTAATATGGAAAAACTCGCTTACCCTGAAAGAATCCTCAAGAGATAGTTTATTCGGGGAGTTATTCTTCCCTCACGATTTTCTCAAAAATTACTCGGACAATTTTATTGATAATTCATAAATAAGTATTTCATTAATAACCCTATATTTTAGTATAAGTCATTTCTATGAAAAACAATTACAACGGATAGTTTATTTTTGGGGTCAAGGTTTTTTCCCCGACAATTTTCTCGAACGACAGGCGATTTTGTTCAAATTTCGCAAATAAATATTTCATTAATAACCAAAAGTATATCTTAACTCATTGTTCGAAACAATTCACAAGAGGTAGGTTACTCCTGACGTGTTCTTTTTGAACGACTTTCCCAAAGTGACTCATTTGATTTTTTTCATATTTCATAAACAATGATTGCATTAATTGGTCTATTATATGTCTAATGAAAATGTGCTCAAAGTGTGAGCTAGTTTTGTAGTATGGATTTTCTTCAATCGAAGTTTTTTATTCGATAATCTGACATTCGATGTATTTGAATAATACGATAATTTTATTCGTATTATCCAAATACACACTTCAGTAACAACTGCGGCCTAACACAGTTAAGAAATTGAATTGAAAAAGTTTAGTGCGGTGGCCCTGTAATTGAATATTTTTTGAGAAACTCCCTAGCTTTTTGTGGTAAACTCAGGCTTTTCTTTTTCGAGCGACAAAAGAGAGAAGAAAATATAGTGATTGTGAAAATAATATCAAATTCAGATTTCAACGGATTTACATGTTTCATGGCGTCTACATACCGAAAATGTGACTTTTCGACACCCGTCCTTCCGGTCCGTCCGTTCGACACACTTTTATATGCACTCGCCTAGAGGCCATACCGTTCAACTTATCTACACAAATTTTAAACTTAGGGTTTACTTAGTATTCTTACAGGAGCTTTTCCATTTTTTCCTACCACCTAAAATAAGTGTGGTTTACAAACAGCCGAAAATCGAAAAACGCTATTTTCTCAAAAATGGTTTTAACAATTTTGTTTATTTTTCATTAATCAATATTTAATTGACAACCCTATATTGCAGTATCAGATATTTCTCTTAAAAAAATTTACGAGGGGTAGTTTATTCTTGGAGGTGACTTTTTCTCGACGATTTTCTCAGAAAAGACCCTGGCGAATTTTGTACACACTTCATAAATAAATATTTGACCTTACAACATGGTATAAGTCAATTGACCTGAAAAATATATTAGTAGTAGTTTATTCTTGGACTTGAATTTATTCCCAATGAGTTTCTCAAACACGACCAGTTGGCAACCCTGTATCTCGACAACGAAGCTGAATTCGAAAACTGCAAGAGGACCATTTGTCTCCTTTTGATGTCACGAATCACCTCCCGAAGTTTGTGGACATCTTACAGGTTCACCCTTAATGAAGCTTCTTTTCGAAAAGTTAACTATTAACTTTAGGCATTGTTTATCTTTTTTTTTAAATCACAAATGTCGTTATTAATTTTAAGGCAAAGAACTACTTCTGAGAGAATAGATCTTGAAAAATAATTTTAAAACTTAGACTTTTGTTTTCGAGACATTCCAGACAAGACGAGACATTTTACAAGCTATCTCGTGTCCAAAACATTTGCCTCGTATTATCTTGGATGTCACAAAGCGCGTCTTGTCTCTTTCTCGAGACATGTCTTATCTCGTGCGCATTCGTTAACACTTGGGAAGGATTATCTTTCTACTCAAAGCATTGTTTTTATAATGGTTGCATATTTATGATAATTGCTGTCCACATAAATTACAGTCCTTTCAGTTGAATTAATTTTTATTATTATTATTATTATTGAAATTGCAATATCTAGTTTAACGTTGGACGATTATGCACCTACGCTAAGGGAGAATGATGATGAATGAAATGGTGAAATGAAGAAAGTGGGAGGAAAATGGAAAATCTCAAGAAAACACATACCCATGCACACGGTATTTGTCCACCTCAAATTTCACTTGGCACGAAGTGGAATCGAGCCACGGACCCCCTGCACCAAAGGTCCCTGCAATGCTTTATTATTATTATTATTATTATTATTATTATTATTAATAATAATAATAATAATAATAATAATAATAATAATAATAATAATTGAAGCGAGCTTAACGAGTTTCAACCGTACGACTCAACCAACGTTTGGGTGCCTGTTCGTTCGTCTGCTCCTCTCATAAAAGACATTTCATTTTAATGAAACTAGTAAGTGCCTTCTTTTAGCTCTGCGAAGTAACTATTGCTTGGAATATGAATCTGCAAAACATAAGAGGTAAAATTAACCAAATGGTGCAAGTTTCCACTTATATATACAAAACAATTTTGCAATATCAACTACGTGAATCATGTCCCATAAAGAAGCCGAAACCCCTACACCGAAGAGCCCTCCGAGATTTGATCATTGTCCACACGGACTGAAATTGTCATTTGAAGCCAAGACTTTAATATGAAGCCAATAATTTCTTTAAAATAGACGGAAAATTCGGAAGTTATAAGCATTTTCATATTTTTGCCTTTTCCCATAAGGGAGCCGTAGCCCCCTATACTGAAGACCCCCCCGGAGATTTGATCATTGTCCACTCGGACTGAGTTTGTCATTTGGAACCAACACTTTAATACGAAACAAAATATTTCTTTAAAATAGACGAAAAATTCGAAAGTTATAAACATGTTAATAATTTTGCCTTTTCTCATAAGGGGGCCGTATTAGCCTACACTGAAGAGCCCCACGAGATTTGATCATTGACCACTTGGACTGAAATTCTCATTTGAAACCAAAACTTTAATATGAATCCAAAAATTAAACTTTTACATCAATTTAAACTGACTGGGTTCCAGTTCCCCCCACTATTGTTTAGTTTAGTTAACTGGTAATTTGTGACAGCTTCACATCATCAAAAGAATGTTTCACTTCCCCTCCCCTCCCCCAGGAGTTCGTGCTGGATCCACCACTGGAATCAATAGACACTCTTCCTATTCTTTTCGTCATCCTTGATTGTGTAGGGGCTCCCTCGTACAAATAAAGAAGCGGTAATATTACAATCAAGGGGCGCTATATATTAGGTATTTTTTTAGTTACCTACCCCTAACCGCACAGGGCCATCTTTCGTAGAATAAAAAATATTACGTGATATTCCAATCATGAAAGGGGAGAGGATGCTGTAAATATATTTCTTATTCATTTTGTCTGTCCTGCTTATCAAAAATTACTTTCTGTTGGAAGGCTACTGAAATGAGAGGGGCAAAATAAAAAGTCGTACCCCCTCCTACATGGTTGCTCAAATAAGTACTAAAGAAAGCATTTTAAACTAAGATATTTAAGATTTAAACTAGGAAACTAAGATATCCTACATTATGTAAGGATGGCATATTCAGGATTATTATTATTATTATTATTATTATTATTATTATTATTATTATTATTATTATTATTATTATTATTATTATTATTATTATTATTATTATTATTATTATTATTTGAATGTTTTTGGAGCACCGAAATTTTGTGAGACGAACAATGACATGTAGAGGTTTAAGATGGGTGGTCATAGAGGAGGAAAAACCAGGATTTTTCTCTCTCTGACTCTCTAACGTTAAGATTATGTGCTGAAGGTAAGAAGCATCATCATTCTACAATAGGTTGCTTTTACGTAGAATATCAATTACTTGAGTTCTCCTCCTTCGGTCTACTTACCTTATGTAGTAAATTCAAAACAATTTCAATTCAATACAAATACATTGTAAAACTTTTCCGTAATTAAACATCTAGGGAAAATTAAACATTTAATAGGGAAATCTGTTATCAAAATATCCAAACACGTAGATAGAAGACTATCTAGTGAGAAATATTGTGAAACTTTATAAAATTCTCCAAATTAGAATTAACATTTACTGGGAAACATTTGTTATGCGCCAGCGAGCATATGGTGAGCAGTGAGCACAGGGGAAATAATTACGAAACTGTTTGCAAACAAAATTAGGGACGCTAATGCAAGTGCGACAACAGCATTTTTTCTTTTTTTGGTATCGTCATGAGTTTTACACATACGTTACAATTTGATTCTTTCCCAAATAAAAAAATTAAAAAAATAACCGTAGTGTAGTGATAAAAATGATAACGGCACTTCCATAGGTTCGAACCCGCTACCTTCAGCATACAGACTCGTTGCTTTAACTAACTGAGCTATTTGTTTTTTCACGTGAACTGAGCCTGTTCCGGTAAAGACGATATTTCATTACGATCGTCCTACCAATTCGTCCTTTTCCATAGATAATTTCCACTATTTGCTCTATCTTTATGTTAATACTTAGCATATATTCATATATTTGGAGTTTGCAGATAATGCATATAATAAGACATACTAGAAATATTCGTTAAAAGTTTAGTTTGTAGATTTAATCCACATTTCTCTCAATGACATAGATGTCGCTGCTTCGTGTTGAAATGCAGAATTCCCTCGTGTTCTTGAAAATTTCCCACTTTAGCAGAGTTGGTAATTCTCGAGATTTCTGTCGATTTATTTTTTTTGCTTCTAATTTCTTTATTTTAAGCTAATATCTAACACAAATATTAAAAACGGGTTTGTTATTAACCTGTCCTGCTGGGGAAACCTTCCGAAATTTCGAACATATAAAGAAAACGGAGATATTTTCAAAAAACTTCAAAATAAAGAGACGCGTCATTTATTTTGCTCATGGTAGTACAGTGCACACATGTGATTTCATGTCAGGACAAGAATTATTACATTCAAAAACAGGTGTTATTTCCCGGATAAGTGCCTGTTTCTGTTCCAAACCATTTACTTTACATGTAACACCTGTAGCACATGAGCAAAACATGCGAAAACAGGCACTGTACATTGCCTGTTTTCTCTAAAGTTTTCATGTATATGATTCGGAAGTCTGAGAAAAGTAAGAACAAATCGCGTTCTTCTTAAAGATCTATAAACAAAACGCGTTCTTTTATTGAAGAAAGAAACAACGAATGGAATACGGTCTTCTTTAAAGAAAAAGATTGTATACAGAAAGCATTACTTTTAATAGATGGGAATTAAGAAAAGGAATAATTAAGAATGATTACTTATCGTTCATACATTAGCTTTCGTTTTACTGAATTTGAAATTCAGTTTTTTGTTTCATAGTAACTTCATAAACATAACTTTCACACGGCCAAGTGGAGTAACTAAGTTACCCTAGAATTTATTTTTATTCGATTACTCTGTTTATACGTACTCTATACAATCATGCAAATATGTTATTTTATTTATTTATTTATTTATTTATTTATTTTTATTTTTTTTAATTCTTCACATTAAATATCTTATAATTAGATTTTTTCATTAATTTTTTTGTTTAAAATATATAAAACGATAATCATATCTGTTCTGTATGGCTGCGAAACATTGTCGCTTATTTGGGGGAAGAACACACACTGAAAGTATTTAAGGACAAGATCCTGAGACGAATATTCGGACCCAAGAGGAACGGGAATGGCAGAAACTTAATAACGAGAAACTACATAATTTATATAGTTTGCCAAACATGGTTAGAGTCATCAAGTCTAGGAGGTGGGCAGGTCAAGTAGCCAGAATGGATGAAATTAGGAACGCTTTCAAAGTTTTAACTCGAAGTGCAATCGGAAAACGACCATTAGGAAGACCTAGGCGCAGATGGGAGGACAATATTAAGATGGATCTCGCAGAAATAGGAATACAAAGTAGAAACTGGATCCAGTTGGCTAAAGATAGAAGTCAATGAAGTGCTTTTGTGAATGCAACATTGAAACTTCGGGCTACGTAGGCCATACAGTTATTAGTTAGTCAGTTAGTTTAATTGTTTCAAGCTCTGGGATAACTGAACTCTCCACACTATACATTTACGCCATCAATATTAATAAGTAACGCATGCATGTGGATATTATAGGGTACGTATAGTACCCCAATATTATATTGAATGTTCCTTTAATACTTAATATGAATTACATGGCATAATTCCTTAGTGCATTTTTTGCATTTTTTCCCTCTTATTTAGTAGACATATAGGAAACATTTTCCCGCTAACATTTTGTAAATATTATTACGTATCACTAAAATATGTATAAATATTCACTGTTTTATCAATAAAGATGTAACAAAACTAGGTCTTAAAGTTTGTATTACAGTTACTTAAATTGAAAAGACAAGACTTAAATTGTACATGTTGGTGACAAGATGACAAGAGAGTGTAAGGCTTATCTGTGTAACTTCTTCAAGATGAAACCTCTCCAGTTATTTAGGAGTATGTTGTATATTGCATCTCTGAATGCCTACGTTTTGTCACCAATCATCCAAACTAGATGGGTGTAGAATGTAATAGACGAAAAGTTAATAAGCAAACTTCAGAAGGAATTAGCGAACCTGTATGCTACATGACATTTGCAGATCACTGGGGAGGTAAACAAAACGAGCTATTAAAACAACGCTTCCGGAAGCCTCAGCAATACCAATAATTTGATTGCGCAAGTGTAATCTTGATTTGATTTTGAGTTTAGCGTCTTGTTCAGCAGAGAGGCTATATGAGATGTGCACCTACAGTTCTAACGTGAGATCCCAACCACACGAGCTCCCGCCAAGAATCGAGCTCGGGCCGCCCATGTCAAAGGCAAGTGTAATCTATTAGTGACTGATACAACCGAGGAAAAAGTAAAGAACATAAAACAAGCAAGATGTTATATGAATTGGAGAAAGCACGATCCAAAAGCACAAGTGAAGTTTGAAAATTGTAACCATTTGATTTGCAAGAGACATAGAAAAACAGTTATGAAATATAACAAGTTTGGATTATGTTTGTTAAGAAAATACAAACTGCACAGACAAAAATAGTGCAATTACCTGTAATATTTACCAAGTAATAAGTTATGTGAAGAAAAACAAACTGTAGGTGAGTGAAGCAAAATTTGGTACAAAAATGTGAAAAAATCTTGATAAAAATATTTAATAAACATATTCAGTAAGAAAACTAACCCAAGTAACTCAACCTAATAGAAACTTCTCTAATACGTAAACACATCGAGAGAAATCCACAGTAATATATGTTGTTGTTTTCTGACAATACATAAATAAATTATAATTTATTTCTTGGTATCACGTACAGGGTGGCCCATAATTATGTACATGATGTTTGACTGACTGTAGTGTTTGTAATTCTGGACAAAAAGTTTCGATATGGCCACACTGTATAGTCTTGGGAATGGGGATAATGATTACTGGATGTAAAATCCATAGATCCGTAAAATCCATAAAATCCATAGTATAGAACCCTACCAGTGCCAGAGTGGCTGAACGAAACGTTCCCGAACCACTGGATCGGTCGACGTGGGTTTGTGGAGTGGCCAGCTCGATCTCCCGATTTGAAATCACCTGATTTTTTCTTAAAGGACAAAGTGTATCAACATCACATACATAATTTGGCCGAACTACGGAAAGCTATCACAGAAGTTTTCCACAGGATACCAGCATGGGTCTTTCAAGCTGTTTGTAACAACGTTGCTCGTCGTCTCCAAGCATGTATCGATTTAGATGTACATTCATGTCCAAAATTATTGTCGCATGTCTATAAATATGTTATTGTAGGAATATAATTTGATAACGAATTCGCCCGATATTTCTTATAATGTTAGTATGTGTATAATCGGCAAAGACGTGTATGTGGCAAATTTCATGTCAAATGAGCACTAAATAAGAACAATAAAACAAAAATAAAACTTTCTTGTCCATTTAGCAAAATTTTGTTTTACTCATTCTAATTTTCGTATTTATAATTCTTTCCCTATGAAATTTACCACAAATATACATTTTCTGATTATACACATAGTATAAGTATTAACAGTACCCTGCAAAATCATTATCAAATTATATTCTTACAAGAAGACAGTTATAGATATGCGACAATCATTTTGGGCATGAGTGTACATTGGTGGACCATGCCATAGAGCAGCGTTTCCTAACCTTTTTCAACTTGCGGCACACTACGAGTGTAACTTGGATTCTCGCGGCACACTTATAGATATTATTATTTGTAAATATAAAATGCCGTGGTATTATTTCTGTGATTACTGATCTCCTCCTTACAGAGATGAAAGCTCGATCACTGGTTTACCCCTATGCTAATTCATTGTGCTTATTTTTCATTCTAATTTAAAAACAGAAAACAATTGCAATGAGATACAGGAATCAGGTTTTTAAAATTACGCTTTCTTTTTCGAAAACTGGATCCAATCTTTTACTAAGAAGGAAGATCACTAAATAACGAACGAACAAATAAATCTCTTTTACTTTTAAAACACAAATGTAGGTAATTCGTCGAAAGGATTGAATGATATTTTAAATTTTCAAGTTACGAAATAGTCTGCAACAATAAAGAAGCAATAATGGTCATAACAATGACAACAAATACTATTTTTTCAACATTAGAAATGTACAGAAAAGTAACACGGCATGAAACTTAAAATTGTAGATTCATAGTAGAGGCTCATAGTAATGTGCAATACAAATATTGTAGATTCATAGTAGAGGCTCATAGTAATGTGCAATACAAATATACATTTTCCCCTGTGTTTTGCAATTTGATTGTTATAGGATTAATAATTTTGTTTCGATTTCCTCGCGGCACACCAGCGGCCCATTCACGGCACACCGGTTGGGAAACGCTGCCATAGAGGATAGAGATCAAAATTTTTGTAAGAAAAGGTAAGAGAGTAATATGTTTATGTTCAATTTTATGCTGAAGTTATGTTGCTAGTTTCTTTATGTCAGTCTATGAAACATCATGTACATAATAATGAGCCACCCTGTACTTACCTCACTCTTAACATTTATGTAACAATTTTGAACTTGATCGTGCGAAAGTTAATTAAATTCGTTTTTTTTTTTTTTTTTTCCTTCTTCAGAGGTGACGATCTTGGAGCAAAGAGCGTTGAAGATCCAAAGAAACATTGAAAACAACTCTAAAGAAGTAGTGAAATTGGATAAGTTCATTAATGATCACCTGCGGAAGGTAGAGGAACTAAACCAACAACTTCACGAGAGAAAAGGAAGTAAAGAAGCCATGGATAAAGAAAACATGCTGATTCAGCACGATTACATGACTATTTTGAAGGTAATCATATATGTGTTTCTTTTTCTTAGGTTTAATTTAAGCCAATTTAGAAACTGCAAAAACCAAAACAAAGTTTATAAGAAGTAAGAGATAAGTACAGTAAAACCATATTGGTCATCACCGGTTCCATTGAAAAGTAGCCAATTTAGAGAAAATAAATGTATCTTGAAGCAAAAGCTATTATAGATCGTAATACAATCACTTCAAATGCAGTAACTTATTAGTATCTACATATTAGTTTATATTGTGTAGATAACTACCAGAAAACCCGTTCTTCGCACGGGAAAAATTCATTTCATTTTGGACATAAAGTACTAATGAGGGCTGAATTTAGATATAACCACATAGGAATGTCATTGTTCAACTCAGCAACCCGAAAAACTATGGATTCGAGACCAATATCCGTCATATCCGATCATTTTTATATCTCTCCCTCCTCCCGCATGATGCGGGGCTGAATTTGAGTTTAAACGACATCGGAAGTATCACTGTTCATGTCAGCGACCTGAAAACTATGGATTCGACACTAATATCGGTCGTTTTCGATCATTTATACATATATATATATATCTCCCAAGTTGAGGGACTGAATTTAAACGACATCGGAAATGTCATTGTTCATCTCCGTAACCCCGAAAACTATGGATTCGGCACTAATATCGATCATTTATATATATATATATATATATATATATATATATATATATATATATATATATATATATATATATATCCCTGCACTTCCCCCAAGTTTCGGGGCTGAATTTGGATTTAAAAGGCTCGGAAGTATCTCTTTTCATGTCAGCGACCCGAAAACTATGACTTCGACACTAATATCGGTCATCTTCGATCATTTTTAAATATCACCAAGTGAAATGATAAAAACCATCCCAGGCCTGAACTTCATCTAGGTGGCAAATTTGATCGAGATCAGTCTCCTGGTTGGAGAGTTATTAGGTCACAAACATAGTCACTTTCATTTTTATTTACGTAGACATATCCCTTTCAACACGGGATGATTAAAATCGTTGTAGTAATGCCTCTTATTACTTTTGTGCTTCGAAACGGCGTGCAGTGATTTTGTGAGTTTCGTTCAACGATTTAGAGTTTTGGTTTGTGGTAGGTTCATTTTGCCTCGTAGAAGAAGAAAAAAAGTGTGTTCTCAACAAAGCCATGACTGTTGTCGTGTTGGAAGGGATATCTTACAAAATTAAAACATCGTTTGTAATAAATATTTTAGTTTGCTGTTCTCATACTAGGATAGAATGTTGTCATTCCAACGTACTGATTACCTATAAAACGCAAGGGCACGTTCTTTATTCTTTACTCTCTTCTGCCTATAACAATAGATACAGATAAAATTGTCATTTTAGGAAATACTCAAAACATCCATGCTATGCCACCTATCCCTTTAAGCAGCGAAAGATAAAAAGCGACCCTATCGTGTATTTAGAAACATCTACTTAATAATAATAATAATAATAATAATAATAATAATAATAATAATAATAATAAAAACATGCCTTCTTAGCCTTTTATACTGCAATATAAATCCGTTCGTCTTTTCTGTAAGTTTTTCTGCAATCTCTTTGGGAGAAAAAGGATTGGAATACGTGATGTGACAACAGCAAAGAACGTTCATAGCTGAATAAATTAATCTAGACTAAAGTGCCAAATATCTTGTAATGTAGGATATGAATGCGAGAGTTTAATGACGCCAATACCTTCTGCACTTGCTGACGATTGACATAAAAGCAATAAACAGTACTATCGACTCTTATATTTTTGGAAAAGTTATTGTCAGAGGACAAGTTTCATCCTTCCTTCCCTTTAGTTTTATTGATTTCCTGAAACATAGAATGATAAATGATGTTCTGATTTTTAAAAAAATTTTTTATTTATTTATTTATTTTTAAGTGATCAGGTAGGTATCCAACATACAAAGATGAATTTATTATCAACAGCATAGGAATAACATTGCCTCAATGTGGTCGACTTCCAAGATATGATGGTTAAACTACAGAGTAATAAGTAACCAGGGTCGGCCTAGGCAGTTTGCTGCTCCGTGCAATGGTATCCTCCTCCTCCCTTCCGAAAAGAACAAATCTTAAAAGCCATTACTTTAAATATGCTACCGCATCATGAACAACGAAGGAGAGGGAAGTTCACTCGCACTCAGAAAGACATAAACACTACAAATCGTCGGCGGCAATTCAAAACCTGCTATGTGCATTTTGCAGGAGAAGCGAAAAACAGTATCCTGGTTAGCTTTTTGGCTTTATAAAAGTGATGTTATAAGTAATATTTGATGCTGCACGTAACTGGTACCTTCTCAAGTTACTTGAGAAGGTACCAGTTACGTGCAGCATCAAATATTACTTATAACATCACTTTTATAAAGCCAAAAAGCTAACCAGGATACTGTTTTTCGCTTCTCCTGCAAAATGCACATAGCAGGTTTTGAATTGCCGCCGACGAAATATAATGTCGTTGTTTCTGTTTTTTTCTTTAAATAATAATCTGTTATGTTAGTGAAAAATGAAACAAACACACCTACAGAGGAAAGATGGTAATACTTTTTATAGAATTCAATATCGAGCTTCAATCTCGATATATCAGTTTGCAATTCCAGTACAACTAGCTCCTTTATCTTTATTTCTTTCTACATCTGTTAGAAAATTAAAAAAAAAATGTTTCCACCTTCAATGATAAGGAACTTGTTTGTGACAAAGACAAGACTAGTTTTCATATCAAAACTGTGATAACTAACTAAACGGAACAGGTGTTCGCTACTGTTCGAGAATTGAGTCTTGTATTTGATAACAATCAAGCAATTCATGAATTCATGCTGGAATTTGTTTGACTATTTGCTTTAGAACTGTCCATGTGACGTTAAACTAAAGCGACCTAAACATGATTTATGAATGTAACACTCAAATAGGTCACCTTAGTAAATTTAATTACCATCCTCATAAAGTCTGTTTCCAACAAGAAATATTTAATCTAAATAATATAGTTATGAGAGATTTTGCCATTCCTCGAAACTTGCCACCCCGTGCAATGGGACATGGTAGAACCAGCCCTGTAAGTAACACGTATTTTTGCTGACCTAAAGAAATATACAAATGAGCTAATGTCAGGTGAAGCTACGCGATTTTTGTCCAGGTGAGCACGTTTTACTGCATCTGAATTACTTTTAAC
The DNA here is from genome assembly GCF_964235325.1 of Thermobia domestica. NCBI lineage: Eukaryota > Metazoa > Arthropoda > Insecta > Zygentoma > Lepismatidae > Thermobia > Thermobia domestica. The sequence continues at coordinate 248,932,807 of NC_137464.1, forward strand.
AATATTAATTTAGAAATTTAAGGTACATTTAAAAGTATATATTTCTGTATGATCTCTTGATAAATAAAAACAACCGTAGAAAATATATGGATCTGTGCTTGATCCGTTCTAAGAACCATACCTGATATAAACATGGAAGTAATTGTATCACCTAATCACTCGTTATGTGATCCAGTATCTAATGTGTCAACGTTTGGCGTATTTATCATACTTATTTGAAAATCTACATAAGGAGAAAACACCAATGCATATTTGAATTCATATCTTAAATGAAGTTATAAGTCTTCTGTCGAAAAAAAAATCATGTAGTTGTAGTTTTGCCTCACAACTCTCTGTCAACAAAATATGTTGTGTATTTGACAACTTTCTGTTTCTGCCACACAATTCTCGGTCATCTGAATATATTGCATATTTGGCAACTCTGTTTTTGCCATATAATTCATGGCCAACTAGATATATTGCATATTTGGCAACTCTCTGTTTCTGCCACATAATTCTCGAACAACTGGATATATTGCAAATTTGGCAATTTCTGTTTCTGCCGCACAACTCTTGGTCAACAGAATATATTGAATACTTGGCAATTCTCTGTTACACCGCAGTATTCTCGTTTAATGCAGCATATTGGTATTACAACATGAGGTATGTCCAGAAAGAAATCGAACTTCCAAAAAATACAATTAACAAAATTATTCTTGACTTTCTCCTTGCCACAGTTGTGTAGTGAGATTCGTCCCAAGCATTTTAGCAGTCGCCTTGTTTGATTATGAGATTGCGGACGTTGTAATGAAGTTGTGTTCCATTTTTATTGCATTACGAATATGAAGCTTCTGGAAGAGCAATTTATATTCATCAAACTTTGTTTTAAATGGATGACACATCTACAGAAACTTTGCAGTGTTTCAAAGTAGGAAGAACATCCATCGAAGACGATGTAAAACCGTTAACATCATGTGATGATGTTATGTTCAAAAAGTTTGCGATGTTGTGCGGAAAAATCGTAATTTGACCGTCCGCAAAATAGCTGAGGAAGACGAAATCAGTAAACAGTCCTATCTTGTGATCTTAGTTCAAAAAACTGAACATGGATGAGTTTGCTGCAAAATTCGTTCCAAGATTCCTAACAAAGAATAAAAAAGAATGAGGAAATCTGTGAAGATCTTTTAAATCGTGTTGAATAACATCATAATAGGTGACGAGACTTGGGTCTATAACTATGACGTTGAAACAAAGGCAATTATTCCACTTCGCTGAGACGCTAAAAAGCACGTCAAAAACGCTCAAACGTTAAAGTGATCCGTATTGTTTTCTTTGATTTTGTGTTGTTCACTATGAATACGTTCCATGTGGTCATACCATCAACAAAGAGTATTATGTGAGGGAGATTGCGAGGAAGAAGAGATCAGAAGCTTAAAAAAAAAAAAACTGAAAAGGATGCTGCACCATGACAATGCTTCTAGCCATTCAGCACTCATCAGTAGGGAGTTTTTGCCAAAGAACAATACGACTCTTTTACCCCAACCATACTCTCCTGATTTGGCACTTATGTATATATATATATATATACAGCATGGCGCTAAAAACAAACAAAAAAGTTCCAATAAACATAGGGCGAAAACCTCATCGTTTACGTGTTATAGGCTGCCGAAAACATGAAAAAATGAATTCTTCTAAAGGTCCATAGCTCGAAAACTATGGGACCTACTTTAGTCGGGTCAAGACTTCACTTAGGAACTAGTATGTACTCTATCCAAAAATACATGTTTTAGAATCCTAAGGTACTCACGCGACAATTTTTATGAAGGTAGTTGGAGATTACTTTATATCATAGGCCCGTAGTCAAACTCCCTTTATAAAATTTGTTGTGGAAGCATCTTAGGATTCTGAAACACACATTTTTGGGGCACGTACTAGTTCCTAAGTGAAGTCTTGACCCGACCAAGGCAGGTCCCATAGTTTTGGAGCTATGAACCTTTAAAATTCATTTTTCATGATTTCGGCAGCCTATAGCACGTAAACGATGGGGTTTTCGCCCTATGTTTATTGGAACTTTTTTGTTTGTTTTACTCTCAGGAATAACTCCTCTGCTTTTGTAGAACGAATTTAGCAACATACTGTATATATATATTAAAAAAAAAAAAAAAAAAAACTCGTTACGAGACCTCCAGACTATACCCAAAAATGCATTTCAGGATGCTGAATCATTTTCACAAACAATATTATTATATTTCTAGGAAATTCTGTTTCTTTGTGGACTGACTTTCTACTTGGCAAACTGTTTCTGCCGCACAATTCTCGGCCAGTAGAATAACAGGGAGATGAATTATAAAATAATTTCTACTCTTTCTATGGATTGAATGAATACTCCATTGCGTTAAACAGAATTATGATTTACGTACTCCTTGAATATTTCTTATATTTGTCAAGGTTTGTTTACCTTTCAAAATAGATTGTTTTCTACTTTATCTTACCGTTAATTTCTTCTTTTCGCAAATAGATTTTAGCTTCAACACTAAACTGTACAAAATTTTAGAAAAAAATCTCTCTTTCTCTCTCTCGCACAGTTTTTGTTGTCCACTATAATGCTACTAGCCAATTAAATTTCAGAAGATGTGCATCACAGCAAGTCATGTGTTTAATCAATGGAATATCACCACAGAAACAAATCTTGCCATTGAATCCGATTACATGATCGTTGCCTATGTCCCTATGATCCTGTTTTAAATTATTTTCGTAAGTATTGATAGCCTGGAGTGCATATCTATTAAATCGTAAAAAGAATTATCTTACCTGAAGCGTCCGATGAAAGCAAACTCCTGCGTACAGTTTTCAAAGTATTCCTCGGTCCAATTCTTGGCGTATCAAAAGAAAACTTGCTGCTACATAAATTATATGATGCATGGATTTTTTCTTTGTCCATTCTATGGACCAATAGAAAGTCTTAGCAGTAAATTTTTCTTTTCTTTCAAATACATGGATGACTTCCATGTATTCTTCTTTCAAATACTTCTTTGTTAATGTATTCTTCTTTCTTCCAAATACATCTTATGTACTTCTGTCGAATCGAAACAGATGCTTTATTAATATTAACGTCACAAGAAAAGACAAGAATGTGTTGAGTTGTACAAACTTATGGAAGTTATTCTTAACTTCTTTCTACAAATTGTTATCACACTTAAGTGTTTCATCATTCTGAAGTTAGTTAACTATATATATATCGTAGAGTGAGAGTTTAGCTTTTTATTTTTAATTATGAGACGCAACACGTTATGTTCATTTCAAATCTCCTATTGTACGTTTCAGAAATCAACCAATCAGAAAGTAGAAGTAAGTATAATTTCAAACAAACAACATGAATTAGTAACAGCGAGCAGTTGTTTCCTTCACAAGTAGTAAATAATCACATACGCTGAAAAACCCATTTCTAACTTGTTTCTGAGCACTGAATGGGAGCAAACTCCTCGATATTTCTTAAATGTCAAAAATATGGCTTCATATTCCCTATTAAGTTGCTGTTCGTGAGTATAATAATTTAAAAACGGAGGACTCCTGATAACTGCGTTTCTGACTCCTGTATTAAATCCCATGCTATTATCTGAATACCAAATATATATATATATAAAAAGGTCGAGCAATAATATTACTATGGCATCATGGTACATTGTTACCCAATAGTAAATACTTTATCTTTGTTGAGCTAGGAATATTGTTCTCTATAATCAGGTTTCAAAATGTCTTAAAATTTAGTGTCCTGAAGTAGATTAATTATACTGTATTATTATTTATAACACAAAGCATAGCAACTAATTATTTCATTTAGATTACGTTAAAGTTTTGATTAGCTTCATCAGGAACAATAAAGTGAGGAAAAAGCGAGAATAAAATTAAGAAAAACACCAAAAATTAAGAAAAGAATTTGCCAAAAATCTTAAAGCAGAATGTATGTATGTGTGTCCCAGCGGCGGTTGTTGAGGAAAGTTACATCAGTATAAAAAATAAACTTTTACCACTACAATGGAACGAAAAAACTAATGCACTTTTTTCTTGTATATAATAATTAGAACATGAAGTAACTGTTCTTTCACTAGTTTGAAGCTATAAAAAAAATTAAGTTTTACTGATGTGATCGGTTCCAGGTTCGATTCCCGATGGGGGACTCTAGGTCGAATAGTATAAAAGCATTTTCAAGCCAGCCATTCTGAATGAGGTTATCTTGGGTTTTCCTCCTCCACACCAGGCAAATGCCGGGATGTATCTAACATACCTAAAGAACGCAACTTTTGAAATGCTCGCCATTTTTGTTCCAGTAAATTGGCAGCACTGAACGTTACACGATTTTCATCTGTTCTCTTTGTGGTTAGTAGTCACGGAGCGCCGAATAGCGCATGATCGTCATCTGTTTTCTGTACTGGTAGACAGGGAGAGGCTCCCTGGCCGGGTGATTTCTCGCAACAGTGATGTAAATTGGCCACCCAGATCTTGTGATTTCTTTCTGTGGGGGGTATTTGAAATACGCTAACAAACTACGAACACTTCCAGAGCTCAAAGCTGAGATTCAGTGTGAATTTTCAAAACTAGAGGTGCAATTATGCCGAAAAGATATGCAAAATTTCATCGAAAGAACAAGAGTGTGCCTACAGAGTCGTAGAGGGTATTTGAGTGGCATATTTCATACATAATCACAGGTAACTTCAGAAATATATATATATATATATATATATATATATATATATATATATATATATATGTGTGTGTGTGTGTGTGTGTGATGTAATTACTTAATTTCGTCAATAAATTTGTATGTTATTGTTCCTTATGGAACACCTTTTATTACTGTAAAAATTCACAAATATTAATGCTCAAATCTGAATATATTTACGGTCTTGTTCTATTTTGGAATAATACTTTGCAAAAATATAGTCGATTTAGTATAGGTTTTAAATTGTAATTAAATCGTCACAATAGTTAACTCGCAATTAAATTGTCACAATAGTTTTAAATTGCAATTAAATCGTCAGTAGTTTTAAATTACAAATAAAACGTCATAGTTTTAAATCGCAATTAAATTGTCACAATAGTTTTAAATTGCAATTAAATCGTCAGTAGTTTTAAATTACAATTAAATCATTACAATAGTTTTAAATTACAATTAAATCGTCACAATAATTTTAAATTACAATTAAATCGTCACAATAGTTGTAAATGGCAATTAAATCGTTACAATAGTTTTAAATGGCAATTAAATCGTCACAATAGTTTTAAATTACAATTAAATCGTCACAATGGTTTTAAATGGCAATTAAATCGTCACAATAGTTTTAAATTACAATTAAATCATCACAATAGTTTTAAATTGCAATTAAATCGTCACAATGGTTTTAAATTACAATTAAATCGTCACAATAGTTTTAAATCACAATTAAATCGTCACAATAGTTGTAAATGGCAATTAAATCGTTACAATAGTTTTAAATTACAATTAAATCGTCACAATAGTTTTAAATTGCAATTAAATCGTCACAATAGTTGTAAATTGCAATTAAATCGTTACAATAGTATTAAATGGCAATTAAATCGTCACAATAGTTTTTAAATTGCAATTAAATCGTTACAATGGTTTTTAAATTTCTAGTGATATCTACTAGTGTCAGGGTGGCAGCCCAGATAGCGACATGACGACGTTTGCGGTTTATATATAGGATTGAAAATTACTTCTTGCGTGGTCTTTGCTAAAACTCTTGAGTTTACCTGTGTCGACCATTTATATACTTTATTAGAATGAAATTAATGTAAAGATGCATTTCGTTGAAGGAAGCAGAAATGGAAGCTGTATTATTGCAAACTGAAATCCAGCAACTAGAACAGGAGAAGCAGCAGCTGACAGAGAAGTTTATGGATGTACAGAGAGAAAGTTTATCTTGGGAAAAGAAGGTCCAGATGGCAGCAGAGGCTAAAGCTTGTGTTGAAGCGGAGAAACATCGAACAGGAGAAGTTGGAGATATGATCTCAGAAATAAGCCGAATGCAGGTAGCTTCACGAATTTCTAGTGTCATTTCATAAAATTTGATTAAATAGCACGAGAAATATGTATCGAAAACTGAAATCTTTTTTGGCATAGAATAATTAGTGTTACTTTGAAAATCATCGTTGCAATGGTTTATCGATGTCACATAAACATTAACTGTATTGCGTCAAATAATTGTTTGTAAATTGGCATTGGCATTGGATTTGCATTAATAAAATAATGCAAATTATAATAATCTAATATTGAGCATATCTCCTTTCTAAAAGAGAAAGACAAGCCATCCCATGTAGAACAACAGATATTTGTACGAGAATACGTCTTTTTATTTGTTAGTATTCTCAATATTTTTTTTTTTTTTGTTAAGTATTCGCGATGTTTCGACCCTCTTGGGAGTCATGATTGCTTCCATTTAATTTGTGCTTTGCTGAAAACTCACTATTTTCCTATCTTATGTTGTTTTGTACTGTTCTGTAAAAGAAAATGAGCCCCCAAATATACAGGGTGTTTCAAAACAACACCGACAAAGTTTGAGAGGTGATTCCTGACACCAAGATAAGATGAAAAGTACAGACCAACCTGGGTGCACAAATGCATCCTTTCGGAGTTATAGGCTGCCGAAAACATGAAAAAATAAACTTTAAAGGTCCATAGCTCCAAAGCTATGGGACCTACCGTAGGCGGGTCAAGACTTCACTGAGGAAGTAGTATGTGCCCTATCCAAATATCCATATTTCACAATCCTGCGGTATTCACACAATAATTTTTATAGAGGTAGTTGGTAAGTACTTCAAATTATATGTCCGTAGCCGAACTCCCTCTATAAAAATTTTCGTCTTATCCTTATGTCTGGAATCACCTCCCAAACGTTGTCGATGTTGTTTTGAAACACCCTGTATATACTGTATATGTACAAAAAAAAGTATCATTTTAAACGCTTATGTAGCTAATGTTGTATCCGTCCACTGACAAATTGAAGAAATGAAATGAAATCTGTGAGTTTAACGTCCCGTGATTATGCCCATTAGGCTAAAGGAGACAGATGATTCAACGAAATGAATGATCGTGGAAAAATTGGTGGAATAAAATCGTTGGAGAAAACGGGAGTACCTCGAGAAAACTCACGGACATGATGTTGTCCACCACAAACTTAATTGAACAAATTGAAGAGAATTTGGCAGTTGTTATCCTTAAAATTGAAAAAGTGGATTTCTTTACACTATTGGCCATAGATTTCGGAAGGAGTAAAGAAAATAGGCAATAATTTTGGAATTAATTTTTCCGTAAAATCTAAACAAGCCTTGAAAATTCCTTGTCAGCTTACAGGAATTACTACAAAAGTCTTCCCAGAAAGTTAAGCTACATTTTACACTTGTACTGAGTCCTTTTACATAGGTAGTCTTCTGTTCATCTTTACTGCTGGGTGTCTAGCCAGCTTTTCAACAGCATGCAGTGAATTTGCCTCCACCACTGCTCACAGAATATCATTGTCCAGCTGCACAGATCTCCCGAAATCTCTGATACATTCGCACATTCACAGCACCCTGATCATATACGACATTAATGTTTCGTGCGGCTGTGTTGGCTGAATGTCCCCGGTGAAATTCATACATCATAACATGCCGTATGTGGTCCTCTGACACTGTTATGATCAAACACAAGCCACAATTCCAAAATGTGAAGTAGACCTCTCCCTTTATACACAATGCCGCAAAATGAAATTCTCTACATGACACAGCTATAGCAGGTGCCGTCTACTTCACTATTCGCTCGTCAGATGGCGTCATTGTAGTGGTCATCGAAAAAAAGAAAGAAAGAAAAGAAAAGAAAACTCAGAAAGATACCCCATTTTTTTTCTTTTTTTATATTTCTTCTGTTTAATAACTGTCAAGAGACTCAATAGCATACCATGTGAATATTTTAACATACATTTATATAATAAATTGTGTAGTTGACAATTAATTTGTATATATTAACTTAGAATTTTTTTTTTTTCTTAGGTGCGATATTCTCAGCTGTTACGAGTGCAAGAAAAATTAGTGAGTGATTTGGAACATTCTGTCATGAGAAGAGATACGGTCGTTTATAGAACAGAAGCCAGAGAAAAGAAAGGAACACAGGGAAGGGAGTACACCAGACGGAACTTTCTCAAAAGACTGGAAGATCTTAGAAATACAGTGAAACAAACAAATAACGTAAGTAATGCGTGGAAGTTTATTTGTTTACTAGCTGAAATGTCCGTTGTTTGCACGGGGAGCATAGGATTGTAAAAAGTATTCGAAGTCTTTTCTTCCCATTTAGGATACGCATTTCAGTGAAATTGTGATGATAAAAACCCAAACGTTATTCTATTTTGAGCATAATTTTTGAAACCCTACCCTACACTCTTTAATTTGAATGACATGATTTAAAAAATAAATAAATAAATAAAAAAAAAAAAGCTTGAGGTAGGTACTATTTTGCAAAAGTAATTTCAAATGTTCAATTTCCCGACTCTTAAAAATTATGGATTCAACATTAATCTCGTTCGTTTTTCACCCCTTCCCACTCCTAGGGGTTGCAATTGAACTCGGAAATACCATTATTCATCCCAGCGATCCCGAAAACTATGGGTTCAATACTAATATCGGTCGTTTTCGATTATGTTTTACATCCCTCTTTCCACCCCCTAGGGGAACTAGAGGTGGAAATTGTATACGTAACTTTAAACATCTGTCCAAAAATTAAATTATAAATTAGTGGCTTAAGAAATTATTGAATATGTATTCATTATAATACAGTAAGACTCAAATTCGTTACCATTTGACGTTAACACGTTGTGCGTGGCAGCTGTGCTATACTGAAAATATCCATATGTTACGTTTTATTTGTTGCAGAGTCAAACTATAGATTGAGGTGATTTGGAGAATTACGAAATCTTAATAAAGTTTTTAAATGTTGTATTTCTAGCTCTGAAATGTATGTAGAGGTACTAAAAAGTTGTGGATATAAAAGTTTATTATGATTTTTAATTAATTTTTTAATGATGTCCCAATTTTTGTCTAAGCAACCTTTGTCTAAATTCAAAATGGTCGTCAGTTGTTTCAAGAAAGAAACCAGTGCAAGACTTTTTTCTATATAAACAGTTAGTTTATCTAAATGTTTTATTTCAACATAGTGAATCTGTCTCCATGTGAGTGCCTTAGCCGGGTGAACAAGACCACAGAATAAGTAGTTGAAACTATACAGGGAAACTCCTAAAGACACAATCAACGAAGAAGTAAGGGTTTAATTCTTTAAAATTTAGATTTAAGGTGCATCAATTACGGTCATTAATGAACCTCATATTTTGATTACCATGTGCTCATATATATCAGGATTTCTTTGTCTTGTACAGTCCGCAGCAAAAAGCCTGCAACATGAGCATGTAAGTTTATTGTGAAACGACGAAGTCTTCTGCTCCAAAATAAGTGTGCAGGGGAGGACGCCGAGGTTTCTCCTGGGGTTATTCGTTCCACTTAGAAGTTATGTTGATTCCCTGGGCTGATAGGCGTAGTTTCCCAATAAACTTACATGCTCATGTTGCAGGTTTTTTGCTGCGAACTATACATGTATCATTTAATAATTTATTGGGTTCCTTTGATTTTTAGAATGCGAAAGTAGAAGAGGAGAAAATGGCTCAGCTGGAGAAGAAGCAAAAGGAGCTTCTCAATGAGCTGAATGAAAAACAGGAAGAATTGAAAAATCTACAAGAAGCAGCCAAAGATACAGATGCTCAAATAGAAGCAGGTTTACTTCAAAGACATCAGGTAGTTATAACAAGAATTATATTCGTATATATAACTTTAAATAAGTAGTAGTGCCACGGGTACACCATGTGATGGAGTCTGGTTTGTATGGCGTGATGTTTTCCCAACCAATATGGAAGTCGGGAATAATAGATTTCTATCATTTCTGGTTTTAGTGGAGAGAGATTATAGAGTGGAAATGGAACATATTTTTGGGACACTTAATTGATTGCAGAAAACCGCTTCTCACTAAGCAATCAACGTTCAAACCGGAAGTGGTTGATTTCTGCCACTTGGGTTCGAATGGAGGATTAACCCCTTGCGTTCCAGTGACATCCAGGTGGATGTCATAAAGTACTCCGTTACATCCATGGGGATGTCATGAGAACGCATCCTTTATTAAGGGGTCGTATTAATCCTGGAGATCATGAAATTTTTTAGCAGACGCAAGAAACGAGTTAGTTCTACTGTTTCTCCTTAGGTGACAGCACCTTAGTCATCTCTGGTCAGTGTTGCCAACATAAAGCAGCATAAAATCCCTTCAGGACTTCAAAATTTCCCTTTTCAGCCAAAATGTTCAACAATGCAAATATTTTTTTAATCAGTGATGTGAGTTCTTTTCTTGCGAATGTATGTGTGTGTGTCTTTGTGCGGGTGTGTAAATTTATTCAAAATGGAACAGTTTTATATATATATTGAACTTCATACAATAACTCTGCCTCATATAACCGTCTAGGCCAGCGTTACCCAACCGGTGTGCTGCGGCACACTGGTGTGCCGCGAGGAATCGAAACAAAATTATTAATTTTATAGCAATCAAATTGCAAAACGTAGGGAAATATTTGTATTTCACATTACTATGAACCTCCACTATGAATCTACAACTTTAAGTTTGATACCGGGTTATTGTTCTGTACATTTCTAATGTTGAAAAAAGTATTTGTTATGATTGTTATGACCATTATTGCTTCTTTATTGTTGCAGACTATTTCGTAACTTGAAAATTTAAAATACCATTCAATCCTGTCGACAAATTACCTACATTTGTGTTTTAAAAGTAAATGAGATTTGTTTGTTCGTTCGTTATTTAGTGATCTTCCTTCTTAGTAAAAGGTTGGATACAGCTTTAAAAAGAAAGCGTATTTTTAAAAACCTGAGTCCAATATTTCATTGCAATTGTTTTCTATTTCTAATTAGAATGAAAAATAAGCATAATGATTTACCAAGGGGGAAAATCAGTGAAAGAGCTTTCTTCTCTGTGAGGAGATCAATAATCACAGAAATAATACCACTGTATTTTATATTTACAAATAATAATGCCTATAAGTGTGTCGCGAGAATCCAAGTAACACCCGTAGTGTGCCGCAAGTTGAAAAAGGTTGGGAAACGCTGGTCTAGGCAGTCTTTTAACAGTAAATGAAAACGTGGTATTACAGTACGCACATTGGAAAATGACACCTGGAATGCAAGGGGTTAAGAGAGAAGATGGCACCGATTCTTAGAACGCTGAACTTATTGTAACAAACTGCTTTTTTTACTATGCCTTCTCGTTTTTTCTTTATGAAGATCAATAATGAAACCGGAAGTTGTAATGGATTTCTACCATTTCCGGTCTTAGTGTAGAGATTAGATTGGAGAAGAAATATACTATTGCAACGGTTACTTGATTCCAGGAAAAAGCGTGTTGCTGTCTATTACCGTTTTTTATTATATAGTCATCAACGCTAAAACCGGAAATGGTTGATTTCTACCAGTTCCGGTTTGAATACCACCTCTATCAAAGAACCCAATTCCTAGCTTTTGCCCTCTACATTGTGCTTATAATGGATGGTAATCTATCAAGTATTCTTAAGATTTTTTATATCCCGCGCACACACATACATAAGGACAGACAGGAGAAATATGTAAAGGAGTTTTGATAAACAAAAGTCTTTAATAAAATAGGCACAATATATATAAGAGTGATAATATGAAACAAGTTTTTTTTTTTTTAACAGTATCATTTCGCTTTGATAGAAGCCATAAGATGCAACTACGTTCTAAATGTAAAGTATCTCTGAAATGTTTACGTACCATCACACCAGATATTGAAAGTAACCTGCTTTTTTATTTCTGTGCACATTCGTACCGATCATTTTTTGTAATTTGCACTGTTCACTGCAACATATTCTGGCTAACAAGGGCGCCCATCAGGGGGGAGGCTAGGTGTGGCGCTTTCCCCCTCCCCCCTTAGAGGAAATTGTGCTTCGGAAGATCGAAAACCCAATAGATATTTAAGAATAGTTACCGCAAAATTTGAGACTACATTTGAAATGTCGCTTATACTTGCCCCCCTTCCCTTGGAAACCACATCAACATGGGCGCCCTTGCTGGCTAATGTTAAATATCTCTGTTAAGATATTCTTTGAGCCGCAATTTAGTCGTTCTAATTCCAGTATATACAGTCTTTAAAGTAACCGCACAAAAAGTAATCTAGTGATCGGGGTAGCCAGAAGTTCGGCCAAATGACTCCCATGTCAAAGAAACTGCTGATTGTGGCGAGAGACTTAGCTGAAGTGTAGCACGTTATCCTGTTTTGCTCAAAATCATTTTGAGTCTATTCAATACTACCGTATTTTACGGACTATAAGACGCACTATAATTTTCAAGCAATTTTTTAAAAGAAAACCGTTTCACAGAGTTTACGGTCTGTATATTCTAGTCTGTGGTTCTGGATTTGTGATGGCGGGGCGGGAGGGAGACAGCAAGCTTGTGAATCCCCGCAACTCATGTTCGTCGCAGCGGTGCACTGCTGCTGCCAGTTGCCAGATAGAGATACGTTTCCCGCGGCATGGAATATGGTATTTTTAAGACTTACGGGAATTTTAAATCAAACCCTGGACATTTTTATATTAATTTTATGTATAAGACGCGTCTGAATTTTGGAGGCAATTTTTCGAAGAAAAAAGTGTGTCTTATAGTTCGTAAAATACGGTATGTAGCTATTCAATAAATTCCTAAAAAATTTGTTTATACTGGTCTGTAGTTAACGTATCACAAGAAAGAAAGAAGACAAAGTAAAGTTCAACTGCTTGGTGTGCGGAAATTGAACATCATACTCCCACCTTTGCAGTGTAGGAGTGTTTCATGCAGAGCGTGTGGGTGCGCTACAACCCACATTCATATGCTTTATGAGTTTACATATCCAAACTTCACTTGGCTTTTGGGGATGAAGCACCATCTAATAGGATTGCGTACAATTTTTATCTCCAAATTCCATCGTGGTCGCACATTTCTCAGTGTTTAATTACGTGAAAGTCGCCCATGATTGAGATAGATCACCATGTGAAATACCGCCAGATTCAAACATCCTTGAACATTCATGGTCACCTGCGTAAACTTCCAAGCCATTAAATCCCACACAACTTAACCGAAACTCAAAAACAGACTCGTGTCAATTGATATAAAGAAATGTCCAAAAAATTAAAAAGAGGTAAGTCAGATTTGGTGCCAAACAATTGATTGTTTGTCTCTTGAGTTGTACGGAACATGTGATAACCATAGCTTTAGAATATCGAAAGACTGCCAGTGATGAGTTGTATGCAACTTATTGTTTGCTAGTTATTATCAATGAATTGCATAAAACAATTTTTAAAAATATCACATCATTCTTCACCATGACAACAATTTCCACTCAGCACACCAAACTGTTGACATTTTTATCCAGTAAAAATATCGGATTATTGACTTACCGTTTGTACTGACACCTGTGTTTTTTTGCCGTGAAGACGATTTAACACCTAATTACTCTTTTTTGTTGCCACACATGAAAAATAAGATGCATGATGAGCGGTTTTAGTCGTGTAAAGCAGCTATTGACGCATTCCGAGCTGCGGTTTCTGCGACAACTTGTTCAAATTGCTGTGAAAAATAAACAGTTACGCTTAACCAAACAATATCAGATAATTTAAACTCAGCAATTTAAACACCATTAACAATTTAAACACCATTAACAATTTAAACAGCAAGCGTTAAAACCGGAAATGGTTGATTTGTACCGCTTCCGGTTAGAATATTACATTCATCAGGGAACTTGATTCTTAACTATTGACTCTGTACATCGTGGCCAAAATTGATGGTAATCCATCAGATTGTTCTTGAGACTTTTTCTAGTAGCCCTCGTATTAATGTAAATACAGTAATGTACGTATTTTTTACATTTTAAAATTTCTTCTGTGACGGAAAATACTGAAAGTAATATCTTTCTATAGAGACAAATAAGTTATACTAAATTAAACAGAACAGTATAAGGTCTAGAAAAAAACAGAGAGTGCAAAAAGAACAGAAAGCAGTAATTGATCACAGGACACTGACACGCAATGTTTACGGCAGTGCGCGTTCGTATTCCGAAATATTGTTCATAATCCGAGCAAAAAATTGTTCGTAAATCATTTTATCCACTGCCTTCCACTGATGTATATAACTAAACTACGCTTCCCAATTTTCAGTGTCCACCCAGTGTCGTGAGGCAAACTGGGGAATGACGTGAAGAAAAGACATGACAGTCACTAGGTCTAGAAGGCTTCCGATATCCTTGTTACGAAAAGGGCGACGCAGCATGCTGAGCACGTTTTCATTGTTAGGCTGGGCCCAGTTCAGCCGGTCGCTAACAGATGGCGTTGGAAAAAAATGAAATGAAATCTTTGAGTTTTACGTCCCACGGTTATGCCGGTTAGGCTAAAGGAGACGGTGATGATAAGAGATGAATGAAATGGAATGAAGAAAGTGGAAGAACCCCGAGAAAACCCACGCACACGGTGTTTGTCCACCACAAAGTTCACTTGGCGGGAGCAGGGTTTGAACCCAGGACCCCAAGCACCAGAGGTGAACGCTTTACCACTGAGCCACCGCGGCCCCCCAGATGGCGTTGGAGCGGCTTATGCCTACAAAAAGGGCTGTTGCGCCAAATAGTTTAGTTATTATATGTATACACACACCCTGATTTCCATGCAGTCAAAATCAGTTGCAAAACAAGTAACTGCTTTTATCATTACTTACAATGTTACTTTTATCTCTAAAACTAATTAACCATGTGCAAATTCTTTAAGAGGCTTTTACGTTTAAGATACTGATATATCGTTTTTAAATCAGAAAGAGCCTCCTCTGAACTTTTGTTGAAGATGTGATATATATATGGAGGAATAACAGCAACGCTGATCATCTTAAGAGAGTCTTATGAGATAAATCATAATTATTACAATTATAATTAAAAATACTCTAAAGATCGCATACTGAAGGAAATCCTTGGATTCGTAGTAAGATTATGATCGCCAACACTAGTAATATGTTAATAAAATCAATTGAAAACGCTTTGTGTTACCAGATAGTGTTCGAAATTTTTTTAATCCCAAAATTTTTCATATGTGGAAAATCATGAACGAAAAGATGTTCGCACCGAATCAGAAAAGGAACTTTATATTCACGATTTCGATAGAAATGATATTGGTAAGGCGTTTGAATCCACACTGAACTCATTCTCTGTTATGTAAAGAACTGAAAATAAAACTATGAGCAAACACATTACTTGGTTCCGCATGTAAAAGAAAAAACTCCTGAAGTCACATGAAGTTAACACATAGACTGCGTCGCCATCTGTTACTCTTGTGTCCGTAGGTACTGTTTTTAAAACTTAACCTTACTGTCAGTCCGTTGAAATCCGTCAAGAAAACACAAAAAATTTAGTGCACATAACATCAAAGAGGAGTTTTAAATGGGTTTCTAATCCTAAAATGTATTCCATGCGTTTTGGCTTGAACTGAAAGAATTTCTCTGTTCTTAAGCACGTTTTTGGTTTTTAAAGCATGTAACGATATTTTTTTTTATTCTATATTTTACATATCTTCCATTTTAGACTTTTGTAAAAGCGTAATAAAAATATGTTCCCTAATTATAATCGTAACATGTATGTATTTCAGAATCTTCAAGTGATTACGAAGAAACAGAACAAGGCCAAAATGTACCAAGACTTAAAAGACGGCAAGCATCGTCCGTTACATCGTACTGAAAGCGCTCAACAAGCGGAACTCGAGAAGCAGCAGAAAATAAATGCAGATTTAAGCAATGTCATTGAAAGTTTGATGTCGGACTTCCCTTCACTAAGATTTCAATTGGCGAAGATAAATGTTACTCTTACCACGGGAATTTCCTAAACGGTAAGTTGCACTAACATTAACATTTTTCATTGTGCAATGTTCCTGATAATAGCTCTGAAGGTGTTGCCGCTGTATGGTAACGAAAGCTCAGCACAGCAACACTCACTCTGGCAGCAATCCCGAGAACATTGGATTAATAATGTTCCTGATAGTTTGGTAAGTTTTTAATATTTTTAAGTGATCATAGAAATATATATGTTTGGATGTCCATTCGTTTATCTGTTGATGGATTAGATGATTTTATAATTTTCGATTCTTACCTTCCGGCTTTGGGTATAACAAGAATATTGAATAAAACTCGAAGGAATTCATACGAAGTTCAAAATTTGGCTTCGATACGATGAACGGTGTAGCCTCCACGACAGGTAAGAATCTTCTCAAAAATCACTCTAACAATTTTGTTAATATTTCATATTCTTCAGCAGCTCTTTCTTAAAATAGTTTTTCTTTCTTTTTTTGTGTCAGTATTAAAAGTGTTGCATATGCGTATCTTGGGTAACACAGCAGACGTCCAACCGACAATCCATTTCTTGCCAGATGCATCCCAACGTATCCGTGATGCATTTAATGTATTCAATTAAAACCCATTCGTATATAGTTTCCTTCTCAAAACTAACCGCACTCTTCACCTCTTTCTAAAATGTCACCAGCTTGATGGAACAGTAGATGTCTGAAAATTTATGGTGCAATAAATACGGAGGTTTGTTCGTGATCTATGAAAACATGTTTCGAATGACAGTGGCGCCACAGCTAGTGAAGGCAGTAAATACATACAAGATGAGTCAAAATTATCTTCTCTATTTTAATGATTTTTTTCTGTTAATAACATGTATACAAACAGAGATTACACATACTGATTGATCAACTCAAAAAGTTTTTTTTTTTTTCTTACATATAAATGTTCAGTATGTGATCCACGAAGTAACGACACACATCTAGTCTATAATCAAGTTCCTGCCAAACTTTTCCTAGCATGTCAGAGTCGATATCGGCCACAGCTGCAGTGATGCGCTCAACGCAATTCAACCATAGTTGTAGCAAGTGGCGGCACAAATACCTTAAATTTTTCACAGAAATGCCGTTGAAAATGCACAACGGACTTAGTCGCGTGAAAATCAAGCACACAGAATGCTCTGTGGCGTGTAGAAATCATTTTGCTCACTTCGATTCGAAGTCCCCACGCTCGCAGAGCAGCACCCTCCTCTTACCCTCGATTCTCGTGAACTGACTGTTCGCCCCCTGGCTCCCAGATTTTGTTACCCTGGTCGCCAGGTGGCGCGTTCCGATTGGTCGAGGGCAGTAGGAGGATCGCGCTCCCAGCGCGTGAAGCTTCATCTGCTTTATTTCTTTCTGACTGAACATATGTTAACATATAATTGTACATGTTAAATACAATATGAGCAATAGGTAACAGATACCAAACACGGCAGACGCGCCTCTTGTAACAATATATTACAGCTTGATTATCACAATGGATAGTTACATTTCTAGGATATGCTAATATAATGACAAAAGCCACAGCTAGGAACTCTGTAACAAAATTTGGTAACTCCTTAAAAGCTGTCCACTGGAACACTAATTGTCCATCTTGTCGAACCACTGCCAAGCTGGTAGGAGTTGCATCTGTGTACCATACAAAATCTGAAATAAAACTTCCCCAGATTGGCATTGGTTAAGACTGTACGTTACAAATGACACGAGTTACAAATTTAAAGAATTTCTCATGCAATACTGTGTATGCTATGGGATATGTGAGAGTCGAGACAGGAGTAATCCACACGATATAACCAGCTAATATTTGTCTGGCTCTATGAGAACGTAACAATAGCTGCCAAGGGCAGTGCTTTACAATATCTAAATATCGTTGATCTACCATAAGAGAATTATTATCAAGATCGACATGAATGCCAAGATACAATAATTGTTTAGTAGATTGCAACACTGATTTTTCCACATTTATCGCCCAAGTACTGTGGGCTAAGATTTCAAGAGTCTGTAACAGCTTTTCCTTTGATCCGACCAGTAGGGTGTCATCGTAATAAACTAAGAATTTTACTAAGTGAGCAACGTGAATTGACAATTCTTGAATTACAAATCTTTGCATTATGAGTGGGCTGAGGGCCCACCCCATTGGTAACCTCGTGAATCTATATAATCTACCTGCACATTTAATACCAAAATATTTTCTAGTGTTCAGACTTAAACTTACGTGCTAAAAGCCTTGTTGGAGATCAATCTTCAATAGAAAGTCCTGTGGAGTCGCTACTTCTGCCAGCTGCGTCACCTTCGGAAGCGTGATGTGAGAGACGTGTCTATACAACTTGGTTCACTGCGAGCAGTCGTAAATAATTCGAACACCATCCGTTTTGGGGATGCAGAAAACAGGGAATGTATTGAGCACTTGATCCGATTGTTCAATAATACCACTATCTTCGAGAGCTTGAAGTAATGGGAGATATTTGGCATTGGTGCGTCGAATTTGTCGCGGTGCTTGTAGAGGGGGAATGTGTGTTACTTTATCAACACAGCAAAAGGCGCCTGGCGTGTCAAAATGCACACAAGAGGGATACACTTTGTGAACACCAAAATTTGCAAATAAAGATTCACTCTGCGGTGACTCCTCTTCTGAATCACTATCACTAGATTGAGAATCACTGTCACTATCTTGCTGCTCATCTACTGAAGCACTCTGGGGTTCATCTCGCCGCCAACGATTAAACCGCTTGCTGGTGGACGCTTACGTCTCTCCAATAGAAAGAGAAAAAACTTTTTAAGATCATATTTCAGAAAAAAAAAAATATATTGGCAAGAAAACTCATCACTGTTCGAATAATAAATTAACAAAATCGGGAATATCATTTTGACTCATCCGGTATAGTTTATGTCCTTCAGTTTAATCTTGCTTATACAAAGAAAATGTCGCCAATACTCAAACCATTTTGGGAGGAATGTATCATTGTTCTTTTCAATGCAAAATACTAATATGTGCTGATCATAGAGCAATACAAGACACAAGGATTCACTTTTCCAAAAAAAAGTGTCTTGTGTGTGCATGAGAAATCATCAAGAAATTATGCCAATATACTCTTTATAACGTATATTTACAGTAATATGAAATTGACTTGCTGTGTCTGTCTCCTAATTTTTCATCACATACTATTCGTACAGCTTTTGATCTTCAAGAAGTTTGGAGAAAAATTTATCCAAATACAAGAGAGATTTTACGGCCCCCGGTGTTTACTCAGGTGTGTATGAAGTGTGTTGCCTATAGAAGGAGATAAATGTATTGGTATGGTAAAACGTAATACATATGTACAAGAATGGGGTAAAACGTAATACATATATACAAGAATGGAGGAACATACTGAGGATTTGAAAGAGCGCAATTTTAGTTTCCGTGGAAGATCCAAAACAGTGAATGGGAGTTTTAAATAAAATTAACAATGACACAAATGAAAATTTTTGAAACCTTTTTATGAAATCCAAAAATTCTAAATAAAATATAGACATAATGGCTCTCAATATTAATTGGTTCCCTCGTTGAGGTCATATCCGTAAAGCATAATCTGGAAAGAAAGAAAGAAAGGGAAAACAGAGGTAAATGTCAGAGTACACATTTACCGTCATTATCATGGGCTTGGTTGTGGATATAAAGGCTGATTAACATTTTTAGTAACTGTTTCTCTCCGCAGATTTCCAAAATCTTGTTACAATTTTTGTGTTGTGTCTTGTGCTACCTTTCCATGCACCATTTTCACTATTTGAAAGAAAGAAAAAAAAAAGAGGGTTTGTGCGTAAAGATTGAATGACAGTAAGTAAAGATTGGAAGACTAGATCTGTTTCATAATGGTTTTCTTGCTCATAAATTATAATACTGTTTACAGCTTGTTCCGTTTTTCTTTTTTCAGTAAAAAATACCATTGGACTTAGGCTGTGGTGAGGATTTTAAATCTCCTTGTGGCATCAGAGGAAGGGCTGCAGGCCATGTTTAACGTATATATTTAAGGACAAGTGTCTGATGTTTAACTTATAGAATAAGTTAGTATGTTCTTGAAAACCAAAGAAACCAAAAAGTAATATATACATATTAAAATCCGATGTACGTATAATAACTGTACAGTATTTTTAAGCTTCCATTGTCTTTTGTATCCAGCTTCAATTAAAATATCGTAATAAACAACTCTGAAATATTTTGATGTATTATTTAATAAAAATATAATTTATTCGTATTGTATGTATTATTCAAGTAAAAGTACGGAGAGAAGAAAAGTGTTAACTTCATTGCCTTATGGTTTGTAAATTGTATTTTATTTGTCAGTTCTTTTGAAACGAAATGTAAGAGAACTGTAATTCTTACGTCAGCATATTCACATATTTAACCTGAACATTTGTTTTATGTCTTTACAACTGTAACTGACAGTACCTTTACATCAGAGGAATGTTAGTCTGTGTAATGAAGCTAATACTACAGAGTTCTTTTAATCCTAATTCTCAGTCTAATCCACCACTCCAGCTCCATAATGCTCAGTTTCCCGTACCCTTTAGAAAGCACAGAAGAAAGGAACTGTATACAGTAAAATCTGTCTTCAACAGACCCTTTATTAAACGGAAACTTGTGTTAAACTATATTTACGGTCCCATGAATTTACTGACGAAGATCATGTTAAATTCCTTTCATTAAACGGAAAAAAAGTGTATTATGCGGACAACAGAAAATTTCAAGTTTCGGAGTGTAGCATTTAGAAAGTTCTTGCTATGTATTATGTATTAATTACGTGCTATGTATTAATTACGTTACTTTAGTTTTGTATTATTAGCCATAATGAAAATATAGGAATTTGGCCTTACCCATGGGCACGCGAAGAGGAGCATGGGGTTCTCGCCCGCTTTTGGCTCACTAAAACAGCTTAAATTTCTTAAGATTTTTTAAATACAAATTAAAAATACCAAATGTAATATAGCAACCAGGAAGATTCCTCCCTACAAAATTTTCTTCGGGGACTATGGCCTTACTCCATCCAGATCAAAGTTGAAATACAAAACTCTTCAAAGTATGAAATTAATAATAAACCTCTAAACACAAGTAATCCAATTTTTTTATTAGCTGACAAACTTAAGTAAAATAATTTTTAATCTTAACATTTTAAAACATTACGTATTTCAGCTATGATCCAACCGGCCCGATTTTGCTTGGAAAAAAAAAATGTAAAATTCAATTTATGCCCAAGTTTAACATCAAGGTTTAAAGTTACTTTTTGATGACATTTTGGTCACTTTTTCATGTGCATTTGGTCACTTTTCAACTATTTAGAAGAGATATGAGCCCTGACGTTATTTCGAGGTACAAATGTGCATATACGTCTGTACACACAATTCCACGCGCCCAACAGTGCTTTGGCGTGTTTATCGTAAACATTGTCTGTCACAAAGTGCTGCATTCAAAAATATACTTTTTTTCTATTTTATTTTATTTTATTTTATTATTTTATTTTTTTAAATTTTTGTGTTTTAGCCCTCGTCTATTTTATTTTGTGATTCATTATTCATACATTTATTAACCGCACAATACAACTTGTTTCGTTTGTTTATTGTACTACAATAAGAGAAAAGCTGATAATTTCATCCTGTCGTATGTTCAAATCTTCCTCCATACACACGGAGGAAGGGCATCCGTTAAGCGTTCAAAATTATTTGTGCTTGAAACACTTGAAAGGTGAGAAATTTAAATTTTGACAATATGTTCATTGCGATTAGTTTCATATTATAATCGTTGTTGTGTTGTGGCATTTTGAGGTAGTATAAAGCGAATAGGAGTTAAAAGAGGAAGCTGAAGATCGAGAAACGTGGAAAAAATATCTCCAGTCCCGAACCTAAGGAAGATACAAAGAAACAGAACCTGCTAAAAGGCAGAATACTTAATAAGGTGAACAGGATAAGATGAGCGTTTTCTGAAACATATTTTTGGAAAGAACTTAATTAAATTATGCTAATAAAAATTATAACTTCTTACCTTAATGTGTAGGATCAATTATGTCAGACTATATTTCCGGCCTGCTGTCTTGCTGGTCTGATTTCCATCCTTGAATGATCTCTCAAAGTAGTGTGGCCTAAACAGCTTTAAATATATTTTTATGTATCTGAAGAGAACTTGCATCACTGAGTTGAAATTGTACGAAATTTTCGAAAATGTACGTTCCACATACATCCAGAATTGTTTCTGTCGTCGCTATCTGTTTGTAGCTATCATCAATATAGTCATATCATGATTTTGCGAGACTTCGTCGTGCTATTCATTCTTACAAAAAGTTATTTTCAGTGCAAAACTATATCTGTGAAACATTTTATCGTTGTTTGTGGATTGAACTGTTTATTATGTCATTCCATTTATCATTTACGTTACCTTTATCTATATTTAATTTAGGATCCGGTTTTATAAACTAAGATTCGATTAGGATTAGGAATTAGATTTCTCAGGGTTCACAGTCGTCCTGGAAATGTCCTTGAATTGACTTTGTCCTGGAAACATCCTGGAAATATCCTTGAAAATGCATTTCTGTCCTTGAAATTTACAGAAATACTGAATGGCAGACTTTTTGATTTGTCAGATTTGAATTTAAAGATTTGTTGTTAATCATAAAGAACCTTCTGGTTTTGTCTCATAACCAGGCTACTGTCGAACGAGGCTACAACATAGATAAAGATCTGCTTATTGAAAATATAAAAGAGAAATCATTGATCGGTTTGAGATTGGTGTATGCTAACATTTCCCATAGAGACCTTCCTTCAATCAACATCACGAAAGAAATGCTGCATCATGCCTTCCATGCAAGGCAGAGCTGAAGAAAATAAGAACTGTTGAAAGAGAAAGCCATTTCAAAGCAAGAGGAAAGAGATAAGTGAAAATATACAACAACTGCAGAGAAAGAGAAGGGAATTGATAGAAACAAGTGAAGTTTTGGAGACTGAAGCAAACCAGCTTGCACATAAAGCAGAGCAGAAGTCTTGCTTTACTTTATTAACAAAGTCAAATGCTATCCGAAGAGCAGCTTCGCTAAAAAAAGAAAGAAATCATGTCTATAAATGAGGAAATCACATAAATCCATACTCAGTTGAAAAACTTGTAATATAATTCCTTTTTTCCCCCTAATTATACCTGTCACACTGTCACGCAATGAAGATGCCATATACGAAAAATAGCTTTTTTGTTTGTAAATTTGTTCGGTGCACAATTAAAATGTCATGTACAGGGTGGTTCCGGAAGTGGGCGTACCCCCCTTTAGTTTGAATAGTATAGTGTTACTTATGGTAGAATGTCTGTACACAGTTACCGTGAAGTCTTGAGAGTCATAAACATCGGTATGATCACCATCCATGTGGTAACACAGCTGAATTCTGCGTCAAGCTCTCGCAGATGTTTTGCGGAGATACTCCGGAGTCACGAGGGTGAAGGCGTGTTCCACAGCTGTTCGTAATTCCTGCGTTGTGTGATATTGAGTTTCTTACTTGTTGCTTTATGAAACCCCAGAGAGCATTGTTTGGTGTCGTCAGATCGGGACTTCTTGGAGGCCAGGCAAAGGAAGCTGGTGAAGATGCACAACCTCTTCCAATCCAGCGGCCAGGAAACGTCTGATTCAGGTTACCAAGTAGAAAACAAATGAACATGGATAGCAATGTTGCCAGACAATGCCAAGCAATGTTACCAAACAAATGTGGGTAAAACCTAAAACCGTCAGAAAACATCAATTAGGGGTACGCTGTACAAAGAATGAAAATACATGTGCTGGATGTAGGTGGCTATAAGGGGAGTTGGGAGGCCACCGATAAAAGCAGCACATTACGCTTCTCTTTGTGTATTTAATTATTGTGTATTAGCACTGTACTTGCATTAATATTCACTGCACAAGCTACTGTACTTTCCGTTTCACTGTTGAGAGTTTTGAACCTACAGTTGCAGTCCTGTTATACCTTTCTGTGTCGAAGTCCTGGAAAATTGGTGATTTGTCCTGGATTTTTTTTTATGGAAAAGAGAGTGGGAACCCTGATTTCTGTGCTTTCGGCATCTATGGCCTTGTTAGCCCATCATACATATGAAAGATGACGTTTCTCGGCGAACACACTGCCCGAGAAACTGGAGGAAGAAAAGACTGGGGAAGGAAGGAAGCGGCCTGTGATCTATATGTTAGG
The DNA here is from genome assembly GCF_964235325.1 of Thermobia domestica. Lineage (NCBI taxonomy): Eukaryota > Metazoa > Arthropoda > Insecta > Zygentoma > Lepismatidae > Thermobia > Thermobia domestica. The sequence continues at coordinate 248,956,971 of NC_137464.1, forward strand.
TATCATGCCAGAATTTGCTTGGTGTGAATGAGGAAAACCTCACTCAGAATGGCTATACTTTTTCGACCAAGTGTTCCCAAAATTAAGATTCGAATACGGATCTTTCCGCTATGGAAGATGTATAGCATTTTCTCGTTTTTAATAAATTGCTTACACTCGCACAAATGTATAGGTAGTGCAGATTGTACCTCTAAATTGTTGTTTTTGATTTCCTTCATGTGCTTCTTTATCCTAGGGTTTGTATTTATTTTCATCGTGCCAATACATGCTTATCATATTATCCCAATTATGTGCCAATACATGCATATCACCTTCGTATATTTGAGAATTTATCTTCTTATCCAAGTTGTAATTTTCTTTAGATTTAAATGAGTCTTTAAATCCATATTTAAGTGCAATTTTTTTTTTTTGGAGTCTAAACGATATATTAAGCGATCATGGGAACGAAACGTACTTTTCCTTAACCTTCTTAAAGTCCATTCTAAACAAGAAGCAAATTGACAGCTCAAAAACACGTGCAAGTTTGTTTTGAAGAAAGGAGTCTACGTCACACAGTTATTGCGGTCACTCAGCGAGGGTCGAATCATAAACGCCCTTTTACCAACAGTGGGTGGAGGGTTTCCTTGGCAACAGACCTTAACATTCCAATGTTGCCGCTAGTAAACACGTGTTTTCAGAAAGAAAGAAGATATTTTTAGTGTTCGTTTCCTTGTGTGTGGGAGTGATTTCTTGATTATTCTTGTGCATTCGAGTTTTATCTTTGTGTACAATTCTGTAAATATATTTGTATATGTGAGATATTTTGTTGTATACATCGTGTGGTGTTGTGTGTTTGTGTATATATATTTATATTTGTGTATATAACGAATATATAGGCTATTTTAAATAATGTCCAGTGAAATGGAGGACATTCTCCCTGCAAAACGGCCGAGAACACATTCTTCTGAAAGAAAGAACGTTTTACGGAAAGGTATTCCTATTAAAGGACAATCAAGGGAAATTATTTGCTCGGTTCGGGACTATTTCGAACAGGAAAGGGACAATGGAGGACCGATTATCCCTGTAAATAAGGTGCTTGACAGGACTGCCGCTGCTGTAAAAGTAAATAAATGTACCATCGTGAAAATTGGCAAGGAGAAGTTCGAAAATGAAGAAAATCAATCCGGGTCTTCAAAATTAGAAACTCCAGGCAAGAAGAGAAAAGTAAGTAAACGTGTGACGAATTTGGATACTTTCCAAAAAGACGCTATACGGCGACATATTTATTCTTATTATCAAAAGAAGGAGCACCCCACTCTCCTGAAATTACACGCGTCACTCCAAGAAGCCGAACTTTTTCAAGGAAGCAAAACATCCTTGTATAGTATTATTAAAAAGTTGGGGTTTTCGTATAAGAAAATAAATGGAAGGAGACTTTTAATGGAGAAGCCGGACGTTTCTGCGTGGCGATGTAGATTTCTTCGGGAAATATTAAAACATAATTTTGATGATATAGTGTGGCTTGATGAAACCTGGGTGAACGTGAACCACAGCGTTAGTAAAGGATGGACCGACGACACGCTTCAGGGCACAATGGGATTGCCGTTAGGTAGAGGGGGAACGATTATACTTCATGCCGGTACGTCTTCTGGGTTCCTCCCAAACTGTTCCCTTCTCTTCACATCGAAGAAAACAGGAGATTATCATGAGGAAATGAACCAAACGAAATTTCTTAAGTGGTTTCAGGAATCTCTTCTCCCCGAACTGCACACGCCATCCATTATTGTTATGGATAACGCAAAATACCATTCAGTTATTGCTGACTAAGCTCCTACTATGGCCACTAGAAAAGAGGACATTGTTCGTTGGTTAATTCAACGCAACGTGGAGGTTCGAGATGATTTGAGAAAAGCAGAATTAATGCAACTCGTGCGAAGATACAAACCCCAATTCCCCACATACGTCATTGACAAAATCGCTACTCAACATGGACATAAAGTAGTGAGACTTCCCCCTTACCATTGTCACTTCAATGCCATAGAACTTATTTGGGCACAAATTAAAGGGTACGTTGGCCGTAAAAATAAAAGTTTCACCGTGTCGTCTGTTGTAAAATTAACAGAAGAAGCCATAGCCTCAATTACGCCAGAAAACTGGAGAGATGCAGTTAACCATACGTATAAAGTTATTCAAGATGCATGGAAAAATGAAGGTGTGCTTGAAGAAAGTGTAGAACAATTAATAATAAGTGTTGGTGGTTCCAGTGATTCATCTGGTGAAGAGGAGCTTAGTAACAGTGACATCAGTAGTAATGATGATGATGACTTGAGTGGAGTCTATCCACTGGAATAAATTACATTTCAGGTACGTCTGATTCTAAATTATGCTTGCATTTACCTTTCTAGGCCTATACTGAAATAAAATGAAAATAGTAGTTCTTTCAGAAAATGTGTTCCGGGAGGAGGACACATGTAATATTCTGGGGGGCACTGCTGGTACTATTTTATTTATTATTATATGATAAGACGTATTATTTTGATCTCGTCCGGGGGCACTCTCAGAGCTCCGGGGGGGCAGTGCCACCCCAAAACATGTCTGGAAGAAACCCTGAATGACAAAAGCAAACTTTTTTTTGGACAGCACAATATATATAATATGTTCCAGTGACAAAAAATCAAAAAAGCAAAATCGTCGCGGGAACCAAAAATTGTTTACTGATCTCATTGCAGAAATACTTGTTTCTTACGTTTAGTTAGTATAGTACCGTAGAACGGGGTGAAACAGATCACTAGCACACACCTACATTGAAAGAGTGCTGTCACCTATCGTTTCAAATTGAGTGTAGGAAATATATCATGAAAAGAAGGGTGGGTGATTAGACACGAGATCTGTGAGCATAGAAAGTTAGAGTATGATGCATGCAGATTGTGTGTATAGTGCAAATTTGCTTAATGGTAAAAACGTAATTATTGCAGAACCCTGTTTCCGTTATATTGGTGTGACTACAGTACGCAGTTATAGCTTTTAGCATCTGCTAGAGAAACAACATAGAAAACTAAAAAACTAAAGATCATTTATTTGTAAATATTTGTTGACAAATTTCTAACAAATGCATATTTCTACCAGCCCTAAACTTCAGATGAATTCGGACATTCAGAAGTGTTTTGTAAGTTCTTTTTATCCTCTTGATTTGTTTATATTTTTCATTTATTTTTTCCTCATAAGCATTTAAAAGATGTTCTACTGTTAAAAAAAAAAAAAAAAAAACATTTAAAAAGAATACTTTCTTTACAATCACAAGCAAGATTTCATTTCTCTCTCTCTCTCTCTCTCTGTCACAAACACACACACACACACAGCCCTCCCCCTTCCCAACATGCAGAAACTGGGACGACAAACATATCTTTTCATCCATCCAAACAAATCAATATTTAGATATTTCCTTTTTCGTTGACTCACAAGACAGTTCTAGCCCGAGAACTAACCGGGATGCGCACGAAGTGGCAACAGCGTACCACGTGCTTCTCCAAACGTCAATTTGCTTCTAGTTTAGTATGGACTTCAATTTTCGGCATTTAAGCCTTTGTTGAAACCTTTTTTTGGGTGTAGTTAATGCCTTTTTTCATTTATAATGTAGTATTATTACTGTAGTGCCATTTTTAGGCCTAGTTCAATTGTTCGTTGTAATTGTTCTTCATACGTATGTTGTAGCACAACTTTAAATACCCCGAAGGAGCAAAAATTGATTTGATCATGGAGGAATCCACATTTTTTAAAATTTATATAGAAGTTGCAAAGTATGGACCTACAGTTTAAGGTGAAATATGAACTACTGTAATGCACTCAAATTTCAAGGCTCTCCAATCGAGAATCGAACCCGGATGTCCGTGCACCAAAGGCGCGCGCGCTAGCCATTAGACCAAGGATGATTCCATATCGGACCCAGTACCTGGGGAAAACCTATATATCGTCTGAAAGCTCTTGCTATGAGAAGTACGAAACCGTTTTCAAATCACGGGCAAACCCGCAACTTGACCCTATAAGGGGCCGGTTTGTTGGTGTTTTTGGCCTTATATATGGCATATTCGACAGAATAAAAATGAATGTTACGCGTAAGCGCCTGAAGTCATCATGTTCCTTTTTGGCTCATTGCTAGAACGTAACTCAAGCAAGGGTTTGATAATATCACATTGCACCCTGACATACCCATTTGGTCAGTGTTGCCAACGAACTATAAATACAATGTGGTAGATGGTTTCTGTACCACTGGATGTATATAACACTGACAACCTAGAATGGTTGGGAGGCGGTAACACTCAACGCCTTTTTGCTATAGTGTCGTGTGATGTTTCTGCCAAGCTTGGTGTATAAACGTCTCATCGTACGGAACCTGCTTTACAACTTCTCATTTTGCAATTGGTTGGCAACACTGACAAACTGGGGTACTTGGGAGAGATGTCCACAGTATATTTTCTCTAATGACGAATGATGTTTATCCCACGTTTCATGGATTTACATACACTGGTACAGAAACCGTCTATCACATTGTATTTATAGTTCGTTGGCAACACTGATCAAATGGGTGTGTCTGGGTGCAAAGTGATATTAGCAAACACTTGCTCGAGTCACATTCTAGCAATGAGCCAAAGAGGAACATGATGGCTTGAGGCACTTATGCGTAACATTCATTTTAATTCTATCGAATATGCCATAAATAGGGTCACAAACACCAACAAACCGGCCCCTCATAGGGTCAAGTTGCGGGTTTGCCCATAATTTGAAAACGGTTTCGTACTTCTCATAGCAAGAGCTTTCAGACGATATATATTTTTCCCCAGGTATTTGGTCCCGATATGGAATCATCCCTAGTTAGTGAAAATTTATTTGTAGATTAATAATATGTCTGTCTTGGTGCAGGTTTAAAGACTTCGGTTTCTGATCATGTATACCCGAGAAGCGGACATTGAAAATGATGACTCGTCTGGAAAATTGATCAAGATTAGTAGTGAGGACAGTGGTGCAGCTCCTGTGGGCCAAAAACACTATACCTGCTGACATTCATAGACAGATAGTAGAGGTTATGGGGAGGGCTAAATTTCAAAGCAGCATGCAGAAAAGTGGTGTCGTGCCTTCCAAGAAAGATGGACCAATATTAACAGTACTTCAACCACTGACGTTATGCTTGGAACAACTACAACACCCCTTCTACAGCCTTGACCTAGCCCTAGTGACTCATCTTTTTCCTGTTCTAAAGCAAATAATGGCTGGCCACCATTACCTGGCATGTGATTATGTCAAAACCGCTGCTCACGGTGACTACGAGAACTTGACGCGAATTTCTATGTTAATGGCATAGAAAACTTTATCTGCCGTTGTGATAAGCGGTTGAACAAAAACTATGATTACATCAAAGACTATTGTTGAGTGCCCTCTATCACCAGGTGTGTTGATCTTCCAGCTATCCATAAGCCACAATAGGCTTTGTAACCTTTTTTCGATCATCCCTCGTAGATGTTAGTAATGAATTTATTACATTTGTTATTGTACTTTGATCGTCGTGTTGAAGAAATTCATTTAATTGTTTGCTTCTAACTCAGAGGTAAACATAACATTAGTTAACACGGTTGTTGCCACATGGCTTAAAATAGACGGAAGTAAGTCAATTTTATGTGCTAGTGACGTATATAGACCATCACCCTTAATTTTATAGAAAATTATTAAAATTAATTTCATATTGGAATATTGTTTATGGGAAGCAAGTATTTTCAAGTAACTGCTTGTTTCTGCCAGAGGATGATCCAGGGAGGGCAATTTGCCCCCCAGAAGAGGAAACTTTCTTATTTTATATATAAGTAAAGCCCATCCTAGAGTTCCGAGCTGTTAAAAGTAGCTCTATGTAGCAGTATTACAATTTACGCCCCCGATCCCCAAATTCCGTGCTGGATCCGCTCCTGGTTTCTGCTACCACAATTATCACATTTTAATTAATTTGTTACCTACCTTGTTTTATTTGGTTAAAAAATGCTGTCGAATGACTTTTAAATAAAATGTCTGGTTTAGTTGAAACTGAGGAAAATTTATGAAATTTCCCAACAAGAATCTCTTTTTTTTTCGTTATGGAGGTCCTCGTTACAACAAAATAGAAGTATCCACGAATTTTGACAAATTGACTCACGGTTTTTAACTGAACCATCTTCAAAGTTCAAGTATAGTACTTACAATATACCAACACGTGCGTTATTCGTATGTTTAAGTACCTTGAATATAGAACGCTAATTGCATGATGATCAATTTTCTTATTATTATTTATGCCTGAATACAAGTAAATCAATGCAAATTTTTTTACTCTGTACATTATTTGCGCTTGTAACAAGGAGTACTTTATCTTTGCTCCAGTTATAAGTCGTAAATCCAAACACCAGGAATTACGCAAAAAAAAGCATTTTTAGAACACAATCATATGCACGGGAGGATTTTGTTCTGAGGGAAGAGAATCCAAATGAGATTTTGTAATGCTTTTACACTGAATATGAAAGTAACTATATTGAGTGAATAGGATAGCCTCGGCCAGTCGCATAATGGTTTCTGCATCCAATACCGGATTCAAGCTTCGGACGTGGTTCAGAGCCGACTTTAGGTCCTATTTCTCATAACCTTTTTCTTCCACTGAGAAAACAAAAGCTCAAATTCAATGACTAGAATACGTGATGCGATTATGACAACTAATATGGAATTTTCTGGAGGATCTAATACATACATGCAATCTGGAATGTTATTTGATTTCGCAGATGCCAATTCTTATTCTTTGGGGAATTATGTCGAACATTTTCTGAATCTGAGAATTGTACAATTTTAGTAGTAAACTTAGTGAGACAATGAATTTCCATAAAATAGTGATTCTATGCAGTACTGAGTACTGATTCTGCCGCTGGAGGTGTTGACCAGTAGTGTGTCTGAAAATCTATTCTATTTAATTATTAAATCCTTCATGATTTCTAAATTTTTAAATTTCACGACACATGAAACTGCGCGATACACTCGTTGGAAACCAATGATATAGACAAAATCTCCAACTGTGTCAGGTGAAAATAAAAAATAAAAAAAAAAAAAAAAAAGAAAGAAAGACAATATTAAATTATAAAGAATAAATACTTTATTTTGTCGTTTACTATATACAATCATATACATATTACTACAATTCATTTTATCAAACACTATGATCTGAATTCGACGACTGTTACTTTCTTACACGATTACTTTAAAAAATGCCACATATTAAACAATTTCCACAATGATTTGAGCTTCTTCATTAGGTACAAAACTGTACTTAGAACTTCGTAAAATAATGAACTTTGCTTCGTTCAGCAAGTCAGTTAGGTCATTCTTAGAAGTTTGTGCTTAAAACTCCTTTCTCTGTACGTGTGCAGCGAGTATTTCGAGCCATTGGTTGACCATGTTTTAAAACCAGATTTTATAATGGATACTATTTCAAGTACATTTTTAGAACATTACACTACAGAGGTTGATTCCTTTACATTGTGCCGAAGTCAATATGCAACTGTACAGCGTGTACGCAACCCATCACCGTGGGATTGTCAAAAGGCAAGCAACAATATATCGTTAATCACGCAGTAGAGCAGTGTGCTCGAGTGTAATCTGATGCCGTCGAAACTGAACAAATTCTGAGACATGTTCACTATGACCCTTTCAGACGATAAGTTCACAGCGTCGCACATCGCAGAAATATGTCAAGTGCGTAATTTTCGTGTAGGTCGTGGCATTGTGAATCGTATCATACGAAAATATGCGGCATAAAATTCTGGGCCCTCCACACCGACGCAAGGAGCTAGAACCCAGCCTCCTACGAAGATGACCCCGCCACTATTGCGTGTGGTTCAGCGTATGCCAACCTCCGAAAATTCCCCTACGGATCCTCCGATGGCGAGCAGATGCCGCACATCGCAGGCGACAATCAACTGCGCCATTCCCAGCGACTTACCACTCAAGGCCATTTGCAAAAGCAGTGTGCAAGCCCTAAAACTGTCATGTAGCTGAGCGAGAAAGGAACTGCAGGAGGCTGCAAGAACGTCATCTCGCGGGTTATCGGTGGAACTTTGTTGTTACTCTTGATGTGGCATGGAAAGGGCCGAAGCACATTCTTCCGCCAGTGCACAGAGTTTACCAAAAGGGTTCATGATTGTGCTCGGCGTCTCGTACAGGGGTAAACTAAGTCTCCGAAAGATGGAGTGAAACATCAAAATCAATGCTGCGTACTACTAGATTCATGTCCTGACTGAAATGTACCAGCATTATATAGACAAGACGTGAACCAGGTTGAACTGCACCAACCCTAGACATCCAGACACACGGCGAAAACATCGCTGGAATTCTATCGCCATTCGACAATTCCCTTCTCTAACATCCCTGTCAGGAGTCCAGATGTTAGCTCAGTGGAATATTGTGCTTTCGGACTCTTTACACGGCGAGGGGGCGCGGTGGCTCAGTGGTAGAGCGTTCACCTCTGGTGCTTGGGGTTCCGGGTTCGATCCCAGCCCCCGCCAAGTGAACTTTGTGGTGGACAAACACCGTGCTCGTGGGTTTTCTCGGGGTACTCCCGTTTTCTCCCACTTTCTTCATTCCACCATTTCACTCATCTCTCATCATCACCGTCTCCTTTAGCCTAATTGGCATAACCGTGGGACGTAAAACTCAAAAATTTCATTTCATTTCTTTACACGGCGCGTGTCCCATCGTCGAGTCCTCACTGTCTACGGCCCGTGAAAAGCCTGTTAAGGGGGAGTGGGATGCAATATCCATGATGCAGCAGCAACGCAATCTCCTGCAATGGAGACACCGGCCCATAGTAACCTGTAGATCGAACACAACCAGTGGTGGAAACACAGCATTTCCTAGGTAAGTGGCACTTCCAAATGCGGCTCAATATAAATGAATCAACCTCTATACGGACAGAAGTGAGTGGACACCACTACTGAGAGCAATGGCCGAGCGGTAGCACTGGTCGGGTAAGAGATCACAACAACAAACGGAATACAAGCAAACGTTTGCTGTTGAAATGACTAGCACGAGAAATGTTACTTTAGAAAGGGTGCTTCACAGGCATCCTGATGTCTAACAAATTCCTAAACTGACTGAGGTATTTGTCAAGGTACAAAATTCTGGGAAGATGGACACATCTTCTCCACTAATAAGTTTATCTTAACAGATTCTTTTGACGTTATCTTCCTGTAGTGTTGTAAAATAAGTCGAGTATATTGTATGAACCTCTTTGGTTAATTCAGAAACCACTGGCAAATTATACTTAATTACACGCTCACAAAACGCACTTTGGACAAAGCTTACTATTGCTTTTTCCTTCTTTCTTTAATCTCGATGTTTTAAACTAGACTTTCGAGAGGGCGATTTGGAAACGAAAAGCTGTTTACTTACTTCTCACGCTAGACATTCTTGACCTATCAACGTCGTTATTTCGAAGTTTGTGATCTGCTATCACAGAATATTTTCACTTCGTTTTAATTTCTTTATTGTGATTCTTTTCATAGCAGAACTTCATGCCCTATTTGATCGTGTTTTGCATTTCCACTGCTATTGAGTCTTTTCTAAAATATCCTATGAAGTCAATCATTTTAACCATTTGACTATGTAGTAATTCTTCTTACCTGAAATGTTAAAGAAAAGGAATATGCATTATTTAACACAAAAGATAATAAAACATAATAATATAGTATGTAACTTATGACCTCAGAGACCAACAATTCTTACTACATTATATTAGCCCCGTTCCACTCTCTTTAAAGAGGAAAAAACTTGCTGAAATTGGAGGATTACGTAAGTTGCTCTTTACTTATCTATCACTATTATATATGGTAAACCGAAGAAATAACTGATATTCTATTACAGTAATTTCTTCATAGACGCAAATTCAATGGTATACAAAGAGAGAAAAAATCAATAACTGAACCGGCGTTCCGCTATCTGAACAGCTATACATTTTCTCTCTTTTAAAGTCGGTGCTCAATCACTCATACCACATGGACTGTAATACAAAATTCAATCGCGAGAGATGTTCCGTAATGTAGACACTGGATTGTCTAACCACAACAGGAGTTGTGGGCCAGTCCGTATGGTCTGAGAGGCTGTGAACCTACTTCAAGAATGATACAATGTATGGCTGTTAAGGGGAGAATAGAATACCATGTTGATTAACGCATAGGGACAGTAAGCCGGAGACCCGACCGAACGGATTTCTGGAACCAATGCCTGGCAGCGTTCGTTCACAACATTCTCCTCAAATGCCTCGCATACGTGGCGATTTGATGCGACATCTAACAGGCCCACTTTAAAGTCACACAACAAACACACGCGAACAATCTGTTTCGACATTGGACTAGTTATGACTGATGTGTGTGTGCACAACGTGCCTATATTAGTGAAGGTCGATGGTCAGACTACTCCCGATCGCTTGACAGACACGTACACTTATGTCCAAAATGATTGTCGTATATCTATAACTGTCTTCTTGTAAGAATATAATTTGTATTTTCCAGGGTACTTTTAATACTGATACCATGTGTATAATCGGGAAATGTATATTTGTGGTAAATTTCATAGGAAAAGAATTATAAATACGAAAATTGGAGTGAGTAAAACAAAATATTGCTAAATAAACAAGAATGTTTTATTTTCGTTTTATTGTTCTTATTTACTGTTCTTTTGACATGAAATTTGCCACATACATGTCTTTGCCGATTATAGGGCACATACTAACATTATAAGAAATACCGGGCGAATTCGTTATCAAATTATATTCCTACAACAACATATTTATAGACATGCGACAATAATTTTGGACATGAGTGTACATCCTTTCGTTTCCCCTCTGTGATCGAATAATTCATGGGACGTCAAAAACAGCAAGAACATTTTTGGTTACCTTGTAAGTAACATCCCTGCACTGTAGGAAACTGATTATACTTCGTTTACATCAACTACAACCTTGAATTTGTGCGTTTTAATAATGGTTCTCTATTCAGATTCCATTGAAGTAAATTCAGACTTGTGTTAAGTTCTACAAAGTTTAATTATTTATTTATTTATTTATTTATTTTATTTTATTTTTTTTTTTTTTCAAATGCAGGCATGTTGCTGGTGATGTAAGTCCAGAAAGCAACGTAAAAATTTCTTGAAGGTTTCGTGCTGAAGATGACGATAAGCCGTCGTTAAAACGTATGCGAACAAGATTACACACCGACAAAATAAAATAAAATAAATACATACATACATACATAAATAAATAAATAAATAAATAAATAAATAAATAAATAAAATAAAACAATAATAAAAAATATGCCTAAGTGAGTTCAATCTTTGTACAAAAGTTAATTTCTTTCTAAAATATAGTTTTTATGTAGTGTTTTTTTGTTGCAGATACCAAGATGAGGGAAATCCGATGGCAATTACAACACTCTACACGAAGCCGTCTAATACCTACAGCAATTTAAAGATGGCGCATCTACTTGAACATTGCTTCAAGGTGCGTGATGTTATTCGTTTTTTATGGTCCAAGGAACAGAAACCATCTGACATTCATCAAGAATTGGTGGATGTTTATGGAGAGAGTGTTATGTCACTGAAACACTGTATGTTTGGTGCAACGCATTCGTAAATGGTAGGAGGACTGTGACAGATGATGACAGAAGTGGCAGACCAGCAACGCCCATCATTGACAGGAATTGTGTGACGTCGATACGATGTTTCATGAAGACAGAAGAGTGAAGTTGTTTGCCATTCATATACATTGCAAATATCATATGCTTCAGTGAGGAGTATCTATCGTTCGCGACTAATTTGGCTTTAGGAAAGTGTGTGCGCGCTGGGTGCCAAACATTTGAGTGAGGGCCAAAAACATCTTCAAATGGGCATTTCCCTGACCCACCTCACACGATATGCCTACGAAGGAAACTCATTCCTTCATCGCATTGTAACAGGCGATAAAACTCCAATATCCCTACGACACCTGAATCAAAACGCTACAGGATGACATCACAGCCAGTGATGCATTGCTACAATTTTTGGTAGGTATACGCTCGACCGTTTTCGAAAATATAGCATGTACTTATCCCTATATGTTCGTTCTTTCATAATAGGTGGGTATAAGCCATATATTCCCGCATACGCCCCATTACATCTCTTGTTACAGCCGATCAAGATATTCAAAATCACAACATCTGCCAAGAAAACGACTACTGTGCTTTGGTACCGTCAGGGTATTATTCATGTTGAATTTCTGGCGAAGTACGAGCATTATTGCGGACACGTATTGCCAAACTATGGACAGGCTGAAACCAGCCATACGTCAGAAACGAAAAGGAAATTACAAGAGGAGGTGTTGTTACTGTTCGATCACGCACGACCACATACGGCCCAACGGACTTGTACACACATCTTGAGTTTCAACTGGGAAATTCTTGACCGCAAAGCCCTGATTTAGTCACGTCCAACTACCATTGCCCATGGATTCCTAAAGAAACACACCCGTGGGCGACGTTTCGATATACTACTGGAAAAGGCACAACAGACTACGGTTGCCTGGTTAGGGAACGTGGAGCAACATTTTTTTGCAAAGGACATGGACGATTTAGCACGCTGGAATGCATGTATTAACCGCATCGGTTTCTATAAATGTTAATATGATACCATGCATCAAACATGATACAGTTCCAGATATTTATTTCAGCACATTTTTCAGTAAATCGAAAATTCGCCCAACTTTTGGATACTCCTTTGTGATTAATTAATTAAACATCTGTATCCAGTAACTACGACTCTACTTAAATTTTACTTACCTACGCGCATTAACGTAATATCATTTGGTAAAATATGAACTCCTGGTGACAATACTTCCTCTGCATTTGTAATTCTCTGCTGATTTATAGAAAAGCCTCCACTAGATATTATTCTCTTGGCATCTCCTGTCAAATATACGACAATATTGTTTAACCTCTAAAATAACTGACATATGATTATAACTATTAATCTAGACTTAGGAATGCGTCTAAATATTTATTAATGCATAGGGACCTCCACTTACGCCAGCGGATTACGTTATTTATTCATTTATTTTTACGTAAACACACATTGCTGACATTTTACGTAAACACACATCATATCTCATGGCTTCCATTATATAATGAAAACCAGAAAATAAACCATTCTATGATAGACAGTTTGTAGCAAAAATAATAACTACAAATATACTAATGTTCTTGTTGCAATTACTTACTGTGGCTTCAATTGAATTAAAAAAAAAAAAAAAATTATGGGTATAGTTATGCTTGCCAGTAACACGCTGAAAAAAAATAAATAGTAAGGAGCAGGTAAGCTTAACTCATACTCGTAATGTTTTTTATTATACAATAGAAGCTATGAGTGTGATTAAATTAGCATTGTGTTATATAATAAATAAAAGAAATCGCTGATAAAGGTGGTGGATTACCAACGATAATTTTGGCAATAATTAATATTTACATGCATACCTACGTTTAATTATTAACAGCTATAATGTTTTTTGTTACATTCTACATTTATACCAAAAAAGACGTTGTGTTACTAAGTTATGCTGCTATTAAACTTAATTAATTTAAGTGTAACAGTGTAACGTTCTTTTTAAACACAGAAGCTATATAAGACTGGGCCTATGCTCACCTTACTCTTCTAAACTATTATATAGAATGTGTGTGTTTGATTTTATGTTTAGCGCCTCTTTCAGCAACGAGGCTATATGAGGAGTGGACCTACAGTTTAAAACGTGGAATCCGAACTACATGAGTTCCCGCCAGGAACTGAACTCAGGTCTCCCACAACAAAGGAGAGGGGTACGCAAACCTCTTAACCACAAGGGAGCTCAAGTGTATGTATGTTTTAGTTTTATGTCTTCCACGACTATGCACCGAGACTAAGAAAGACCGTGATGGTGAGATGGATTATAATAGTGGAATGACGAAAGTAGGATGAAACGGGAGAAGAAACCCAAGGAAACCCAGCACATGGTGTTTGTCCCCCACAAAGCCCACTTGGAGGAGTTAAGATCGAGCCAGGGATCCCACCGCCAAAGGCGAGTGCTCTACCACTGAGTCCTTAAACTATTATACTGGTAGATTGTTCAAAAACTCATGTTAAACGTCGAAATTTCGCTGTAGCTGTCAGTACTGTCAAGAAATAGGCAAGGAAAGTTTTAGTGAAGATAAGATGTATGGGATTTATTTTATTTTACTGTAAACTGAATGCAATAGGCGTATATCTATTGTCAGTGTTCAGCAATATATAGTATATACATGTTATGATTCATAAATTTTCCTTCTATATACTAAACTTATACTAAATTATATGTTCAAAGTATCGTTTAGCATGCACATCAAACATATCTATTATAGGACCTGTTATTTAAAGAATATTATAAAAAGCGCACATTTTTTTTCTAACAGGTGATATACCCAATACATTCGTAAACTGAGACATTTTATGGAATGTTTTTACCGCAAACCCATTTTTCTGGTCGGGACATGATAGAAGACTTCTAATAGTAATAGTGATGAATCTACCTCCTTATGTTTTTTCTTTTTCTTTTTCTTTTCTTTTCTTGTATCAAGAGATTGCAGTAATTTATTTGGTACAATTGCAATATTTTTTCCTGTTGGAGATATATATATATTTCTGTATTGTTGTCTAACTCACAAAGCTGGATGAATTGACTCTAGATCGTATATATGTTTTCATACACCAGAGTTTCGAATTACCGACACTTATTCTTATTGGGAAGTACACGTACACAATTCAAAATTTTAAGGACATTAGTATTCTTAAACTCACTTCCCATTTTCATTACAAACCCAAAGATTTCTGTAAGACTCATTTACAAATCCATTCACATGAGTACCAGACAAGAGTTTATTTCTGCAGGCTCCATTCCAGATCCAATATTAGAAATCGAACGTGGTGGACCTTCTTCGTGACTCTTTAATATGTTCCATGTCCATTATCACTTAACTCACCAAATAGCTTTTAATTTCTATACATTTACGACACATAGCAGTCTTTAGACTCAAATGTACTAAAAAGGAAAATATGGTATGTAATTACAGCAGCAGTTCCAGTCTTTTTTCGAGTTCAATTCCCCGCGGGAGCACATGTGATTCGGATTCCACGTTAAGCTGTAGGTCCACGTCTCATATAGCCTCGATGCTGCAAGGGGCGCTAAACTGAAAATCAATGAATCAATCGATCGAGTTTTCTCCTTAAAAAACTTTTTCATGAAGATGATTTCAGCAATAATAGAGGTCGAAATATTGGATCATTCCATGTGAAATCAACCAAGCCCAAACCCTCATGGTGTCAAATTTCGATGAAACATAGTGCACATGTTGGTCCCTATGAGAGATGATCATGCACCAAATTGTAGCCCTGTACCCCCTGTAGTCTCAGAGTACAGGGTGGTAAAAAATGTACAAATTTGATGTTTCTTGTAGAACCTTGTTAGCTTCAATTGGTCATATCTCCCGTAAATATTGAGCTAGAGAGAAAAATAATATACCATTTTGAAGAGGAAAGAATAGGTTACAAGATATGTCAGGAATATTTATATGAAAATCAAATATCATTTTCCGGGAAATCCTTGCAAAATTTTGGATCAGTGGTATCTCACAAAAAGTGCCCAATTGATTTTCTTGAAATTGGGTACCAAGGTAGTCCCATACATCCGGCATAAGTGTGCCAAATGTCAACTTGGGCCAAGAATGGACCTGGAGTCTACAATGATTTTCGTGTGCCCAAGTCGAGAGAGACCCCTGGGGTGCCCATGTGCCAGTTTGTCAATACTAGCGAAGTAAGGTGTAATAAACATTTAGCAATTACTGACTGCTGTAAATGATCAATTGTGATGCCTGTGTTGAAGCAGTCGACTGACTTTTTTCATCTCTTTGTTGCTAAGAGTGCATGTACGACCAGTTGCAGTTATGGGATCAACAAGGGAGATGATGTTACAAGCAGGCAGTGAGAGCACATCTGCATATCTTGATATACAAAGGAAGGTGTTGGTCCATGAGGTCACAGAAAACACAACTTTGCTGTTTCATGTGTCTCGTCGGCTTGCAGAACACAAGCAAGCCACTTGAAGCTACCATAGGTGCACGTAACAAAGCTCCTGATTCTATCAATGGTAATGCCAGCTTGTGAGCCATCTGCTGCAATTACTAATTCTTCCTTAAAGTCTGGGTTAGAAGAATATTGCCTCATTGCGACCTTTCGCTGAGACACAGGAACCACAGAATGAAATTCACGAGTCCCTGGAATCTGTCGAGCTGCATCAAATCTGTCCTTTAGGAAGGTGGCTTCAAGCTTCATGTTCCACCTCTATGCAGTACACATACATCATTTTAGAATCTTTGTTGTCATTTGTGGCCCACTCGTACAACTGGCGTGGAGTCATGATCTTATTTGTATACGGTCTTTGAAGGCTTGCTTTTGCAGCATTCCTTTTCAGTGCACCTCCAATATCATCAGACACTCCCTTGCTATGTGAGGTTGCAAAAAAATGCCATTCACATGCCACACCAATGTCGTGGGAATGCATACAAATGTTAGTGAAGTTTTTCCGGTTCTTGTACTGAAATGCAGCTCCATCAGAGAAGTAATACATTTTTGACACATTGGGAAACTTGGCTTTCAGGATTTGCACCATTTTTTTCTGGAACAGATGAACTGCAACAGTGTTATGTCTGAGGCATTTACATATGATCACCACGCTTATGTGCTGCAGTACACCCTCCTCACGATAGTAGGCCACAAATGAGTGCACAGTTGCTTGGGCATTATTGCGGTGGTATCCCTGTGCCTCATCCTGCAATACAAAGGGGTAGTTCTCAGAGAAGTCACACACCACAACTAACTCTCCTGGTTCCACAGAATTACTGAATTACAGATTGCACCAGAAAAACATTACTGCTAGGTCAGCTATACCTTACTTCACCAGTACTGACAAACTGGCAAGTTGCCACATTGGAACCCCAGGTGTCTCTCCCGACATGATCACACGAAAATCATTGTAGACTCTAGGCCCATTCTTGGCCCAAGTTGACATTTAGCACACTTATGCCGGACATATGGGGCTACCTTGGTACCCAATATCAAGGAAATCAAATGGGCACTTTCTGAGATATCGCTAATCCAAAATTTTCCCGGGATTTCCCGGAAAATAATATCTGATTTTCAAATAAATGTTCCTGACATATCTTGTAACCTATTCTTTCCTCTTCAAAATGGTACATTATTTTTCTCTCTAGCTCAATATTTACAGGAGATTAATATTTACCAATTGCCTCAATATTTACCAATTGAAGCTAACAAGGTTCTACAAAAAATATCAAATTTGTCCCATTTTTTACCACCCTGTACTCTGAAACTACAAGGGGTACCGGGCTAAAATTTGGTGCATGATCATCTCTCATAGGGAACTAGATGGACATCAAGTTTCATCAAATTCTGAGACAACGATTTTTTTCCCCCTGAAAATTAGGTTGATTTTACATGGAATAGCTCTATTAGAAGAAAGGGGAAAAAATAACTTATACAATAAGGTAAACAGAGTGGATTGATTTAAATAAGTCTGATTTAAATGACTTGATTTTCTAAATAAAAATCGTTGATTTAAATCAAATTCCGAAATAAATTAACTTCACGTAAAAATAAGTAAAAATCCCGTTTCTGTTCTGATATTTCGATTATGGAAGATAATAATCAGAATACAATGTGACTCAAATGTATGTAGAGTACAGTATGCAAACGAGTATCATGCAGAGGATGATTAGGGAAAATCCCGTTTTGAACGGATAATGGGGGAATCCTGCTTTCATCTCTTCAAATCGTTAACATAGGGTTTTCAATCGTTAACTAGTCCAACGGGAAAAAAATATTATGGACATTTAAGACAAAAATTCTTTTGTGTGCGCGTCTGTTTGTTTGTTCCTAGATAATGGAGGCGTATTTAGAGCGGGTCCGATCACACTCCGATTTTTTTTAAAGATTTTATAACTTTAGGCAAAATTTCATTATTTTATTTTATATAAAGATCAATATTTTGTTTTATTATTATTATTATTATTATTATTATTATTATTATTATTATTATTATTATTATTATTATTATTATTATTATTTTACAGTTTACCAAAAAATTTATTACAATTCAAAATTATTCGACATTCAACTAAAATAACAACAAGCATAAATGAGGAATGGAACAATAATTGCTAACAGTAACAGAAAAATATAATAATTTGAATAAAATTGTAACAATTGCATTAAATAAATTTACGAAATAATTAAGAAAGAAATAATTAAATCAACAGGAAATATATTTCGATAGTCAAACCAAAGGAAGGGGTAGAAAACCACCTATCAACGGCATCATATCTAGTGTTACTGTCTGCTTTTCTACGCCATCCAATGATATTACACCTTATTTGTATAGTATGTCGTCCAGTTGTATAAATGTTCAGTGTTGTCCTTCGTGTTAGAGAAGAAATACCTCATCTAGTTCTTTTCCATGTGGTAAGGTGCCAAGAACCGACGACACGTTGCCACGTTGGATAGCAATAGATATGCGTTGAATTAGGAAAGATGTTGAACGAATATCTCCAGTAACGATAGAAATGCGTCTGCCTACTTCTCTAATAAAATCAAGGCTTGCAGATCCCCAAGCACCACTACTCTCGATGGCAATGGAGCAAAAATAAATTTATCATGGAGGTTGTTATATTTCCTTTGCTTTTCTACTTCTCTACGACTAGCAACAGCTCCAGCATTCATAACAGCTAAAGGGAGACTTGAATGGGCAAATGTATCTGAACACGTAAAGTCCCATACTAGTGATTTGCCTTTGAACCGAGAACTAATGTCATGCCATCAGGTCGTTTACCATCTGAACGACAACATCCTGAAGGTTCACGTATTGAAGGAATTCCAGCTGTGGTAAGGGCTCGTAAAATGATGTCATTCACAGAGGAGTGTCTAGCGTGTCCACCCATGCTCTTCATGCATGAAAGGCCATGCAGGCCACATTGGTTAACTTGATCCCCGCAAGCTGGACAGCGATGTGGTTCACAAATATCTGCACCTAATCTTAAGGCGACAGAGATTCGAAATGGCTCATTAGTCATACGAAGACCTAATGGTGGGGAGGGTATTGCATTCAACCATGCCCCAGCATGTAGGGATGAGGCAGCACGAATCCTGGCTTTATCCTCTGGAGCAATAACTGACTGTAAGAGAAGTTCATGAAAAGGTGCTGCAATTGGTGTGTACCAAGATGCCTGAGAACCTATTTTGTTAATTTCTGGAAGATCTGTATCTGTTAAATTTTTCCATTTGGTAGAGCCTTCTTGAACTGTGCCATCTGGGTCTAGGTGGTAACCTTGCGGAAGAAGAGCCTCGACTAAACGAAGAGATCCGTGGTAGGACGCTAAAAAGGAAGGAATCGCCATATCCACGGATCGTCGAATACCAAGACCCCCTAATCTCACAGGTACAGATGCTTGAATCCAAGATTCGTCGTTTAAGGAGCAGTTTAAAATTGACTCCAGATCCATTTTAAGGATATGATCGTATTTCTCCAGTAGTGGAGTCTCATTCCAAGATGGAAAGCATCGTAAGAAGTAGTTTAAACGAGGGATCGACAAAGAGGCACGCAGAAGAAAGAAAGCTGCATGGACAGAAATCGAGGCGAGTCGAGACAAAAAATATTCTAACTTCGATATTTTGCTTAACAGGACATTGGTAAAAGCTTCCTTTGTGAGAGCGGCGTCTAGAAGACAAGCATCCTGGTTAGTTAGGAGGCGTATTCCTGGGGCAGTTTCGTTAAAAGAACTACTTCAGGTTCATCAGCGATAGTTCCATCATCCAAATACCAAATGTTTAATTCAGTGTTGATTGATTCCACTAAGGAATGAATGGTTATAGCAAAAAGTGTTGGGCCCAGGGGATCGCCTTGTTGTACTCCTCTCTGGGATGAAATAGTGTCTTGACCTAAGAATAGAGATCACTAGGTTGAGCGTAACATTGGTAAACATATGGATAGATTGAAGGAAATTCATGCAACACTGTAGTGAGCATGGAGTCCCGGCGAAGCTCGTTAAATGCGTTGCGAAAATCCAGCTTTAAGATAGCCTTAGGAGCATTGTGAATGGAGGAAAAAAAAAAACCCGGGTTGCATGTACAGCTGCTTCGGCTCCGTTGGGAGATTGGGGAGACAAACGCCATCAACACCAAATTGATGGGGAGACAAAAAGTTCTTAAAATGCTCCCGTGTTCTGAAGCATATAATTTTTGCTGATATTCTGCGGCAGACATTACCAACGGCAATAGGTCTAATTCCACCAGATTTCTTTTTTAGAGCAGTAAGTTTGGCTCCGAAAAACAATGGCCGAACTTCCAAGGAAACTTTTCCTGAAATAATTAAATTAAACAGATCGCATAATGATTTTAAGAGCTTTTCCTTCGATTCAAGTACTTGACAGGATAGGAGATCTTTGAGAATCGAAGGGCGAAGACCATCGAGACCTCCCGCGCTACCAGATGGAAAGGAATTAATAGCTACCTTAACTTCATTAATCGAAACTCCTTCACAGTTGTTTGGGTCATCTGGAAAATTCGGTAAAGTGAATTCACCAGGATGGGCTGGATGCTTCTCCAATAGCGCCTCAAACACAGAAATGTCGGGGGCTGCAACAGTATCATCTGACATTAGTAGACGGACTGCTCTACGGATGTCACCATTTGCAAGTTTGTTTTCTACAATCTTAAGATTGGAAACATTCTGTTTTGGAAGAGATTTCCTGATCTTTGTTGGATGCCAGGTTAAGGCGTCAACACCTACATCACACCAAAGACGAACTCTTTGTTTTACCTACGAGATAAGATTTTTTTACATTTTCAGATTTTTTTGGGAGCAGTTAGTGCAACTAATGGAAATAGAAACATGTTGATCCAATCTCTTTCGTCATTTGAAATGGTTACTTGAAGTAACACATCGGCAAGTGCATCAGCAACTGCAGCTCGAGCACCTCGAGGGACACGTCTTAAAATATGTGTTGAGGATCTTAACGATATTAATATTTTGCCCAAGTCAGAAAACGTCAAATTCTTTGTGGCTTTATTGCGGTTAGAGATGTTAGTTCTTTGAGATTTATAATCAAGATAGCTATTATTATAGATATGGCAACAATCTTCGTCCCCATTTATAACCTGATGCTTTTTACCTATGGGTATAGCTAATCCTCTGGAATTCACATAATGTTTTCCACAGTGAGGACATGGTAACACATTATTAGAGTTAGTAGATAAACGGACATTACTAGGTCTGCTAATGTTGGCAACTGAATCAATCTTAGGTATATTAGATTCACGTGATTCGGCTGATTCAACCGATGGAACACTTGAACCGTCACTTGATTATTCCATTAGTTCATTCTACAATTTGTTTAAAATCGTTGAAACTTATATCATTTTAAAATATATTTAAAATACTGTTCAAAACTCTTCATTGTTGAAAGTTGCAAAAAGAAATTACCAGTCATAACGTTCCGTTAATCCAAGATAGTTTATGGAAGACTAATACTTAACGGATTTGGAAACCGATTTCACAACTTTCTCTTCTTAAATCTCATGATGATACACATTAAAATATTTGTATACTATTTCAAGTTAATCTATCACTTTTTGATTGCAACCTCAGAGCCGATCTTACCATTAACTGAATACTTCAACAATACTGCAGTTAATTTTGCATTATTTATATGTATTTCGCAAAATTATGTATTTTATATGTATTTCGTGCCGCAAGCTAGTTCCTATTTTTTTCAAATATGCCCTTGCCACATATCAGTAACTTTTGTGGAGAAAAAAAGTGTCATGTTGATAAACATTGCTGTACTTTTTCCTTAATGCTTAAGAAACATTGTTTGGGAACTGAAATACGTTAACGATTGGGGCTTAATTCAAAATTCAAGCCCAATACTTTCACTTAAATGGCATAATTAATATTTAATACTAATTCCTAATGTTTTTTTCTTCAGTTCACGATTTGTATTATACGAGGAGAAAGACTTGATTTAAATAGAATTTAAAAAAAAAAAAAAAGATTTAAATGGAAAAAATCAATAGAAGTGATTTTTTTTTTAAAAAAATTCATGATTTCTCCACTTTGGTAAATAAGTTTTATTATATTTTTTTACAACATATTACTATTGCGTAAAACAAAATGAAAACTTAAATTTATTATTGCATACATGTAGTGTTTGGTGAAGAACAGACAGATCAATGCTAACAATGGAGGATTAAAAACTTCTAATACCATGGATTGCATTTCAAAATATATCTTAATTACGATTGAGCACGTCATGCTAATGTAAACTTATCATACCTTCATTAAGAAAACAGCCTGCCTCTAATGCTGCTTGCACTATCGTCGTTCCAGGATGCAGGAGCAATTCCCTTACTGAGGCACCTTGGAACACATTACTGACATCTGAAGCTGACAGCTGAGAAAGTGAGTTCAAATCGCCCTCGTACAACGCCGATGTCGCCAACTTAGCAGTTTTTAACCCTTCCTCTGTATAAAAGAAAAGTACTGCTTACTACTATTTTTAAGAGTTACAATATTCTAAAATGCTAAAATGCTGACACACTTTCACTTGGCTGACTCGTTATGTAAACGTTATTTTCCGACACAGGAATGCTAAAATTTTGCTTCTTACTTTAAGTCCGCTTTTAAAACATTACGAAAATATATTGTAGTGTATGAAAAATGAAAGCAAGAGTACTCATACTAAATCATGTTAAATTTGACCATTCATAATTCTCAGTACATTTTTTAACAGTTCTTGACGCGTTACAAGAGCGACTGTCATGTCAACACAGTGAACTCTTACATTCTTCATTGAGCGCTGTTACATTCTTTATAGACCATATTAAGCCATAGATCCATTAGTTTGGAAAATGTAGATAAATTAGGGAATTTCGGAAAATATATGCAGACGAAAATTTTTGGACCGTAGTCACTGTGCATATATTCACCTGCCCAAGAAACAACTCATAAATATTTTAGTTAATAACGAGACAAATGACTACGGGCAAGATCTTACCTCCATGAACCAATAGTGTAACTTGTTTTGCCAATTTCTTCTGAGCATATCTTTTCTCTGGTTCTTTCTGTAATACAGAAAACAGAAAATACAAAAGCTGATAACTTGAGTGTTCTTATTTCGTATACATCATCAAAGAATATCCCAAATTATATTTCAGAATAATTTTATCTTAGAAGATAAACACCTCAAAAAAATGAAATCTTTGAGTTTTACGTCCCACAGTTATGCCGGCTAGGCTAAAGGAGAAGGTGATGAGAAATGAATGAAATGGTGAAATGAAGAAAGTGGGAGGAAACGGGAGAACCCACAGAAAACCCACGCCCACTGTGTGTGTCCACCACATAGCTCACTTGGCGCAAACACACAATTCAAGGGCTTAGTCATAGGAACAAACATGGCCCCACCCTACGACAATCTTTTTATAGGACACTTGAACCAAAACTTTTTGACTCTACAGTGCTAGGCTCTAACCTGAAACACACACGATGACTCCGAAACAATTCCTACAAGGTTTAAAAACTGTAAAGCCCATTAAATTAAATCACCTGACGCTATTTTATTCACACCACAATCTTGATAAACATGGTCGTGAGACTCGAGAATAGACACCTTGGGAATGAGGAATAAATCAACTTCACAAACAATATACAGTATCTTCACTTCAAAACTCCCGCTCTTACCATATGGAGCACTCCTTACCTAAGCCTTAGCTATTTGTAAAACACATCCGCTCCACATCAATCCTAATTCTTGTTCACTATTAGGGTGACCCCACTCAAAACAAACTCACGTGGTCAGTTACTATTCATTTGCCCACAGCAACCGAAATACATGCATCCACAGAAAACAGGTCAATTTTAGAATCTATAATAAACTAATTTTAGAATCTATAATAAACTACTTAATACACTTTTCATTTACTCCTAAATATGGAATGAATGAAAACATGGAAAATGGTTGAGTTCGAACATGGAAC
Organism: Thermobia domestica; assembly: GCF_964235325.1. NCBI lineage: Eukaryota > Metazoa > Arthropoda > Insecta > Zygentoma > Lepismatidae > Thermobia > Thermobia domestica. Next base: position 248,981,139 of record NC_137464.1, read on the forward strand.
TTCGTGTTTCTTTTTCTAGCCAGCTTTTTCAAAATAGTTTAACACTGTTTGGTGATGGGTGTTAGGTCATTGGCGATGTCATGACTGCTTACATATCGGACGTGCTCAGCTTTTGCCACTTTCGTTGTGTTTGGTCGCCCACTGCGAGAAGCATGTTGGACATTGACATTTCCAGAACGAAAGAGTCTGAACAATTTTTTGGTTGTTCCTTTTGATAACGTTTCTTACCCATGAGCAGCACAAATCTTCTTACAGGTTTTGCACAGCATTGTCGCCTTTATCGGAACAAAATTGTAAAATATAGAGTAGTTTTGCAGAAAGTTCTCTCATCTGCACGGCACAGTATCATACGCCTAAATATACTGTAAGTATTATACTACTATATTATAATATTATAAGATTTCCAACACATTTTGCACATCTCGTAGCTTCAGCTGTCAAATGACGCTAGATCTGACCACCTGCGAAAATAAAATCTTTAAATATTATGTCCCACGATTATGCCGGCTAGGCTAAAGGAGACGGTGATGATGAGAATTAATGAAATGGTGAAATGAAGAAAGTGGGAGGAAACAGAACCCCGAGAAAACCCACGCACAGGGTGTTTGTCCACCACGAAGCTCGTACAACACCCAGTTTGTTGGATTTGTTCTGTAAAATAAACAACATTGCTTATATAAAGAAATCAAAACATATGGTCCTGTTTCTACTGAAACAAATTTATTGAATATATTTGCGTTCAATGAAATGCCGAACCCATGGCCTTGATAAGAGCTTCACAAATTCCAAGCATTTGTTTGATTAATTTATCCAACTTCTGCGAAGCTATGTATGAGATTCTAGTTGTTCTGAAGAACCTCCCAGAGACCAAAGTATTCGCTGGCATCTATTTACGACTGTCCTCTTAAGATGGGTAACAAAACCAGTGACTGTGGCGAATATTCCATTTGTTGCTGATGTAAGCGTCTTTGTTGCATTGAAGATAATTACTGCATAGCTTGCAAAGATGTTTGGAATGTAGTATAAAGTCCCTACCCCATATCCGCGTTCCTGGTGGAGTTCCATGCCTCACTTAAACGATGTGAAATATATTTTTGTCCATTATTCAATAACTTCGAACTAAATTTTCACCTTGGTAGTCTGTAAAGCATCCTCAAACAATGACGCTACCTTCTCCATGCCTTGTTGTAGGTATCAGACGCTAGGGATGAAAGTGCTCTTCGGGACGACGACGCACAAACTTCTAGCATTGAAAGCAGAAAAGATGGAATTTAGCTTCGTCGGTCTAGAATGGCCTCTTCCATTGTTCATCATTCCATTTTTTTTTCCAGGAGTGTCTTTTAGTAATGTTTCTTGCTTGAACGAATGGTTTCTTTACCGCAATCCTACCCTCAAGATCTTAGATCTGAAGGTGCCGGGCCACCGTCCTATTTGATACCGATTGGAAATGGCTCTTCCATTGTTAAATTGGTTCTTCCGGAGCGATTAACATCTATTCCGTTTGCTTGTTTTTACAGTGAACTTGTCTTTAAGAGAAGTTGTTAGTTTTGGGCGAACAGTGTGTTTTTGTGTAATATTTATACACTTTGTCACTATCTTTCAAGAGTCCGATGCACTGGCCGATCATTGAGCGATTTTTCGCAAAGAATGGTTCTCTTCTCTCAAAATAGCCACTTGAACATGTGCTTCAACTCTTAGTTAACAGTTTCTCTTCTGGATTTTATAATATTTGCATGTAGTGCTTCACATCGTTCAACTGGTTCAATATCGCATATCACATATTTGCATCGAACTTTGTCCATATTACGACACGATTGAAGAGCGCATACACAACTGTTCATTGAAGTAAAGAGACAACTATTGACAAGCGTTCATACACATACTACTATGCGTCAAACGATTCATCAACAAATAAGGCGTGACGTTAGTACTCTGTTCATTAGTTACCTGTTTATTGCCAAGCAGCTTTCTTCACTAAATTTGCCACGATGTCAACAAGACCATGAATTTTCGTATCCTTATATGAACAACTTTATTTATTTAAAAAACGAGTCCAATAAACATGGTTTTGTATGGACACAGTGTCTTTTATTTGGAAAATTCTGAAACATCAATGGTGTGCTCACATTTTTGACAATGACTGTATATACAGAGTAGACCATATATCTTGATACGCCCTTGTAATTTTTAAACAAATAGAAAAAAAAAAACTGCACCATGCAAATATCGGAAGGGGATATTGTTTGAAATACTCTGCGATACCACTGTGTTAACAGTGTTGCAAATGCAACATTAACTTTTTTTTAAAATGGCACTATGTCAAGTTATTATGTCACATTTGTTTAGGATTTAGATTTCTGGGCTTTCGGCATCTAAGGCCATTTAGCCCGTCCCGTTTTGAGAGATGACGCCCCTCGGCGAGCACACAATCCGGAGAAAGGGAAGGAAGAAAGGATTGAGGAAGGAAGGAAGCGGCCTGGGACCTATAAGTTAGGTACCACCCCAGCATTTGCCTGGTATAAATGAGGAAAACCTCATTCAGAATGGCTGGCCTGAAAAGTGTTTTACACTTTTACGACCGAGTGCCCCCACCGGGAATCGAACCCGGGACCGTTCGCACCAAAGGCGAGAGCGTTAGCGACTACCCTACGCGGGGCCACTATATCACATTTGTTATTCAGTGCTGCAAACTAAGGACACTTCAGTATCGCAAATATCTAAATTTTGGTAACATCTACAGCAGTAATAACGCAGCTGGGTCGGATGAGTCAATGCACATCTAAAGTACTTTGTGTCTAATTTTATGACCATGATGTGATGGATTTCGAAGAAATAGGAACAAAGTTACAAGGGACTGAAAATTTGACTTCTCTCAGAAAGCCTTTATTTCGAAAAACTGCTTACATAAATACCTAATCGAATCACAGAGTGGGTTTTAGTACTTGTAAAGATCATAATCCCGTTTACAACAATTTGATATCTCAAACCGATCTGAGATATGAGAAACACTCAAAAATGAAATGAAATCTTTGAGTTTTTTACGTCTCACTGTAATGCCGGTTAGGCTAAAGGAGACGGTGATTATGAGAAATGAATGAAATGGTGGAATGAAGAGTGGGAGGAAACGGGAGAACCCCGAGAAAACCAACGAGCACGGTGTTCACCACAAAGTCCACACGGGAGAAACACTCAAAATTATGTAATTCTGAAAACTTGTAACTACATCTTCCAAAAACTATTGTTGTGATATTATAGAAGCAAACGGAAATAAGAACAATTTTAAAAAGTTCCCAAAATACACCATTCTGAACAATATGGCAATCTTTACTCTTCTTTTTAACACTATCTTTGGAACGGTTTGAGATAATCATATTGCTGAAAACGGCATTATGATCTTTATTCAAAACAATTACTGTAATAGGACGTAATAGTTATTTAAGTACTTTTTCGAAATAAAGTCAAATTTTCCATTCCTTATAACTGTTTATACTTGTTCGAAATAGGTCATACGATGACCGTAGTGTTCGACAGTAAAATACTTTGGATATGCATTATCACGTTCATCTCACTTTGTTGTAGAAACCTTCAAAATTTCGTTGTTTCTCCGGTGTTTATGATACTGTAACATCCTTTGTTTGCAACGCTGCATAATAAGTCTACTATTTTAACTTTTCGTTCCATACATAGAATTGAAATATGTAATAACCTGACGTAGTGTCATTTGAAAAAAAAGTCCCTTCCCACACGGGACTTTTAAAATCCACACGAATGTAGTTAAGGCAAGCGATACACATTAGGCTCAGGGAGACACTTCTGGGAGTATATCACGCGAACGGGCGTCATTTTGGATTCAAAATTTTGATTAAGAACGCTAGGTGGACAGTGTGATATATGACTATGGACTAGAATTTTCTCAAGTTGTCAAATATGCAATCAGATTTAATGTAATTGAATTCGGTGAAAAGTTATTGGCAACTCAAAATGATGTCTCTGTGCAGTGGCTGCCGATTTCAACCAGTGTCATTTGCAGTTATTACCAAATTTGAGGAGAAGGGCCCAGTCGTGGACCTCATAGCGGACGATCACGGAAAGCCACGGACGAAGCAACAGCTACAGCAGTGCTACCTTCCTTCTCGGAGTCACCCGACGAGCGAAGCACACATCGTTTGTTAATCCAATGTGGGGTGAGTCATAGTTCAGTGCACAGGTATAAGTGGCATCCGTAAGAGGTGCAAATGCAGCAACATCTCTCCGAGGACGATCTTGATCGCCAAGTGTATTTTTTGTCAGTAGACTATGGAGCAATTACAGTTAAACCCTAACTTTGCTATGCAGATACTCCTTTCGGATGAAGCTCACTTCTACGTTTGAGGTTAATAGGCAGAACATACGTTATTTGTCATCTGACAATTCCCGTGGACAGATCCATCCAAAATGATCGGCACAAAGATGATTATGGTGCGGGCAGGCATATGGGGAACACGAACAATCGGTCTCTTTTTCATTACAGGATCTTTAACTGCGGAACAATACCTTGTGCTGTTACAGGAACAGACACAGCAAGCTACGATGTCCAAAGATGGTACACTGCCCTGGTTTTCTCAACATGATGGCACTCTCCCCTATTTATGGCGACGTAGTGCGTCACTACTTGGATGAACAATTTTCTGGGACATAAATTGGTCTACGTGGACCAACTGAATGGCCTCCCCGATCACCAGATCTAACGTCACTTGATTTCTATATTTTGGGACATGTTAAGACTATGTTTATGTTGTCAAAATTAGCAATCTTTCTCATCTGGAACAACGCATCGCCGCTGCCTGTACGCGAATTAATCCGATACTCTGCTTTGGGTTCATAGCAACTGGAAGAAGCATCTCCAAACGTGCATTGCTCAACACGGACAACATATGGAACAATTTGTGTAACAGCAAAAAAATAAATTTCATCTACCAATAACTTTCCAGCAAATTAAGTTACATGAAATCTGATTCCATTTTGGACATCTTGAGGAAGTTCTAGGCTATGGTCATATATTACACTACCCATCAATCGTTCCTAATAAAAAATTCTAATCCAAGACGGTGGCCGTCCATGTGATATACCCCAACAGTCCCCCCCTGATCCCAGTGTGCATCGCCCGTCTCACATTCAATGGAACTACATCCATGTGGATTTCAAAAATGGTGGTAAGAGACTTTTGATGGGTTAGTCAAAATTATGCTAACACTGAATGGACATACCACGAAGAGGCAAAAATACTGTATTCTATTAAAATATATTGTTTTGTAAGATGTATTTTTGGCGTGTCAGTATATCATATCAGAGACATTCTTTCGTGTATAGATGTACAGGGGATAGACAAAAAAAATCTAAAAACACTTCATACAGGACACGTAAGTTTGGCCCTCCACTGTACAACACGTGTTACGGTTGCCGATCGTTTTTTGTTTTCAATGTGTCATGTGGACCTTCCTCTTCCATCAACAGTAATCCGTTCACCTGTGAGTGTCGTGGTGTGAAAGTGGTACGGTAAAATGGGCGACCTGACAGACTTTCAAAGAGGCATGATCGTTATTGCCCGTCTGGTTGGAGCTTCAGTGGCGACATTGTGGGGTATCGAAAGGCACTGTGACAAATGTCACGCGGGCATACACAATTCATGAGCAAACGACGTCTGCAAAGCACAACAGTGGTGGAAAGACAATCTTCTCAGATAGGGACAGGAGGGCATTAAAACGGATTATAGCAGCTAAAAAGAAGACCACTGCAATGAAAATTACGTCTAAACTCAATTCCGGACTACAGAACCCGGTTTCATCGAAAACAGTGCGACGGGAACTTCATAAAATGAAAATTTATGACAGGGCTGCTATCGCCAAACCCCTGGTCACAGCAGTAAATGCGAAGAGGCGTATTCAGTGGTGCAAGGACCATAAGGCGTGGACTCATGAGCAGTAGAAACACGTAATGTGGTCCGATGAATCTACCTTCACCTTGTTTCCAACAACCGATCGTGTTTACGTATGGAGAACACCATCGCATGCCTATGATACAGACTGTCTGCTCCCAACTGTAAAGCATGGGGGTGGTTTTGTTACAGCATGGGCAGTGATATCGTGGTTTTCTGCAGGTCCCATCATAGCCCTGCATGGAATGATGAACTCTAAGGCGTATGAGGCCATTTTGGGGGACCAGGTTCTACCGATGGCCCAAATATTGTTCCCTGATGGTGATGGCATCTACCAAGATAATTTGGCTCCTTGTCATGCTGCAAAAACGGTGAAATCATGGTTTGAGGAGCTTGACCATAAGCTATCACACCTCCCCTGGGTCCCACAATCACCAGATCTGAACATCATTGAGCCATTGTGGTCTGAGTTAGAAAGGCGTGTTCGGTCTCATTACCCTCCGCCAGCATCCCTTAAGGAACTGGAGCATGTTTTGGAGAAACAATGGTACAAAATTCCACATACCACGATTCAGGAGCTCTATACGTCCATTCCATGTCGGATCCAAGCTGTTTTGGACCCAAAGGGAGGCCCCACACCATACTAGGTATGATTTTCACACTTTTGCAAACGTTTTAGATTATTTTTGTCCAGCCCCTGTCCCATTCAGTTAACATAATTTTGACTGTACAATCATCCGACAGTCTTTCATACACTGTGCATGCCCTTTTATGTACTAAACAAACTAGAACTATGAGTTACATGAACTGACCTTCTGAATTGCCATTATCTCTTCAATCTCCTCCAACGGATAAAATGTGAATAATTTAAGTAGCTTCTCAACTTCTGAATCCTTTACTCGAACGAAGAACTGGTACAAGTCGAACGGCGATGTTTTATCGGAACTTAGCCACACTGCATTTCCAGCTGATTTTCCAAACTTATCTCCTGTCTCTGAGGTAACCAATGGCAAAGTTAAACCTGGAAACGATCATGATTTTTTGTTACTATTTTGATGTTGGGGAAAATTCTGGAGTCTCTGTACAAGTTGATGTAATGTGTGTGGGTGTCAGTCTCATACCATATTTAAAGGACAATAGTAAATTTCATTTAAGAATCTTACAAGAAACGATTGCGTACTCTGAAATGATGATGATATAACGGTTAAATGACTACCTTTTTCTTTTTCTGGGCAGGATAGTGATTATATTAGTAGGCTTTTTCGTTATTTATGCTAAAGATAGTGATATTATATACATATACTGCCAGCTCAATATAACCAGAATATTTACTGTTTGAAAATTCTTACATCGACCTGAACCTATAATTTGCTACAAAACTATATAGTAAAATTTCTACTTCTTAAAAAAATAACTTTTTAGTGAAACGGAGAATTATCACTTATTTCTAGTAGTAATACTAACCATATACCTGAGTATTCGCAACTCTCCTTATAAAATCATGCCCAGAAACAATATTTCCCATTTGGTCACTTCCACCAACCTACAAAGAACAAATATATTTGCTACAGGTATTCAAAACAGGAATGTAACTTTTTACAAATTGATTTAATTCTAGGGTATATGCTGGTTTCTACATTATTATTATTATTATTATTATTATTATTATTATTATTATTATTATTATTAATTATTTTCCTAAAATCCTTGTGAAAACTTGAGCGTTACCTTCGTATGTTTATTTTACTTTTTCTCACGTATGAATGCAATATTGAGATCTGAACTATCGAAAATCGAACCTGGGACCTAAAATACGCAAGCATTTATCACTTATTTCGAAGCATGCATACTACCTTTGAAAACTCACTAATATATATCAGTAGAAACAAGCAAAATCCAGTAATATTAACATTACAGATCCAATGGCTGGAAGGAAATCTTTTACTTTCACAACAAACAAATTATTCGCGTGTATTTTCTTGAGATTCTCCTCTTTCTCACCTTCTCACTCTTTCTGTTGATACATCGTGCTCCTTACATTTTAAATCGTCAGTAACAGCCTCACAATTGTACACAAAATTAACCTGACGTTAATCCGCAAGGGACTAACATGTTCCACAGATTTTAGATTAACTAACTTTTTAACAATATGTGGCAGTGCGTTGGATCTCAGTACATCTTCCCCTTCTTAACCCACTAACGACGCCATAAGCGCCAGATATTACAAGTCGTTCAAAGTTAAAGTCGGTTTAAAACCTATGGGTGTCGGAAACCAAAACTTACAAACACCGAGTTAAATAAAAAACATTTTGTATATCTCTGTGTGTGTTAGGATTAGGATTTGCCTGATGTGAAGAGGAAAACCTCATTCAGGATGGCTGGCTTTCGACTGGTCCCCATCGGGAATCGAACCCGGGACCGCTCACACTTTAGAGCGTTAGCGACTATGCCATGCAGGGCACTTCGAGTGCATGTGTGTCATATAGTTATGTTCCGCAATAATATGTTGCTGACTGGTCTAACACTAGATACCAAAAAATGAAATGAAATCTTTGAGTTTTACGTCCCACAGTTATGCCGGTTAGGCTAAAGGAGACGGTGATGATGAGAGATGAATGAAATTGTGGAATGAAGAAAGTGGGAGGAAACGGGAGAACCCCGAGAAAACCCACGCACACGGTGTTCGTCCACCACAAAGTTTACTTGGCGGAAGCAGGGTTTAAACTCAGGACCCCAAGCACCAGAGGTGAACGCTCTACCACTGAGCCACCGCGGCCCACACTAGATACCAATTACAGTGAAATAAATTACTTAAAGACATCATCTTCGTAATTTTTAATTAGCAGACATATGATCAGTACACCCTGAGTCTTATCACTGTTTTTATTCATTGAGACTCGCAACTAATTCTATTCAAATATCTCCCCACTTATTCTCATGACGCTAGGTAATACAAGTGAAAATTTTAGTTTACCATCCCATGACTCACATACTGTTGTCCACCATATGGAATGGGATCTGGGGCCTAACCATGGACCCTTTGACCAGAGGGACGAAGCATACGGTTAGACCACACTGACTTACCCACGTTCCTAGCAATTCAGTCTGCAAATTCTCCATCGGAAATAATAACGGAGAGAGTTAACACATAAAATAAATGCAACAAAAAGAAAGCAATGAAAAGTAATGCCTAGGTACACAGAAGCAGTAAACACATACTGGAAACGCATCCTAGAACACCCTATAGGAGCTGGTTCAAATTTAGTACACAAGAAGGTGTTGATAGACAAGGGATCAAAACATGGCGGCTGTGGAGTATCCGAACATGTTATACAAGGTGTCCAAAAACAAAACACTTATAGTATAACCACCCCGAGCGGTCAGATCAGCAGAATGTGGTATCCCACGTTTCCTGTAGATTTTGTTGGTTGTATTGGAGTTTTGCATCCCTTACGTGGGGTCCCAACCATATGAGCTTCCGCAGGAATTAGAACCCGGGTCTCCCGCGCCAAAGATGCGTATGCCAACCATATAGCCACGAGGTAGCTCTGCTGTAGGTCTTCTTGTGATTGGACGATGTTTGTTGTTGGAGTCTGGTTGACGCTCATTCCTAGTCCCACACTTGCGCGATAAGTCTTAAGTCCACAAACCTAGCTGGCCAGAGTAAAATACATGGAATAGAATACTTAGGGGGCTTCGGAAACTCAGTGATAGAGCGCTCACTTCGGGTGGTGTGGTCCCTGGTTCGATTGTAACTTCCAGAAAGTGGGCTTTGTGGTGGACCAACACGTGTGCGTATGTTTTCTCGGGGTTCTTCCCTTTCCTTCCAGTTTCATCATCATCATCCATCTCACTATCATCGTCTACTTTAGTTTCGGTGCATACTCGTGGGACGTTAAACTACAAAAATACTTAATAGCGAACGCTGAGCTCCCTGTCAGTATAGGAACACACGTTATCCTGCTGGAATATGGTTTCGGAAAATATCCAGTTAAAATCGGAGAACACGACTACAAGAACGTATTAGACACTACCCATACTCCTCTGAATGAAGATCTGGGGCGAACGGAATGCTTCACTCACTGCTCCCACATCAATAGCAATAGCGATGCCATGGGTAGCACAGGAAAACCAAATTCACCCGACTCCATGAATAAAATTGCATGGGGCCGGGTGAAAACTTCAAGTCTGACGACGTCTCTTCATTTTAGTAATATAAGTGGCATAATAGAGGCAAGAAATAATAATAATAGCTTTTCTAAGAACTATGGTACTAACACAGCTCTGCAGAATGTACTAATACTCCACTTAAATTTACAATCGATAAGAAACAAGTTGGCTGAACTTGAAATTTTCTTAGATACATTTCCCTGTGATATCTTATGCATTAATGAACACTGGCTTGCAAATGAAGAAATACATTTGTATGTTCCAACAGGATATAGGTTAGCCGCTATATTCTGTAGAGATTCAATACTCCATGGTGGTGTAGGTATATATCTCAAAAATACGTTTAATATTGAATACACTGTTTTGAATTTAGAATGTTTTTGTATTGAACAGAGTTTTGAAGTAGTTGGGTTATTGCTAAAAAGCATAAAAGTAATAATTGTTTCCATATACCGAACCCCAAACTCAGATATCAATATTTTCATTGCTAATTGGGAAGAGTTAAATATTTATCTTAATAAATACAAAAATTACAAAGTATTCTTTATTGGTGACGTGAACATTGACGTTCTAACTAATTCACCGGTACGAAGTCTATTCTGTGATATCCTCAGATCTCACAACTATTATTACGTTAATGATCAACCAACTAGAAAATCTGCATGCCTAGATAATGTACTTACTAACGAAGATAAGACCAGAATGACTGTGGTGTCATACAGCCTTTGCTATCTGATCATGAAGGTTTGTGGCTTCTGATTCCTGTGACAGTATGCATGGATTCTAACTATGTTAGAACTAAAAAGTTTAGAATAATGGCGGAAGCTAACATACAAACATTACGAAGTAATCTAAGGGAAACTAACTGGGAAGACATAGTTTTAAACGGTAAAAATATTTCTGAAGTCTTTCATAATTTCATGTGGACTTTGACTAAATATCTAGAGGAATGTTGTCCTGTAAAAGAAAAAACTACTTCCTACAAGCGCGTTAACAAATTGACCAGAGGGAATCCGAAATGGTTTACACCTCGCCTTCAACTGCTCCGGAATAAAGTAATGGCTCTTTATAACATAGCTAATGCGACAAGGTCAGCCAGTGACAAAGAGAAATATAAAATATCAAGAAAATTGTACAGAAAAGAAATTAAAATGGCGAAAATTGCTGCGAATGAGAATTTCATAAATAATTCAAAAAATAAGTGCTCTGCGGCCTGGTCTATTATTAACAGGGAGCTAGGGAAACAGGTTGTTGAAGACTCGATAAAGATATCCCCAAATAAATTCAATGAATATTTTGTAAGTAGTGCTAACAAACTAACTGGTAGGCACAAAAATGGCATTAGTTCACAAGTAGATTTCGCTTGCTTATTGACACAGACAAATATTAATCAACATAGTACTCATTTTCTGTGGACCCCTATAAATATTAGAACTGTACTGTCAGTGGTCAACAAATTAAAAGGTTCGAATAGTGAGGATATATATGGGTTTTCTAACAACATGCTAAAGAAGATAATAGACATAATAGTTGAACCTTTGACCTATTTATTCAATTGCGTACTTCTCGAAGGTGAATTTCCGGTGTGCCTTAAATTCACTGTTACAGTTCCGATTTACAAGAAAAATGATAAAACGGAGCTTAATAACTATCGCTCAATATCTTTGGTACCAATAATATCTAAGGTTTTTGAGCAATGTATTAAGAATCAATTGTCAAGATATTTTGAGGAAAATAAATTATTTCATAATATGCAATTTGGATTTAGACCTGGGTGTTCCACGACTAAAGCCGTGGAAAATATAGTATCAGAAGTGTTAGATAATTTGGAGAACAATCTTCATGTTGGAGTTACATTATTAGATTTGAGTAAGGCATTCGATACCGTGTCCCATAATATATTAATTGCGAAGTTACACTATTATGGTATTACTGGCTTGCAATTATCTTTAATTGCATCGTATCTTAGCAATAGAAAACAAGCTGTTCGCATTGGAAATGAAAAGTCAAGTTTCATGTGTGTAACAAATGGTGTTCCACAAGGTAGTGTATTGGGGCCCTTTCTTTTTCTTGTATATATAAACGATTTTCCAAGCTTTTGCCCAATAGTTGTGTTTTATATGCTGACGATATTACTGTTGTAAATTCAGACAAAAATATAATTGATATTCAAAGTAGGAATAACGAAATGTTAGAGTTGTCTTCTATATGGTTTAAATGTAACGGACTTACAGTAAATCAGGATAAAACAGAAACTTTGTACATTAATCTTAGTAATTCTACGAGTCATTCAGATACACGTAAATCTGTAAAACTGTTAGGAATGTACGTCGACTCAAAGTTAAATTGGAATGAACATACAGAAAATTTATGTAGAAAGTTATCCAGAGTATTGTTTTTATTGCGTAAATTAAAAACTGTAATTAGTGAGAAATCTCTTATAACATCGTACAATGCCTTTTTTCATTCACATTTGGAGTATGGAATAATATTCTGGGGCAATTCTTCTGGTGCACAGAATGTCTTCAAATGGCAAAAGAAAGCAGTAAGAATAATTAAGGGATTGCCTAAAACAGCATCTTGCAAGGAAGTGTTTAAGGAAATTCAAATTATGACAGTGCCTTCTTTATTTATTTATCGATGTCTCATGTATATAAAAGAAAATTTAGATAATTTTAATCACCGAAGCGATGTTCATTCCTACAATACTAGGCATAAAAGCGACCTTAATATGTCACAAGTTAGGTTAACCACTACTCAAAAGAGTTATAAGTATACAGGTATGAAATTATTTAATGTATTACCACAAAATGTACGCACAATGCCTCACGACAACTTCAAAAACTTTTGTAAATCCTTCCTTATAAGCAATTCTGTATATAGTATCTCTGAATTTGAAAAAAAATCTGTTATCAAGAGTTGAAAGCAAGAACAATGATACATAGATAAAACTTGCCTGGTAGTGTGATAAAACTTGTAAATATATATATATATATATATATATATATGTTATATTTGACAATGTCTATTGCAACAAATGTTGTTTAATGACAATAAAGCTTATCTTATCTTATCTTATCTTATCAGATTATCAGGTGTAAATCCTGAGCGGTGAATGAGAGCACATGTTGGACTTTCACCCTCAACTCCACGTCCATGTACGTTGTCAATGTCCGAAACAGAAATGATTCTTATCGCTGAATACCAGCGCCCTCCATTCGCTTCATAACTGTCGTTTCTCCCGATATCAACGAAGATGCTCTCAGCATCGATGTGTTACGAGTAATTGTGCGAGAGGACCCCGGGAACGTACAACGTTCTCCAACAATCGACTATTTCGTGTTCGTGTGCTCACATTAGCTGTCGCTGTCCTCTCAATAATGGCGGCTCCCTGGTTGCGGGGGTACGTCTGCTGTAGAACCCTGTGTTTCACATCGTGTACCCCTCCAGTAAACCATTAATACGTCATGGCCGACGAGAGCGGTAATTCTGCTGAACGACTATAGAAATCAATCAAATGGACAATCATTTTCAATGGAGCAAAATTAATTGACGAGACCTATCCATGTAACGGTTATGAAATTATGGTAAAGTGACTTTTTTTTTTTTTTTTTAATCACATTTGTGCTCAACAACAAGTTTTGAAAATATTAAAGACTAATTGCAAGGCACCCCTTTTAAACGATTTGAACACTTGTCTGATTTCATGTTTGCCTATTTATACTTAATTCCATTTTTGCAACTGTTGTTAACAGTATGAGTAATATGGCACTTTCCAAGTCAAACCATTCAATTCAGTGCAATTCAATGTAATTAACTAACATTTCAGCTATCTAAAATTTTACCAGATTAAAAGTAAACACAAATAAGCAGATAAAGTAACCTGTAAGCCAATACTAAAGAGTTAAACTTTTATGTAATAGAAGTTATTAACGCGCTCATCATATTGAAAAGTTTTCTCTTTCATTTGAAGAGTTCATTAAGGTTTCTTCTTTCTTCCTGATAACAATGGATTTTACACGGTTAAATCATAATAGACTTTGTTAAGGTGTAATAGCGGATGTAAAACAATTACGTGACACAGAGGTCCGGCAGAAGAAAACCGAAACTACAGAGATCCCTGATATGTGTGTAGTCAATAGTTTGAAAATCGTGCTTAATTTGAAGTATGTTCTTTTGGTAAGTAATCTCAACGCAAAAGTTGAGCTCATATTCCGTGTGAGAAATCTGACTCTTCGGCCCACTATACGACCATTCTCGAAGTCACTTAACTGTACAATAGGCGTTCGCTGGCATTGCAGTCACAGATTCTGAAACTACCCACGCTACCCTACGATCTTCTGACTAATATTAGCAGCATGCCCTCTACGGGCACTAAGACTACAGTGGCCGGTGTGTTGGAGTCTTCAAATTAAGATCAGCATGCCCTCTACATACACATAGTCTGTCGTGAAAATTTCATTCGAATCAGATGATGTATACGAGACGTTCTTAAATGCGTTTCTACCAGTGTATATGAATACACATTAGCACTGTAACACAAATAAATTATATTAGAACAAACTGCTATATATCCTATCTCCAACCAAACGTTTTCTTTTCTGTCTCACAATACTGAAAGCTATTCGCAAAATATTGATTTTTAACAGGTTTGCTTGAACTTAAATACAGGATACAGAAAGGCATGGTGAGTACGTTTGAACTGATTAATCTCCTTAGATTTAGAGAAGAGTTATGTATAAATCCAGTATGTGTTATATTATATAACAATCTTTTTTCTCTTCAAACTTTCGTGGTATCAAATTCAAAAGGCATTCTACAGGTTTGCATTCATAAAACAATGATTTCTCGGACTGAAAGTCTGGACTTACAAACTGTAAATAAATGGAGGAAACTTTTTCAATTTGTTGACATTTGTACAGCATTTTTTTTTTTTTTTCATCTAAAATGTATTAACAAATTATATAACTCGCTGATTGGTCGTCTTTACTATTAATCAGGAAGATAAAATGGTTTATCTATTACAGATAACTCAATGGCAATATTAATATATAATTCAGACTCAAGTAACACAAGGTTTATATAATACAATATACCAGAGAGCTCCCTCGTGCCTACATGGTTAGCGTACACGTCTTTCGCACAGCGGACTCGTGTTCGATTCCTAGTGGGAACTCATGTAGTTCGGATACCACGTTAAGCTGTAGGCCCACATCTCTTATAGCCTCGCTGCTGAAAGGGACGCTAAACTCCAATCAACGAACAAAGTATATAGCAATCAAAAAATAATATTGAAGAGCCATAAAAAAATGAGATAGTTGGGGGATCTAGCACAGTTTGATGAGCGAATATTCTATTACTGAACCTACAAACGATTATGTCACTGAAGCTCAGTTTGAGTATATCTATACTCTAACACTGTATAATCAAAAGTGAAAATTTTTCCAGACCTTAAACAAACTTGAGAAGGCTTATTGGTTCGAAAATATAAAATACTTAATGTACAAAGAGTGAAAAAATCCACGACTAAATCGAGAATCGCAGCCGGGTCTTCGGCTTACCGTCCTGAAGTGTTAACCACTACACTGTCTAGTATGCTTCATGGACAGCCACGAGGCCGGTACTCACCTACTCAGACCACATGGACTAGACCACAAGTCCTTGCTTCTGAGCAGCTGAGCACCGACTTCAAGAGTTATATAATGTACAACTATTTAAAGACCGGACTAGTTAGCATAACAGTTAACGTATGGGCACGGTAAGATCAGCGACCTGGGTCAAATTCCGGTCCAGTTATTTTATTTTTAGTTCTTTGTGTATCATTCGCACTTAATGAGTAACTGGTGTAATATAAAATTGGTTATTTTATTAATATAAAATTGGTAAAAATTGGTTATTTCCTCTATTTATCAATATAAAATATTCAATACTTCTTCGTAGTTTTATAGTCATGTTTACCAGAGACACCAATTAATACAGAAATTATTACAGACGGTAAAATTAATAAGAACTCAAGATTCACAACAAAATCTGCTCGTGATTACACATAATAGTGATGCAATATGTTTAATCTTTACCTGGAAACGACAATCATATTCTTTGAACAAATACAACCAATCATACGCTTGAAATATTTGGTAGGTAAATTCGGTAAAATTCATGCCCGCTGGTGACGTCAACCTAGACTGTACACTTTCTCTTGACAGCAAATCACCCATCCGAAAATGTCGTCCAACTCTTCCGATCAACTCCACAACATTCATGGATTTATACCAGTCCAAGTTGTTGACTATCCTGGAAATAAAAAGGAAGATACTCCCACGAAATTGTCATATTTACCAAATTACGTTACCGCTTAAGAACCATAAGGATTACACACAGCAAAACCTGAACCCTATTTTGTCTGTAATTCTATCCGGCTCATGAAAGAGTTAATCAAACGAACCACTTTCTTCGCAGTGGAACACACAGAATCTAACACATAGTTCCAACTGACGAACGCTTCACACCGACAGCAATAAATGTAACAAATGAGACAGCAATGAGCTTATTACTACAAGTGTGATCAGAAAACTATGTAACAACACCATGTAGCAAAAATATCTCATTCTGAGTTAAATGTTAATTTGACCCATATTACATTATGTCACAGTTGTTGCGACATTAAGATAGGTAACATTTAAAAAGCATGCAATTAAACGAACGATAATATTAGCTATCACGTACATAGAAACATTATAATATAACAGATACTTACTAATCAAATGAAATCTTTCAGTTTTACATTCCACGGTTATGTCCTGTAGGCTAAAGGACATGGTGATGATGAAAATAAACGAAATAGTGCAATGAAACAAATGGGAGAAAACGGGAGAACCTCGAGAAACCCCCCGCAGACGGTGCTTGTCCACACAAAGTGCACATAGCTCGAGTTGGGATTGCACAAGGGACCCATGCACTACAAATGAACGCTCTATCACGGAACCATAACAGCACCACGTATACATGACCGTTTATGACCAAACTGGAGTTAAATGTCGTCATCATCAGTAACCAAACAGCTTAGCGGTCCTGAAAACTACGGATTCGACATTAATAGCAGCATTTTGGACACGTTATTTTTTTACTTTCCTTCACCCATGATAAATGTGGGCTAAACTTGGACTTAAACGGCTGAAACAGAAGTACCAAGTAGAAACTGGATCCAGTTGGCTAAGGACATAAATCCACTTCCGGGTTCCAGAGGTCCTAGAATGAGTGTGTGAGTTAGTTAAGTCATATTGACAGGTCGTTTATTATTTTGCTCGTATTGGGATTAGCAATGCCAATGATATTACTTTTCGTTACTTTTTTCACTCCTATTGACAGGGGAAACGCCAAAGTCGTTGCTTTTCCTTATTTATTTTTTCTCTTATTGTTTTTACATTCATATATTTTCATAAACCTTATCTTTCCGTGCGAAGAACGGACATTTCAGCAAGTAGATAATATTAGCGTTTGATAATAGTGTCAGATTCCTAATGACGATTAAACATTATCACACATTAAATTTTATAATTAACAGGGAAGACAACTGGAAGTCTCATATCCAAATCGATCCTTTCCCCCCATAAAACTGTAGTGGTAAAATCTGAGAACTCTCACAGAAAACTGGAATTTAACCCTAATCAATTTACGTATGTCGACTACACTTAACACATGTTCTTGTATCTTGAACTTCAGACATAAGGCTAGGAGGTGAAATAATAAATAACTCCAGGCAATAACAATACCCGATCATCTTCGAAAGGAATAATCAAAACAATTCATAAATGTCAGCTATTTTGTTCCCGAATTATCAGCTATTGGAGACGCACACCTGTGTATGTGAAAGGAGACGGATTACAGCTGCCTTGGAGATCTTCCTATTTAATACCGAAATCAGATGAACAAAGAGACTTTCGGAACCGGGAAATTGATTGTTGTACGTCACGAGAGGAAATTCATCACCTAGTTGCATCAATCGTCCCAATACACACAGAGGAGAAAAAAAAAACATTAGAAGACAGCTATTGTGTCTGTTTGATGAATCAATTCTAAAGTTAAACTTTTACTCAGTAAAAATTACATCAAGATCACCATCAACTTTGAACTTCACTAGTATAAGAACACTATCTCGCAGCGAGTAACCGCCCATTTCATATTTGGTGTTAATAGTCGTTAAGGCCAACTTCGTATTCTCGTATTCTACTATTCTGAGCTCGTACTCCCTACTTGGATTTTACACTGTTATCAATTTCTCGGATTCCCTCACACAAAGATTTATATCTTAACCCAGGTCTATTCGCTACCAAAAACTTTGACTTTTTTTTCTGTTCGACTTCCAAACTACGCTATGCGTAAGTATCGGAAGTCTCATACTGTAGAACGGCCATGTTCCTCTGAGCACAGATATCAGGGTGTGAAAATAATAACCGATTTCGAAAGGCGGTTTTTTGGAATAGATTCAGGATTCCGAGAATATTTTCCGTCTCATCCGTTACTTCTGTATTCAAACTTGAAGTAACAAAAATTTCCGGTTTCAATGTTGATCTCCATACCACAAATACAGTAACAAAACTTTTTTTTAAATCGAATTGGTGTCTGAAGAAAAGATACCCTCTTCACTTTCTTTACTAAAACCGGAATTGGTACAAATTTACCTTTACTCCCGGTTTCCACGTTACTCGCCACAGAACAAAAACGGTAAGAAATAGCACGAAGCGGTTCTTTGGAACAGATTCAGTGTCCAAGAATAGGTTCCATTCCCTCCGTTAATCCTTTATTCAAACCTAAAGTGGCCAAAATTTACAACTCCGTTTTCAACGTCATAGATTTGATTTTGAGTTTAGCGTTCCTTTCAGCAGCGAAGCTATATGAAACGCGGACCTACAGCTTAACGTGGGATCTGGACCACATGAACTTCAGTCAGGAATCGAACCCAGGTCTGCACGTACGCTAACCGCTTAGCCACGAGGAAGGTCTTGATCGTCATAGAACAACGGTAATAGATAGTGACAACCATTTTTTTCTTTGAATCAACTCAGGATCTGAAAAAATATACTGTCTTTGGTCTCATCCTTCTGCTGCAATCAGAAATAATAGATTTACTACTTCAAGTTTCAGTAGCTTCAGTATTGAATTCGCGGAGATTGGAAGACTATCATAGTTACACACTGTGAAAGTACACTCACTTCTTTTATTTCAGTTCATTTCTTTAGCTTCACAAAATATTTCACTTTCTCTCATTACATCTTATAGAGTAAGTTCTCTGAGACTTTCTCATAACAATCTGCGAACTACTATTCGAGTGTTTGGTTAGTTTGCGACATACGCCCCTTTGTCTCACAGGAGCACGGTGACCCAGTGGTAGAGCGCTTACCTCTGGTGTGAAGGGTCCCTGGTTCGACCCCCAGTAACTTTGTGGTGAACAACATCGTAGGTTTTCTTGGGGTACTCTTACATTAGCATTCCACCAGTTATTGCATCATCATTTACTTGCTTTAACCATTTGTCTCTCTCAGCCTAAAAGGCATAATCATAGGACGTTAAAGATATTCGAAGTCCCACGTTTAAACACCATTTGAAAATAAGTATGAGTATGCAGTTTGATATCACTAAACTGTGACCACAGAATTCTATTACACAAGATACTACTTATGTTATCAATTTACTTTCCTCTAACATGTTTCCATTGCAAACAATTTCACGTGCTACAACAGATCTAGACGGATATATACTTTAAAGTATTTGGTGAGAAAGAAGAAGAAGAAAAAATTCGGTTTCCCTTCTCACCTCTCTACCAGAAGAATTTGATTTAGCTAATATATCTGACGTATTGCATTTCAGAAGAGGTATAAACAAAATCTTACGGCAGCACAACAAACATGCTTACTTATGGCTACTTATAAAAATCATTCTAATTTCAGGATAATATCGACCAACAGCATAGTGGTTATTTGAGAATAACAAGTATGCGAACTTCAATAGAATCTACAACATCCTAACCTAACTAGTCAGTAGTTTTTATTTATTTATTTATTTATTTGCATTAAATATATTTTATTATCATTTGGGACAGAATATCTAATCAACAAAAGTAGAAGGCTAACCAAAAAGCCATTGCTTTTTATCTTCAAAAACCATGAATGACTAAGATGAATTTAATTCACCTCATATATTCGTTAAAATGAATTCTACTGGCAGAGAGATGAGTAGATAAGCTTCCAGATTTTCAATATATATTTTGAAATTTTCAAACACCTTGGATTTTAGTAAGCACGACAGTTCAATTGAGGCCTGAGAAGTACTGCAGATGATATGTCAATTCTTAAAATTGGAACTAAAAAAGACAATTTGATATACAGGGTGTTTCAAAACAACACCGACAACGTTTGACAACGATTCCTGACACCACGACAAGACAAAAAAAGTATAGTCCAACCTGGGTGCACAAATGCTTCCTTCCGGAGTTATAGGCTGCCGAAAAAATGAACTTTAAAGGTTCATAGTTCCAATACTATGGGACCTACCGTAGTCGGGTCAAGACTTCACTTAGGAACTAGTATGTGCCCTATCCAAATATCCAAGTTTCAGAATGCTGCGGTACTTCCGCAACAACTTTTATAGAGGTAGTTAGTGAGTACTTCAAATTATATGTCCGTAGCCAAACTCTCTCTATAAAAATTCTTACGTGAATACCTGAGGTTTCTAAAACATATCTTGCCTCACATTTCACATTTCTGTTTATACTATGCAATATCTATATCAAATTGTCTTTTTTGGTTTCAATTTTAATAATTATGATTTGACATATCATCTGCAGTACCTCTCAGACCTCGATTCAACTGTCGTCAAATTTTTATGCTATAGGCAGGAGTACCTCTCATGCACAAGGTAAAGTTCTCGTACCAAAATAATAGTATCACAGCAGATGTTTACAAAAATCCGGGGTGTTCGAAAACTTTTGAGCAGTACTGTATATTTTCAATTTTCCTCTCTATTGATATGTTTTAAAAACAATTTACGTACTTAACCGGCAGCAGACTTTCAAACTGTTCACTTTTCTTCCATAATAATTCTTTATGGTTCCTAAAAATAGTTTCTATATTCTTTGCTATGGCAGCAGCGTTCTTCTCTACAGTTTCTGTAGCCAGCTCCGGCCTCTCAGAGCTTTTACCACTTGGATCACCAATTTGACCAGTGGCGCCTCCGATCTGTAAGTATAATACAAAAAATAAATTTAAAAAACCGAAGTGAGTTATTACCGTTTGATACATATGATGAAACTGATTTTTTTGTGGCTATCTATTTATCGTAATGGAAGTTTCCTTAAATACACTTCTATGTTGGTGAAACGTGTCTGTATTTCCTTTGAGGATTAAAAATCATCCCCATTACTTGACACTTAAATTAGTCGACAGATAAAGAGGTGAATTTAATCCTACTTTGTAGGCTTACACACATTTTGAGATGTAGAAAGAATTAATTTAATATTATTTCTTTCACAATCTCAATAAAAAAAAGAAAAAGAAAAAGAAATTCAATTTTATTTAAAAGCTGTTGAAAACCTTTTAAAAAATTCTATGGTCGTTCTATGGTGCACGCTTTACCTGAAGATGAATTAATGGACAAAAACCTTACACTCTCTGGGTCGCACTTATGTCTGCGGATTCCAAGAACACTAAAAATCAGGATATAATATCATAAAATTCATACAAATTCTTTTCTATTATTAAAGAAGTTATTTGGTAAATAAACTTGATACCCTTAATATCCTGTGGTTGGACATCCCTAAATGTTTTTAACAACCCAGAATTAGCAGATCTCTGATCTGTAGAATCTTTTGTATTCAGCTTAATTCTGATATTGACGTTCCTCTTGGCCATATCATGAATCACTACATTGACAATAATGTCAGTTTTATTACTAAGTCTATTATCGAGTCTACAATAAGTGCGAGAAATTTTCCTTGTTACACCTTTTTAGGATTTTCTTTCTTTTTTCACTACTGTTATATCAAGAAAAGAAATTACTAAAAAGCGATCAAGAAACGATATAGCAATGAGAAATGTCGATATTTTTAAAGTTTAGTTTTCACGTCCCATGAATATACACCGAGCCTAAGGAAGACGGTAATGATGATAATGGTGAAATAATAACCCACGCATAGGTGTTGTAACATAAGAAGTTCACTTGGCGAGAGGTGGATCGATCAAGGATCCCCATGAACCAGAGGTGAGCGCTCTACCACTGAGCCACCGCGGCCCTCGGATATGGTTAAGAATGGAGAAAAACTGCTATGTATAACGAAACGCATTAAGAGATGATGAAGAAAATTGTACAAACAACGTTGAAAATAATTAAAGGTAAAAAGAAATTAGTTAGAACTTTAATACAACCAAATGGATTGTAAGAAGCTTCACAAATATATATATATGGTAGAATGGAAAACCGAAGTTAGTTTTGATGTTTCACGGTTATGCCCTTTACGTTAAATGAGATTGAACATGGATTTGAATAATTATGGAGCATAAATCCACGAGTAAAAGGAATTTTTCTTTCTTTCAGTTTAACGTTCCACGTTTATGCCCTTTATGCTGAGGAAAAGGGATGATTAAGGCAAGTGAATGATGATGGAAGAATCGGTGGAATGAGAATGTAGAAGAAAACGGGAGTATTCCGAGAAAACCCATAGAACACGGTGCTGTCCATAACAAACTTATTATCAAGTTAATAATAACGAAACTTCACAAACTTACTTGAGCGGGAATCGAAGTAGAGAACTCACGCACCAGAGGTAAGCGCTCTACCACTGAGCCACCATAAAGTAAATGGAATAATATCTTAGCGCACCAATCTAAAAATTTATAAAAAGCGGCGTCAGAGCTTACATGTCATCATCCGTACTCATGTGCCCTTTTCTTCTTCTTTTGCAACATTTTCATAGTTTTTTTTTATGTGCGCCGAATTTTCCACGTTAAGTCTATCACTGCGTTCCAAACCCTTGTTCAAATCACAGAGTCAAAAATTAATTTAAATACCTAGGTATTCTGTTTTAACTTTAAAAAATGTGTGTGTGTGTTTTTAATGATACTATCCGATTTAATTAAAAGTTTGTTTTCTTACACGTGATTTTTGCAATTGTTTTACAAATGTTTGGGTTCCTCAAACCACGCTGCAACAATGCCAGCTGTGTGAATGGGTGCATTATCATCCTGGAAGATGGCGTCATTGTCCTGGAACAACATCCGGAACATAGGATGCAAGTGGTCTCCTAAAATTGCGACATAATCGTTGGCAGTGATTCATCCGCTAAGTGTGACCACAGGACCCAATGAAAACCATGATATGGCAGCCCACAGCATCACCGAGCGGCCGCCATGTTTCACAGTTGGGCGGAGACACTGCAGATCATAAGCTTATTTGGGCGTTCTCCACACATAAACACGGCCCGTGGTTGGGAATAGGGTGAAGGATGACTCATCCGACCATATCACACGTTTCCAGTCCTCAACGGTCCAAGTTGCATGGTCGCGGCAGCATTTGCGGCGTGCTAAAGCGTTATGGTCCCTGATGAGCGGTTTGGCCCGTGCAACACGACCCCGTAAGTTCATGTCATGTAATTCGCGGCGGACTGTGATTGTCGAAACAGGGTGGGGGAGGTGCTGATTGAGTTCCTCCGTCACCTGCTCCGCAGTGGCACGACGGTTCTGCGTGACAATGCGCTTTAATACCCGGGGTGACCTGTCACTCATGATTTTCTTCCGCCCACTGTTCCTCTTCCCCGATGTGGTTTCCCGTGTGTTGTGTAGGCCGTCATCACCTTCGACACTGTCTCACGCGACACCTAACACAGTAGCCACTGCCGTCACTCCACATAAACGCGCACCACCAATTTGCCCTCTTTGAAAATCTGAGAGGTCTCCCATTTTACACTACCTCCGTCTGCTGCAGCCACTGGACTCTGCTGTTCCACTGCGCCTGACGTAGTATAGAGACCGACCTAACACACCACCACCAGCGGGCGCCACAACACCACTGCCAACCCATACATCTGACGTGTTGCCAACTACAGGTGTTTCCATTTTTCTGATCACCATCTGTATATACATCATACACCATCTGTATATGAATAATAATAATAATAATAATAATAATAATAATAATAATAATAATAATAATAATAATAATAATAATAATAAATGGTAGTTCTTTTTAATGTTAGTCGAATTGAAAACGAAACTACACTAAACTCTTACCAATGCTATGACTTGATGTCCTCCTCTTTGCCAATGCAGTAAATTAAGCAGTACCAATAGGTTTCCCACATGCAAGCTATCTGCAGTAGGATCAAATCCTGCATACACGCACTGTGACTTCTCATTTAATAGAACAGAGATATCATTCCTGAAAAAGCACGAAAGAAAAGAGTATAAATAAAACTTCAAGAAGAATCAGTTAAAAAAAAGAAATAGAAATAAGTGATATGACTAATCTTAAAATACCAACGTATTTATTCTATAAAAATATTTTTAAAAGCCATTGCTACTCACATCTTTAGTCACACCAAGTACAAAAACCGATTCACACCAAACTTTCATATTCTTGTGTCTGTGATTAACATTAAACAAAAAAAGCTAAATTACTGTATATTGTCCAACATTATCCCTACAACTCAGCTGTATTGTTAAAAAAAAAAAAAAAAAAAAAAAAAAAAAAAAAAAATCTTACTGTTCATCCACTTGTTTCATAGTGGCTAAAAAAAACTACAAGTTGTACTTCAGGTATTTTAAGTGCTATTTCAACTTAAATTAACTTAAAATTTAATTTGACCTACTCGCTGAGCAAAACAATACGTTTATTGTAAAAATTATTAACATGTAAAAAGAAAAAAAAAAAAGAAATATTTCAGTTTAACGTCCCACGGTTATGCCTTAATGCGTAAGTTTCGCCAACTATCCAGTTTGCCTTCATCAGACACTATACTAATACTGTCTGATAAACCCGAAGTGGATAGTTGGCGAAAGTTACAAGTGTAATAACTTTTACAATAAAAGTATTGTTTTGCTAAGCAAGTAGTTTAAATCAGATTTAAATCCATTAAAAAAAAAAAAAAAAATGTTCAATGGAAAACATTGAATAATTTGATATATATATGAACCAAACATTACCATTTGCAACGTACCTGGCTTTGGGGAAGATATCATCATACATTCCTCTATCCAGCAACTTTAACATATTACGAGTTGAATAGAATCTCATACCCAGCCCAGAAGACAACTTTGTGCGGGTTATACATTTTACCAAAAGAAATTTTATTGTCTGTGTCATTGTATTAACCTGAAACAAATATACTTTTTATTAGGAAACAAGAGTTTGTCTACACGTCACGCTTATTTCTAATAATGGTACACAAAAAAATCTTGTTGATTTATTCGACTTTTAGTTATAAGACTGTCCCCTGCTGGCTAAAGAGGATGAGAAATGAATTGTGAAATGATAATGAATATTCATTAACTGGACGAATCTCAAGTAAAACGATAAAAATTCTTCAGACTACCATTGCTACGTCAGCCGATCAATCTGTACATGTTATCACGTGCGTCTTATGTTGTTTGTCGATTGTACTTCTAGCAAATCGCCAGGTACATATGAAATTATATATCATATATCATATGAAATTATATATGTTGAATACAAACAGTACTAACCTTCTATCCGTACAGAAAGTAGGCGTTCAAGAAGTTACTGAAGAAAGCACCGAAGTCTACTAAAATTACTTAAAGAACATTTACTGTCTGTACAGGTATAAGGGTAGTACTTGTTTAATTTATAAATACATATCCCATATCATTCATTAACGAAATTTTTTTTCGTTGAAGTTTAGTGTTCCTTGTCAGCACTATGGCCTCCAAGTGTCAAGGGTCTCCAGTTTAAGTGGAACACGAACCACTGTAATGCGTTCAAATTTTGATACTCTTTCATCGGAAATGAAAACCGGTATAACTAACTAATTAACTCTATGGCCTACGAAATCCGGAGATTCAATGCCACATCCACAAAAGCTCTCCATTGACTTCTGTCCTTAGCCAACTGGACCCAGTTTCTACTTTGTATTCCTATTTCTGTTAAATCCATCTTAATATTGTCCTCTCACCTGCGCCTAAGTCTTCCTGATGGTCGTTTCCCGATTGAATTTCTAGTTAAAACTTTGAAAGGGTTCCTACTTACTACCATTCTGGCTACATGACCTGCCCACCTGACCCTCCTAAACTTGATGGCCCTAACAATGTTTGGTAAATTTATGTTATGAAGTTTCCACCATACCCGATTCCCATTTTCCTTGGGTCTGAATATTCGTCTCAGAATCTTGTTGTGAAACACTTTTAGACTACGTTCTTCCCTCAAAGTAAGTGACTATGTTCCCCAACCATCCAGAGCAACAGGCATGATCACCATTTATATATTTTAAGCTTCAAATTGCTCGACAGAATTCACGACGACAAAAGGTTTTGAACTGAATAATAATACAAATTCCATGCTTTTAATCGACAATTAATTTCTTCGTAGATATAGTTTTGGTCTGTTGATATTGATTCCAGGTATTTGAAAGTATCCACTTATCAAAAGTATTATCTGATATTTTAATGCATCCATAATTTGCAATATTACGATCCCGACGTAGTTTTCTCTGCATTTACTTCTAAACCCATGTCCCTGCAAGCGTTTAATAAGACCTCTGCCGGTACTGCGTGTACCAAAAGCGCACACGTTAGCTACTAGACCATTGGGGAAAACTATGGAGAAAGTGTATTTTCTATTTTAATCATAAATGAATTGCAGACTGTTATCTGCTAAATGACATGCAAAGTAATAATGAGCATCGACATAATACCAACGAAGAATTACAATATATTAGTATAGGTTATTTTTATGTAAATCGTCATGAACATTTTTTGATTAATAAAGTGCAGAAAATAAAAAGATACGACTAGCTTTCTGACTTACTTTGAAGTCGGACTAACTAATACGCTACCTTCACTCTTGAGGTTAGTATTTAGCCATTCACATGAATTAAATGAAATTATAAGTTTTACGTATAAGGTGTGAGAGCATTATGGTGGTTCGGATTAGGATTAGGAATTACTTTTCTGGGCTTTCTGAATCCATGGCTATATTATCCCGTCACGAATGAGGAATGACGTCCCTCGGCGATCACATTATCCAAGAAATTGGAAGGTACTAATGAATGAGTGAGGTGGAATGGGGACGTCAGCAACGTGACTATTTGTCCCCGTCACGAAAGAAAAGGGAAGGAAGAGAGGATTGGGAAAAGAATAAAGCGGCCTGAGACCTGTATGTTAGGTATCATCCCGGCATTTGCTTGGTGTGAATAAGAATCCAGGAAAACCTCACTCAGAATGGCTGTTTTGAAAAAGCTTTTACTCTTTTTCGATCGAGTGTCCCCATCGGGAATCAAACCCGGGACCGCTCGCACCAAAGACGTGGTTCGGATTCTATCGTAAGCTGTACGTCCACACACTGTTTCAGATCAATCTCTATAGATTGCAGCGATATTTTGTATTCCAGCAGTTATCACCAATGTGTGGACAAATGGAAAGCTCAAGTTAACTTGTGAATTACGAGCCCCAAAAATTTCTCAAAAATTGCGTGACATTTGATCGATTGGCATTTTCGGCTGACATTGTCTCATTTTAAATCTTATGCAGACAGCATTTACATGGTAATAGGACATTGACTACGTTTTTGTTCATATTTGGAAGTTCAAGATGTCTCTGGATACTGCTTGGAATTTAGTTGAGTTGAGTTGAATTTGAATTTAACGTCCCATTTAGTAGCAAGGATATATGAGACATAGACCTACTGATTAACGTGGAATATGAACCTCATGAGCTCCCGTCGGGAATTTAACCCGGGTCTCCTACGCCAAATGCTTATAACTTAGTTTGGAGTAAACTTGAAACGTATATCGTCGGTCTGTTCGGGTTAGAAGGTTTACCTTACACAGTACGCCATGAACCTAGAGAACATATGGCTTACCAGGATATGAAAAAAAAAAAAAATGGAGCTGGCCAGATGAATCGAGATATATCACTTTGTGACGAACAGTCACAGTCTTGAACGATAATTTGATTGTCCGTATTATTATTAAAATGTTAATTTTATTATTAAGCAGTTAGTATATTTTTTCGTGTCACAGTTGTCGGCGCCTTTGATATTTTAGTCAGTTGGAACGAATGACTAATTTTAATCCCATTTTTGTTCTTTTCTTATGTTCTATAATGTCTTCAAACAAACAAAAACGTAGATATATATTAATGAAAGAAGGGAGCAACCGATTAAAACTTATTTTTACATACCAAATCCTCTGTAGGACAAAGAGTGAAAAGATGACCGACTATACCGGGATCTCCCGCATAACGTGTTGATGCATTAACCGACACTTTTTCACTCTATGTATGTTATTGAATTCGCACCTACAGAGGTCCTCCTTTCATTAATATAGAAATCACAACCATCAAAAGATGTTCTCAATATATGGTCAATGGATTGTCCAAGCCAGCCATGTGTTCTGAGTGCAGAGCACCGACTACATGAGTGAGAAGGTGTTTCGCTGTTTTCAAAAGTGGACTGGGTGGCGTAGTGGTTAACGCATCGGCACGGTATGCTGGACATCCCGGGTTCGAGTCTTGGTCCAGTTGGTCTCTTTTTCACTCTTTGTATATTAACACCGTATATAATTTAAGTCGAATCGTCCTTTCAGATTGATAAATCGACGTTATTTTAGTTAATTCACTTCCTTTTAGTGTAAAATAGGTGTTCTTTGGTACCGGTATATAACTAAATTTATTCTTGTTGTGCGAAAGAAATATTTTCTGTTATAACCATAATATGAAAATGCCGGTGCAGCACTAAACAGTACGTCACAAATCTCGGAGGATTTCGTTATTTAATCCTTCAGTATAAATTAATTCAAGGCTTCAGTTGGATATGGCCTCAGGTCCATTTTTACATTTTACAGGCGAGCGAATTTTCTGTTACAGGAAACCTACATGTATTACAGCAATGGTACCTA
Organism: Thermobia domestica; assembly: GCF_964235325.1. NCBI lineage: Eukaryota > Metazoa > Arthropoda > Insecta > Zygentoma > Lepismatidae > Thermobia > Thermobia domestica. Next base: position 249,010,340 of record NC_137464.1, read on the forward strand.
TGGCAGGGCCAACAAGAGATGGTCTTTGACATTTCTTACCACATGCGGAGGGACAATGCAGCTCCTAGTTTGATACTACTTTTACCAACCACGGTCACTCTGTCTTACACCATTAATTAAATTGCAACTATAGATGCACAAAAAAAAAAAAAAAAAAAAAAAAAGACACATGAGTAGTGGCAACGTCATTGCGAGCCGTGTGAGACCTCTTGCTGGCCCTGCTATACTATTTGTGAGGTTGTCATAAGCAATAAGTTTGGCAGATAAAATTAAATTTGGAATTTTTTAAATTTCGAGATATAAATCGAAAAGTGTCAAATTTTCATAAAAAATTATGATTTACCCAAGAAAACAGTATGAAATTGCATGGACATAAGACTTTGACCAAATAAGGGCAAAAGGTTAAACTCAACATGTATCACATAGGGCGTTTTCCTAAATGGCGTATAGAAAAAAAAAAAAAAAAAAGCCTATAGGTTGGGAAGATGTGACCCTTCCCAAAATTTCAAACATCAGTTCCATACTTTTCAACTTGCATGTGTGGCTTCATCCACAAAAGCTTCTGATTTGTTTGTCATATTGGCCTCGTAACATGTACATGAGGCTCTCTCCACTGTCTTCTTTCCTTATTTGGATAAGGGCTTATCTTTAACATGCTAGATATTCACTTCAGGTTTGGTCCAAAGATGAGGCCCTTCCCAAAGATCCAAAAACTGAGAAAAAAATGTCATTTTCGCTAACTTTGGACATAAGGACTTATCCAACTCAACCCTTCAATTATTAGTATGTTATGATATGTCAGAAATGTTAATTGCTGAAGTACGATATCACAAGAACTAATGAAATAGCGCAACTCCCGAAAACTATCATTCGTGCGATAAGATTGCATTTTGTCCAAAGACCTCCTTGCTAGTCTTGTGGCTACCGCGTGCGTCTGAGCATGTAGCCCCAGGTTCGATTCCCGGTGGAAGCACAAAAGATTTAATCTCACAATTATTGACTTCTATTAATCACCTGTCTCCTTTAAGGGTCTTCACTACAGCGAAATTAAACTACCGCTAATCTTAAACTTTTTCTGTAATATCTTCAAAAGTTTTGAAGATATTACAGAAAAAACTAAAATTAGCGGTAGTTTAATTTCGCTGTAGTGAAGACCCTTAACCTGAAGGGTATTATTGTTGGACAAAATTTCTTTTCATTTCATTTCTTGCATATCGTCCAAATTACAATGCTTGATAAATAACATTGTTGCTGCTTCTATGTTCTTACACTCATCGACGGCAAGCTTCATCAAAGTTCCGTACATCTCCCGAAGAATATGTAATTTTGACGAATGTGTTAAGTACTTAAAATATATCGGGATCATACCTCTTACGTGTATAATACGGTAGAAATACGAAATGCAAAAAGGAACCCATAATGAAGTAAAGTGGTATGTGAAGGCAGCGTACAAAGTAATCATAAAAGAGGTTCACTCAAGCAGACGGTTCTATCAAATATAAAATTTATAGGTAAAATACGACGTGAAACATTTTTCGTGAAGAAATGAGAGTGTGAATATACCGATAAGTAATTACTGCCAATGCACAGCATATTAAAGTGAACTTTGAGAGATAGTGAAAGTACTGTATGTGTAATCGTCCTGTTCTACTATGCTCGTTTATACGTATACCCCCTTCGCTGATGCGCCTGCTCCCCACGCACGCACCCCTTAACTACGGCTCGTGTCGCCCTGCTGCGCTCCTGCCCAAATTCGGTTAGATAATGTTCGCGCTTTTTAGGGGCCACCTAGTACAAGTTAGTTCGTATTTTTGCACATCAGCTTTTATGCCATACGTCCGCACTGTATATAAACAGAGCAGTCCTTTTGCAAGTAGTAATGGATCTCCTCAATTAGTGCCCGCTCTGCTAAAAGAGATGAAAAGCTCTAACGTAAACTGAAAATGTAAAAAATGTGTGAAAATTTGGTAGAATCGTCTGCTCGAGTAATGCCCATAAAAGTGTCGCAAAGGTGTGCCACACACAACATATGTAATTTTATACTACTGAAGTGTTTTTCCACCATCTCCGTTCATACCGCTGACGCGCCCGTCCCGTACCGACACACCCTCGCGCTATAACAGGGGATTCCTGGTGCGCTCCTTTCCCGATTTAGCTAGATAGCTTTTTCGCTTTTCAGTAGTCACGTAGCACAAGTTCGTTAGTGTCTTTTGCACTGTAGTTTTTATAGCACCACGCTGTAGGTCTATTTACAACAGGGCCTCATAGAGGTAAACCCTACTGAAGAGAATCTGCACCCAGTAATGCAACTCCTCTCTTAAGAAACACTTTCCGAGATACTAACAGTGAAGTTCCTGATGAAAGAAGTGGTACACCTAAACTGGGACTACAGAGTAAAATCGAGGGAAGAAATATGATAACTCGATTTCACAATAAGGATGCATAAGTAATTAAAATATATCAGGATCTTACCTCTGATATACATAGGTCTAAAACGGTAGAATTATATGGAATGCAAAGTATGCTCGTTGCCACGTTTTACTTCTTAATGAAGACACGATCAAGCGAAGTGCTACGTGAAAGCAGTGTATAAAGTGATCATACAAATGTTACAAAGCTGTCCCACGAAAGGAATCTGTCTTTATATACATGAATAGTTTTTTACTATCCTAGTTAATGCGAATATCCACCGTCATTGACGCGCCTGCTCTCTACTACTGCCTTTCTTTCCTGACTGTTAGATAGTATTCGTCCATTTAGTGGCCGCCTACCATAAAATGGTTTGTACTTTTAAAGTTGGTTTCCGTTTTATGCACTTTATAGTTATTACGGAATATATCCAAATGTTGTATTTTTATTAGCCATCCTAAGGTCAATATGTAGCCCTTCATGAAACCCCTTCCTTAAGAAACGTTTTCTACGGTATTCCCTACTGAGAGGTCAATCTTTCATGAATTTGAGTATGTCACCTAAAATGGAATAAGTTGGACGTATTAAATACTGATATTAATATCGGTATAGCCTTGCACTAAAATAGTTTAGGCAAGTATTAGTTAAGTAAACGGAATTTAATGAAATGTTACACCGTGAATTTGCATCCATAGTGCTCACTATTTTGTTCCTAACGTAAAACTCGAGTAACACCAGTATATGCAATGCAACTAACCGGTAAACTAGTATACCGTACTTTATATACTAAGCAACCGATATGTACGCATCTCAAATTCTCGTCTACCTCTAATAGTATGCATGCTTATATAACAATCAAACAGGAATGAATTGTATTATAATATATTATAATTACTATAATTTGATAAACACAAAGTCCGTAATACCTTTAATAACACTATTTTTCTGCTTTAACGAAACACATGTAATTCTTCATTCATACTACGTACGGAAGATGCCATGTTTTGACGTCATAAGAATTGCTTGTCATAATTTATTTGATTAAACATAAATCTAACTTCTATAATTGTGTACCTTTATCTGAAATGTATTATTTATTTTTAGACTTTAAAAAACATTTTGTATTCCTTTATTATACTTGTATAACGAATGCTGCAATTTTCGGGGTTAATAGTGCTACTACTACGGTAGCTTTTATGACACTATTAATAATTTTATTAAACAACCTTTTGAACACATATGATACTTTCGATAATAACAATTTCCTTTATTTGTTTTCTAGAATATTACAATACCCAATAAAATAAAGGCAAGACAATATATTTTGTATGAAAAAAGGCACGTATGTGCGTGTTCTGCCATTATCTTCCGGTTTTATAAGAGAACACACGCGGATACTTGAGAAGCTTTCCATTTGTGAAACATATATTTTTTTTCGTTTAACGACTCCTGGACAATAGTTGCAGTGACAAAAAATGGCTAATAACGGAGCCCCTGATTCATGGGAACAACAGGCAGACGGAGGTGTTGGTGATTCTGCTGAAACGAGCGATCTTTCGACAAAGATTTCCACGTTGAATGTGAACGCAGCCGAATTTGTGCCTTCGTACTTGCAACAACCACTCCCGACTTCCCAGTCAGTAACATCTTTTAATGAAGTTCCAGTGACAAATGGTATGATATGTTTCAGAATTGTACTTGGTAATAAGGTATCCTGTTATATTGTAGCCCACAAATGCATGAAGTGGCAAATAGTGACAAAGCTGCTCATGTGACGTTCGCATATTTGACACTGTAGTCTAAAAGTTCATAAATTGCATGTGGTGCGCGTTTCCAGCAGTTATTCGTGCAAAGTAAATGTGATTATCGGTTGATATTTGAATGGAAAAATATTATTGTTCTACTACATTATAATTCTCAGTCTACATATTTTTCTTCAGTGCTAATAGGGATTGCGCAACACATTTGACATATGGCATACATTTTAATTTTAATTCAGAGCTTAAAACCTTCTAAATTAATTTCTAATCCAACTATTAAATCAAATTGATTAACTACGGGTTAATTTATGTGCCAGCTGTAGTCAGCTCTTTCCAATGAAGTATTGCTTAGCTTGCATATAGGTGTGCGAGTATATAAGCATCCATTGGTATTGCTTGTATTATTTTCCAATAGTGCTTGCAGTCCAATTCAGTTACTAAAAATTCCTCTCGAAGTTCATATCCTACATACACGGCTAAATTACAATTAAATCCCCTGTGAATTAAGATAATATTTTTAGTCTTGATCTCTGAAAATTGATATCCCTTGCAAGATTTTCTTCGAATATTAGTTCCTGCAGAGCTAATTTAGCATAGGCCTTCCAGTTTCTAGAGTTTCGAAACGTATATTTCAATTTAACAATTCCAAATTCATGCCATTAGAAATTACTTTAGTAGTGAATTTATCATCTTGTTACCTAACTTCTAAATCGTATCTATCCTAGACCAGTAGCCTGATTAAAGACAACCTAATCTAATACGGTGTGTATATATAGCTGCGAGAAATAAATTTCCATTATGTTACTTGAATTAATTGACATTAAAGAGAAACGTTATCACCCGCACGGCAAAAATATTTTTTAAATAAATACCAGTTTAGTACTAGAGTGCTGGGCGTTAGTTCTAGAGATTATGATAGTGTGGTAGAAGGTACACTTAGTACAAAGATCCTTCTGTTGTATTTGCAAGTAACAAGCTGTGCCCTATTGGCCTCAAATGTGTAAAATCCCGCGTTTGTGGAAGCATTCGGAAGTGTCACTGCTACGTAAGGGCACGGCAAATACAGTGCTCAGGTGTGAATTTTAACATTCTAGAACCTCCCTACAATATAAGCTTGACCGTAAAATAGTTGTGTAAAGGAAGAAATGCTTGTTCTGAAAGGGGTAATTTTAACGTGAAACTAGATTAAACAAAGTTCAGTGTGGCTTTTTTAGTCCTTTTCTGTGGTACACTGAATGATCGATCTCGAAATTTAACCAAAAGAATAAGAAAGAAAAGAAAATGAGGAGTAAAGATGCACGCGACCCCTGTACAAAGATAAGAAATTACTCGATTAATTTTACCAAGATAGGCTAGTTCCAAACTTCCCTGACCTTACTCTTCTCTGCCCTACTGTACTATACGCCTTTTAAGTAACCCTACTTACCGATGTACAGCTGGAGCGTATATTTTAAAGTTTATTCATTCCATCTTGAAATTCAATTAACTTAATATAATTGCTTCCAGTGACAGTCTAGACGAAGTACAATGTTAGGACTCACGGGGCACGGAGGTGGAGTGTTTACCCTCATCTGCCTAGTCTCGGAGTTCGATCTCAGATTGGGTGAGAGCAGATAATATATTGTCCGAGAGCTTCCTCGGAATTCTTCAGTTTCTTCTGACAATCTCATTCCATCAGTTTTCATATACAATAATCATTCATTTGCAGCTATTTTCTAACTTTCCGTTAATGCTTATTATCTTGTTGTCTAAATGGCGTAATCCGAAACTGAGTGAAACATTTCATTGTTAGAAATGGGGGCGCGGTGGCTCAGTGGTAGAGCGTTCACCTCCGGTGCTTGGGGTCCCTGGTTCGATCCTAGCTCACGCCGTGTGGAGTTTGTGGTGGGTTCTCCCGTTTCCTCCCGCTTTCTTCATTCCACCATATCTCTCATCATCTTCGTCTCCTTTAGCCTAACTGGCATAACCATGGGACGTAAAACTTCATTAAGACGGGAAGTTACAAATTTTGGAACCACCAGCTCCACCGAACACGAAGAACCAAGGTGATGAACTTCCCTAACACTTCCGACTTCCCGCCGAATCATCTCATGTTCACTGCTGCTAAGGCTTACCGTCTTGCTTATTTCAATCCACTTTGAAATCAGAGTGTATTTGAGAAGTCTGTTGGAATATGTCCAGGTATTGCATTCTTAAAGGAATCTTTTGTGCACCTATACTACAGATTGCTGAAGTATGGATTTTTGGTTTCCAAATGTGACTTCCTTTATGCTGATATGGAAATTCGAAACAATGCATGTTCAAATGTAGCTTTCCCGCGATTTAGGACACACCTAACTCTGAAACTATGCAGTTTTCCCCATAGGTCCATATGACCTTTCTCCTATTTTGGTATGAAGAATGTCGGTGTAGTTTATTAACATCCTGCGTATTTATATATAAATAAACATACAGATAATGACTTTAAACGCTGAGAAATATGCGATCCAATTCTTACTCGGATGCCTTATGTAAGTCTATTTATTGAAGTTTAGTTTTTAGTTGATATGGATTTATCATATTGTTTCATTAAACAAATCCAGATGGTGCTGAAAGTGCAGCGTTTGTCGAGCGTTTGTAAGCTACTTGAAAGAAAGAGGTATTCGGTGAAGAAAACCAGCATCAAAGTGGTGTGCTGACCGCATGTCCCCAGTTAATCGCTGGCTGATCAGCTTTGATCCTTCGAGACATCGTGCCAGGGAGATTAGAAACGTATACTAAGATTGTTTCTCAAGCACTTGGGAAAGAACATTGTAATAAGGTTGTAATCTTAGGGTTTTATATTTGAGCAAGTTCATATCTTATAAGATGTATTCTCTTAGTTTTGCTATTGGAATTACTGAACGAAACGTGCTTTACACTTCACTGTGAATAAAATATACTGTAACCATCTTCAAATATTGGGGAAACATTATTATTAAAATATCTGGTAGTCAATATGATTTTGTTGGAGATGTTACCTTTGAACAGTGTCAGGTGCTTTACATTCTGAACTTTTTACCACTGACTAGATTCAGTTTAATTTTGTTTTCAGCTTTTCCCAAACTAAATTGACATGCCACGTAGACACAGTAATCACGTCATCTTGTTTGTTTGTTTGTTTGAAGTTTAGCATTCCTCGCGAGCGCTGAAACTATATGAGAATGAAACGTGGTCTTACATTTAAGATGATATCCTATCCACCGTATTGCGTTCAAGTATTATTTTTGATGGCTTCGGACTAGGAATCGAATCCGGACAAAATCACATGCACCAAAGGTATATGATGTTCTCACCAGACTAGTGGAGAAGGCCACATTATCATCTTGAGAGTACATGGTCACATAGCAATGAAAAGAAGAATCAAAGCAGCAACATCAAAGTAAATGTTTATTTTCAGCAGCGATCCTATTCCCTTCAGCAACTTAGGGGCCGTGGTGGCTCAGTGGTAGTGTTTATCTCTGGTGCATAGGGTTCCTGGTTCGATCCCAGCTATCGCCAAATGGACTTTTTGGAGGACAAACCCCGTGTGCGTGGGTTTTCCGGGGTTCTCCCGTTTCCTGACAGTTTCTCCATTCATCATTCATTAATTTCTGATCATTACCGTATCCTTTAGCCCACATGGCATAACCGTGGGACGCAAAACTCAAAGATTTCATTTCATTTTTCCTTTCAACAAGAACTTCTCATAATTTTAACTAATATGAAAGCCACAGTATTATTATAAAACGTAATTTTGCTAGGATTGTTTTATTTGTTAAGGAGGAGTAACAAGAACAGTTCCTAGGGCTTATAGAAAGCATATGATACTCTTCCGAATAGGGCTCGAAAGATTCCGGGTCGCCGTGGTGACTGGCCACTAATGAATGTTGACTGAAAAAGTAAAACCAACCCTTCTTCACGAATGATATGAATTCAAAGTGCTTAGCAAGAGGAGCTTCCGATTTTAGACAAATTGCTTCGTATCGTATCAGTGTTAACGTGCATCAAATGTTTCTTCAGAGAGAGTTTAGTTTAATGAATTGTTGTAATAAAGAACTATTTTTGAACATCAGTGCGGTTGGAAGGAAATGAAATGAAATCTGTATGTTTTACGTCCTACGGTTATGCCGATTAGGCTAAAGGAAACGATGATGATGAAAAATGAATGAAATGGTGGAATAAAGAAAGTGGGAGGAAACGGGAGTACTCCGGGAAGACCCACACACACGGTGTTTATCCACCACAAAGTTCACTTGGCGCGAGCTGGGATCGAAACAGGGGCCCTATGAACCAGAGGTGAACGCTCTACCACTGAGCCACCGCGGCCCCAGACGGATTTAATAATTTTATTTGTTTATTGAATTTAACGTGCCAAGCTTATGCACCAAGGGTAAGGGAGACGGTGGTAATGATGAACAAAATGAAAGTGAAAGGAAATTGAAAAACCCACGCACACGGTATTCACACCACCCACACTTAGAACGAGCTGAGACCGAACTATGTACCCCATATGCCTGAGGTGAGCGCTCTACGGCTGAGCCACTGCGATCCCTGTAATAATGTAATTTTATCAACACAAATGGCCCATCATGAGAGGATTTTGATCCTTCAGGAATAGTGGACAATATTTCCGAAGTCTCACTCTGCAGCTTGGTAACATTTCACGTACATTGCCTTCAGTTGCTGTTACAGATATTCCTGTACTTTTTATACGAGTAACTGTCATTTAAAGCTCAAAAATGTAGGCCTATGTACTAAATTGGATTGTATTATTGTGGAGCGTAATTTTCAGTACTGGCACTTTTATCAGAAGAAAATTTTCAAGTTTGCCATCGAAAGAGTACACATAGGAAGGAGTTCAGCAGAGTGGAACAAAAAAGAAACAGTTTGATGAATCAAGGAATCCTGTGAAGATCACTAATGCAGAATATGAACGAACTGTAGGAAAAGCGAGTATTTCAAAATAAAGTGTGATCAGAAACCGAGTAATGCATTGTGTCATAATATTCAACATCGTAATGGAAGGCACATATAGAAGAATAAAAGAACAACAGAAGGCTAGAAACATGTTTATATCCAGGGAGAACGCAATGAGTGGGAGACAAACGGAAGAAGTATAAATATAACTAAATGCTTGAAGTAATTATCCAGAAGAATTTGTCCTTCATATGAGTCAAGAGAAAAGTGAAACTGCGAAAAAGTGCGTAATAAAACACGAGAACAACCATTGAAGATAGAAGAAACTTTAAAGTACCTGGTCTCAGACGTACGAGTAACCACAGATGGCCGACTGCTAAAATAAATTAATAAGGGACTACAGCAAAAACATGATTGTACTAAAATGTGAATATATATATATAGGATGAAAACATGCTTAAACTAACTAATTCTGTGGCCTATGCAACCAGGAGGTTCAATGCCGCATTCAGAAAAGCTCTCCATTGAATTCTATCTTAGCCAACTGGATCCAGTTTCTACTTTGTATTCCTGTGATATTTTCCATAAGTAGAAGCTTTGCTTTGTTATAATTAAATATAAACTAATTATTTGCTGAGCAAAACTATATATTTTCATTAAAATCAATACGTGTTACAGTTTCGCCAACTAACTATTTGGCTTCATCAGACACTATGTGATACAATATAATTTTACAATCGTATATGCATACAACAGCTAAGATATCTTTCTTCTGATTGGCTACTAACAGCAGCAAATTCCTTTCAATTATACTTATTTGAAAATTTCTATATAGATGCATTCTGTTGTTGTTAATTACACAAAATGACGATCTTAACTAATTTAAACTAACAATTAATTAACTTAAACAATTAAAAAAATAATTTCACACACACGCACATAAGAAGTGTTGTATGTATATACGATTGTACAGTTATACTGTATCACATAGTGTCTGATGAAGCCAAAGAGTTATTTGGTGAAACTGTAACACGTGTTGAATTTTAATGAAAATATATAGTTTTGCTGAGCAAATAATTAGTTTATATTTGTATTCCTATTTTTGCGAGATCCATCTTAATAGTTTCCTCCCATCTACGCCTAGGTCTTCCTAATGGTCGTTTTTCGATTGAATTTCCAGTTAAAACTTTGAAAACGTTCCCATTATCTTCCATTCTGGCTACATGACCTGCTCATCTGAACCTCTTGGACTTGATGACCCTAACCATGTTCGGTGAACGATATAAATTGTGTAGTTTCTCGTTACAAAGTTTCCGCCATTCACCATTCCCGTTCCTCTTGGGTCCGAATATTCCTCTTAGGATCTTGTTCTCAAATACTTTGTCTACGATCTTCCCTCAAAGTAAGAGGCCATGTTTCATAACCATACAGAACAACAGGCATGATTATCGTTTTATATATTCTAAGCTTCAAATTCCTCGACAGAATTCGCGAAAACAAGATATTTTAAACTGAATAGTAACACAAATTCCCTGCCTTTATTCGACATTTAATTTCTTTGTGAATATAATTTTGTTCTGTTAATATTGATCCTAGATGTTTAAAAGTTTCCACTTTATCAAAAGTATTTTTTGATATTATAACGCATCCATAATTTGCAGTATTACGATCCCGACGAACTTCCATGTGTTTAGTTTTCTCTGCATTTACTTCTAAACTCATGTCCGTGCAAGCGTATGATAACATCTCTGCATTTCTTTCTATTGTTCTATCATCCCCTATTAAATTTACATCATCAGCATATGCCATAACCTGGTGAGTACCATTCAGATCTAAGCCTTGGTTTCTATCTTTAATTTTCCTTATAGCATACTTTAGGACAAAGTTGAATAATAATGCGACAGCGCATGAAAACATACTTACGAAAGCTTAAATCTGTACTTCATACCCATAATAAACTACGCTTCCGAACATGAAGAATGACGAAAAGAGAGTGGAGAAGAATAGGGGCAACGGATTATAGACACTCCTGGAACACGCGCTTCAAAAAAATGTGCAAGAAAGGTTAGAAAAATGTTTGGTACAGTGGTGTCGACATGGAGAAATGAATTGAAGGACACGTACGGAACAAGTTTCTATTCATGATCGGTTGATTGGAGTTAGCGTTGTTTTTCAACACTGTGACTATATGAGGCTGGACCTACAACTTAAGGTGAAATCATAACCACTGTAATGCAGATTTAAAGGCTTTCCCACCGGGGATCGAACCCGGTATCCCAAGCATCAAAGGCGCGCACGACAGCTACAAGATCAGCAGGAAAGGCATGGAAATGATTGACAAGGAACCACGAAAAAGCAGAGTTTGTATCTTTTGTGTTACATTAATATGAAACTCTAAAGTTATAATTAACGGGACTTACAATTAACGTGGGCTCCAAACTTCGACCAGGACTTTAATTCGGTGCTCCTGACAAATGTACAATTATCCAAAAGCAACCCATACAGTATAAGCCAGGCATGTGCAAGTTGGAACAGAAGGTGGGCCAATCATAAAGAACTTACTCTTGTCGAAGGCCGGACGAGACAATGTATTGCATTTTCACAAGAATTGAAAAGCCGTTTTCAATAGAGAAAATTGCTCATCGTAGAGTAACACCACAGTTTTTATTCACTAAAAAAACTCAGAAAAATCTATTTACTTACTACTGGAAACTTGATCCTTTATGTTTTGAACTAGTCTTTCAATGTTTGGTGGTAAATTGGATGTTCCAACGTTAAGTATATTTTTAAGGTAGATCACTTATCAAGGAAAAAAAGAAAAAAAAAATTCAGGTTAAGAGGTTACGTGAGAAATACATTTCCAATCACGGATGAAAGATTTAAGTGGGCCGTAACCGGCCCGAGCCCCGGCTCTTGCACATGACTGGTATAGGCCGTTGTCTGCTCCAAAAGAGCTGGATTATAGAACCACAGGAAAATCTAGCAACAAATAGTATTTTATAAGTACAAAAAGGGAAAAGATCTAAATGATGAATAGTGGACTGAAAACAGTTGTTGAAGAGTCCTTATATACATCTAATACTCATCGGGGCAAATCTGTCTTCAACATTGGAAGGGACCGGTAATACTTTTTTTGTTTGTTTGTTTTTAATCGATGTTCAAAACATTTATGAACTTGCAAAACAATACTGTGGAGGATCAGGGAAGCAGACTTGTCTTCAACATTAGGAAGGGACATCAATTACATCTCACTCTTCTTTGTGGCAGTTGGACACTAAACACCACATTTGTCCCCAAAATACGCATTTCAAATCGGATTATTGGAGGGGACAGTCCCCCAGTTCCAAAATTGGGGGTACATATCCTCCTCATCCCGTCTGGGATTTGCGCCAGTGTCTATGCCAGGCAGGATGTTGGAATCGGGCATTACTGATTGTATTCAAGGTCATGTGTGGTTATCATAGCGAACATATCGTTTACTCTTCCATTGAAGAGGATGAGAATTTCTGCAGGCTGATTCATGAGATGCCTTTACATATTTTACGTACTTCCATTTATTATTATTTTTATTTCCTAATTTGCATTGGTTCTTCTCACACCGTTTTATGTTGATTGCATGGATACCTAAATCCTCTTTTTACCGTTCGAGTTCCTGAACAGTTAACACGTTCGCTGCTGAGAACGCCCATCGGCATCCAGTACTGAATTTGGCATATGCGCTGGACGCCTCTCCGCGCTTGTCCGTGCAGCTGATTCACTTTCCCGCCAATACCTGCACTAGCGCTGGCGAGAAAGTGAATCAGCTGCAGGGACAAGCGCCGAGAGGCGTCCAGCGCATATGCCAAATTCAGTACTGGACGCCGATGGGCGTCCTCAGCAGCGAACGTGTTAAGTAATATTAGTTTTGATTTACTATCCTGATTCCGTCTGTTATCTTCTGTTCGTTCCCTGTAGTGATTTACCAGTCATCGCTTGGTACAGTCCGCAGCAAAAAACCTGCAACATGAGCATGTAAGTTTATCGTGAAACTACGCCTAACAGCGCACGGAATCAACATAACGTCTAAGTGGCACGAATCACGCCAGGAGAAACCTCGGCGTTCTCCCCTGCACATTTATTTTGGAACGAAAGACTTCGTCGTTTCACAAAAAACTTACATGCTCATGTTGTAGGTTTTTTGCTGCGGATTGTACATACAGGGACTGCGGTGCTCAATAGTGAAGCGCTAATTCCTGGTATGTAAATTTTCTCGGAGTTCGGCCATTTCTTCCCACTTTCTTCATTATACCATTTCGTTCATTATCATGGTCACTGTCTCCCTTAGCCTTGGAGCATAAACGTGGAACGTTAAAGTAAAAGAAAAAGTACATCCCCATGACATGCATTTTTAGTATATTTTTGGCCAGTCTGTGTTTGAAAGAAACCAGCCTAAGCTACAAACCCAGCTCTTTATTATTATTATTATTATTATTATTATTATTATTATTATTATTATTATTATTATTATTATTATTAAGAAATCAATTATTTGCACAGAATGCGAAAACTAGGATGAAAATACACGTCGTATATGATATTTGCTAATAGTCGCTACAGGATACTGTATTTTAAAAAATAAGTACTGACCATTCAGTTTTCTCTGAAGCTTTCGTGACTTTCCTTCTACGGCTTCTTTTTTCTTACAAATTCTTCTTCGAAGAGGACTTTCTTGAAATATTGGAATACATTGTCTTTGGAAAATCCTGGTACTTCATCTTCACTTAAAAACATTTGTCCTTGAAAATTGAATTTTTAATGCTATTCCGAGAGTATAGAAGACTACTTAGAGAAATAGATACACTGATAGAAATTAAGAAAACTATTTACAAGTGTTCGAACAAATATGTTATTCAATCACAGCGGCGCATAGTGTGCTTTGTAAGGATAAATTTGTAAGGTAAAGAAAGCTGTGAGAGGAATGTTACTTACAAGAACAGCAGAGAGGACCAAAGTGATAAAAGAAAAAAAAAATCGTTTTTGGATACGAATTTGGAATCAATGCAAAAATTTGGAGATGCGCGGTGATTAAAAATGATTAAAACTGCCTCAGCAGACGGAGAAAACTACGACTAAAGATTCAAGAAAAATTTTGTCTTTCCCTTCCTTGTATCTTAATATAAAGTGGACTCGAAGACCTCTTACTGAAAGTATATTAATGTTGTGTGTTGCAGTCTTGGTAGATAGTCCCTTCTTCATAGCTGAATGACTAACATCGTATTTCCGGGTTCGATTTTCAGTCGGGATACTTTTCTCATATTTCGAATCTCACTTTAAATGGTGTGTCCCGTCTCATACGAGGTGTGTTCAAAAAGTATCGAATCGTTTTTTCCCGGGTAAACCAATGAAGCGCGGGAGACTTTCTTCAGTGTAGATGTAGAGGGGGACACTCATGCGCAGTCGTGAATTTTTTCCCCGTCCACAGTTAGCCAACGAGTGAAGACGTGTAGTAAGCTGTCTTTTGTAAAATGACAGAAAAAGTTAAGCAGCGACATTTCATCAAATTTTGCCAAAAGCTTGGCGATACCAAAGCGGAAACCAATCAGATTGGTGCATTCAATTTTGAATGAGAATTTGGGCATGAGGAAAGTGCTCGCGAAATTTGATTCAGGCTTTCATCACCAAACACAACATTCCTGTGTGTCGTCAGTCTTCCTACTCAGCCGATATGGCTCCCTGTGACTTTTGGTTATTTCCCAAGCTGAAAATGCCACTAAAAGGAACCCGATTTGAGTCAAGAGAAGACATCATGCGAAATGCGATGGCGCAGTTGCTCACCATTCTAAAAACTGCGTTCCAGATGTGTTTCCAACGATGGAGGGAGGGGGGGGGGAGTACTGAAGAAGTGTGCGCATTACAAAGTACACTACTTCGAAGGGATTAGTGTTTCGGATTTCCAAATTTATAAATGTATTTTTGCCAACCAAACGTTCGATACTGTTTGAACACACCTCGTATCGAACATACCAGTCTTGATGGTGAGAAAGAACGATTGACCACGAAGTACAGGGGTCTGGTTTCCGTTGTGTTTGATCAGTTATAGAGGTTCTGGGATAAAGTCAATGTTATATACCTTGCTACTTATTTACATTAATTTGCTTGAGCAAGTTTATATAATAACATTAGTCCGTAACCAATAATAAAGTAGAAATGCACAACAGTATATATTTAACAGTGTTAGCAGGCAATATTAAACTCAGCAAATGGAAATGACGTTTTGCTACAAATTATAATAGCTTTTTCTCTAAACTTCGGCTCGTCTGCAAGATGCTTGCAACAACTATTAGCCGGATTGTGAACTATTACGAATTAATGTGCTTGACAGACTCAGGGATATTTTGTTAATGCCATATAATAAGTATATCTAAATATTTCCGCCTACATGTTTATGTAACAAATAGGACAATCAGATCAGTTTTTGATTGCTTTATTCACTTATTTATTTAACTTGATTTTATTCTTGAACACCTGTAACTTTGACACTTCGAAATATGTATTCTTCCGTACAAAGCACGGTTTCGGCTAGTATATAAACTCGCGAGCGAGTGTAAGGTTTAGCCCTATAAGTAAATAGCGTGCTCGATCCCCATTGAGGTTAGTATAGTAAGCTCGAGCCCCATTAAAAGAGTGAACCTGAGCTTGAGAGAGCCCCAATTGCAAAATAACAATGTTCATAAGTATGGTCCGAAAGTTTCATCTTTCCGTACTCAGCACGGATCTGTATTCGCTGTTCACTGCTCAGTTGCATCGGCACTGCAGCTCGAATGTGACAAGGCTATTAATAAATTACATGAACTCAAACCTGAACTTGGTGTTTGGATCACCAGCTCAACTTCCTGTCAACAAGAGGAGCGAATTCTAATGCGACTTCGCATCGGACATTCATTCGCCCGTAACACACAAATGTTTACTTCGAGGTGGCTATCCACTACTGTGTGCATGCATCGAGCTAGACATAGTATTCAACATCTGTTTGTGGATTGTCCATATCATGCTCAGCTCCAAACTGACTTTGCCTTATCCACAGACTTAACAACACTTCTCGAAGATGACGAAACGATCTCCCAATCCCGTGTTTCGTTGTCAACTCCTCGTCGTAACCGCATTGTGATTGTTCTAGTGTTTATACTTAAGTCATTTCTCACTCTCTGCTGTGTGTTTGTCCCCTGTCTATTGTCACTTAGTGCGTTCTTCGTTTCAGGTTCAAGTGACAATCCCAAAATGTATTTGGCTTTCCTCTTTACTACTTACTCGGGCTTTTCTTTACCCTTGTCATATAGCCACGACAAAAGAAATTTAATATCCCACTATGCTACTAATTTTATCGATGTGCTTTTGTCACTGAATTTATGATTTTTCTATATTGTAAGATTACTGTCTTAAGGGTAGAGTAATTTAGTATGCAGGATTTGGTTTTCTCCCGCAAACTTTTTATTATAAAATTTTTGTTATATACAATATAACATAAAATCACTATAAGTGTGGTTCTAAGCCCAGTACAAAAATCACTATGTAGTTTGGATAAAATAACTATTTTTAGACCCAGACAGATATCTACAGAGCTCTAGGCAAGCTAAGTTGACGTGGTTAGGAGTTTTTTGTGCTTTAAGCAAGCAAAGAGAAGTTGATATCCCGCAGAGCTCCAGGCAAGCTAAGTGATTGCGGTTGAGGTTTTAGAGTTTTAGACAAGCTAAGAGAGTGGCTGGTATTGGTGTTTACAAATATAAACCACTTGTAGGATGTTACAGTTTAATATTGACTTCCGTGGCACACTCGTTACCGAATTTTATGAATTGACAGGTGCAAAGAGACTTTTGCAGTACAGCGCACCCAGTCTTCATATCTTACTCGTACTGTTGATCAAAATTCAATAATAGTTGCAGTCAAAACAAAATTAAGAAATTGGAAATGTCAGTTTAATTAATTTTATAAAATCATGTCCCCTGCGTAAATTACAAAATGTATTGCATGGTTTTTCCTTTGAATTTTTAAGCTTTTATTACTTTATTTTCCAGATCCTCCTCCGACGATGGAGGTGGAAGAGCCTCCTGGGGAAGGAAGTGGCGATGGTGCACCACCCCCGCCTGCGGACAGTTGGGAGGAAGCTGCAGACGGGGAAGCTACAACTCCTGACAACGAGAACGAAATGGAGGAGATGGAGCTGGACACCGAAGAGCCCATTATTAAGCCAAAGAAGAGGCTGCAAAAAGCAGAAGAAACCAAGAGCAAAAAAGAGCACGTCAATGTTGTGTTTATTGGACACGTCGGTAAGAGTTTTTCTTTTTAATTCGACATAGGACGAAAATTTATCAGAATGCTCATCTATATGTTTCTCTTCAAAACAACTTGGGTTTAAAAAAGAAAAATGGATTAAATATGACATGTGTTTCCCCGAAAATAAGAATTAATTAGAAAATAACCCCTTTTATAATTTTTCAGGTCGCTTTTAATATAAGCCCTACTTCACGAGTAAGTCCGATCCCAAAATATGCTCTAGTGGTTGCAGGGCTTGAAGCGGGTTACTCTGTAGCTTACTTATTTTTCATATGTGCATTTAATGGGAGATATTATATTTTATCTATAAGTTATTAGTGGTTAAATGTTTAACTAAATTGATATTGTAATTTCGATAAACCTCTGAACAAAATTTATCTTGAGCCTTTCTCGCAACAAGGAACATGTTACTAACGGTTATGCTCAGAGTTGGCAGACACAGTGTTGCCGTATGTACCGCATTTTGCAGATTAAATCTGCATTCCACGTTAAGTGACACGAAATGCCCTGAAAATAATAACTAGTGTATCTTTTGGGCAAAAGATTAATGTGAAGACCTTTTTTATTTTCGGGGAAGGAAGTTATGCTTTTGAGGCTCATAAGCTTGAAAAGTAGTTTTAAGAAAGGATGATTGTTTAGCCGGGGAAATTTTTCTCCGTTCAACTGTGCACTACATCTCTAGTAACAAAATCTCGTCAGCGTTTTTGTAAAATTATGTAACACTATTATTACATTATAATTACAGTTGTCCCAAGTCTGTTTCAAAGTAGACGAAAGACTAAAGAGAAGTCGAAAATGTTCAGTCCTAAAAAAAAAAAATAAATAAATAAAAAATAAAATAAAATCTTGTTAGTATGATGTCCATAAATTCGTTTTTCCTCCTTTTTTTTAGTTCAGTTTAACGTCCCATGAATATACGCTAGGGCTAAGAGAGACGGTAATTATGGTAATGAACGAAATGGTGAAATGAAAAAGAAGGGAAGATGTATTAAGAATTCCTGAAGTTTTCTGTTACTGTAGTGGCTCTGTCGTGGAGCCCTCACCTCTAGTACGTGGGATGTTTGGTTCGATAACAGTTAGTGCAAAGTGGGTTTCGTCTTGGGCAAGCTCAGTCCCGTGGGTTTTCTCAAGGTTCTCCCACTTTCTCATTCTTCCAATTCTTTTCATAATCTTTCATTAATATTCCCTCTTCTTTTAGTTTAAATACCACAACTGAAACGTTAAACTATAAATTTTATTTTGCTTTCCTACAAACTGCACAGTATTTCATCAATCTTCAACGTCCAGAAGCTTGAGGGTAGTCCTCGATTTAATTGCAGCCCACATATAATATGCCCGTCAAGCACTTATCATACAGCATGTAATCAAAGTACACTGGGATATTTCGAGGACACATCCCACATTCGATATTGCCATTTGTTTCTTCGTTATTGTAAAAAATAAATAAATAAATAAATAAATAATAATAATAATAATAATAATAATAATAATAATAATAATAATAATAAAAGCGACGAATCTGCAGAAACTTGAAATGGAATTAGAATTACTGTAAATATAAGTGGCGTCACCAACGGGCCCGCAATCCGAGGGTTGGGGGGATGGCAAGAAGAGATGCATTTAAAGTTTTGAAGATTAACTTCGTGACAATCCTTTTATCAGGTTTCATATTATTTCGCACTTTTTCGTCAGTATCGTTCTGTAGTTTTCTAGGGAGCACAGTTGCTCAGTTTTAGAGTGCTTACCTCTGGTTCGTGGAGTCCGTAGTTCGATCCCCGATCAAGTAAGTTTGTGTTTGGTAACATCGTGTCTGTGGGGTTTTCAGGATGCTCTCGTTTCCTCCACTTTCTTATTCCACCCATTCTTCCATTATCGTTCACTGGCCTTAAAAATCGTCTCCTTTAGCGTACAGGGCATAACATGGGACGTTAAGCTGAAAAAGGTATTGATATAGTCTTCTACTATTTCGAGGTTAATGTGTTAATATCTATTTAATTTATGGGGAATACTCAGAGACTGAAATAACAAAGAGAAAGGATTTGACAATATCCAATAATTTTCAGTTGAGAAAAAAGTAGGTTTTACTTTCATACTTGGTAATAATGAGAAAAAATCATGCTGAGCATAATAATAATAGTGTACAATTTAGTATCACATGACAAGATATAATATACAAAACCAAAAAGAGAAATTTTTTTTTTTTTGCTGTATAAATTTGACGTGTCTTGATGAACGTGAGACGGGGAGACGTTTCGAGTTTTTGCCGTGGAGCATGCAATATATATATATATATATACATATTTGTGAAATCTGTATCTAAAAGTGTGAACTACTTACTGAGGTTAATTAAAAAATACGTCGAATTTACATTAGAATTTCACTGATAATCTCTCTAAGTATAAGATAGTGTACGTCAATCTATACGTTCAAACAAACTTGGCCTTGTTTGTATTTCTGATTCAAGTGTGATCTTTGTTCGAAAGCAAGAAAATTACGGAGAAACGCGTTCGAATTACAAAACTTAAAAATAAAATAAAAAAAAAAAAACATCACAGAAATTTCAAAGCGTTTTAAAGAAAATCCACAAGGTATTTGGAACGAATTGATCAATTTGAATGCAAATTTCGGTAAATTACTCAATGACATTCCTTCTACTTAGAAAAAAAATATCATTTAGTTCCAAATTTACATACAGAGAATGTGTGGGCTATAAATCTACTTATGAATTTGATTGTACAAAACAATTATTTAGAAAGACAAAATTGAAGCTTAAAATATAAGACAGAAATATAACTTTACTTACGTTCGTCCGTTAGTTTACACACGATAGCTCTTGAATAATGCGAATTTTCTATATTCCTTTAGCAACAAAAGTAATTCTCTCAATCGAAGTCGTTAATGGAATCAATCCATTCACATTTTATCGGTTAACGGTGACTAATGGAACGGTTACTGTTCATGTAACGGTGACTAACGGTAACTACCCATATCTCGTTTTCACCATTGAGACAAAGGTTGTAGAAAGTACACATCTCACAGTTAGATGGCAGACGAAATTGAAACGTCTATTGCGTGATCCTTTTTACTGTCTTGTCAATTTTTTTCTTATGCTGGTTTCGTCTATAAAGTCTCCCGAAAACAATGCGGATACTAGAGGTAATACAATATCTATGATATTAAATTATATATAAATTTAATATGGTATTTATTAAATGTATTACTAATCAGAGCCCGTAACTCCGAACTCTGTTCTTTCTATTCCAGATGCTGGGAAGTCAACTATTGGTGGTCAAATAATGTACTTGACGGGCATGGTGGATAAACGAACGCTTGAGAAGTACGAAAGAGAAGCCAAAGAGAAAAACAGAGAAACCTGGTATTTGTCATGGGCCTTAGATACGAATTTGGAAGGTAAGTACAGTAAAACCTCGCTTAGTGTACAAACAAACGTTTTTGTCCCAGCAAAAGTATGTAGTAAAATTCTGTATTTTATGGTAAAGCTAAAAGTGATACACGGGAATTTGGACTTTTCCCAATTACCCTTTGTTATAAAAGTTTTTTTCTTATATCAGTAATTATTATTAGTTCCTCTAGATACCTTGGTGGTTTGCTGGTGAATTTGTAGGAACTTAATGACCAAGCGTCTTAGGGCGACAGAAACCAAGGCTCTTGCGGCCAACGTGTAGATGGGTATTTCTCAGATACCAGGTGTCCTACAGGCATCCTAGGGACTGGTGGGGTGTCCAGAGTCCAGATCCTAGAGCAGCGTTTCCCAACCGGTGTGCCGCGAGGAAATCGAAACAAAATTAATAATTATATAGCAACAAAATTGCAAGACATAGGAAAAAATATATATTTTTGTATTTCACATTACTATGAATTTCTACCATGGAAACATTACTGTAATTGTAATATATTATTCTATATCTATTACTGTGTAGCACACAGTATTTCGGTTCGTACACATTTCCACGGTTAGCTGCTATGTTACGCTTCAATTGAGAGTCACACTAACACCGAAATGGAAGCACTTGTACTGTACGCGTCAAGTGAACGTTCGTAGAACACTCATTCGCAAGTGAATGACAGAACAACACTTTGTTCAACAGCTGTGTTTTGACTTAGGCGCATCGCAAGCTGTGTGATTGCAATAATATGCACCGGTTTTGGTTAAAACAGCAAAGCTAAAAGTACAAGACATTTGTTTGTTAGTTATTTAGTGACCTTCGTTCTTAGTGAAAGGTTGTATACAGTTTTTGAAAAAGAAAGTGTATTTTTAAAAATCTGAGTCCTATATTTCATTGCAATTGTTTTCTATTTTAAAATTAGAATAAAAAATAAGCATAATGAGTTAGTATAGGGGAAAACCAGTGATCGAGCTTTCATCTCTGTGAGAAGGAGATTAGTAATCACAGAAAAAAATACCATGGTATTTTATAATTGCAAATAATAATAATAATAATAAATACCTATGAGTGTGCCGCGAGAATTCGTTACACCCGTAGTGTGCCGCAAGTTGAAAAAGGTTGGGAAACGCTGTCCTAGAGAGTGATAAGGATAAAAGAGCTTTCAGAGACCAGGTATCCTTGAGAGTGATAAGGATAAAGGAGCTTTCAGAGATCAGGTATCCTTGAGAGTGGTAAGAATAAAAGAGCTCTCAGAGACCAGGCGTCCTAGAGAGAAATGCTTAATTTCTGACATGCGTGAGATACATGCTTTAACTTACGAACTTAAATCTGTAATGTCTTAGAGTCTGAGTCATCTTTTGTGGAAATAAAGTGATTTTATTTTCAAAGTCAATTATAAAAAGCATAAAATAATAACTGTGACCGTTATCTTTTCCAGAGCGTGAGAAAGGTAAAACTGTGGAAGTGGGTAGAGCTTACTTCGAAACAGATAAGAAACACTTCACTATCCTTGATGCTCCTGGCCACAAGAGTTTCGTTCCCAATATGATCGGTGGTGCAGCACAAGCAGACTTAGCAGTATTGGTGAGTAGTCGAATAAAATGCGATATGAAGTTCTCTTAAATTTACGAAATGATGCTCATGATTTCTTGGAGTAAACTGTTGATGTATTTATGTTGTTATATTTAAAATATGTGTACATTTTTCAGTATGTTCCTTTGAACTAATCAGAATGGTG
This sequence comes from Thermobia domestica, assembly GCF_964235325.1. Lineage (NCBI taxonomy): Eukaryota > Metazoa > Arthropoda > Insecta > Zygentoma > Lepismatidae > Thermobia > Thermobia domestica. The sequence goes on from NC_137464.1 coordinate 249,032,881, forward strand.
GATATTATGAAATTGTAACTACGAGGGGCTGTTCAACCCAGTTCTGCAGCCCAACCCAGAAGAGGTGCACGTGGAATGATAAAATCTTAGTGATTTTATGTACTCTTCCAAAGTTCAATACACTTCCTTGCACGATGCTTCACTTTTCGCAGATCAGTTAAAAATATTCTGAAGATTGTTCCGTAACACTAATCACCTCTATCAGATCCAAACTGTTTTTTCAAGTTTGAGGAATAAGTAATAGTTTGACGGAGCTAGATCTGGGGAATAAGGAGTACGCTCGATGGACGCGAACGTTGTCCTGAAGGAACAGGTTTTTATTATTATTATTATTATTATTATTATTATTATTATTATTATTATTATTATTATTATTAAGTTTTGTGAGTAACGCAGAGTAATATTCTGCATTCAGTGTCTGACCCTTGGGCAGGTAGTCTATGGGTACGACTCCATCCTTATCCCAGAAAATGTTGCAAACATTTCCCAGCCGACTTCTGTCTCTTGATACTTCTTGGGACGAGGGGAACATGCGTGCCGCCACTTTCATTCACTGTAGTTTATTTCAGGATGGTAGTGGTACAACCATGTTAAGTCCATGGTTACTGCTCGTGGCAGAAATTGGTCGGCATTTCAGTCAAAATGGGAGATAATTTCCCTTATTGTCCTCATTCTTTGACGCTTTTGATTTGCTGACAGATTTTTGGAACCCATTTTGCCGAGAATTTCCGCATGCCCACAATCTCTGTCACATGTTTTGCTGAAATTCTGAAATTTTCAAGAGTAATGTAATGAATTTCATCCACGATTTCAGGGCAGTGATAGTTTTTGGTCGTGCTGCACGTGGAGCATCGTCTGTTGAGAAATTGTTACGTTTAAACTGTGCCATCCACTTCTTCACCACTGAATATAACAGAGGCCTTAGTGTTTTACTGATTTCCTCATTAATTTGCTTTGGTGAATCGCTAGTTAGGTATACATGTTCAATTCAGGGGCTTGAAGAACACAAGAATTTAGTTATTGGTATGAAAATTTGTATTCGTACATACAGAGATATGTTCGTGAAAACTACATACCTCTGTGCACTCCTTCTGGGTTGGGCTACTAATTTTTCAGCAGTTTCTCGTACATAAATTATAATATTCTAATTATTCTGTACATTTTTATCTTTGAAAATCGAATTAATATAACTGAATGTTGCAAGATATAAAAGTAACACGATAAACTTATATATGCCACTGCTAAGAGTGTTTGTGTCGATATTAGAAGACGACACGATCTGATACATAACGGAGTATTTATATGTATTAAAACTTACTTTCTGTATTCATAAGATAAGAGAAAAACAGAATGAGGAAGTAGAAAATGTCTATTGTCAATTTTGTTTGCAGGTCATCTCAGCTCGGAAAGGAGAGTTCGAAACTGGTTTTGAAAAAGGCGGCCAAACGAGAGAGCACGCGATGTTAGCTAAAACAGCCGGAGTAAAGCATTTAGTAGTTTTAATTAATAAAATGGATGACCCAACGGTGGAGTGGTCGGAAGAAAGGTAAGTTACTTACGCTGCATAATATTTTTTTTTTTTCTTTTATAAATAAGATAAATTCCGCAGTGCTATATAATTTTAATACTGTGTACATGGACTACGTAAGTTATGTGAAGCGCTGTGTTCTGAGTAAACCCAAAAAGGTACTCATTTGTTCTACACTATTTCTGATTTAACAATCCCATCTCTTTTAGCCTAAAAGCCATAATCGTGGAACGTTAAACTAAAATATTTCATTTTATCTGATTTAACGATCGTCAGTAGTCGGATTCTCGCTGTCTTCACTGGTAACATTGTCGAAAGAAGAAAAATAGAGTTTAGTGGAGATACAATGAATGACCATTACTTGTACAGGAATAACTATGTAGACTTATCATATTGAAACTTTTAAAATACAGGCATCTCAGAGCCAGTCTAAAACTCCTAAGCCAGTATTCTGGTCCTTTTGTTGTTGACTACAACGTGATGATGATGATGATGATGATGTCACGTTATCATCATCACCACCAACTGCAAGAGGCACACTAACTTTACCGAGTGGAACACCCGCAATGGGAGTCGCAAGGTGCTGTGTTCACAAGTTATTTTAGGTACCGAAGAAGTTCTGTTGGCTTTTCACGTGGTGCCGTTGCATGTCCTTCCTATCTTTTTCATTTCGAGATAAAGAATGGAAAGTCACTTGTGTTTCCTCTTGTAAGTCTGCTGGTTGGCTTCTCATAATTAAACAGGGATAGGGACGTCAATGAGAATAAGTCGAATATGAGAAAACCAAACACCATTATGCATGCTTTACGAATCTAAACTGGAAACAAACTCTTACCCCTCTGTTGCAACTTCTGGGTGCAAGAACCTGTTTTTCAGATTCTGAATCCATATCAAAAAGTAATTATTCACTATTTTTAAACTGTTCTTGCTCTATGGAGATTAGTATTAAAAGCTGCAAGTGGTAGTTACTGTCTATCACTTCCGGCTGCAGTCAGAGATGAAACATGTTCTTGCGTACTGAAGCCATTAAAAAAAAAAAAAAAAATGCTTTGTCGCTATGTATTTCATTTGTTAAACCTTCAAACTATGCTATACATAAGTATCGGAAGTCTTACAGAACAGCTTTGTTCATCTGTCTGTAGACAGATACCTGAACGGAAACGGTAAGAGATATCAAAATTCGGTTTTTTGCAATCGATTGAACGTGCGAAGAATAAGTTTCATCTCCTCCGTTAACTTTCTATATAAGCCGGAAGTGATTCAGATTAATCAATTCCAGTTTCACTAGCTATCCCCATAGAAGTAACGGTAATAGATAACAATAGACAATCTTCTTCAATCAGTTCAGCATCTCAGAAGAATATATTATCAAAACCCGCAGTATTCTACCGAAACCGAAAACGATTGAAATTTATTAGTACTTCCGGTTTCAGTGCTGACCCATAAAACAAAAATGGTAAGAAATGTCGAAATGCTATTTTTGTAATTGATTGAGCATGCCAAGAATAGATTGCATCCCCTCCGTTAACTCTCTATACAAACCGGAAGTGATTCAAATGGAATGGCGGTTTCAAAATTTATCTTCATAGAACAGAAATGCCAATAGCGACCTGCAACCGATACAGTGTCCCAAAAGTATATATCATCACAATCCGTATTACAGTGGTTGAAATTTACTAGTATTTTCAGTTTCAAATCTTATTTCTATAGAGGAAAAGCTAAGAGATATCGAGAAGCTATTTTTTTTCAGCGTCCCAAGAATAGGTTCTATCTCCTTCCTTAACCCTCTGTTTAAGCCTGAAGTGATTTTGATGAAACATTTCCGGTTTCGGTATTTATCGCCATAGAACATAAACAGTAAGGGATAGGGAGTAGGCCGTGATGGCTTTTTGATATGGATTCAGCGTCCGAGGAACGAGTTTCATCTTTGACCTGATATGACTTTATTGCAACCAGTACTTAACAGAGGTACTACTTGAAGTTTGAGTATTGAATTTGTATACTTTGAAAGTCTACCGTAGTTACACACTGAAACGGAACTTATTTTTTCACTATGATTATCATTGTTAAAACCGGAGGCTAAATTCACATTGATAAGCCGTTTCTCGCTGTCTTACCTTTTATCCTCCGTGAAGATCAATCGAAAGTAGTAGTAAATTTCTACAAGTTGAGGTTTTACTAAAAGGATAAGAATAAAGACAGAATCTACTCTTGGGACGCAGAATAGATTTCAAAAGACTGCTTCTTTCTATCCCTTTCCGTTTCTGCTCTATGACAAGTGATGTTGAAGCCGGAAAGGGTTATTTTCTAATATGGTTTAAGATTACGGTTTAAATAGATGGAACCTATTATATGGACGCTAAATTGGTTCCAAAAAAAGTGTTTGTCACTATCTCTTAACCGTTTTTGCTCTGGTACCTGTCAATAGACAGACCGATATTAGCTGTTCTATAAGGCTTCCGATATTTATGCAGAGTATAGTTTGGACGTCTAATAACAGCAATTAATTTCTCAAGGACACACCGTGTACGAAACGCCCACTAGCCATAGAACATAAACAGGTATTCAAGGTGACTGTTAACACCGATAATGATCAATCATATGAGCTCTGAGAGAAGAATTCAATTGCAGTGCAGGGGCGGCATGATGGCTCAGTGGTAGAGCGCTTACCTCTGGTATGTGAGGTCCCTGGTTTGATCCCCAGACAAATAAATTTGTGGTAGACAACATCGTATCCGTGAATTTGTCAAGGTGTTTTTTTTTTTCTTCTCTCCCACATTCTCACCTGATTCTTCCATCATTCACTTGCCTTAATCATCCTTCCTTAGTCTAAAGGACATAATTGTGGAACATTAAACTAAAAGATTTAATTTTTTCCTTTCACATCGGTAGTCGCCACTTGCTGGAAATCTGTTTTGACTTCGACAACTAACACTTTTACCCAAATAATGTTTACAGAAACAAATATTCTAGCGCACAGCCCAAAATGCTGCATATTATTCATAGCTGTGGTAATACAACATACACTTCATCGTCATAACTATTCTGTTTTCTCATCTGTTTACAAGCTACCTTCAATTTACTGAAATTTGATGTGTTTGAAGAAGTGATTAATAATAAATGAGGATAATCGGCGTGCAAGCTAAGTTCGCCTTAAATGTTGATATTTCTAATATTGTGCTTCTACAGTGAAACATTAATGGTTTTCAGCAGTCCTATGAGAAAACAAGTGGTCTCTGACATCTTACCCGCAGTTGTCTGGTTGCAGCAGTTACAAAAGTCACGTCGTCCACTGACATGCATTTTTTCTAACGTTCCAAATATCCGATTTTCCTTTGATTTTTGAAAATTTCGGTGTTTTTCCTTCAGGATAAAATATTTCTTTATTTCTATTTACGTGGGAAAACAAATGTGAAACTTTTTTTTTTTTCATTAAAATTTAAACGTTTAAAGGAGTCCAAAATTTCCCAAGTAAAAATTGATGAAAAAAAACTTTATCCAAAACGCCTTTTTTTCCTCTCCAACGCTTGTATTTCTAATACCGATCATGAATTGCAATCATTATCTTTCTTTTTATTTTCTTTCGTACTATGTATGATCACATCAATAATAAAAAAATACTTAACTACTTTCCTTAAATATAAGGTCATCTGACACCTATTGTGTCCAAGATTGTAACTGCAGTAATTTTTCAAAATTTTGCAGTGATATTAATAAACGAAAACCATATTCACGAAGAAATGTCGATTAAAAGCAGGGAATTCGTGTTATTATTCAGTTCAGAATCTCTTGTTGTCGCGAATTCTGTCGCCACCGGAATCGGACTGAAAGATGCAAAGCTTAAAATACACAAAACGATAATATGCCTGTTGTTCTGTATGGTTGCGAAACATGGTCACTTACTCTGAGAAAAGAACATAGACTGCAAGTATTTGAGAACAAGATCCTGAGACGAATATTCGGACCCAAAAGGAACAGGAATGGGGGAACAAGATACCTCGTGTCAACTTTCCCCGGCGCTTTTCTTTAATAGCGTCCTTGGGGAATGGCTGAAACTTCATAACGAGGAACTTCATAATTTATACGGTTTACCAAAGATTGTTAGGGTTATCAAATCTAGGAGGTCTAGCTGGGCAGGTCATGTAGCCAGAATGGGAAAAAGTAGGAACGCATGCAAAATCTTAACTGGAAGACCAATTGGAAAACGACCATTAGGAAGACCTAGGTGCAGATGGGAGGACAATATTAAGAGCAAGTAGAAAGCATTTGTGAACGCGGCATTGAACCTCCGGGTTCCGTAGGCCATAGAATTAGTTAGTTAGTTTCAAAATTTGTACTGTTCTTACCTACTGAGCTGTTTGTAAGAATGTGTATTAAATTTTCGGTAATAAAAAGGTCTAATAAGTGTGAGCAGCTTTTACGTTGATGAAATAAGCATCCTAAAAATTATGTAACCTCTTTTAACCTAATTCCTTATCACTTCTTTAAAGTAAATGGGAGAAGTCTTTGTCCTTTTCGATGAAACTTTATATTTTATTTAAATGTATGTATGAAAACAGTATATCGAAAATAAGTCATATTGTGAAAACTACTGCGATAAAAGTTGCAGTTATGATAATTCTTTGTTTTTTAGGTATAACGAATGTAAAGAAAAGTTACTGCCATATCTCAAAAAGTTGGGTTTCAATCCTCAGAAGGACTTAACCTTTATGCCTTGTTCGGGACTCACCGGAATCGGACTGAAAGAACAAATAGATGAGAAACTTTGTCCATGGTACAGGTAATGTAGTCATCTTCACCTAATTTTTTTCATATATAATGTTAATGTGTATTTTCAGTTAATTTGTCAAGGTGTTTAATCTGCTGAATCGAGTGATATATTATTTTTGCTATGACACCTTTTCTTACACTTATGAGGCATGCTAGCACTTCGATTATGAGTAAACATGTTCATTTATACACAGATAGCTGTAAAAATAATGGAAACACTCATGTACTGCGACATGTAACCATTGGAAGTAACACTGGGCATGCAGTGCATGAGTTCGTTGTGTTGACTATTAGTAAGTAGTATACATGGTGGTGTAGTACGGATTCGTGTTTGGTATAGACCAGACACTGATGATGAAAAGTGAAATGCCTTTCCGATTTTCAGGCTCAGTAAATATTGGGGTACCGGTTATATGGAGCAAGTATATCCAAGACTACTAGAGTTTTCGATGCCCAAGACTACCAGTGTTCGATGCCATATTAATCACATAAGTTCCATTAAGGTGTTTCCACTATTTTGATAGCTATATATATAATGTGTGTGTGTGTGTGTGTGTGTGTGTGTGTGTGTGTGTGTGTGTGTGTGTGTGTGTGTGTGTGTGTGTGTGTGTGTGTGTGTGTGTGTGTGTGTGTGTGTGTGTGTGTGTGTGTGTGTGTGTGTGTGTGTGTGTGTGTGTGTGTGTGTGTGTGTGTGTGTGTGTGTGTGTGTGTGTGTGTGTGTGTGTGTAAGTAAGTAAATTTTATGAAAATTATTTTTGTTTATATTGTAAGAGAATAAAAATACATGTAAAATGTCATATTGTTTCTTTGCTGTAGTCATTGTTCTATTCGCTTTTGCTGTCACATTTTCTTAGTTAACTGTTTACGCTCTGCTGGTTACTTGTATTCCCTGGCATGACTTTATCTCGAGGATACGAATATACATACATATATATCGAAAATTGAAGAATATTGCCATTTAGTGATTTGTAATCAGAACATTAAAAAATAAAAATAAAAACTTATTGCTACTGTACTTATATCAAGCTTAGAGCGTCAGCGTATTTCCCCGATATATTTGAATTAATACTTGTCTGAGTATTAGTCATTCGCTTTGAGAGACTTGACTATAAGAGTGTGAAATATTTTAATATAATTTGCTATGCGGAATTTTATATTATAACTAGGGTGAGGATTTTTAAGTACTCATTTGTTTTCTTTTAGAGCAAAAATTAGCTCTTGAAAGGACCAGACGTGTTAAATGTTGTTGTAGTAGTTTCCCCCCCACTTTTGGGGGCGGGGTTTATTCCCATGATCTACCCCCATTCCCATTTCTTCTTTTGTGTGGATACATTTTATTATTTTATTTATTTTTTGTTTTAATTTCAAATTCCCTGCATGTAATTCCATCCATCTTGACTCTAGAACTATTACTTAAATAATGATTTTTCTGACCAGAGTATGTACTTATTTATTAAAATTAAAATAAATCGTAATTGTTTATATATAGAAAATTAAAAAAGTTAAAATTTTAAAATAAAACGGTAAATAATAATAATACCTTATTGTAGCATATTAAAATTATATTAAAAAAAAAATAAAATTGTATATCAATAATAATTTAATATTATGAACATATATATGCTAGTTAACGTCTTATGAAGATAACGTTACGTTATTGAAACTGTTACAACTTACTTTAATTTTAATAAATAAGTACATACTCTGGTCAGAAAAAAATAGTAATTATTCATATTTTCAAGTCTTCGTATCATTTTGTGCGACATTTCTGACAAAATCAGGCAGTGTGCGCTTTCTTTGAATCCAAAGTACTCACGTTAAGTTTCCAAAGCACATCTACTTCTTTAGCTAGGTAAGATTCATGATTCCCAGACAAAACTGTCTTGTATCTGAGGCTGCAAATACATAACGGCTGCCAGTAAAATGTTCAGAAAAAGGAAACCATAGGCTTCGTACTTCGCTCAGGTAACAGTTAGATGGTTTTACCAAAGAAAAGCTTGAGATTAGTCGTCTGAAAAGTCTGAATATTTTCGAATGTAGAATTTGTAACATCTACATTTGTAACTTCCTATTTCCAATAAGTAGAAAGTTTTCCCCATTGGTTTCTGTGAATGTAAGACGATCTTTGATCCAAAGATGTTTTCCTCCAGATAGAAACACTTACATTAAACAGCTTATATATGTAGGTTGTAACTATAATATAACTATCTATTATGTTGTTTTCAATTAGATACAATAGCAGTAATCAAAATAGTTAAGGGAAATGCTTTTTTTCGTCGTATTTTCAGCGCGTTTTCCTTTTTTTTTTTTCTTTCTTCTTCTGAAAATTGTCTCTAAAGTCTTAATCCTTATTATTATATCCTTATTATTGTTTTCTTTACAAGTTCATGCAATTTTCTGTATATTTTTAAGACTTTAAGAAGGTAAACTTCTTTGCTTCTTTGATTTAACGTATTCATTCCTAATTCTTCGTTCACATTTTTCAGAGGTGAAGCATTCATTCCATATATAGACAACCTACCTCCATTAAATCGGAACATTGAGGGTCCATTTATTATGCCAGTGGTAGATAAGTACAAGGATATGGGTACTGTTGTTATGGGCAAAGTGGAATCAGGAGAAGCCAAGAAGGGTCAGTCATTACTGCTGATGCCCAATAGGGTAAGAAGTTTGTTCTTATTCATATTGTAGAAAAACGTATTAAAATATACCTTCATGATCGTAAATATATTATTAATACATATATTTTAGAGGTGTAAGTTGATAACTTAGAATGTTCACTATCTGTTATGTAATCATTCATTTTTTCCCACAAACTCGCCACTTTAAACAGCACACGCGGACATCGAGATGTCCCAAAATTACACTTTTGCTTTCGTTCAGAAACGAGTGTAAGTACATTGTAATTATGTGTGAGTTATCTAGAGATTTAATAGTATAAGTGTAACAAATTAGACCCGTCTAATAATAATAACTTTGCAGGTTTTCCATTAAAACAAAAGCATGTTTTGACACTGCCTTGAATTCTGTTCAAACAGCGAAAATACTTTGTTCCCATCCTAGAAGTTGTACTACGTTTCTTCGAATGAGAAAGTTCGAAATGAGTCAGCAGTATGTTGTTTAACTTTTGGATGAACGATTACTCCACAGAACGGCATTAATGAGCAGAGGTTAGATGCAACATCAGAAGTTAGGTTTACTTCTGGGACAGAGTAACGTTTGCAAAAAGAATTTTGAAAGATATATTATTAAAAGATGATGACGAGTGTTTATTTGTTGATAACAAAAAAAAAAAAAAAAAAAAAAAAAAATTTAAAACAGATCAGTTAAGTATTATGTGCAGAGTTTGTGTTGTTGACAGAATGCGGATCACCAAAATAAAATATTCCCTTCCCAAACTCGGAAACGCGGAAGAGAGAAATATAACTAGAACGACGCAATGAACTTTTAAAAAATTTACACATTATTAAGAGAAAAATAGCCAGTCTTCTTTACCAGACAAGCTCCTGCTGCAAACATTTCACAGTGTCAAAATATATATATGAAAACAGCCACTTGCTAATCCATGTAAGAAGTCATAAATCGGGGAGAAACACAGATGAAAACGAAATGTGTCAACATTACAGGTTTTATGTAACATGTTTCGATCAGGATAAATGATAACAGATATACGCTTGTATATTTTTGTCACGAAGGAGTTCTGATTATTTATTGAGGTTAGCGTCTCTTAACAGCAGTACAGAACTATATGAGATGTGGACATAAAAATCCAAAACATTGTTATGCATTCATTTTTCAGTGCTCTCCCACCGGGAATCAAACCCAGGGTGAAGAGGAACTTATGAAAAGAGGCCGTGGGGCAAAGCTCCTTCCAGTAGAATTATTGAAATTAAAAGCAAAAAAATGTGAAAATTAATATCTGGAAATACGTACATACAAGAATGAAGAAAATGAGATTATACACGATAGAAAGAATATCGAAGATTTTCTTCACCCACTGTACTTACCAAGTTTTGCGTACAATGGTTTCTGGTTGGTTGGTCAAAGTATGCACTTTCTTTGTAGGTATGAGGGGTTCAAATTGCGGTGTAATTATCATAATTTACAAGTAAAAAATATATCGTTTTTAAGTGCTGATAAATCCATACTTCGTGTGCGAGATTTTGAAAACTTGTATCTTCGGGGCTTGTATATTGCAACATTGAATTTTATTTGTGAGTTATTTTATAGGTGCAATTTTGTTGCTATCCACAAGTACATAAATAGGGTGACCGGCGTTTTGTTGGTGGAAAGATTTGATTTGTGTTCTATACTTTTGGTACGTTTAGATATATTATGTAGAAATGTTGTACGTTCTATGGTCGACAAATATTTCATGAAGAAATTACTTTACAGTTCTATAAGTCAATACTACCATAAAGTTTTCGTTTTTCCAACAAAACTCCAGAACATTTGCGATGACGCGTAAAAGATATGTATATATAAAATGGAAGTAAGCTTGCAAATCAAAGGCAGAACAAAATAGCAAGGCAGCAGCAGTTGGAGCTTTAAGTGGCAATCCTTTTATATATATATATATATAGGGCCGGATCCAGGATTGTGGGGGGGGGAAGCACCAATAACTACCAAAATAACAAATCTCACTGAAACTTTTCAAAGTGACATGCAACAATATTCTTTACCCCTGACAACGCTGATGCATAGAACGGAGGGGGAGTATTTTAAAGAGAGTTGGAAGTGATATGGAGGAAAAAAATGTTCTTCTCTCCTCCTGGCTTCTATTTTTTCCCTACTTTGACAAATGTTGTATTGTTTTGCTTGGTGAAACCTTTTCTTTCAACCTTCTGAAAAGTGCTTTTGCAAAGTTCTGCTTTCTTTTAAGCCCCAAATGGAAACCTGATGGAAGAAAGTTTCGGAAAGTGTTGGTATTTTCACTGCTAACTTCTCATTTTAGATAATAAAAATTTGAGTTTTACGTCCCTCATTTTAGATAATATATATATATATATATATATATATATATATATATATATATATATATATATATATACATGCATATTCAAGAGTCGTAGAGATTTTGTGGTAGATTTTAATTTTAGAGCGATCGATTTTTTTTTTTTTTTTGTGTGTTCATGCGTTAAGAGTTCAGTGTTTTGTTTCAGACACCTGTAGTCGTAGATCAATTGTGGTCCGATGATGAAGAAGTGACGGCTGTAGGATCTGGAGAGAATGTCAAAATTAAACTTAAAAGCATAGAAGAAGAAGATGTATCACCAGGCTTCGTTTTGTGCGACGCTAACAATCCATCTAAAACGGGAAGAGTTTTTGATGCTCAGGTAAGTTCTCATACTAGGCAGAATGTGAACTGTTCAATAGAATTCAACAATTCTGAATAACTATTATACTGTAGTGTACTGTACTGTATTTTTCAGTCTAACCCGTTGTCCCAATTGCCTTTCAAGCCTTATATCAGAGTTTGTTAATATTACCGTTTCCGTTATCTGTAAATTCAAATATTTCTTCATAGCTTTAATTTGCAGCAGTTTTCGTCATATCAAGTGTCAATTTTTTTCTTCTCATTTTTTAGGTTGTTATTCTTGAACACAAGAGTATAATCTGTGCTGGATACTCAGCTGTGATGCATATCCATTGTGTAGCGGAAGAAGTTACTGTAAAAGTGAGTAATAATTTGTATGTTAGTTATATCCCTTGTCAAATTTGCCCGACTCGTGTTTGTATGTAACATGGTTGTGTGAAATTACGTGTGTTTTTTATTATTATTATAAGGTCTGTCCCGAAATTAATGCGCCCTATTTTCTTCTGCCGCGACTATTCGTCGCACAGCGTTGGGTGGGTGGGTGGAGTCTTGGGAGAGAACACAGCGTGACCAGCGCAAGTCGGCTCCGAGCCCCTGAGAGTCACAGTGCCTATTTCAGTGAACCCTTGTGTGAGTGCTCGGTCGAAATCAAGATGGAGTGGTAAGTGGTGACGAATCTTGGATCTTCGAATACAACCCAGAAACAAAAAGGCAGAGCGCAGAGTGGCACACGACGTCGGCCCCAAGCCCAAAAGAGGCAAGAATGAGCAAATCGAAGGTCAAAACGATGCTCATTGAATTTGTCAATTCCAAGGGATTCCTTTATGAATTTGTTCCACCTGGCCAACCAGTCAACACCAAATTTTTTGTCGAACTACTGAGAAGACTAAAGCACCGGGTCAGCCGTATCTGGCGCGAGATCAAGAAGTCCTGGAAGCTGCACCATGACAATGATCCCAGCTACAGCGCCTTTACGACGACCGACTACCTGGCCAAGGCCGGCATCTCAACGCTCCCCCAACAGCCTTACAGTCCTGATTTGTCCCCGCCCGACTTCTTTTTGTTCCCGAAGATTACAAAATCCCTCAAAGGAGGACATTTGGGGACCCTGGAGAACATCAAGGCGGCTACGACGAGGTTACTAAAGGACATCCCTGGGACGAGCTTCCAGGACGCATATAAAGCATGGAAATCACGTTAAGAAATGTCTTGAAGCAGGAGGGATGTATTTCGAAGATTATTGAATAATTGTACGAATCATTTTAATACATTTCTTAAAATAAAAATGGGTGCATTATTTTCGGGACAGACCTCGTATTGAGAGGATTTATTATTTTTCGTCAGGTTCTTTTATTATAAATTTATTCTGCATTGAATTTTTCTATATGATGATAGTATTGTCAAGGAAAATCATGTCCTCTGTCTGCCTTGAATGGTATATTTTGTTCTTTTAACAGAAAAAAAAGATGTGTGATGTAATGGTAATCTTCTAATGATACGAAAGTTGTGTTAGGAAAACTTATATAATGTATCTAAATGTAGAATCGGTATTTAAGAACCTGATGTTTTATATTACATCCGTTCGGAGAACTTACATTCTGAAAATGTTTTGTATCAGTTCTCATGAAATAAAATCAAGTTTGACAGTATGTACATATTATTAATTTAGTACATCTCACGTGACAGCACTTAAAAAGTTCGGAAACCCGGTCTGGAACAATAACGGATTCAAATAGTTTCTCAGGCAACTGTTTCACCTCTTGGTATATGTAACACACCAGCATTAAGACAAATTGATTTCTACAATAAATGCATTAATAAATTTGAAATATACAGGGTGGCCCAAAAGTAGGTATACAGTACCGTACTGATCAGCCCATTACATGTTATATCATTTATTATTGTTATCATTCAGGTGGACTTAGTTTCTTTATTATTTATTCTTAATGTCCTTTTACTTATACCTTAAGCTCGGAACAGCCTAAGCAAATACACTCAAGAACTAGGATGTTATACTTGGTCAGTGCATAGGTGTATACCTACTTTTGGGTCACTACAGTAGGAAAAGGAGATAGTGAATTTCATAATTATGAAGAAATAAAATCGTATATTGATTTTTATTATAATTTATATTGCATTCACAGACTAAATCAACATAGCTAATTTAGAGACTAAAGCAACATAACTAATTTACAGAGGATAAAAGTTTACCATCTAGAGTCAATGTTAACAAGAAATTGAAAATTTACTCTGTATAATAGACTGTGCCATCGTTCGTATCGTTTCCAAATGAAAAAAGTAATAAATAAATAAAAAGTTTGATAGGTTTGTTCCAGTAATGATTTTTTTGGAGGGGGAGGTGGCAAAGAAGAAATATTATACGTACGTACTTAGCAAGACAAGCAAAGAAAAAAAGTTCTCATTACATTACTTTCTGTTAAAGTATACCAATCATGTTCTTGAATTCTGTTTGTGATATTTTTACCATAGATTACCGAATATTACGTACAAATAAGGTTTCCGATTCGACCATGTGTAGCCTTTATATATATATATATATATATATATATATATATGAGGGTTGATCAGTAATGAATGATCATAAATGGATAAAACATAATTACCTGTACTAATCCTCCAAATGTTGATGGTCTTTTTCAAAATAGTCCCCATTACATGCAGTGCACTTGTTCCAGCGTTTTTGCTAGCTATCAAAGACGTGCTGGAAGCCATTTTTGGACAGATCCTTCAAAATCACCTTCGCAGCATTCACCACTGCCCCTGAAGATGCGAAGCGCCATTCCCGGAAGTGTTCTACCTTAGGTACACACGGAACGGTGATGTTTACAAGATAGTCAACAGAATTTCTGTACTGTTCTTCGCATGTCACTTCCATGTTGCCTTATGCGAAACTGAAACTACGTGTGCTTGAACGGCTGCCAAGGTCACATTCCTGACGTCATGGCCTTCAAACTTGCTCGATCTGTTCGTCACTTGTCTCAATACACAGACGTGTTTCGTTTTCTGTGTCTTGCTGTAGTATTTACCTCATAAACACTGGTGATCAGTCTTCATTGATCAGTTTGTGTATAGAATATAATTTTTCAGAAGCAATTTCTTTTTAAAGACATCCTCTCGAGAAACTGTCGATGTAAGGTAGGGTCATAGAAGTGAGTTTGAGTTTAGTTTTTATGTCCTTAAGCAGCATCAAGGTTATAAAGGACAGGATGTACTGTTAATGTAGACTCCGAACCATTATGTGAAATCAACGTTCACAGTGCAGGCGGTACCACACTACTCTGTCTCACCTCCAAGATAGGTGGATTACAGGACCACGCCATCTGCCCTGGCGTTTGTTTTTGTATTGAGGTATATGTTCACGTCATAAATAAGTAAAATACCCAAGCCATTTTCTTCTTCAGTGGGGAGAGTATTGAACACATTATGATGATTCAGATTACACCTTAAACCGTAGTCCATGTCTCAGATAGCTTTGGTGCTGAAGGGGCTCTAAATTTCAAAGAACAGCAACCTCCTTGCAGTTAGCGTGTGTTGAGATCTAGATTAAAAAAGAAAATTTAGTGGATAACAAATTCTATATTCATAAACATACTATATTGTACTTTCTTCTTTTTTAGGCCTTAATATGCCTGGTAGACAAAAAATCGGGAGAAAAATCAAAGACGCGGCCACGTTTTGTAAAACAAGATCAAGTCGCTATAATGAGGTTAGAATGTGCAGGTGTGATCTGTCTGGAACCTTTCAAATTGTTTCCTCAAATGGGACGCTTTACTCTTAGGGATGAAGGTAATTAATATTTTTAGCTTTCTATCTGCAAGTGTTATAAGTTTAACTACCATTTATTTATTCATGTGCTTTTTTTTTTATTTTTTTTTAAAGTTACATACATTTCCTAAGTTAGTTGTAGATACTTGTATTAAAGTAAGCAAAATAAAGTAAAAATGGTAAGTACTGCCTGCCCGACATAAGTAAAACCCTGTAAAATGAAAAAATGAATAACCTAAAATCAAAAGATCAGTGCAATTCAAAGCATTTTGCATAAAATGTTATACATATTACTACCACCACTATTTTAACTACAAAAGCATTGCATTACTTTCACAAAATGTTGAAAATTTTCTCCACTAACTTCAGGACGCATATAGACCAGGTGACATTTGTTGGTTTCTGCTTTTGTTCATTATGTTAGCTGAGATGTTCTTCACGACTTTGATTATGTTGGACCTCAAATGTGGAGCCTTCTGGGTTATCATATACTGTGTTGTCTACAAACCCCCCATAAATGAAAATCTAATGAATCCAAATCTTTCATTATTAGTCAGTCTTGAAGGAATTTGCGAAGCATTTCCATGTTTGTATGTATGGTATTTTGCCCCGTCCTGCTAGAACCAACAATAGCAATCATCTTCTAGCATAACCACAAATTAGTTGTAACGTTCACATACACATCTACATTTACAGTTTGTGTGTGTGTATGTGTGGCGAAAATAGATGGGCCCTATAATTCACCACCTAGAAATTGTATTACGCGGCAATCATTTTCTTGCGAGTATGTTTTGCTTTGTCGTATATAATACTAGAAAATCGGTGCTGAAAGATACCGCAGCAATGTTCATATGATTTTGTTGCAAGTGATAATAGTTTTAGTTCAGCCCAATTCGCTGTAGCTCCTGATTATACTGTAGTTCCGATCCTAATTGGACTAGACACATGGAACATGATACAGGATACGTAGAAAAGAACAAAGATTCAGAAAGTGTATGACTTTCGGACAGTTATTGAACCATCGCTTCGTTTAGGAGGCAATCACAATGGGAAATGTCACCCCCAAGCGTGGTTCTTACTTTGTCCTGACCCGCAGCTCATTATGAGTTGTATCCACTGGTTTATATATTTCTTTTTATGAATGTGTATGCTTGCAAACCAGCTGTGATTTCATTGGTTAGACAACAGTCTCCCCAAAAATACCATCTTGAACACATCGAGTACTCAGTTTACGCATCTTGTAGATACTAAAAAATTACACGGAGAAGTTTTAATGGTTGTACACTAGAGTCCCGTTTAACCGAATTTGATGAGACCAGTAACATTTCGGTTGAACGAAAATTAGGTTAAACCGGAAGATGTCTCTTGACCTTTAGGACCTTTAGAGTATAATACTTTCAGTGTGCTTAAAATAGATGAGATAGGGTGAAGTGAGTGAGTACAGCCAACGTATCATAACAATGAACTTCCTTTGAAAAATAACTGTTAATCCAAAATAATATTGTACACATTGTTGTTCTTAAATGAATGTCGCGCACCAGTAAAGGCTGATTTTTAGCTGTTCGGTTAATTCGGAAATCGGTTAAAAGGGACTCTAGCGTATTTGATTTTTGCAATTGTTTCCAATACTAGAAAGGGGAGATAAGACTGACAAACGCCTTTCAATCGTAGCTATAATTGGAAGTAAAATGTTTTCCAAAGAAAATTGACGATCATTTTTCTCCGACTTCATTGTCAAATAATCTTTCTTAGTAAGTAAATTGACGCATGCTGGTAAATTAAGAAAAATTGTGCCTACCTATTTAGATGTAGATTATTATTATTATTTATTAGGAGTCAAGATTGTTTAAGATAATATAATAAGTTTCCGTAGGTTGCATATCTTCGAGCAAAATGCTTATCACATCCCGAATTCGCATGTCATTATCTTCAATTCAGTTACGAATTCCGATCACTAAACCTGCTGATTGTATAACGAATTACTTAATGATGTAATAGGATGTACACTCATGTCCAAAATTATCGTCGCATGTCTATAAATATGTTGTTGTAGGAATAAAATTTGATAACGAATTCGCCCCGTATTTTTTTATAATGTGAGTATGTGTATAATCGGGAAAGACATTTATGTGGCAAATTTCGTGTCAAAAGAGCAGTAAATAACAACAATAACACTTCCTTATTCATTTAGCAACATTTTGTTTTACTCATTCTAATTTTCGTATTTATAATTCTTTTTCTATGAAATTTACCACAAATATACATTTCCCAAATATACACATAGTATCAGTATTGAAAGTACCCTGCAGAATCATTATCAAATTATATTCTTACAAGAAGTTATAGATATGCGACAATCATTTTGGACATGAGTGTACATTACTAATAAAAGTGAAAATTGACTCAATGAAGTGTTTTGTTCACCCGAGATGATAATTCATGATCCCATTGTGGATATCAATTTCACAGTAGACATACTAAGTGAAATGCTCTTTCTTCGCACAGGAAGAATGAGTTTGTGCAAGGTATTTGAACCCTTCTCCCCTTAAGATACACATTTCAATGAAAGTAGTTGTAAAAACCCATAAAGTACTGTATTTTTGACATAAATTTTGAACTCCTCTTAGGGTATACTTTGTAATTAAAGTGACATGATTAAAGACCCAGATTGAGGCAGGTACTGTGTCCCAAATCATTTCCAATTATTCATCCTTTTTTTCGTTGATGCGATCGCAAACAATAGACAACGTCGATTTCAATGTGTCGAAAGGAAAAATAAAAAGAAAGTAATTTTTCAAAACGCTATAGAGGAGTCAGCAAGAGAAGGTCTCTGACAGCTAGCAAATGCGTCTCCACTATTCACGTGTTAAGGCTTTTTGGGTACATCTATAATGACACTTTTCTTAATGGTGTAAAACAGAGTGACCGTGGTTGGTAACACTATCACCAAAATAAAGGTTCCATTTTGTCTCCACACTTGGTAAGGAACTTCAGAGACCATCTTGGCTCCTCTATAGGACACGTTTTCTTTTATTTTTAATGAGCAGTGTATATATATATCGAGTTTTACAATCTTCTATTTTTTGCGTAGATTTTGACTCTCATACTCCCTTTAAAATATGTATTTTAATCAGTGACCATTTAAAAAAAATCGAGGTAGATGATATTCCAAAATTCATTTCGAATTGTTCAGTTGCGGTTATGTAAACAGTTGCCAAAGATGGTCGAGTTCTCAGGACGTTTATGCCATATGAGCAGCGAAGTGTTACTTGTTTTATATGGTGCAGGGAACAGATATCCACAGAGAAATGGATCCGGTGTATGGGAACCAGTGTTTAACAATGCAAAATATGCATTGGTGGTGCAGGGAGTTCATGAACGGACTAGAAAATACCCAAGACAATAAGTGATCGCGCCGGCTTCGTTCCTTGCTGACACCAGACGACATTGCGTTTTTAGGGAATTTTGACAATGGATCAACGTGTTAATCTGAAGGACTTTCCAAAGAGGTTGACATCTTTTGTGGTAGTGTTTATAACATTGTCCACGATTCGTTGGGACGCCGCAAGTTGTCATGCCTCTGAACTGTTTTCAGCGTTACTTTGAGAAGGTCGAAAGTTTTCTGGACCTCATTGTCACTGGCGATGAAACGTGGATACTGCATTACACTCCCGAGTCAAAATAGCGGAGCATGTTGTAGAAACGTGCCGGCTCGTCAGTCACGAAGAAATTTCGAAACACACCATCCACCGGTAAACTGGTGCTTTCAGTGACAGTCGAGGATCACTCGTACTGGATTTCCTGCTAACTGAAACCATCAACGTAGAATGCTGTTGTTGCATTCTCCCTCAAGCAACCAGTAGGAAAAAGCGTCAGGGTATTCTGGATGTTGATGTGGTTTCCCTCCATGACGGTTTGTAATCGGGAAATAAATCAGTAGGCGCAAACACTTTGATTTTTCATCGTATATAAGCACCTTAAAATTTTAAGATTCTTGTAACTTAATCAAATTTTGCATCTCCGTACTTAGACATGGCAACATTAATTTGCACATTATCACAACTCCGTGATTCTGAACTGGAATGAAATACTTAGTTACTGTATTGGAGAGATGAAAGTAGCCAACACATCTCTTGAACAGAAGTGAACAATTTGTTACACGTTAATCAAATTAATGATTATAATCCGTATCTGAAATGAACATAATGACGTACGGATTCGGAATGAGGAACATTTTGCACGAAGATTCGCCAACTGAGGAAGGTGCTAATATTCACTGAAGATGAAATTAAGGTTCTTAGTTAAAAATGAAAATAAAATACAATTCAGTTGGTAAGCATCCTTCTTAATTATTTACTTATGTATTTATTTATTTAATTTAACTGTTTTAAATGATAGCGATCTCGTTGTAACATAATCTGTTTGTATTTCAGGTAAAACCATAGCCATAGGAAAAGTTCTTAAAGTGATCGAGTAAATTGGTTTATCGGCTGCTACGTTGTTCCCATTGTTCGTATCTGACAGATGGGCTGAAAGGAACGCTACATTCACATACCATCCATTATGTTTTGTGTGTGCTAGTGAGGTGTTGAAAAGTTCCAAATGCATGCTGAACAAGTGAATCATGTAGTACTATTTGATATGAAAACAGTTGGTGCTCTAGCTGCTGGAGGTGTCAAGTTTAAAAATATCGAAGACTGGTGCAAATGGTGACTCCGTAACATTCAGCCATTTTTCACTCACTGCACAGTTCCTTGCCAGTACAAACTGGGACTGGAAGACCGAAACCAGCAGCTGTACTTCCTACAACTTGCCCTCCAGCTCAATAATTGTTGAATTCATTGCTTCATTATTAAAAACAGCGTGATTGTCTTCTGGCTCCTTGAACCATGGTTTGCAGCATATCAGATCACTTCAATAACCTATGAAAGATTTTTTTTTTTATTATTATTATTAAAAACTAAAACAGCCATACTCTACTTGCACATTAATTGGTTGCTTTATAAGCCTATTAATGTAATTGATTGCTTTCAGTGTAGCATGCTAATTTTGATCTGCAGGCTGCACGAGAAAAAAAAAAAAAGAAAAAAAAGCAGACGAACTATGTTGGACTTAATGCAGCCTGTGTTGATTGGACTTGCTGGTAATCGGTGACTAAAGGTTAACAGTTTGTATGCAATTTCATATGTATATAGTTTTTTTTTTTTCCTTATTATTATAATTACTTGTCATGTTACGAGCCAGGATAAGGACTTACATTAAAGCAGCAGGACTTGTTTTGGTTTAGTTATTTTATACATATTTTCGTTTATGTCTTTCCTTTTCTGTACAAAATCATAACATCTGAGTTAAGGGTTCTTGTACATGCCTTTAGTCACTGTTAAGATATATATATATAAAAATTATATATATAAATATATATAATAAGAAGTGTGATATGAATCATTAACAGCAGTAGTTACGTTGCTAAGTGAAAGAAAGTTATGATCTGTTGACAGCAAGATATTGGAGACAATAAGGTTGATACAGTCTTTTGAACAGCTTAATTTTTTTGTACCTTAACGTCTTGATAGAAAAATCTTGCAACTCTTGTGAATAAGTTCTGATATATTATCTTCAGGATGAAATGTCTATATATAAGAAAACGATAAACTGGAGGGTCATTGTTATTTATAATGTTAATTTTAAAAAGGTTGAGGGATAATTTTATATGAACAAAGACATTCAATCACATTACATACATTTGAGTTGATGGGAATTCTGTCTAGAAACTGGAAAGTTTTTAAGTGACTCTTGTCTGATATTGTTTGTTGGGCTGCACATCCAATTTCCCCTTTGAGTTTTGGTAGAAAGTAATCGAAAAGAGTTTTGGTTGAACGAGAGAATAAAATGTGTTTTGGAGACTGTCAGCTGGTGAAGTATGCCCAGAAAAAAAAATGAAGTGTACTCAAATGGTACATGGTTTCTCTTTGCCTTTTTTATAAGCTGTTTCAGGAAATGCCTTGGTAGGTATTTCTTGATTAATGAGAGATTTTCACATTACAATAAAGGATGATACGAAACGATTGTATAATTTTCATTATCAAGTTACCGAATAAGGGTAAAACAAACAGCAAGAAACACACAATGATCATTTATTGTACTAGTTGCTTGTATTCATAATGTAGAAAATCTGGTACTTCGTACCGTTTGCTTGGTTTTTCGTCAAAGGACCTGAAGAAGTGGTTATATGGTAGGAAAAACAGTGAATAGTATAAAATATACGAACCTCCTTGTCAACAACTCGAAATTGTCAAATACGTATTTTAAAAGGCTTTTCTTATTCTATGTGTTTAACAAACTTGAATAGAATCTGTTAATGAAATGTGTGCCATTGAGAAAATGGATGTATCCGTATTGCGTCTTTGTCCTTATTTATGCCGAGACAGTTTCGATGGATGCTACAACCTTAATCATTCGGCGCAACTTTGTGCAAGTACTTCATATCAATGTAATATTTACAAGTAAACTGAAAGGATGTACGTAGTTTTCTGAAATTTGTGACTGAAATTAAGAAACTGTCTTACAAAGCACGGATGTGAATACTATTTGTACGAACACGCGCCAAGTGATTAAGGTGTCACCACCCATCGAAACTATCACGCTATTAATTAGGACAAAAATGCAATAAAGTATGCACCCCATTTGCTTAATTTATCAGTGTAGGTCAGCCGCGTATCCCGGCGGAATATGTGCCATTTAACTCCTCAGTGACGCGGGAAGTTTAAGTCCCCGCTTGATCAACAAGAATATTTAATTTTTATAATCAAGAAGAATATTTAATTTTCTACACTTAACTCACATTTCCCAGAGCGTCTCTTTAAGATGAAAAAGTCCGACCCGGATATATTGAATAAATTAGAAGTTATGCCACCTCAAAGATCACTGCGAAAGTCACCGCTGCGTAGTAAAATCGAAAACATGTAAAGAGGAAGAGATAAGTACCACGTAGTAGCATCTGAAGAAGGAGATCACCACCACGTAGATACGTTGGAAGCATGTAAAGAAGTGGAAATCATTTTCATGTAGGTAGGTGGGCAGCATATAAAGAAGAGGAGTTCACTACGACGTAGGTGGATCGGAAGCATGTGACGAAGGGCAGGTTATTAATACGTAGATAAGTTAACACGGACGGGTTAAACATGGTAAAAATGTCTCCTCTTACAATGACTGATTCAGTTATATAATAGTCTGTTATAAACTGTCGGACAATCTGTTACAATTTTTTGTGTGTAGTGGCGGAGCAATAATTTCCAATTCGCCGGATTGTCTATGTTGGCATAATTTGCCTCATGCATATAAGTGTGTCATCAGCAGAGTTGAAAATCTTTTAAAGTTACAAGAAATATGTCAGGTAGTCTAAAAAGTATTGAGCCTGTTTCATACGAGATGGCGTTAGTGTTCCAAATCTCAGGGGATACATGATCTGCAACGGCTCAGGCCTAACATCATTCGATAGCTGACAGTTGAAGATAGTATATGGTATGTCCAATAAATACACGAAATTAAGTCATAAATACTGTATTAGGGTACATCAATCTTATCTCCTTCAAAATACTCCCCATTTGTAGGAATATACTTGTCCCACCTTTGTGTCCATTGTTGAAAACATCCCTGGAAGTTTTTAGACGTCAGGCTCTTCGGGAACCTTGTCGTTTGACGTTTTATCGTCTCGACCGTCCCAGTACCGCTCTCGCATGACCATTTTACATTTCAGAAACAAAAAGAAATCGCAGGATGCGAAGTCTGGCGGTAGGGAAGATGATCTAGGGTTATGGTCGAATTACAAGTCACAAACTCACGGACAGTCATTAATGGATGTGCTGGCGCGTTGTCATAATGCAACATCCATCCATTATCACCACAGAAATTCAGTCGCACTCGACGCGTACGATCTCTCAAGCGCTTGAGAACCTCAACATAGAAGGTACCATTTACTGTTTGTCCTGGAAGAAGAAATTCATGGTGGACAACACCATGAGTGTCAAAAAAACACGAACAACATGACTGATTTTAGATCGATTTTTATGACAGTTTTCTTTCGTGGTTTAGCTTTTGCTTTCTATTCCTTGCTCTGTGATTTGAGCTTGATTGCGTACAGCCATGATTCGTCACGTGGCCCCGCGTGGCGTAGTCGCTAACGCTGTCATCTGGTGCGAGCGGCCCCGGGTTCGATCCCCGGTGTGGACACGGTCGAAAAAGTGTAACAGCTTTTTCAGGGCAGCCATCTTGAGTGAGATTTTTCCTGGGTTTCCCTCATTCATACCAGGCAAATGCCGGGATGGTACCTACCAATGGTCCCAGACCGCTTCCTTCCTTCGCTTTTCCCGGATAGTGTGATCGCCGAGGGACATCATCCCTCATATACGTGACGTGCTAAATGGCCATAGATTTCGAAAGCCCAGAAATCTAAATCCTCATCCCATGATTCGTCACTAGTGATGCCCCTTTCAAGAAAACCAGAAGTTTGAACGGAGCTTTCCCAGTCGGTGCAGCATTCGGTCTTTCGTAGCTTTTGGTCAGATGTTAACAACTTTGTGAGACAATTTTTGCACACAATTTTCTCTTAACTCTTTTTGGATTTTTTGGTAACTTTTGTTACCATGGCGTAGTATCGTCTTTGAGCACTTATTATTTAGGTCCTATAACAGATATTTAATCCAGGTTTTTTAATTAGTCAAGTCAAAATGGACCAATGGACACCACAGATGCGTTTTGGAATTGGATGGGCAACTTGGCGACGCCAAGTGGGGACGGAGGGGAATGACTTCTTTTATTTTTTCTTAAGGCAAATTTCTCACACTTTTAATTTTTACGATATCAGATTGGAACTTTGCATACGGATTTGTGTATACTTTCAGGTATTTCTCATTTTTTTTTTTTTTTTTCGGAAAGCGAGGCCGGGCACGAGGGGCGCAAGTGTTCTGAGGGGGTGATTTTTTCAGAAAAATTTCCGGTCTTCCCCAATTTTTCCGGGACAGGTATATGATACGTACATGCAAATAGTACCGTTACAAAAGGGCGTGTTATACTAAAGAAAAGAAAATTTGAACCATGACTCTAGGCCAAATAGTAATGACGCAGTAAATTTTTATGTGAATATACAGGAATAAGACAAAAAAATTTAAAACGTTTGCAAAAGTTTGAAAATCATACCTAGTATGGTGTGGGGCCTCCTTTTGCGTCCAAAACAGTTTGGTCCGACGTGGAATAGACGTATACATCTCCTGAATCGTGGTGTGTGGAATTTTGTACCAATGTTCCTCCAAAACACGCTCCAGTTCCGTAAGGAATGCTGGTGGAGGGTAATGAGACCGAACACGCCTTTCTAACTCAGACCACGATGGCTCAATGATGTTCAGATCTGGTGATTGTGGGACCCAGAGGAGGTGTGATAACTCCTGGTCATGCTCCTCAAACTATGATTTCACCGTTTTTGCAGTGTGACAGGGTGCCAAATCATCTTGGTAGATGCCATCACCATCAAGGAACAATATTTGGGTCATGGGTAGAACCTGGTCCCCCAAAATGGCCTCATACGCCTTAGCATTCATCATTCCATGCAGGGTTATGATGGGACCTGCAGAAAACCATGATATCACTGCCCATACTGCAACAGAACCACTCCAATGCTTTACAGTTGGGAGCAGACAGTTTGTATCATAGGCCTGCGACGGTGTTCTCCATACGTAAACAAGGTGAAGGTCGATTCATCGGACCACATTACGTGTTTCCACTGCTCATGAGTTCACGCCTTGTAGTCCTTGCACCACTGGATATGCCTCTTCGCATTTACTGCTGTGACCAGGGGTTTGGCGATAGCGGCCCTGCCATGAATTTTCATTTTATGAAGTTCCCGTCGCACTGTTTTCGATGAAACCGGGTTCTGTAGTCCGGAATTGAGTTCAGACGTAATTTTCATAGCAGTGTTTGAAAAAATGGATCACCTTCAGACTTTCAAAAATTTCATCCGACCTCAGTTTTCAAGATACAAGAATGAAATTTTGCACACGTATTATGTACATAACATTTTTTTAAAATCAGATCCCTAGGTGAACCCAGGCCCGGGCCAGAGGTGCTCAAAAATTTCGAAAACAATTTTTAATTTTTTTTTAGATATTCCCGTTTCTGGTGTACAATATGAACAAGCGAGTTGTACCGTTGGAAAGTATGGTCTATCCTTGAGAAAAAAAAAATGTATGAACCATGATCCTACGGTTAACAGTAAAGCCCGTCTTACACGGATGTGAACTAAGGCCTCAACCCAGGCTACAACTTAACAGTATTGCTTAACTCAAACTTCCATACAATTTATTTTATCCTGAGGTGATGGAGTCTCAGACGATCCTTAAAACTAAGTAGGTTTTACCAGCAGAGCCTTTCGTGGTCGCTGCACTAAAACAAACGAAAAACGTGTTACGCAAATCGTAAATATTATTGTTTTTCTATTTCACGATATGAGTTCATCTGAAGAGGATGAAATAGCCATAGCAGCGATATCTGTTCTGTTGCTGACACAAAATTCGCCCTCTCCTCCCCACCCTCCCAAAAAAAAGCGAGAGAGAGAAAGAGTAAAGAGGAGCTGGTGGACCGGGGAGTGAATTCTTCGCCGCAATAATGTACAGGAAAGCACCGTATTTTCAATGGTGAATAATGAACACCTTACAAATCCCCGTTCCTACAAAAAAAAAAAAAATATATACAGAATGGATTATTCAGTTCCATACCATATTGAAATTAGTAACTCCGAAAATTCAGGAGCAAGATACGGACATGAGGGAGTCTGTATCAGCTGAAAAACGGTCTGTAGATCCTTGGATCCACCAGATTATAAAACTGAAAATCAAATGACTTGCCCAAATATGCAAATGAGGCAGTTATCAGGCGCGGAAAGCTAAAATAAAGAAGAAAGAGCAATTTTCTAGTATAGGTACTAAGTGCATCCTCTCAGCTCAGTACCCACAAAAAATGCCGACATAGCCCATAAAGTAAACTTATACCCACCGGGGACCCATCTCATGTACTACACCTGGAATTTTTGTATTATGCCAGCATTGTAGAACTGTTCCCTAAAATTTCACAAAAGCCACATAACACTGATGACAATTAACTCTCATTGTTTCTGTTTTTGGCGCATCACATCTGAATTTTGTTTACAAGTTTAGGATTACTAGTCTAAAATTATTACAAGTGCTTTACGACGGATGAAATAAATGAGTTGATATGAAGGATGCCTGTATAGAAACTATTTTCCACCGGCGATGAATTTCTGCACAGTTTACAGAAGTTGTATGTTGTTTACAAGTGGAACGCTACTAGTATGAAACCATGACAAATGCTATTGAAACTCATATCATTGTCAAAATCCACTCGTTTTCACTACCCTCGCTTATGCGGATACCCTCCTTGGCTGACGATCCTGTTCTCTTCAGACGCACCGCCTCGCTAACTCTCGGGCTCTACAGCTTCGCTCTGCTATGACTTGATTAGATAGCTTTCGTACTTTTTAGTGGCGACCTAATACAGGTTGTTTTGTGCTTTTTGGACTGTAGATTTTATGCATGCATCCGGACGCTGTATTTATACGCAAATCGTAAAAGAATAATAATTTTTCAACAATTGCTTATGATACCCCCTTGAATTTTAACTATGCCATGTGGATATTTTCATGTCGCCCAGCATAAATCATTTAGAAAACAAGAAGAAGGTAATTAGTGAAAGAATTCTAATTTTTGAACAATTATTTCGAGTGGTGCGCCAAAAGTAAACCTGCACGTTTTTTAACATGTTACATTTTTTTGGTATACAAATTGCACAATAATCACCTATTTTTATTCTTTTAAAAGATGTAATTACATTTGTTCACAGCTGTAGTGTTCGGGCGGATACCTCCCCTAAGGTCTTTATTATTGCATTTTTTAAATAATATAAATCATGCTACAAAAAATCATATTTTTCGTGTGACTCTATTAATACTATTTGTGCTTCTCTTGTCCAGGCAGCATTGTTTTGAAATTACAGCGAGAAATAAAGTTGAATGTCGTCAGGCGCTACTCTTTTCTGATTGGTGGTTGTATGCAAGTCCAGAAGAAAATAGAAACTGCTTCTATTTCTTCCAAGTCAGGATCCAAATAAGGACAGCAGAAAATTTCAACCTGAACTAGGGGCAAGTTAACTTCTCACACGATCGTTAAGTAAGATCGTGAATCGCAGCCGTACTTCAGTTCCGTCTGAGACAGGCTTAAGTAAGCAGCAGCTGTTTGAGTAAAAGTCTAAAATTTACCTCAAAAAAAGGGGTTAAAATCGTGTACACAGATGATTTTTCTAAATTCAAGCGAAGAATTAAGCAGCGGTCGTCCTAGCCTAACCTCATTCCTGCAGTCATCACAGACCTCATGGAAATGCTTAATCCACTTGAAAAGAGCTGATTTTTTCAATGCGTTATTTCGATAAATAGCCCTCGACCTCTCATGAATTTCCTGAGAGCTTTTCCTCAGTTACACCAAAAATTTGATGTTGGTTCGTTATTTCATCTGTTCAGTAACACCCATCATTGAGACGAACAAAGACAGGACACCACAGAAACAATGCTGGTTGTATGTGTACACACACCTCGACGGTCTGGATGTTACTACCTCTCCAGTGGGTCCCCTGCCAACAGAGCAGCAAGTGCGCATGGCCTAACTTCCACTTCCCTACTAGTATTTATTGGACAGACCATGTATATGCAAAAAGTGAAATGAAATCTGTTTTACGTGTCAGGTTATGCCAACTAGACTAAAGAAGACTGTGATGATGAGAAATGAGTGGAATGGTAGAATGAAAAAGTGGAAGGAAATGGGAGAATCTCCGAGAAACCCCACGCACACCGTGTGTTTCCACCACAAAGTTCACTTGACGTGAGCTGAGGTCGAACCAGGACCCCATGCATCAGAGGTGAACGCTCTACCACTGAGCCACCGCGGCCCCTATGCAAGAAGTGTTGGAATTCTTATAAGGCAAAGTATTGCGTCGTGAGAATGACTGAACTTTCTAAAAACTGTTACATTTTACAATTTAATTTCGATAAAGACGTAAATCCTGCAGAGGCCCTTGAAGAAATTCGTGTTTATGGGCAAGAGAGGTTATCAAAAGCAACATTCAAAAGTTGGTTCAGTCGCTTTCGGTCTGTAATTTTCAATATTCAAAATGCTCTCGGAGTGGACGAACAATCACAGCAAAAGAAACAAGACCGGCATGTAAGCAGTCATGACATCGCCAATAACCTAACCATCCATCACCAGTGGCGTATTTAGGAGGGTAGCTCTCGGGCTCAAGCACCGCCCACCGAAAAAATTGTTATATGCACTTTATTAAAATTTGTCGGCACCCAAAGGGGAAAAAATGTAAGTGGTTATTCACGCGTTGTGGATAGCGCCCCTCCCCCCGAAACAAAATCCTAAATACGTCACTGTCCATCATAGTTTTAAACCATTTGGAGAAAGCTGGCTACAAAAATAAACTCTACGTTTGGGTGTCACATGACCCAAAAACTTTTACTCGATCGAATTTCTACCTGAATCCCTACTAAAACGTAACGAACCGGAGCCATTTCAGAAGCGGTTGATGACTAGTGATAAAACGTTGATAACCCTACAACAACAATGTACGAAACGAAATCGTGGTGGAAGCGATAAGCTCCAATGCCCACACTGTCTCCCTGGTAAAATATGCTGTTCGTTTGGTGGGCATTGTGCATCACGAGCTGCTGCCACTGGGTAGAACGATAGACTCGTACCTGTACTGTTGACAATTAGTGTGAGTGCACGTAGCAATTCAAAAGAAACTGCCAGAGTTAGGCAACACAAGGTGCCGTATACCACACACAACGCCAGAGTGCACACATTTTTAACGGACCATCTTAAAGGAGCAGTTCGACTTAGAAATGCATTTTTTTACAAATTATTTCCATTTGTAGAGTTGAAAATTCTAAAAGGAATGGTGCTTGTTTGATCGCAATACGTTCAGTCGTTAGCGAGTAACAGAGGAAAAAATATCTTTGATGACGTCATGTGTGGGCAAGCTGCGAGAGCAGGCTTCCACACACAGTGCCAAGCATTTCATTTGTGAGTGGTGCGGTGGCACGTTCTAAAGTGTGATTTATTTTTCCAGAACTGATTGCAAAGACTTAGAAATCATCTGCATGTAGAAAATAATAATTGATGGTTGGCTGCACAAAAATTTTATATTATAAAACGTAGTTTTTCCTACAAAGCATAAGTTCAGCGTTTTACACAAGGAAGTAAACCAATACCATTTAAATAGATGGCAGACGAGATTGCTACAACACCTAAGTAGCTTTTCTTTAATTAATCATTTCCGATTCCAAAACAAGTATGTTCGTTGCAATTTTTTAATTATGGCCCTATAATGTTGTGCTTCAAGGTATGTACAGGAGCGTGGCGTATGCATGTGCGGCAAAAATGAAATAACATCTTTAAAGTTTGAAAGAATACGAAAAGTACTTTACCAGTTAAATTTGTTTTATTCGCATTGCTCTCTGCTGAACAACGCTTGTCACCAGATTCATAATCATTATCACTTGATAGAGAAAAATTAAACTGAATCAATGTCCTGAAGAACATGTCATCGCCATTGATTCCTTCTATAAGCCGGTATATTTCACTCCCCAATTTACATTGTTTAGCGGTGTATTTACATTTATTTCTAAAACAGTACCTTCAAAATCATGAGTGACACCGTCGCTATTAACCTCTAATGGTCCGTCTTGACTACAACCATCAGTTGCGTCTTGTACAATTTTTTTTTCACGTAGGTAACTGGACATACATCGGTGCTTGTTCAATGGCTCGAATTTTAAACCTTTCAATAATATGCGTACTTAGAACAACATTCTTTCTCAGTTTGCGTGTAAATAATTCTTCTAGCGTTAGCTTTTCTTTCAGTAAAGGTGACTGCTCGAAGTCGGACACTTCAAAATTTTTGGAACAACCACGAGTGTTTTTATTTGGCACAAAATTTTTCCTGTTGATTTTCTTGAGCCATAATTTACATCGAGTTGGCGATTTCTTACGACTTGGAAACGTAAAAAAAAGATACTTTATGTCCCTCGACTTGAACCACACGAGAATTACAACCGAAAACACAGCACGCATTTCTACCTCACTTCCCAGACACAGCACGCATTGTACTAACAGGTGTTTTCTACTACGCACCAGTGTTTCTTTCGGAAAAAAATATTCGGAGGGGTACATATTATTTTCACACGGTACTATTCCATTTATTATTACATTACAGACGTACGTATATATTATATATTATTTTGCTTTCCTCCGGGCAGAGGCACTCGCAGAGCTCCAGGAGACAGTGCCCCACCAAAAACATGTATAGAAGAAACACTGCTTCGCACAAAACTACGTAATCACATCTCTCTCTCATGTTGTAGGGAAAGCAACTAACAAAAACGTCCCACAAGAATTCAACACAAAGCAAGAATGCTAACGAACCTAAAACAATTGGTTAAAAATCCACTGCACTAGGTTTATCAGCTGTGCACAAGTGAGTGGTTGCTGACTCTCATTGAATTCCTTGCTAGCTCACGTGTAACGTCAGCATTCGCGATTCTTCAAAAACAAACGCCTATAGAAGCTGAACAAGACAGCGTATCAAGATTTTTAAAAATACGTGTCTCTTATTTTTTAAAAGCACTTTCTATTGCACCAAATTTGTTTTTAACTCGATCTGCTTCTTTAAATTGAGGAAACTTGGCTGGGAAGTTTCAATGCGCCCATCGTATAGCCCGGTACCGGTACCGTCAAACTAGTAGTACGAATCAAGGTTGATAAGGTTCATGTGTCACGCTAGTAGCAAATTAAACATGAATGCTAAAACATTGTCCAGTTTCATTTCTCAAGAGATTTTCTTTCCTGTCTTTACATTATTTTATCAATAGCTAACAAAACATTGCCACCAGAGTTTTTTTTTTTTTTCATGTATAGTCTTTAACAATAAATTTTATTCCCGTATACTTTTCTCAACTTCCTCAGATTTACGTGAATATTTTCCTCAATAGCTTTTCAGCATTGAAAACTGTTCGTGTAATAATTTACTATTAGCACCTAACTTGAAATTAAAAAAACCGACCACTTCGCATGCAACTGAAGTAGTAGACGAAAATTATGAGAAAATAGAAGAAATTATAGATACAGAAAAGAGGGGTGCATGCGTATTTCTAATTGGAGATTTCAATGCAGTTGTGGGGGAAAAACAGGAAAGTAGTATCGTAGGCAAATATGGTTTAGGCGAAAGAAATGAAAGGGGAGAGGAACTGGTGAATTTCTGTAGATAGAATTCACTAGTATTAGGGAACACTTGGTTCAGTCAGCACAAGAAAGAAGATATACATGGAAATCAATAATAGACGGTGGAAGATACCAGATAAACTATGTTATGACTCAGGACAGGTATCGGAATGGCTTAAAGAACGTTAAGACCTTTCCCGGGGCTGATATTTTCTCTGATCATAATCTTGTGCTGGCCGAAGTAGATGTTCAACTGAAAAATATAGGCAGAAGAAAAGTAGGCAACAAAATGTTGAATACTGAAAAGTTGAAAAACGAGGAAATAAGAAATCTTTTCGTTAAAAAATTAAGAAAAATATTCAAACGAGGAAATGATAGTCGCAGGTAGTAACGCACGGTGGGAACATATTAAACGTTGCTTACAGCAGGCTGCAGAAGAAATAGTAGGTTACCGCAAACACAAACCGACTAAAAACCATGGGTTACAGAGCAGATGCTGCAGAAAATGAGGGAGAGGAAGACGTAGAAACAGGTTGATGCAAAACAGGGCAGAAAGATGTACAGAAAGTTAAATAATGAATTACGACGAGAAACTGACAGAGCGAGGGAAGAGTTTTGTAAAAGAAAATGCGAGGACATAGAAGAATTAGAAAGAGTTAGGAAATATGAGGAAATGTACAAGAAGGTGAAATCTATAGAATTTCGAAGGAAACAAAAGGGTATTACGATGGCAGTAGAAAATAAGAATGGGAAGGTAGTCAGCGAGAGAAATGAGGTCATAGGAAGGTGGAAAGTATACGTTGAAGACATATGAAGACCGTGTAGCCAGTGTTCGAAGTGGGAAAAAAACAGTGGTGGTATGTTTTATTATAATTTTGATTCTACATTCCATCTATTTAAACATTGTCTTGATCACTGAAAAACCAGTTCATTAAAAGTATGGGAGACAAGGGAAAGAAAGAATCGTTCCGACTATGCAATGAAATATATGAAACAGGAGAATGGCCAAAAGGCTTTCTGAATACGATTATGATACCGATGGCTAAGAAATCGAACTCAAAAAGATGTGAGGATTATAGAACTATTAGTCTCATATCTCATGCAGCTAAAATTCTGCTCCGAATACTCAGGGGTGGACTGGCTATGTAAAAAGGGCGCGGTCACATACTCTGGGAGGGCGCCGTCCATCTGAGGCTTTCGCTTGTATGGAATAGCCCCTCCTAATAAAAGAAAGTGCCGGGGGGCTTCCTCCGGAAAATCACTACACAAAAAGAACAAAAGATTAAGTAGCTATTGCAGTTAATCACGATAGAATTATACAAATTCAATATTTTCATAAACAAACAAAGAGACTTTGACTACTAAATACGAGGCGTGTTTTTTTTTAAGTAAGGTCCGTTTTGTTGTAGACACTAGTAGTTCGCACGCATACCGCAACTAGCGTGTGCGTCGTGTACCGGCATGCCTCGGGAACAACTGTGCCCAGTTTCAACTCTGTAGCTGACCTGTACGGTTGTGTTCTGTGCTTTCACAATGTTTAAGACTATGAAGTCGCCCGCCGCGTGTGAGGTTCGCTCAGTGATATGGTTTTTGTCAGCAAGTAACCTGTCTGCTGCAGAAATTCATCGACAGATTTGCGAAGTGTACGGGATACTGTTATGAGTGCAAGGAAAGTATGTAAGTGGGTACGAGAATTCAAAAATGGCCGTGACAACGTCCATGAGGAGGACCGCTCCGGTGCCCTTCTTCGATTACAGACGATTTGTTGGCTTCAGTTGAAGCGAGGGTTCGTGAAAACAGGCGCTTCACAATAACAGATCTCTCAAACGAATTTCCTGACGTGTTTAGATCAGTGCTTTACAAAATTGTTTCTGAACACCTAAAGTTTAGGAAACTGTGCTCCCGTTGGGTCCCGAAACTCCTAAAGAGGACCACAAAAACCAAAGATTTGAGGGTGCCATGAAGTTCTTGACTCATTATCACGAAGAAGATGACGGCTTCTTGAGTCAGGTCGTAACTGGAGACGAAACATTGGTTTCGCTTATCACGTCCGAATCGAAGCAACAGAGCATGGAATGGAGACACACACTCGCCTGTAAAAGTAAAGGCCAAACAGACTCTGTCCCAGCGCAAAATCATGGCGTCGGTGTTTTGGGATAGGCATGGTGTTTTGTTGGTCGACTTCATGCAACGAGGAACCACTATCAATGCAGAAGCATACTGCCAAACCCTGCGAAAGCTACGCAGAGCGATTCAAAACAAACGACGCGGCATGCTGACAAAGGGCATTGTCCTTCTCCATGACAATGCAAGACCTCACACTGCAGGTCAGACCCGCGATTTGTTGGATAGTTTGGCTGGGAAGTTTTAGACCACCCACCCTACAGTCCTGATCTTGCGCCGAGCGATTACCATCTGTTCCTCCACCTCAAACAACACCTCAGTGGCAACCGTTACAATGATGACGACGATGTGAAAACGGCAGTGAACTCTTGGTTATCGGAGCAGGCGGCAAGTTTTTTTTTATGAAGATGGTATTTTGAAATTGGTTGAGAGGTATGATAAGTGTTTGAACAAACTTGGCAACTATGTCGAAAAATAGAATAAAGTATGTACTTTCTGAAAATACATTTACTTTTTTGAAATAACCTTTCGTTGTGTACTTATGTTCAAACGGCCTTACTTAAAAAAAAAAAAAAAAAAAACACGCCTCGTATATTAGACCTATATAAATCTGCACACTTTAACTGAGACTACAAAAATCACACCAGTTGTTTAAATTCTTCGGCTACATTTGTTAACAGCCTAATTATAACTGAAGATTTGAGTTAAGTTTGGGACTTAGGCTATTTTTCATACTTCTGTCCTTTTAAAGCTATGTTCATCATAACATTAACTTATTTTTTCATCTATTTTTAAAACCGTTAATAAAAAGTATACTTGAAACATTTACTACAAATTAACAAAAGTAAATTTAAAATTATATACCTACCTAGCGAGAAAAGAAATTCAAAAACAAAACTGGAGAATGAAAGTAAAGTCACTGCTTTATGCTTGAAGAAGCCTTCGCATCTCCTTGCTTTTTTCACACATTTTGTCAATAATAAGATTGTTGTCTATTTTGGTCAGAATGTCTCTTTCTGAGTTCATCAAGAACAATGATTCCAGATGTTCATCTGTAAGTCTTGAACGGAGTCTTGTTTTTATGTAACGCCACTAGCGCCTCTAACGGCGGGAATGGGAGGGAGAGACATGTAAAAATGATCCAAAATGACCGAGATTAGAGTCAAATCAATATTTCGAAGTCGCTGAGATCATTAATGGTACCACCAAAGCCTAAAACAGAAAGGGCAAGGCCGTAGGCCGAGTAAAGACGGGATCTGGGGAAGGAGCAGTGGAGTTGGGAGGGTTGATATATAAAAATCATCCAAAATGACCGATATTAGAGTCAAGTCTATAAATTTCAGGGTCTCTAAGATCATTATAATGACATTCCCAAAGCCAAAAACAGAAAGAGCGAGGCCGCAGGCCGAGCAAATACTGGGATTTGGGGCGGAGCGTGGGGTTTGTAAGGGTTATACGTAAAAATCGTCCAAAATGACCGATATTAGAGTCAAATCGATATATTTAGGGGTAAATCTAATATCATTAATAGCATTCCCACGCCGAAAACAGAAAGAGCGAGGCCGCAGGCCGAGCAAATACCGGGGTCTGGAGTGGAGCCCTAGCAGGCCAAAGGCTAGCGAATTTATAAAATAACTATGTAGCATTGTTTTTTTTTTTTTTTTTAATTGTGTTCAGGGAGGAAACTGTGCGCCTTCCCGAGGCTAAGACGGTTTTTAGACCCTCCCGAGGAGGGCGCAAATTCACATTTGTGAGGAGGGCGCAGCGGCCATCGGGCCGGTACTTGATTATGGCCAGTCCACCCCTGCGAATACTGAACATATACTGGTTATAGGGAAGAACAAATGAAGAAGTTGGGGAGGAGCAGTTCGGGTTCAGAACAGGCAAAGGAACAAGAGATGCAATTGGATTATTAAGGGCTATCGGCGAAAGATTTATAGAAAAAAGGAAAGAGGTGTATGTTGTATTTATTGATCTAGAAAAGGCTTTTGACCGCGTGAATTGGGAATTGTTGTTGGGAGTTCTAACAAAGATATGGTTGGAATGGAAAGATAGAAGACCCATAAGAAACTTATAGATGAACCAACAAGTAAGTGGAACTGACGGAAGAGAATGCAATTGGAAGGGGAGTTCGACAAGGATGCTGCCTCTCGCCAATACTATTTAATGTCTATCTAGAAGAGATAATGAGAAAGAGCCTACATGATGATGATGGCATTTCGGTAGGAGGTAGAATGATTAGATGCATAAGATTTGCAGACGATATGGCGCTTGTAGCAGAATCTGAAAAGAAAATCAATAAAATGTTAGAAAAAATGAGAAAGGGCTTTGAAGAATATGGGATGAAAATAAATGTTAGAAAGACAAAAGCCATGGTGACTGGAACAAAGGGATCTGTGTCAAATATAAAAGTGGGAGAGAAGAAAATAGAACAAGTTGATTGTTTTCGATATCTGGGGAGTATTCTTAGTAATGACATGAAGTGCGAACGTGAAATAAAAGCAAGGATAGGAACGGCGAAAGAAGCCTTTAGGAGGAAGAGAAATCTGTTTTGTGGGACCTTGAATAAAGAGTTGAGAAAAAGAGTCGTAAAATGCTTCGTGTGGAGTGTTGTACTGTATGGGGCGGAAACGTGGACATTACGTAAAAGTGAGAGTGTGTTAGAAATGGTGGGGGAGAAAAGAATACTTTTAGATATTATTAAGAAGAGGAAGACAAACTGGTTGGGACATTGCCTAAGGAGAAATTGTATCATGAGGGACGTCCTAGAGGGTATGTTGGCGGGAAAGAGAGGGAGGGGCGAAGGAGACTACAATTAATGGATTATATAAAAATAGAAAGATCATACATGAGGACGAAGAGGTTAGCAGAGGACCGTGGAGCATGGAAGCTTCTCAGCTGCGGCAAGTGACCTGCAATAAGGGTAGAATACCTATGATGATGATGATGATGATGAAATGTACTTCTGATAAAAGGGAAAAATAAACTGAATATACACAATTTCATATTTAGAGTGCTCATCTTGTATTTTTTCTATCGATATCATATACTCTTATTTCTTGATAAATTATTTGCTACTACTGCAACTTGGATCACTTTGTTCACGACTTCTATCCACATGACCCAAGTCGGAAATTGCTTTTCATACCCAGTCTCATTCGGATAGATCTGATAACCAAAATAAACCTAGATATTCCAACAGATCCGATGGGCCGAAAGTAACCGAATCTTAGAGCATTTTAATCTACCATGTCTTCACTATTTCAAATATAATTTTACATTTATTCGTCTTGCTATACTAAAAGTAATGCAGTGGTTTCGAACACTCACTACCCACAAAAATTTAACAAAACACTATCTGGACTCATCAGTATTTTTCATATTCTACACGACAAGTGTTACGGGCCCGCTTGATTAAATTTTGACTGTTCCTTATAAGAAAATTGTAACTTTTCTGTAATTCTTACATGTTTATACTTTTATGGACTTTGTAGTTATTTTTCAGTGCAATGTTTTCACATACACACACACAGACGCAAACATCAAATATAAAGATTTACTTAGAAGAGAGAACAGAATCATGCTGCTAGAATTACATTCAAAAATGAAATAAATGTCAATGAAAAATTAATTTAACGTTCCACGACTAACAAGCAAGATTTTCCAAGTGTCACACTCCGATTTCCTTGAAACTCCTGGTGAATAAAGGAATTATAAAATAGAACAATTGTGTATTTTCATATCGGTCAACGTGGGGGATGAAGGAGATAAACACCCTCTATAGGGCAATATGACACATTTTAGCAGGGCCATAACTAGCAACGCACAATGGGGTTTGGTTGTTAACTCCTGCAGTGAATAAAGGAATCAAAAGTAGGACATAGTGTTTTTTTTTGTATCGGGCAATGTGGAAGAGGAAGGGGTAAACACCTGCCTAATCTTCGAACATAAGCAATACTACTACCTGTTAAGACGAACATAATTAGTTACGCCGTTAGAGATACAGTTAGGCAGCCGTTAGAGATTTCCAGCTCAGTTGGATGCAGGATATACAAATTCAGGTGAATATCGTGTCCCATGGAAAGCTCAAAAATTAATGTTGCCCGAGTGGGAAGAACAGCTGTTCCAAGATGGCCGCCCCAATCCAAAATGGTTGCCATCAAATACCTGCATTCACATTTCCCTATGTAACAATCTGCGGTGATAGATAGGATGGTTTACCTTCTTTGTGAAGATGTTGAATGGCCGATGGAAAGTTCAAAAAGGAATGTTTCCCATCTGGGAAGAGCAGCTGCTCCAAGACAGCCGCTCAAAATCTAAAATGGACGCCATCAAACAGCCGCATTCACATTTCCCTTTATAACAATAAAACTGTGATAGATAGGAATGTTTTCCTTCATTGTGAAGATGAATGGTCCACAGGAAGTTGAAAAAGGAATGTTGCCCATTCGGGAAGAGCAGCTTTTTCAAGATGGCTGCCATTAAACACCCTTACTTTCTCACTCTTGCTCTTTAATGCTGACACAAACTCATTGAATTGTTTTATTCTTTCTTTTGAAATATTTAAAGTTCAGTTTTAATGTTTGAGTAAGTAAATTGTTTTTTCTGTATGCATCAGTTTTTCTTATTCTATTTCTTACATTTAGATGTGAGGCAGTTTGTTATTTTTCATTTTTTTAATTGGTAAAATTATGACGTAAATGTAGTAATGTAACTTGCTAAATCATTTTGGTTTTTAATTACAAAATTATATCAGTTATATATTGTATTTTATAAAGGCAGTCAATGAAAAAGTTTGCACTTTGAAATTTGTAGAATGTAAAATTTAATAACAATAACATCTGAAACTGCAAATACGCAGCAGCAAGTATCTTTGGTACATTTTTTACAGTCGCAAAACATGAATTGTAGAATTTCATCTGGCGCTGGTTTAGTAAGCGACTGTAAGCGCGGGGTGTTATCGTCACTCAGAGTCCATCCATGATCGTGGGGTGGAGGATTGAAGGTTTTCTTAAGATGCCACATTGATGGTTCGAGCAATGTGAAGTTGAAGGGATGATTGACAGGGTGGAAGATTTTCTGGATTTATTTCTCCAGTCTTCGCGCAATACAAACCATATCTTAACGAATTCACATCAGTTTTGTTTTTTTCCATTCGCACACTACTGACTCAATAGGAGCTGTTAGCTTTTCGGTTATGATCCAGCTTATTTCCAGATTCTTACATGCAATAGTGAGTTCTTTTGACCTAAGAACCAACTTAAGAATGAGAACTTTTCGAGAGAAGGCTGGAACCGTGTCGCATCTGTTGCATATATGGAGACTCACCGATTCTCCTAATTCATTTAAGATTAGAAATAATTAATCTGCAAACTTAGAGAACTTATTTTTCTCGCAACCTGTTAAAGAGAACAACATGAGAAAAAAATCTTCATCGATCTTACATATCTCACAATGTCACAAGATCTATGTATCGCATTAAGAAAATTGCTGAAAAAAATTTACCTGAAATTCCATACTATTTCATACTTGACTCGCATATATGCACTGCACAAAAGATAACTCAGGATGTTGGGTAGTTGTAAATATTTGCAATGAAAACTAGAATAAAATTTAACTTTCCAGGATTTTAATTTCAATAATTTGATAACTAATACGTAGGAGGAGAGATATATTACGTTTAAGCTTTCTTTCATAAATAGAATATGCTATTTAATTAGAAGCTCGTTCAAGAGGAAAGGATGAATTTGTAAGATAGTAAATTTAACACTATATCAATATTCACAATCCACGAAAAGCCAGCAAAGAAAAAGAAATTACTTATTCTCTGAAAAAGGAAATTTAAGATTGAATTTAATTTTTGTATTAGCTCCCACTTTTGAAAATTTCATTTAAATTCATTCTCTCACTCACATAAGTGTAGTGTACATTAAGACATATTTCACTACTCAGGAATTAAAAAACAGCGTACTTACTTCAATTCTCAGGAGATCGTAATGGACAACTTGACTGACTGTGCATACAACACTCATTCCTTTTAAGATTTCTTGCAATTATTTACTAATTATTTAATTTTTATCAGAATTTCCAAATTTAAAAGTATAAACCAAAAAATTATTTCAAACTAATCAAAGTTTTGTTACTAAATTTTAACGTCCACTTTTTGTGCAACTCTTATTTAATCACTATTTAACAGCCCCATTTAATGTAACAGTATCAATAACTGTTTTTGTCATATTCAATGCAAACCTTTAAATCTCTAATTGACGTCGCCATTTTATGCAAGTTTTAATACTAGTTAATATCCATATTTAAACCTAAACTTTAACTCACCAATTAACTTTCCCTTTTTATGGAATCTTTAAAAGCACACTAAACCAAAGGAAAACACAAGTTACGACATGCACCTAACCTGAATGTTATATACAATTGTTTAACTTCCATCACTCTTATCAAATTTTCCTAACAATTTTAAATATAAAAGAAAACATTTCAGTTTAATTAGGTATTTAAGGTTATTAATTTATGTTAAATTTCAAAACTATCTAAAAACGCTACTATTATTAATTAACAAATTGCATTAAATGCATGCTGGCTTATTTAAATTCTTTTTAGAAACCGTAAAATTAAAAAAGACAAATCAAAAGAAATATTTTAAACAATCCACTAATAACATAGGAGCTATAGCACTATGTTATTAAAAAACTCAATTTTCTTTCCCTTTTAACTTAAGACTATCCATTTTCTTTGAAGTAATCACACTCTTGATCCTTCATAGAAAAAATACACAAATGAGCACACATCTACTCTCCTCAGGGGAGTTTCGGTCGCAGTATGGAGCAAAGCGAGCCTTCCACATCAAAGATGAGTATGGGAGGGGAGTGGTCGATCAACGACACACTAGGCAGCGGAAACACTGCCATCCATTACTCGAATAGCGAAATATTTGCTACTTACAGTTTGATTTACAAAATTTACGGTGCTTCTGATCGAATATATATTTTTAATAACAATAACAATAAACTTCAATAAACAACATATAACAATTTATATATATATATATATATATATATATATATATATATATATATATATATATAAAAGAGAACGTACAAATCCTTTGTCCGCTCATCACGCTAATACGGCTGAACCAATTTCTTTTATTTTTGGGGGGTTATTAGGATTTGGACCCTAGATGGTTTTTATCATATCACTTTAATTTTCAATTACCAGTGTCTTGAGATAATTGACCATTC
Organism: Thermobia domestica; assembly: GCF_964235325.1. Taxonomy (NCBI): domain Eukaryota; kingdom Metazoa; phylum Arthropoda; class Insecta; order Zygentoma; family Lepismatidae; genus Thermobia; species Thermobia domestica. Next base: position 249,074,002 of record NC_137464.1, read on the forward strand.
AGGTGTCCATTACGTACAAATCCTTTGTTAGTTCATCATAGGTATAAAAATAAACGTATTTATATGCAACCCGCATGACCGTGTCACTCGGCGGGTTAACATAAATGACAGGCGTTATAATGGTTTTTATCATATCACTTGAAAGCGAAAAAGTAAAAATTATCTAAGTAACAAAGTTTATTGCGTTCGGGGGTGACCGCAGCGAAGCGGGGCGGGTTAACATAAATGACAGGCGATATAATGTTAACATTTACTGCAATCTTCTATGGTTTTTATCATATCACTTGAAAGCGAAAAAGTAAAAATTATCTAAGTAACAAAGTTTATTGCGTTCCGGGGTGACCGCAGCGAAGCGGGGTGAACGCTGCTAGTATATATATATATATATATATATATATATATATATATATATATATATATATATATGTATATATCAGAAGTCTTTATCTTTTGATTTTTATTTAACTTTGTATAACTTTTATATTTAATCTTTAAACATCTCACAATTTTCCAAACCTGGAAAACCCAGTGTCACATTCGAGAATTTTTATTTCGAGGGTAATCTCTCATTATTTTTCAACTTTGAAGGTTTCTTTTTTCGAAGATTTATACATTTTCATCATCCTGGATTATCTTTGGTAGCAATTCATGATCAAAAAATCCAACCAATAGGACAAAGAAGATTATGATTGACATCTTCGTTTGGATTCAACATACATTTGGGTGCAAAAACATACAAAACAGTTGAAGCATACATAATTGTGACACTCATCTCAATATGGACCAGCCTCTGGAAATATTAAGAAACAATATAATATACATTCAAAAATAAGATTATATATGCATATTTACAACTTCAGAAATTATACGTTCAAGAAACTTCAATAACAAATTTACCATCAAGAATAAGACTAATTTGTCTTACATCTTATACTTCCAAATATTTATTTATTCATTATTCCCTTTTACATTAATATATATCTGTTATAATTTGAAATTACATTAATTTTATATTTTATGGTACTAATACCATTCTGTTTTTCATCTTCTACTGATAGATTTCTTTTAGGGATAAACTTATTTACATGAGAAAATGAACGTTTTCGTTTTACATTTTGATCGGCAATATCCTCAACAACAAAAGTGTTTGTGGTAAGACATCGAATTATTTTATAAGTACCAATCCAGACATAAACAAAACTTTCAACAAACTTATCCTTTAAAGACGATTTAGCAGGATTCTTGACCAGAACTTGATATCCTACATCTAGACTTACCTCTTTGCGGTTTTCCAAAAAGCCGACGTTTCTCCCAACTCTCATACTTTCCATAGCTTTTGTTCAAATATCCTTTTGATTTCCTCCATCGATATCGCCTGTGATATTCTCCATGTTGCTTTTAAGGGACTCAACAGGCAACGACCAAAAATATTTCAGTTGGAACTGCCTTTACAGCTTCATGTTCGCATAGATTTATACTGAACTGCAAATCTTCCACATATGAGCTCCATTTATCTTAGGATTCTGCAAAATATGACTTCATACAGAACTTCCAAGTCTTAATGAAATGTTCCGATACGTTATTCTCCGGGTGATAGGGCTCAACTTAATAATGTCTAACACCCAATCAAAAACAAAACCTTTCAAATATCTCGGAAGTAAATACAGAAGCATTATCTGATGATATCGATTTAATGAAAGGAAACCTTATAAAAAGGAATAAAGGGATCACAAATCCTAGAGCTTATCTTTTTTAATTTGTCGATCATAAATCTGGAGCTATTATCGACAACGATTATCAAAAAGGAACAAACATTAGATTTAGGAAGGTGGCCTATAAGATTTGCGATCCAATTAGCATTAACACTGGTTTCAACTACAGAACATAAGCGTCCCATTTTTGCAGTGTTTTATTTAAAAAAATTTACGTTTCACACGATCTTACATAAGCCTTTACATCATCAATGACTTGATCCCTAGTGAACCTCTTCCGTATTTTTTCTTACAGTCCTTTGCATCTCAGAATGTTCTTTCAGTTTCTGTTGATGTAAATACTCCAATATGTATGACCTTTATGCTTTACGGATAACAATCTGTTCTAAACGTAGCTGCTCGAGTTCTCTTTAAAGAAAACATTATGGAACGCATATCCTTCAACAGGTCTACCTGCTTCAAAACTCACTATAATCTGATTTAGTTGCGGATCCTTATGTTGGTAGTTGGAAGAGATTCCTTCAGATAAGGTAAATTCCATATACTAACACAAGAAATATAATTACCAAGATGTAACCCAACAATCTGCTTTTGCACTTCGAAGTTATAAGGGTCATACACCCTAGAAAGAACATCTGCGATCAAATTCTCCTTAGTTCGATTATGATGTATTTTAAACGAAAACTGGGACAATTGCTCAATCATGGACCCATATTTCAACAGTCTCTTAGGATTGTTAGTTATCCAAGATAACGCTGTTGTCTGTATAGATATCAAATTCACGCGAAAGGTAACGTTTGAACCTCAGAATAGTTATAACCAAGCTTATAAATTCTAATTCATAAAGTGGCCTGTGCTTATTGGCTTCCGAGATTCATTTACGAAAAAACCCCACAGGTTTCAATTCATTATTTTCAGTATATTGTGAGATAACTCCCCGATTCCTCGAGTCGAGGAATCACATGGATTATGAACCTTTTAAGTCAGGACATCTTAATACTACGTTTTCCTTAAATGATCCTTTTAAATTATCTTATAATTTCCCCCAGTATATCTTATAGTTATCTTATAGCGTCTTATAGTTTCCCCCAAACATGTTTTTAACTGATCTTAATTCCGAGGTAGGTCCTATTAAATCTTGAAAGCCCGGAACAAGGCGAGCATAAAATTGCATTAGTCCTTATACTTTCTTGATTGCTAGTTTTTGTAGGAGGTAGATCAATTATCGCATGAATTCTGCTCTCATCCATTGTAACTTCCTTTCCTCGACAATAAACCGGAGATATATTAATTTCGTTTTTAAAGGATATTTTGTTCGTGAAATTGTTAATCCAACTTGATATAAACGATCAAGCACAATTCTTATTATCTTCGTATGCTCTTCCTTTGATGTGCAAGCAACACATCATCAAAGTAGAAATAAACTCCTTGATATTCTAAATCACTTAGGACATCCCTTATACACTTGGCTAAAACGCTTGATCCGATCTTAATTCCTGCTGGTAATTTACAATATTGTAAAGATCCAATAGATCTTACGATCGTAGTAAGGTTCCTACTGTTCTGATCGATCTCTAACTGAAAATAAGCTTTGGAAAGGTCAATTTTACTGAAGAGTTGACAACCCGTGATGTTTCCTAAACATTCCTCCATGTTAGGAATCGGATCTGCCAAGATACCATTATGTTTAATATGATTTGTGACAAAACGAAAGTAACCATCCCTATTCTTTACTATAAAGCAAGTATTACCATAATTATAATAATCTACTTCTTTTAGGACACCCTATTCAACTAATTCTTTGATAATCTTCTCAAAAATTTCACGCTTATCGCGTCGAACTGGAAATGGATTTTCCCTTATGCATTTATTTTCTCTTAAATATAACACATTTAATTTTTTAACGCAACCAATCCTTTTACTGATAATATCAGAATATTCTGTTTTTATTTCATTTATAAAATCCCTAACGTCAGTGTCAATCCAGTCAGATTCAGTTACATTTTCATCGTTTTTAATCAATGGTGACTCCTTTTTTCGACCAATAGGTGTTTAAACCAATGCAAACATATCTCCACGTAATTGTCCTGTGAGACGATTAAATCGAAGTTCGAACTCTTCCTCCAAGTTACCAGTCGTCAACTATCTTTAACATTACTATTCGATGTGCCACACGCCATCAATAAAGTATCCACTGCCTCTGAAGCAACACTCCACTTATCAACGCCATCCACTATAAAGTTCTGATCAGTCAAAGTCCGTTCATGATCATACACCACCTCATCACTGGTACTAATTCCAACGTCGACCAAGGAATCACATCTTTTAAAATTTTCAGAAGTAGACAAAGAATTTCTGCAAAGTCGTTCAGGTAAACACTCCTAATTTGAGAACTCAAACCGGAAGGTGATGATTTTCCTTGAAGATAAACACACACTAAATTTGAAGAGGACACAATCTTATGCGAAGGACATACAGTCTCAAACCTCACCATCATCCATCCAACACAAACGAACTGATCTCCCAGTCCTTGAAGAGTTTTCTTCACTCATATGAATAAGAGCATTGACAACAGATAAATACGGTACACCCAATGAAGGATCTCAAGATAGAACTAAATGATACAGTATTTTAAACCGGCTATTTATACCTGCAGTGTAACCAATTGATTGCTTTCAAGTTGTTTCCCATTAGCTACATCCACCTTGACTGGCTCACACGGCTGACAGATATCGTCTTTATTACTAAAATTCTTAGTTAGAAACTCATTCGCCAAATTTAAAGATGATCCAGAAGCAATACACAGGGCAAAACCGTTGACTTTTCCTGAAACAAAATACGCAGATTTTTCTAGAATATTATCAGGAACAAATCTTCCATCTGATTATGGGCTGTACACTGTGTTAGGGCGTTTATAATTGTTACTATTATAACCCAAATTTAAAGTTCTATTAGTCTAATTAGAACTTCTAAGCTCAAATTTAAACTGTCGTTGAGTATTCGAAAAGTTTCTAAAGTTTTCATTCACAACCTTTTTGCTTCTATCTGTATTTAAGCCTTTACTCTCCACCAGGAAATATTGTGAACGTCACATATTGTCAGAATAAAAATCGGTTCTGATTTTCTAAATTTTCAGAAAAAATCATTTTTCATTCTATAGGTAAAGTGGAATCCGTTCATGTTACATTATTATAAAACTCGAAATATGCGGTCTCACAAATTTTACTCCATTCACATTGTGAAAACATTCAATGCATAGCAGTACCAACCTTTGCCTTTGCAATACTTCTTGACATTTTTTAGTTATGTAAAACAAAATAGAACAATCAAAAAAGAGGGACAAATATTTTTCTTTCGTTTGTTTTCTTTTCTGGTGTTTAGCTGGTATTTCTTCTTATTGCTCCCTTTCTCTCTCCCACAAAGCTTAATTTTCACAGAGTAATTTACATATAATGCAAACTTTTCCTACCGAGCTATATCTCCAGAGATCAGGGTTGGAATTTTGTTCAAAAAGAACAAAACATTAGTATTAAACATTAAAAACGTGTTCAGAATGTTTAAAAAAAAACACGAAAAATTCGTTTTACACATTTTGAACAGTCAAACTTTGTTAAACAAATTTCAAAATCGTGTAATAACGTATTTATTAAAACTTTTTTGCTCTTGCGAAACAGTTTTCATTTATTTTATTCTCGTTAAGACTACATTATGTTGGGTACAGAATATTTCAGTATACATCAGTAATTCTCAATTTATTTCATATCATGACCCCATTTTATTACACCCTCTTGCCAGTGACTCTCATAAGAATTTTCTTGGTTATAAGCTTTTAAGTTAGATTTTAAAATCTACCTACTACATTTCACACAATCTATCAATATACATGTCAAAACAAGTCTTTACCATCCCTGTGTGATGAAGCTGAGGGAGAATGATAATACTTGGAAGTGGTATGATACATCCATTTCTGCAAATACCGGAGGGACAAGGGGAACATATCCCTTCCAATCTTGGAACTGGGGGACTGTTCCCTAATAATCCGATATGAAATGTGTTTTTGGGAAAAATGTTATGATTTGTGTCCGATTGCCACAAAGGAAAGTGAGATGAAATTGATGTCTCCCCAGAATAGGCCTCAAATCTGCCCGCCTCCCAATGTTGAAGACAACTCTGCTCCCTTATCCTCCACGGGATTGTTTTTCACCGTCACAAATATTCTGAGAATCGCTTAACAAAATAAGAAAAATCGAGAACGGTCTTACTTGTCCCCCCAATGTTGAACACAGATTTGCGGCGCTGGACACATCAGACGTTATTATTAACCATCATGGCGGTCATCTTTACTTGATATTTGAAATTTCAAATGCCAAGGAAGTCATGTTACATGTTTTAAGGCTAGAATTTTACCAGAAATACGGTTGTGCAGTTATTTTAGCCCTAAAGCAAGTCATTTCGGAGTTACCGCTTCTGAAAATTATGCCTTTAGGGACTAAGTTCGCATTTCGTGGAGGCGGGTAAGATTTTTGGTGCAAAATTTGATTACTATTTCAGAGCACCGATGCCAATAAAATTATTTTAAAATAAATTATGGAAAAGTAATGTATGAAGCACACTTCATGTGGTAATTTTAGAATATTTTCTGCAAGGCTATGTAATTGATTATTTTTTGAGTCAATAACTTATTCAAGAAAAGTAATATTTGGGGCGTTCCAAGCACAATGAATTCAAAACAATGTTCAATAAAGTTCAGTTGTGCTCAGCAAATGAATATTTCAAAACGTAATATCTTCACATTTAAGAGTCTAAAACAAATCTAACTAAAACCATGCAAAAGGGTGTGGGATAGTTTCATATGACAGCCGCTAGACAGTGGCGTCAGTGGGAAAGGAGGGCAACCGCCCCATCCCCACCCTGAATTTCAGAATTTGGAGGGAGTAAGGGAGTTTTAGAAATCTTTGATAAGCAAAGTCCAAGAGAAGTTTGAGGTTCTTACACCAAATAAATACGGAGAACACGCACATGATTAAAACTGGGAAGTTTCTTAGGTCCAATTTCCAAAATTTTAAGCAGACCCGAAACTCGAAAGTAGACATTTGAAATCCTTGGGCTAAAAATATACAAGAGAGCAATATAGGCTTATAGCTCTTTACGGCCAATGGAGATGGATTATAACTGATCAAAATCAGTGTAAGGACTTCAAATTTTTATGTTGCACTTTGCTCAGCAAAAGAATTCAAAATCTGCATTACTGCCCTCAAAATCTAAAATATTGCACGGGGCGGATGACCTCTAAATGAACGTCCTTTTTTGCGGCAATCATATAAAATTCTAGATTGCATCTTGTCATGTAGTTTTTCTTTCATTCACCTCGGATTCGTAGTTGTGAAAATATTACATTTTCCGTCAGTGTATTCTTTTGGACATACCCTGCATTTATTTAACGTAACTATGCATCATTGAATATGGCATTCGGAGATTGACTTGTTAATCATTCCACGCTGCAGAGTAAACAATATAATGTGAATATCTTAAATTTATGAACAAGGAGGGGAAAATTAGCCGTCCTCCACCACCGTCAACGCCCTTATCTAGCGGTTTTCCTATGAAAGTAGATCCATACACTTTCACGTGTTTTTGTTTAATTTATTTCATATCCTTGACTACAAAGGTACAACGTTTGCTGAACAAAAGTGAACCTTTCTGAAAATGGATTTGGATCTCTTGTGCTCTGAATTCTCCATATTTAAAAAAATATAAAAACTGATAAAAAATATAAAAAAATATAAAAATTTATCCAGTAACCCAAGTTTATTTGAAACACATAAAATTAGTTGTTTAGTTTGATGAATTAGTCTTGTATCAGTAGCAAGGCTGTATGAGACAGGGCTTTTTGTTTAAAGTAAGATCCGAACAACTAATTTTGAAATTTTACGTCGACTCGCCGTCAAAATCTCTACAGCAAATTCCGTCGTCTCATGCCACTACCCTCAAATTTAATGTTAAAAGACCGAAAATTGTGCCCTGTAGCGTGGTGCATACATACGGACAGTTGAACAAGTTGAGATCAAATTGCCCCAGACACTGACGTTCGGCACTGATGTTACAATAAGTATCACGCTTTAATAGTTAGTTACGCGGGCGACTGCCATACCTTGTGCTCTCTCGCCTGGTCCCTTCATACAAGCTATGCCAAGGTGTAGTTTTGAAAAAAATTAAAACTGAGGTGGGGAAGAGGAACGAAATAAAATTTTCGTAATATAATGAAAAAAATGTATTGTTGATACAAAATAGTGTTGCATCGTTGTCACGATATCTTAATCGTGGTCAGAAAGTTTCCTGTATCTATTGGCATCGGACAAATCCAGTAATAAAGATATTAAAGCAAGAAAGTAAATTACACTATCATTCACACCAGCACAGATTTTAAACCTAGAGTGAGTGAAAGGGGGTAATAGGAGTTATACATTTTATTTAAAGAAAAAAATTAAAAATGTAATTTAAAATATTTAATGTTATTCAGATTCACTTCTCAACAATTAGAATAGGAATGACTAAGTTGAAAATATCTTTTAACAAATCCTTTTTTATCATCATTAAATTCGGAGATGTGCAGAATTTCAATGAAAAACAAGCTTTAATGAAATTATCTTAGTTACTTTCCCTAATCAGTGAGATTTACAATTAATTTCAATCAACGAAATAATAAATCCAAAAGGCAAAAATATTAAAGTTACAGAATTCTTACTCTATTAATAATCGAATTTTTTATTTTAATTCTGAAATCATTAAATAGAAAAAGAAGCAATTAGATCAATTATTTTTGCTCTAAATGCAAATCCAGAGTATGGCGACCATTTGAACAGCCTCGTATGTCCTAACAATTTACTTTCCTAAAGATTTATCTAGTTATTTTTAAGTAAATATTTAAACGCTTTGATAGTGTAACAAACATACTACTAGAACTGCTAATCCCAAATCAACCAATATTTTAATACTACTTAGCATAATTCCGTAGTAAGAGATAGATATAGAACAGTAGAAGTTAATAGAATCAATCGCTAGGTCCTCGTAAGATGGTTGATCTCCTTTGAACTAAATTGCTGTGTACGCTAAAACTATCCCCGAAATTCAATATCTATAGAAACCTTTAAACCGAACGGACTATACATTCAAATTTTCAAAAAAAAACTTATTTTACAGGGTGTCTCAAGTCACCGAACCCGATGTTTAAGACCGTATAATTAAAAAACTAAATGGAATGAGAAGGAACGCTCTTTGCAACGGAAAGCCCTATATATTGAGAAAGTTTTCAGACACAAACATGTTTCTTGCCATGGATGATTTAATAATAAACATTAAAAATGTTGCCAGAATCGCAAAAAAATTTGAAATCGATAATACTGAATCACAGAAGCCATATCCCAAAATTTTTTCAACATTTCTCAATACTACCGAACAATCTGAATGCCATATATTGAATTTGACAGAAAAATTACGTTGATGAAGTCTTGCAATCATTGCACACGTGTATTATTGAGCTATTCACAAAAGCCATGTTTTTACAATAACATGAAACACGCTGAATGACACTGCTGCTGTCAAGTGTCAGTGACAGATGTGTTTGAGCTCTAGCGAACATACTAAGGCAAATTTAATGAAAAAGAAGAAAGTTGATTTTTTAAGGAAATATTTGATAACGTACATACACTTGCTACCCTGAAATTAACAAATCACTAGAAATCACACGAATTGTTCAAAGCAAGTGCTCAAAATGTCGACAATTTTCTTGGACACATAAGTTTGTACGTTTTATCATATTTGCGGACGCCTTTCTGAGGGTTACAGCACCGATATTCCCAATTTTCTGTGTATTGTTTCTGTTCAGATCCTCCGAACTCCTGGGCTAAATTTGATATACTTTCCCCTTTAAGTAACACCACAGGAAATAGTCAGCGGACGTAAAATCTGAAGAGCGACTGGGCCATAAATCTTTGGAAATCAGACAATCGCCAAAAAATTCGCGCAGCATACGAAGTGAATCGTCAGAAATATGGTAAATTTATCCATCTTGTTGCAGCCAAGCATCACGTTCATTTTCTTTAAGGAGAGCAACGAATTGCATTATGAGATCCCCGTACACAGCAGCATCCACTGATGTCTCAAAGAATAACTGTCCAACAATATGACGCCTCCATATTGCACACCACACCCGGTTTTTTGGGAGCTTTTATATAACTTATGTGGGTTTTCTGTGGCCAAAATCTCGAATTCTGGCCGTTTACATAGCCATCTATTTGAAACCAAGAATCGTCGGTGAAAAAAGAACGATATTCAGAACACTGCTACCACTTCTGATTAAAGATTGGAACCAACGACAGTAACGCAACCGTGAGGCAAAATCACCTCTTTCAATTCATGCACAACATAACTCTATATGGATAAAAATTTCAGTTTCCGTACATCCCTGTGAGCAGTTGACTTCCGTAAATCATATTCTGAGGCGAGCTTCTGACTTCTTTGGTGATGTCACAATTCTTTGTTCTTTGATCAACACATTGCATAGCGTCAGCAACAAAAACAGAGTGGCGTCCTGAACGTAACCTGTCTGCTACTGATCCAGTTTCGTGAAACCTTTGAACTAGGGAAAAAATGGTTGACTTCTGTGGTAAATGAGAGTTGGGGAACTTTACGCAAAATGCTTCTCTTACCCAGAATATGACACTGTCCGGAAGTATTGTTCCACAATATACATACACTCTTTCCTGCGTAGAGAATTTCATTTTGAAAAATAAAGCATTTCAGCACAAGTGGAGACGGTCGCCTATCGAACAACTAACAGCTAACTGGATAGCAACTATTCTAGGCACATGAAACAAATTAAAAAATCGCTACATTTCAGAGTTGCAAGGTGTATGTACGTTATCAGATTTTTCCTTAAAAAGTCAACTTTCTTTTTTTCATTAAAAGTGCCTTAGTGTGCTAGCTAGAGCTCAAATCCATCTGTCAGTGACACTTGAAGGCAGCAGTGTTGACAACGCAGTTCAAATTATTGTAAAAATATGGATTTGTGAATAGCTCAATAACACACGTGTGCAATATTTGTAAGACCTCATCAACGTGCTTTTTGTCTCAAATTCAATATATGCGCATCCAGAGTGTTCAATAGTATTGAAAAATGTTGAAAAATTTTTACGGTATGGCTTCTGTGATTCAGTATTAACAATTTCCAATCTTTTCCGATTCTGGCAACATTTTTAATGCTTATTATTAAATCATCCATGGCAAGAAACATTTTGCGTCTGAAAATTTTCTCAATATATAGGGCTTTCTGTTGGAAACTGCGTTCCTCCTCATCACATTTAGATTTTTAATTATACTGTCTTAAGCATCGGGTTCGGTGACTTTGCGACACCCTGTATTACAAAAAACCAATTATAAAGCCAACTTAGATATTTAAGGAAACTAGAATCAACATTTTACAGAACTTATTTAATTAATTAATAATTAAATTGTTTCTCTCAATTAACAGCTCGGTAACGTTACTAAATAGTTTCTATAGCACAGAATTTATTTTTGGAAACTGTTCCCACGAGTCTATGCAGTTTAAAGATTGAATTTTAACACTTGATTTCACTTACTTTTTTCCTTTTCTTGTTGCCCAGTTAAATTTTGCACTCAATTTACAACGACAAAGAAATCAAGATAAGCACTAGACACACTGAGGCTATTTTTCGTGTTCCTTCTTTCACACAAGCACACTAGTAAGGTTAACAATTGCTTTTAGCTTTAGAAAGTTTGAACACAGAAGGATTATTAACCCTTTCGGACCCAGGAGACCAGAATTTCACACAGTAATATTTCACTTTTTAATCCGCTCCTGTCTGGACACTAATTAAGATATTGGGATATTTTCTTTTGCCAAATATGGTTGGACCATATTTATCATAGTTTCTTTTTCTTCTGGGTATCAAATTTCCGTCTCAAATTTCAGCCCAAAGTAAAAATTCGAAATTTTCGAATTTCGAATTTTCTTTTTTCCTTTTCCCTTGTAGTTTACTTCGTTGTAGAGAGAGCTCCTTTAGACTTGTCAGGTAGATCCCTCCGATGGATACCTAATTGATGAATCAATTCAATTGGCCCGCGCGCAGTGTTTCCAACTAGAGAAATTAAATTTTCCCTAAAGTTGGCCAAAAAACGAAATTTTCGAAATTTTTGTTTATAAACCCGTACTTTTACGTCCGAGCGCAAGTCAATTTACGGTCTTTACAGAACAAAAACGGATACAGATCGCTACCCGTTTCGAATTTAGGTTCTAAACCTTGACATTTCTACTTTTATGTTTGCCATAGTCTATTTTTTTAAAAAAACTACAAGCTTTGTTTCTTAGATATTGACATGATACTTGTAGGACATAAGAGTGAAGTACTTAACTTCAAGATTCTAATTTTCTACGGAAAATTTTAATTCCCTATTTAGGGGAAAATTCGAAGAAATCTCTTTTTCATCTTGTTAAATTTCAGTAGAATGATGGCACCGGTTCGTTAAAGGGATTTGTAATCCCGTTATTTTAATGGTTTTAAGATGTTTTACAAGGTTTAGAAAGTGTGTGACGTTAATTGCCACATGGGAAAGTGGGTCTGAGTGTTTTCCTGAAAAGTGGAATGACACGTGTGAGAAGTTATTTGCCTTTGGTGTGGCCACGCACGAGCATGGCCCCGAATGGTCCCCATGGATGTGCTATAGCCCCTGAAGAGTGTCCCTGCTCTTGACTTATTAGGACCATGGGTCCCTGGCTTGAGAAGCTTTTATTTATTCGTATTATTTTTAGAGATCGTATGCATAGCATACTCGATGAACAAACTCTGATTGTGATGTAATAAAATTAAAAACCTCGATGTTGAATTGTGTCCCTGTAGCGTGCATAGCCCCAGTATTCCTCAGGACCCCTCCAATGGTTTCCTGGGTCCCCATGTACTTCCTATAACCCCTGTATTGCTTAGGCCCCGCCATTGGTTTTGGGTCCCTATGAATTTCCTATAGCCCCTGTATTGCTGAGAAACTTTAAAAATGGTTGTGAAAAGAGTGCCCGTGCTCCCTCAAAAATATGCCCCTAAATACTTTTATTTGTTTTTCTCGTATTATTTACGATAATTTTCACTCTTACAAAATTTTTATAGAAAGTCGGATTAGAAACATTTTAACCCGCTAGTAATAATTACTCTATCAATCTGTGTGAGTGTACTAATGGAGATCGAACCCGGGAGTACCACGCCAAAGGCGTGCATACCAAAATAATATGGAAGGGAGACCCTAAGAGTCCTCGAACCCGGACCTTCTATATGAAAGGCCTGCAAACTAACATTTTATTTGTTTTCCCTTGTATTATTTACAATAATACACGCCGTTCAATGAAATATCATAAAGAGAGGAGGAACATATTGTGAGCAGGAGTGGAGAAACATATTGTGAGGTGAATGGATTGGAAGGGAGAGGGTTGAAATCTTTATTTATTCATTTATTACTTTGATATGAAGCTCATTAGAACAATGATTTTCTGAACGCACTAAAATTTTATTAGATTATTTGCTCTTTGCAAATTCAGAAAACAGAGATATAGCATCATGCGGACTAGTCTTCAGATAGTTCCTTCCTCGCTGAAGTCTGGATAGTAACTATACGTGCATCAGGAAGCTTGCGGTTCTGTGCGAGTGACGTCATCACCACGCGTGACGTTTCAGAGGCATTGAATTCTGATACCAGAACCCTAGCACTTTCCCCAAGCTTTCTTAATGCTTAAAGTGATTGCATGTGATTGACCTGTGAAGGAGGAGGAGGAAGTAACTTTGTGATTACATAGTTTTCCTGTTGCAACTAAAATTCCTTCCTTCCTCTACGTATTGCATATTGTACATGTAGGCAACTTTCCCATTCCCCTCTGTATGAATGAGCTAAAGCATATAAGACCCTGACAGAATACTCGGAATTGAGGGCATGAGTCATTGAACTACGTAATTAACTTTCGTATTGCTACAGAGAGAGAGAGTGATTACTTGAAAAAACAGATGAGAACCAATGATTTCAGAACACATTTAGTAAACATTGATACTATCAAAAGAATTTTAACAGCAATACAGTAGAATAAAATTTTATGATACAAACTGTACATGTAGTATACATGGAAAAGGAAATTCCAACTCATATATGCAATAACTAAAGACTCATTTTGGACTGTTTGAAATTGTCTATGCAGAGAGAATTTTTCAGTAATGACAGATGAAAACATAAGATTGAGAATACAATTTAATGACTATACAGAAAGCCCTTATATATATTACTATTGGAATCAGAAATACAAGTTTGCAATCGTGTAGATCACATCTTGAAAATTTTTGACTACAAGATTTGACTACAAAAAATGCAAATTCCCAATTGTTAAAAGTTTGATGCCCTCCCAATGTCTGTAATAAAGTATATATAAAATACCACTCAGTCATATCCTTAATGCTCATACACTCTGGTATTAAGGTGTGCATACAGTTTTTGTGTCTAGTGATTTTTTGCGAGTCATTGTTTTCGAACGTTGTTTTATCATCTTCTTGGAAGACATATGTAAATTTTTTACTTACTTTCTTTTTATGCTTAGTTATTTACTGTGCTTTTTATGTATGAAAATGAATTAAGATTTAGTATAGACTGCTGAAAATTGGTGGGGTGGGAATCTGGAAGGAGATGGGGAAAACCCCAGACAAACCACGGACACAGTTATTGTTTATATTATAAACATTGTTAACAGAAACTTGTTTCGAAATAATAATAATAAAAATAATAGGATTAATTGATTATAATTTACTGTCTGAAAAAGTGGAATGAAAAGTGGGGAGAAAACGGGAGAACCTTGGGAAAATCCTCGGCCAAAGTCAACTTACGGTAGCACCCTACATTGCTGAGTTGTTAAGTTTGTGAAAAGATGATGACTTATTTTACAGTCCTCGAGAAAATGAATAAAATGATAGATTAATGTAAGTGGAATTAAACGGGAGAACCTTGGGAAACCCATTTGGACAAGTCCGTTGTATAGTAGAACCTAATTTTTTGAGTTAAGTTTTTTTGAGAAGGTGATTGGGCATTTTACAGTCCTTGAGAAAATGATAGATTAAAGAGGAGCAGGATTAAATTTGAGAAATCCGGAAAAACCCACAGACACATACACTTATTGTAAGGTATAAAGGTAGATATAGAAAGTTGTTTCGATGTTATAATTTTTATCCATAAAAAAGTAATGGGTAGAATTGAAGAACTAAGGCTTAATTTGTTGTTTAAAATTAAGGCCATATGGGAGGTGGACCCACACTTTATTATACAGGTTTAATTGTTACAAAGCTAAAGAACTTACGTTGTCAGAAGATTTTGTTTGTAGTTATTTTAACAATAATCGGAACTGTATAAACCATCCCTGTTTGGCACACAACATTTTTTGCTGTAAGCACGGATTACTTGAAACCAAAAAGCTGTGTAGTATATACACGTGAGTATTTTTAACCGGGGTACTATTCCGGACTTATTTAGGTTCTGAAGTCGGGTCTTTAAGCTACACACTCATACATTAAACAGTTGCGTTTCCTACGGTAGAAGTACATATAATCCATGTTATTTCCGTGTTTTTTTCAAAGTATCCCACTACCGCCAGGGAACGATTTACGGTATAAGTGCCTCCTCCGGCATTTGAACTTAGAACTTGTGCTATAAAAGACGTGCTAAATAGATCCTTTTTGCCATAAAAGTCGGATGAATAGATTCTTCTGACGAACAGTCAGTGTCTTTTATGGATTGCATGCCGAAGGAAGCTCAGCATTTATGTTAGTTTGTATCTTTTATTTTTCGTAATTTAGTCGAACACTCTGTGTGATCATACTTAAAGCTCATTGTTAAAGTCTTTCGAAAATACTACTAAATTATTTAAACAAATTGTGTCTTTTACGAGTCGCTTTCATTTTTTGGCATACACTCGCATACTCAGTGTGAGCGAACTAATTATTTGGTCTTAATTAAAGATAACTCGGCTTTGTATTCTTTCGTGTTATTGTTGTAAAAATGTACGATAATTCAAATTGTTTCCCGTCTCCTTTCTAGGAAAGTCGTATAGAATCTTTTAACTCCATCATAATTAGTCCAATAATTTATGTTAACAGATAAAAAAGTGTGATCGAACTAAAATTTTTGTTGGGAGGGTCACGGAAATATTGGCACAATACGCAAGCTTCATTTGATTATTAAATTTGTATACTTTTTTAAAATGTTCAATAGATAAAATAATTTAAAATGGTTAATTATTATAATAAATTTACATATCACAAAACTACATATCTAACAGGAAAAGAGAAAGTACGGTTAATATCCAGCCTGTACACTAGCTCACATTAAATTGAATAGTTTCAAATTTTGACACTAGGGAGCGCTACTAAGAGAGTTGTCGGTAACATGATAGAACATGTCAGTATACATGATACGACGTAATATAATAGCTATTTATTCGGTTTTGATATGATATCCGTTTACGTCGTCACACGTAAAAGATCAAATAGGGGTTTCGTCTAGGTGTAAAGCAAATGTTTTAAACAGCCTTTTTAAAATAAAGAATACTGGTGCAGAATTTATAAAGGAGATAAGATTATTATTGAGATCAATCATTAATATATTACAGTGAACTAATCCCTTTTGGACTTTTAGTCGACCCTGCAGTACCAGAAAAAGAGCGACAAGAGTACCGAAGTTGGCACATCATTTTGCTGTTTTTAGAGATTAACTAGAGATTAAGAGGTGTGTATTTTATATTTCTCATAGTTACTGAATTGTTAAAAAAGAAATACAATATCCACTTTTCCTTAGCCTGTTTTTAACCAGTATTATTGAACACTGAGAAACTTTTTTAAATTGCAGTTAATCTTCTGCGCACATAACATAAGTTGAGTGCTGTCTTTCTATTTTATTTATATGATTATTATATAACTGAAGCTTGAAAATAAGTAATTGATCTTTCCTTTTTACATTATTTAACTACTGTTTGAAAATAAGTTATTGGTTTCTTTGTCACACAATCTTATCCAGTATTATTGATCAGTAACAGAGACTCTTTTTAAATTGCAGTTAATCTTCTGCGCACATAAAGTAAGTTGAATGCTGTCTTACTGTTTTATTTATGATTATTATATACTTGAAGCATGTAAATAACTAATTGATCTTTCCTTTATACGTTATTTAACTGCTGTTTGAAAATAAGTGATTTGTTTCTTCGTCACAAACAATTTTTATCGAGTATTATTGATCAGTGAGAGAGACTTTTTTAATTGTAGTAAATCTTTTTCATACATAAATTAAGTTAACTGCTGTTTTTCTGTTTTACTTATATGATTATTATATAACTGAAGCTTGAAAATAAGTAATCCATCCTTCTTTTGCACAATATTTAACTGGTGTTTGAAAATAAGTGACAGTTTTTGTTACACTCAATTTTAACTGATATTATTGAACACTGAGAAACTTTTTTATGATTACTAAAGTGCCATTGATAATTCAAAATTTCTGTTTTTCTGTTTATTTTAGATGTATTTTTCTGCCCTGACTTAGATCTCAACATGGTTGATGAGATTTATCAACAAGAAGTCTTACGCGGCTTCAACGAGTACATGAGAGTTTTCAGCGTCTAGAAAGCCATAATGGTGTTACAGCGACTAGAACATCGGCGCCAGGAGAAATGCGATGCACTTTTACGCGCTCTTTGTGTCTTTGAAGGTAATGATATAATACTCTTTCAACACTGTGCATCCCGTGCTGATGTCTTACTACGGATTTTTCCATAGTATACAAGCTTATGATTCCGCTCAGCATAAACCTATGTATTTATCTTTTGAGAGTCAGATAGACAACAAACGATACAGAGTTATTTAACTTTTTTGATTTTGGGACGCGGTTTGTTTCGAATCAATGTGTAATCCCATCTGAAATCCCCATAGTCGTTACCCCTCAACAAACTTGTATCTTGAGTAATAATAATATAAATCAATTAACTAATGATGATTTAGCATTTTTAGATGGGATTGATCAAAATTCCGTTGAAGAAATGAGATCGGTTGAAATGTGGGCGAAGCTGTGGTTATACGCACGCAACAGGTCCAGGTACAAACTCCTGTATACATCCCACCTCCTCCTGAACATTGTGTACAGGATAATCATGACTATGGGAACAAATCTGATCCTCAGCCCGGCCCGTCCTACGTCCCTCATCCAGTATTGGTTGGATATGGGAGCAATAATGGTAATAATACAAGTGGTACTAATTGTAGTAATAGTGATATTAATACAAGTGGTAGTAATAGTAATAATAATGACGGGCAAAATCAGAGAAGTAGTAACTTCGAAGTTGCTAGGGAAAGCAGAAAAGGTTTCGTAAGTTTCGTCTTACATGCCATGAAATCGCAGTAAGACATGTGGATAATGAGAGGACCATTGATAATCCAGAGGCCTGTATTAAAAGTTTAATTGATTTCGCGTTGGAACATGTGATTTCTAACGCACGGCCCACGGATTATATAAGACTATACATAGATAGCAGTAATAGTACAAATAACACGTCTGTGTATGTGCCATGAAAAAGAAAGCACGATATCTCTGCTAGGAGTTCCTTACCTTAATTGAACGGGTATTCAAATGAGGAATTCCTTTTGGGGCATGAAGTACTCTTTCGGTTCCATTTGACAGACAGCATGTATGGAAGGGGAAGAAATGCAAGGAGTGCCGTTGAAAAATATTCAAAGTATCAGGATTATTTGGAAAAACGTTTAATACGAATAGAAAATAAGAATATTTATTGTCTTCCCCTTAATTGTTTATTGGATAACAAAATATACATTAATTGCTCAGTGTGTATAACTTAAAAAGAAACGTTCGTAATACATGCTTTGTTAGAGCAGAAGTTCTCTGCGAGAAAGTAGGAGTTAACGTTGAAACGAAGGGAGGCTGTGACTTTAAAGATGGTGATACTTTCCATTCTTATTTCAAAGGGGAGTATCAAATTGTAATTTATGAGGAGCATGAAAAGAATGACCGGGGATATATAGTTCGTTACCCAGGAGGACCAGCAGAAAATAAGATTTCTGTCTATTATCAGAGGTGACAGTGTTGGACATTTTGAACCTATCCCTAACATTAAAAGTTTTCGGTAAACGGTAGTATTATTATTGTTTACAAGGGTATAACGGTGAGTCTTATAAACACAAGTGTGAAACTTAATGTTCCCTTTTCGAACATACTCACGAGTCCATTATAGTAATAACAAAACAAAAGGTATTGCATGCAATAGAGAGTTTGCTGATGGTGTGCTTTGAGAATCACGTGAAACGGAATAAAGTGGGTAGATCTGTTTGTGATAATGTTAAGGTCTGCATTAATTGTGGTGTCATCTTTTATAACAGGCGTCGAAAATCGTATCATGTGTGTGGTGAAATTTTTGTTAAACATGCATGCAATGCGTCGATATAAACCACACATGTTTTGTACGAAGATAAAAGTCTGTACATACTGATCGGTGTATGTACATGCCTATGATATAGAAACTATGTTCAAGGCACCGAATGCACGCAGTGAAAGGGAACACGAAGTAGTGTTAGTATATTGTAAACACGTCTGTCACGCATGTATAAGTAAAGGTATGACCCCTGTAAAACGAGTGGTGATAATGTTGGAAATCGTTCGTTTTATTTTTAGACTATGACGGCTTTTATTAATCATGTATTAGTAGATCATCCCGTCTTTAGCCGTATAGTATGCATTGTCCAAAAACTCTGGTAGATACGATGGTCTCTTCTGCCTTAGAAATCTAATAGAAGAGCAGCATATTTTTCCTAATGTCCTTATTCAGGGTCAGAAAATTTTTAATATTAACATTGGAAACCGTATTTTTTCTGACTTTTTTGTTCCTCCGTTGCAAACTATCTAAATTACCCAAGACTTTAGGCCTTAATTAAAATTTAAAGAAGGGAGATTTCCCATATTTGTTCAATACTGAAGAATATGAAAATTATGTAAGTCATTATCCCGCGCTTAAATTTTATGACCCTGAAGGACGAAACACCGAAGAAAAAGAACATTTAAGAGGCTGGCACAAAGAATGTGCGCTAAGTGGCGAGGAGTTTAACCTCGAAAAGGAAATGCTCTCTTATTGTGAGAATAGAATTCTAGCAGAATAGAACTCTAGCTATCATCACATTTAGTGATATTATTGAAGAGAAAAC
Organism: Thermobia domestica; assembly: GCF_964235325.1. Taxonomy (NCBI): domain Eukaryota; kingdom Metazoa; phylum Arthropoda; class Insecta; order Zygentoma; family Lepismatidae; genus Thermobia; species Thermobia domestica. Next base: position 249,094,001 of record NC_137464.1, read on the forward strand.
GAATGGTTTGCAATGTTTCATTACTTCATCGACCATTGCAAGTCTTGCAATGAACACATATCGTACTTTGTATTTACCTGAAAATACTATCCCCGTAATTTCCGCGATTGGTTTCCATCATAAGACCAAGTATTGTACTAAAACTATGCAATCGCTTATGTATATGAAAGAACGATTAGGAATAGAAATCCACCATGCTAGGAGAGGTGGGAAAAATCATCGTCGTCAACTTTCCAACATAATAAAAATACATCTATTTTACCATTTGTATAAGACATTCTAAAATGCCGAAAACTACTGAAAACAACACGTAGGAAAACAGATCAATTACTAAAACAGTTGACAAGTTCTGATAAAATTTCAGTGGGATAAGTCTGATATAGTACGTATCGAAGGAAAAAGAACAAACGGTTCAAATATAATAGATTTAGTAAATGATATTGTCCGCACATGAAAATATTCAAAGCTCCCTTAGGTATTCCTGAACTCAAAAAATTATTAGATCTTAGAGTTCCTAAACAATTTATTGGCAAACCAGCATCAAAAGTGAATATTAGTAGTAGTAGTAAAAGAGTACAGAGTCGTAAAGTAATAAAATAATCTATCCTGCAGCAGTAACTAATTTATTTAAACATTGGAAAGAATATAGTATGTATAAATGACAAAATTATCAAAAATATATTATGATCATTCAAATCCTGATTCTTTATCGAGTACACAAACATTACACCCTAAAAGAAAGTTGTCTTAAAAGAAAATTAAAAAATGGTTAGCTTTTAAAGATGCATATACATTACATGCACGAGCTCGTAAAGTTTTTGAACGTAAAGAGTATTATGTTAGTACATCAAATGAAACATTATAAATGGATTTAGCAGTTATGCAAAATATTGCAAAGTATAATAAAAATTATAAATATATATTATGTTGTATTGATGTTTTTCACGTTATGCGTATTCTGTTCATTTAAAACCAAAAGTCCTGAAATGATAAAAATAATAACAAATATTTTAAAATTTCAAGTTGACCGTGTTTAACGTACAAAGAGATTTAGGCGGTGAATTTTATAATCGTCATGTAAAACAATTGTTAAAGAACATGAAATTAATCATTATAATGTTCATTCCGAAATTAAATGTGCTTAGCAGAACATTTTATACGAACATTAAAAGAAAAATTATATCGTTACTGCAAAGAATACTTATCGATATATTAGTCTTGGATCAAATTGTAAATAAAAATAATCACTTATAGCATTCAAATATTAAAATGGCACCTGCAGAAGTATGAATTAAGTGTGGGAGACATTATATGGAAATATAATAAATAAAAATATAAGTTGTATATTTAGTCTTGGTGATTATGTCCGTGTTAGTAAGTATAAATATATATATTAAAAAGGATATTTGTCTAAATGATTACAAGAAATATTTATTGTAGAAAAATGTATTAAATCAAATCCTGTCACTTATAAATTAAAAGATTGGAATGGGGAAGAAATTAAAGGAATATTTTATGCACAAGAATTACAAAAAGTAATTATAAATTCAAAGAAAACTTACCTAATTGAAAAAGTATTAAAACGTAAAAATGGTGGATCCACGTAAAATGGTTTCGATATCCGTCAAGTGTGAATTCGTGGATTAGATCAAATTCTATTCAGTCTGCAAAAATGAATTCAAACTTTACACACGACTTTTACGTTACTCTTCTTTCAAATGCAAGTAGTAGTAAACTTTTGATAATAATTCTACAGCTTCATTTCGAGTTAAATTAGCACAACCTATTCATTTAAGTGATGGGGAATGGGGTGTTGCATTAACACAAATTAATATTCCCTGGGGTTTTCCTAATGTTTGTGAAAATAAAGAAATTATACTTACTACTGATATTGATGATAAACGTTATCGTGTTCCAAAAGCACCGGGATATTTTTCATCTATTCAATCTATTCTTCAGTTGATTCCTGAAAACATTCGTATATTACAATATTTGCAACATAAAAATCAAATTGTTATTAAACATTCTTTAAAATAAAATCAATGTATGACTTGTATTACACCAGGATGACATATTTTTGGATTTATTAATGAAAATACACTTAATAATAAATATGTTGTATACACAAGAGTTAGAAATGTTGATTTGATATTAACACGTGGAAAATTTCCATGTAATTTAGATTATAATATTACCAATACAATTAATGTATGCTTTGATCTTAAAACAAGAATGCAATCTATGCTATTTTCTATTTCGTGTTATTTATTTAAAATGGGATCATTTGCTTTTGCAAATTTAGAACAATCTTTGAGTGTGAACATATTGAAAATTATTTGTTAAGGATAGTTTTGAACTAATATACAATATGTTTTAAAGTAACTGTTTTTTTCTAACGTTTCTTCTTTTTCTTATTTGGTTTCAACTTCATTTATTTTCTGCTATTTTTTCTATACTATTATTATTCTATAAATTTCTTCTATTGGTATTCTATAAAATTCTATCCTTTTTTGATTGCTATTTTGCCATTAACTACGATTTCTAACAATTATCTATCGAAATGCTATCTTTTGCTATTCTTCGTTGAATAAAAATTGCATTAACTATGTATCTTTTAAAATCTGCTATTTCTATACAATTGGTCTTAATTAAATATACTTTTTTCTAACCTAACTTTACAACATTTTCCTATTTTGATTACTTATCTATATTCTTTCAATCTCAGCTACTTTCTGTATTGTTTGTCTAATAAAGTTCGGATGCTATGGCTCACAAGCTGTTCTAAACCTTTTTTCTAAACTTTTATTATTATTATTTGTTGCTAAATTATTTCATCTTTGCTATTTCTGGTTTACTATCTTATTTTTATTAAATTGTGTTTCTGTTTATTACTACTTTGCTATTCCTATTGCTAATGTTATTTTGAAATGATTGTGATGTTTTATGCTTTTGAAATGTTCACATCATAAATGTTCATTTTTAAATATGAAGATAATACTGTCAGTGAAAATTAAGTGTTCGGAAACATTCGTTTAAGTTCGGGAAACTTCGAGAATGTAGTATGAAATAATGATGATGAGTTTTGTACCATATTAATTCCTAATTCATTTTCATTATAAAATATTTTCGTTAATAGATACTTATACGATTGGATACGAGATTTCAAAGACTAAGTGCATCTGGGTACGATATTACATTTTCCGAAAGTGTAAATAGCGCGTAGGAAGCCGCGGCGTTTCACTATAGAAGAAGGACTGCTGCAGTGAAGACGCTCCTGTTTGTATATTGTGTGTTGGAATTGCAAAACTGCTAGATAAAAAATACGGGACTGTCATTTAGTGTTATCGGAAACTGAAAGTGAATTTGCTGATTCGGTAAACTGAAATCTTACGGAGATACAGTTAACAGGATCTACTGTAGGATTTGTCGATAAACATTTAATCATATTTGCGATTAAAAGTGTTAGTATAGGACTGCTATTTTAGAAAGTATCGGGAATCTTCAGCAGTCTTCGAGAAACTTCGTGTGGAATTCTTGGAATTCGATAGAATTCTCGGAATTTATAATATCTACGTCTATATAAGAACGGGAAAGTTCAGCGAGGATCGGTATAGCAGAAGAATTTGTACGGTGAAGACGTTCCTGATAGTACTCTCCGTGTTGTGATCAACAGTTTATTACGGGACATTGTGAATTAGTGTTGAAGGAAAGTAGTGAAGGATTTGCCGATAAAGTTAAACATTGTCTTCGGTAAACACATAGCTAATCATATCATTAAACTATAGTTACGGGAGTTCAAGAAGAATTATCAATAAACTTATCTTCGAAAATCTTCTGAAAACTTCAGGAGTCTTCGTATAAAATTTGTACTTCTTTAAGTGTATTTAAGAAACTCGGAATTATTACAATCTCATTCTACAGGATAGAGTTCTTGTGCACGTGTCTAAGTGTATTATCGGAAAAATTTACAGTGGACGAACAACGAATAGTTTCAAAATAGTGTTTGGAAATCTATAAATTCAGCTCTGCGTGGAAACAATTCAGTTTGCTTTTGTACTTCGAGGTGTAAACATCGTCTTTTTTTAGGAAGTTCACGGATTTACTGTTGACAAAAATTCAACTTACTCTCATTCGTATTATTGTTTTATTATTATTAGAATATAAACATTGCCTTAGTAGGATAATAATAGTAATACGATTTCGGTATAATTTGGTGATTACAGATGGCAAACACACAAATTATGCAAGCTCAAGAGCTTATTAATTTGCTTTATCGATTTGGGTATGATGCTCCAGAGGTAGCGTATTATACCTGGAACTGCTTGGGGGATACATATCATTTAAAGGGTTTTCGTGTACAAACTGAAAAATATAATCGAATGTTAACTGAATTATTAAAGCATTTTGAGGGTAGGCAAGGTTTAATTTTAGAGAGATGCAAATCTGCTACCGATATTACGGTTCTTTATCAGGCAGGTTTTTCGAATAGGTGAAATAAAGAAGCATGCTCGCGAAAAGCTCAAGCAGTTGATGTAATCAGGTATGACAGATGGGATATCTGTTGAAATTGCTGGTGAGCTATTAGGCGAACCTATGAACTTAGCAGGACCAAGTTCTGAGGGTTCTGCGGAACCTATGAACTTGCCGTGACCAAGTTCAGTAAGTTCTGGGGAAGCACCTAAAGCAATGATTGGTATGGGTGCTCCACAGTTTGAAATCATAGGTAAAAATCAAAGACATTACGCATATTATGGCATTAAGGGGAGGGAAATAAGTATTAAGTCTACAACTGAAAACGAAATAAAAAAACCCTGAATCCTATATAGGGCACTAATTGATTTTGTAATGAAACAAGTGCTAAGTGATGTCGATAAAAAATGCCTGGATAGGTATAACAATTGAGAGCTCGGCCTCAAAGTTAAACAAGCCCTATATGTCTCATGGAGACGCAAATCAGAATTGAACTCGGAGGTCATCTTCTCCGTGATAGAGAACACCCTCAATTCCAATGAGAATTATTTATTCGAAGATAGTGTGACTTTTAAGGTCCATTATGTTAACCTTCGCAAAGGAAGAGGTAAGAATCGAACCCCAACAAATCATAAATATCTTCCATTAACAGAGTTTTTGGAAGGAAAAGTAGTTCCCATGGAGAAGGATGTGTACTGCCTTTTCAAGAGTGTAATTCTGGGGATGGCAAGGGCCGGTCAAAATTGTTCGCAATTCTATAAATCCAGAAAAAATCCAAAGCGATTACTAAAAAAAGCTGATATTTTATGTAATGATTTGGGGATTGAGGCTGAAAATAATAATTGATGTAGGTTGGGAGATGCAAAAAGACACAGAGCCACCTCGCACCCAAGTACCAGATCATTGTGTATGAAAGGAACCTTGAAACGCGTGATTTTAATGTGATATGTCCAGAAATAAAAGCTGGTAAGCAGCTATGCATCTTGTATGAAGACGCACATTACCAGTTGACTGAAAGCGTGCACAAACTTTTGGGAACCAAAGGTTATTGCCATTATTGTTTGAAAGGATATAATAATAAACAGCTTTATCACAAGTGTGAGCTTAAATGTATATTTTGTGAACAGTATCATGAATTAGATAATGATGATATTAAGCGTGAATGTAATGATTATCATAGGTCATTTTCAACGAGTTAGTGTTCTGATAATCATAAAAGTGTAAATAAAAGAGGCGAGAGTGTAAGTGATTATGTGAAGGTGTGAAATCAAATGAAATCTTTGAGTTTTACGTCCCACGGTTATGCCTGTTAGGCTAAAGGAGACGGTGATAATGAGTAATGAATGAAATGGTGGAATGAAGAAAGTGGGAGGAAACGGGAGAACCCCGAGAAAACCCACGCACACGGTGTTTGTCCACCACAAATTTCACTTGGCGGGGGCTGAGATCGAACCCGGGACCCTAAGCACCAGAGGTGAACGCTCTACCACTGAGCCACCGCGGCCACTATGTGAAGGTGTGTAACGAATATGATATCATGTTTGATTTGCGGCGTAGGAAATCTGAACACAAATGTGATGAACGTTTATTAAATCATGCAATAAACACGTGGAACTAGATCATATATGTTCAGAACCAGCGTCTTACCAGGATTGAAAAGAATTTGTACATTGTGTTTGATGTAGAGACTATACTGCTAGATACAAATACTGAGGGAGAGCAGGAACATGTTGTTTCTTTAGTATGTTCAATGACTGTTATGCATGCAAGGGTAAATGATTGGATGATCCATCTCATGTATGTGGGGATGAAAATGGATATCGCGAGTTTTCTTTCAAGAGCATTGATGAGTTTATTAGTTATACACTAAAGGCTCATTGTGCTTTTGAAGAAACTATTGTGCTTTGGAATAACTGATCAAGATTTGACAAGTTCTTCGCAATTAAAATTCTCATTGAATCTCAGCATCTTTCTTCAACAGTTACAATGACAGGACAAAAATTATCGAGTTGCGGATCGGGAATAGACTTTTTTCGAGGATAGCTATCTTTATATGGGAGTTACGCTGTTTGACTTATCCAAAACTTTAGACCTTAATCAAAACTTGAAGAAGGGAGATTTCCCATACCTGTTTAATATTCCGGCTAATCAAAATTATGTAGGTCCAATCCCTGATATTAAGTTATTTGATCCAAATGTTAAAAGTCATGAAAATAGACAGCAATTTTACGCCTGGTACGAACAACGTACTTTGAGTGGCGAGCAGTATGATCTGCAAAAGGAGATGCTAGATTATTGCCGCAACGACGTGAGAATTCTAACGGTCATTCTGCTCCCCAGAATTGCATAAGGCTATACAGTGTGGATATAAGATACGCACAATAAAGGAAATTTGGGAGTTCGAACTCGTAGGTTCGGAGGATTGTAATGCGCGTAGTTTTTTCCGTGACTACGTGAATTCTTTTCTCCAAATGAAACAGGAAGCGTCTGGATTTCCTGATTCATGCCACACTGAAGGAGACAAGGAAAAGTATACAATTAAATTACGATAACATTAGGAAGAACCCGGGATTGAGGTATATCCCCAAGATATTCCTCATCTCATTATATGGAAAATGGGGGCAGGGAACCGATCTTCCGCAATCGAAAATTGTTAATGAGCCAGAAACATTTTTGACTTATTTACTGTCAGCTCAATATGAGGTGCAAACAGTGTCACACGTTGGTGAACGTCATCTCATTATTACATATAAAGACATCGAAAATGAAAACAGGCCCTGAAAATTTTCGAATGTCATACTTGCCTCGTTTATTACATCTTGCGGAAGGCTAAACTCTATGATCTCTTGACGGTTGTAGGGTCTGAAGCCGTATTATATTGTGATACGGATAGTATCATGTATATACGACGAAATGATAAGCCCAAGCTTACCACTGGCTCCTACTTGGGTGAGCTAACTGACGAAATACCAAATGGGTGGGAAATTGACATGTTTATAGGTTTGGGGCCAAAAATTTATGCGTATAGGTTGAAAGAAATTGGGACGGGAAAACTACTTTAGACTATGGGTAATTACTTTAGACAGGAGAATTCGGGAAAAATTACGTTTGATCACTTTTATGATTTAGTCCGCGAAAAAATTGAAAAAAGGAGTTAAACAATCCAGATAGGATAGTTCGTAAGCGCGGGTTTATCATTGTATCACGACCAGACAAAAACACATCGACAAGTTAATAACAAAAGACGTAGACTTAACCCTACTGATGAGACAAATTATACGAGTATTCCGCATGAATATAGAAGTTCTAGTCTTGTCCTATGATGAGTGAATGAATGGGTGTACATACGCATTTTGTAAATATTCTCAGTGTATCAATTTTTAAATAATTTAACAGCAATATGAATGAAGGAAAATAAATATAGCAATCATACATTACGCTCCTCCTGGATATAGCATATTAATTTCTTTACAGTATAGGGTTTCTTTCCATAACACAAGTTCTGCTTATTATGTCACCTACATAATATACCTCCGCTACACCCACACTCATTTTTGTAAATAATATATTATATAATATTTTATAAATAGAATTTTCATAGTATGTATATTGTAAATAGGATTTTTATATAGTGTATTGTAAATAACATATTTCAAATCTTAAATTATTTTGTTAATTCAAAATCAGGTACAAACAAACCTATGTAAACAAGTATAAAACGATGTATATCAAATAAATATTGTATATATACCCCTTCCCTATATTCAAATACTTTTTTATTTTTATTTTTATATTTTTACTTTTTATTTTTTATCGTGTATACAATTTTTTGTCATATATATACAGTTTTTTTTAAATTTCAATAAATTTTTAAAACACATCCCTGCATTTTATTTCTGCATCCTGTGCAATTACAATCAAACAAGGTTCTTAATACGAAAGTATTCTATATAAGATAAAGGGAGAATACGTATGCTTCATATACTATTATATAACTTTATATACGTACATTAATAACATAAGTATGTGTATTCTGTATAAGATAAAGGAAGAATACATATACTTCTTATGCCTAAAATAGAGTATCGGTTATCGCATTAAAGGCACGATATTTTGCCTAATTTTTAAAATTATCAAATTCATTAAATTATTATTTTATTAGAAGTAACTGATATTCCATTACATCATAGTTCACCGCTAAGCATGAAGATTTGGAAACTCACAATCTTTTCTATATCCTATATAAAGTATTCGCGAGAGAAGAAACGAAAACGACCAATCAGGAAAACAATTGTTGGCTCCAAGAATAAATGTGAATAAGGTAAGTAATTAAACACTAGTACAAGGTAATGACGTCACGTGTATGATCATATGCGATTACATTAATTCTAGGAAATCATCTTTAATTGAATAGATAAATAAATAAATAAATAGCTGTTTGATTAAAGAGGTAATTAAAGAGTTAACAATAGTAATGGCAATTCAAATAATTTCCATATAATAAAACTTCGTAATTTGAGATTTCTCTCATTGCGCAAAACATTATGGCATACATAAATAGCAATTACATATGTAAATAAGGCTGAAAAATCATATTAACATATCACTATCGCGTACACTTTCATGACTTCATCGCACCAAGTACAGAAATTATTAAATAGATCAATAAAGCACAGGTAAACCCGATACTTGTCATCAACTATAACAGCTGGCATAACAAGGGGGAACAATAAATCGCAGGTAAGCCCGACCCTTGCCAACCAATATGACTGGTGACATACCAAGGGAACAATAAATCGCAGGTGAACTGAACCCATGTCAACAATTATGACAGGTGACGTAACACCCCAAGTAAACCGGAACCTCTTTGTACCTGTACTCTCCCAAGTTCAATTGCAAAATGTAATTGAAAAAACTAATTACAGTACATGAAGAGTAATTAAAATAAATCATAAAAGCGAACAATATTTACATTACATACAAAATTGATCGGAAATCTAGTTACTTTTTCGAAGCAACACTGCAAAAATCACTAAAAGTCCCTTTAAAAATCAAGAAAATTTACCTATTTAGGGGGGAAAAGTATGAGTGTAATTACTTTCATTACAGGCAACACTGCGAGGTGGCGACACTAGGGGGGTAATCCTACGCTAACATATCATACACGGAACTAACGACTGGCTTTTCTTCTTTTTGTAACTTTTCTTCTTTTCTAACTGTTTCGTAACTTTTCCTCTATATCTAAATTAAAATTTGAATTTCAAAACTCTTCTATTTTTTCATTCTTTATTTCGTCATATTCCACATGTTCTACATGTCTTATTTTAAAAAAATATTTTAATCCATTGCCTGCCAGCACCTTTAAATACTGCTGGCAACATGATCTTCTTTCCATTTTCGTCATATTCATTAATTTCATATGCATAATCAAATTCTTCGAAAAACCCAACTGTCTCTCTACCTGACTTAAAATCAAATCTTAATAATTTGCAAACGTCTGATTTAATTTGCACCTGAATTTTTTTACCTGCTTGCACCTCATGTCTATTCTTCGATTGCCATTCCTATTTCCTCCTAGCTCTGAATTAAACCTGTTTGTGCATCCTCCGTTGTTCTAAATCTAAGCCTTGTATCTGATACTTGATGCCAGCTGCAAGGTGGGTATTTTTTATCGCAGATTTTTTAATAAAAACTCAAGTTATCAATTATGTGCAAATTCTTGTTGTTTATCATTAGTTAACCTAAAACACAATTATTGCAATAATTTTACGACAAAGTGTTGGCAAGGACCGCGTTTCTGTGCAAAAAAAAAAAAAAAAAAAAACACCCATTTTACTGAAGTGCATTAATAGTCTTTTTACATGGCAACAGTAGATCATCTTTGAAACATTTTCCAACAACGGATAATTGTTGATGCATACTGCACATATACACAGGCATTCACCCGCCGAAAATCCGTTTTGTGCAACTGAATATTGATTTTCTTCGTTTGTACATTTTTTTTATTTTACACTTTCGGCACTTTCTTTCGTCACTACACAAAAACCTTACAAATTCTAACATTTGTCATGATCTCGAAAATATCTACATAGAACACGCTTACATTTGTTTCAAATCTCATATGTTTATCGTTCTTGCTTCAAAAGATATGTGCAATCAAACTTTGAGTTGTGAGACTTTACGGACACACACTCTATATACGTTGTAAATATATACATCCAGTGTTCGAAGATTGAAGTGGAACAAAGGCAGAGGCGGTATGTTTTATTACAATTTTGACTCAACATACCGGCTACTTAAATGCTGAAATACAGTGAGGGCATATTGCCTAAAAGATTGCATTTCTATTTATATATAATGACCGAAAACCATTGGAGATCGTCTGTGTAGTTACGATGGGGGGGGGGAAGAGACTTTGATCCCCTGCCAACAACTTTCTGAAAAAAAAGTATCCCTTATGTTGTATTATAGAGAATGCTCAAGAACTGAATTTTTATATTAACAATTTTCTGCGGGAAAACTCCCAGACTCCCCTCTCTACTGTGGGATATTCCAAATCTCCGGAAGAACCGCTCCTCCAGTAGACAACCCCTAAATCTGTCCATGCTCAAAACATGACATTTATATGCATTAAGACAAGAAGCACACACACACACACATACAAGAAAAAAATTCAATATGGCACATCACAGTATAAACTAGATGAACTTCTTTGCAGACACTTCATTTTAAAAACAAAAGTTAGGAAAATACTATAACAAAAATGTCGGTGTTGTCAACTTAGATATTATTTCTACATAACAAATAAAACCTTTTTACATAGATTCGTCAATTACTGTGTATAAAAATGGATTTATTAACAGTTTTTATAGCATCTACTCTCCAGTGACGGTATGTCTTGATCACTGAAAAACCACATGCGGTATGGCATACCACCGCATACCGTTTCACTTCGATCATTGTATACATCAGTCCGTTGTATACATCATTAGTATGACCAGTAGTGTAACCAAAAATGTCGGGCCCCCCGCAAGATTATTTTTGTCCCCCTTTCCATGCCCATTAACTTCCCACCATATTATGTCCCTGTAGAAGATAATCCATGAAATATAATAAATTTACAATTAAAATTAATACTCACCAAAAAAGGCAAAAATTATTTTCCCTTAACCTTCGAATACTAAGAGATTTTTTGAAACTGATGTTGCTAGAGAATGGATCAGGGGCGTCATTTCAGACTTTGCTTGAGGAAGGCAAGAATACTACCGACATAAGAATTTCATCTTTTGTACTAGTATATTAATAAACAATCGACTAAAGTATATGTATTCCTCAAACTCTTGGGGGGGGGCAATTGCCCCCTCCTGCCCTCCCTAAATGACGCCCCTGGAATGGATGACCGGGTTGGAGCTCATGTGGTTCGGATTCCACGTTAATCAGTAGGTCCACGTCTCATATAGCCTCGCTGCACAACGGGACGTTAAACTCAAAATCAACTCAACTAGAATGGATGAATTTTCACCCAGAGCATTTTTCTTTTCTAAAGTAAATAATGTTTTTCGGGGAAATTGATATCCCGTATTCAGCTCACTTTTTGTAACCTATAGTTCTTGGTGTTTGCTTCGCAGTGGGCCCCTAAACCCTGCTGGTCTCCCCGCACTGCAGCCCAGCGGGCCCCTCAGTTACGCCACTGAGTATGACATCGTTATCAAACTTCATCTACGAAGACGAACTGAAGGCTATGAAGATATAAATCTATGAGGTACACGGTTGCAAGTTACAACTAGACATAATGGGCGGTAATCAGAGAGAATGAGTTAATCGTTTGTTTGTCGCAGACTAGTTAATGTCATACTATATCTTTACTAAGGAAGGTGCACTTTTTTGGTATTCAGAGTCAACTTTGATTTAAACTAAAACGTTTACTTCGGTGTGATTAACTTACACAACCCCAATGCATTGGTGAAAAAATGAATGTGGCAAATACGGAAAAGTAGATGAGCGCATGCGTAGTCTTTAAAAATGAAAATAGATGAATTACGAAATCCTAAATGTTGTGTCGCGCGCTAAACCGTGGGTAAAATATTAGCCTCTGTTCTAGATTAATTAGTCACATGTGATTAACTTCGTCAAATACGACGTCCTAATCAGAGACTCTGAATACAATTGTTATAACCATCCGTTAGTCAACCTCGTAGTATGGCTTTAATCAGACGTCAAAACGACTCTGCATTAAACCCAATAAAATTGACCAATGACCAGTGTTCGAAGTGCGAAAAAAGCAGAGGCGGTATGTATTATTACGATTTTCACTCGATTTTGACCGCCTATCTAAATATTGACATACAGTGAGGGTATGTTGCCTAAAAGATTGCATTTATATACACATAATAACTGTAAATCAGTGGTGAACATATCTCTTTATTTACCGAGGGGACATGTAGAGACCTTGATCGCTCTGCAACAACTTTGTGAAAAAAAAATATCTCGTTAGGTGTATTAGAGAAAATTATACACGTAAAAGCTTAAAAACCGGGTTTTTATATTAACTATTTCCTGTGGGAAAACTCTCAGACCCCGAATCAAATGAGGGTTATTCCAATCCCTCGTAAGATCCACCCCACAGCAGACAACCCCTAAACCCGTCCTGCTTAAAACACGATATCCTCGTAAGATCCACCCCACAGCATACAACCCCTAAACCCGCCCTGTTTAAAACACGACCTTTATATGAATTATGATAAAAAACTAAAAAAAACAGACAAACACATACGAAGGAAACAATTGAATATGGCACATCAAAATATAAACTAGGTGAACTTCCTTGAGGACACCTCATATTAAAAACAAGAGGTAGGAAAAAGATAAACATGTTCGTGATATCAACTAAGAAATTATTTCTAAAAAAGAAATAAAATCTTTTTACGCCCAAAACTATTCGTCAATTGCTATGTATAAAAACGGATTTATTAAAGGTATTTTCATCTACTCTCCAGTGACGCCTAAAAAAACAGACAAACACATACGAAGGAAATAATTGAATATGGCACATCAAAATATAAACTAGGTGAACTTCTTTGAGGACACTTCATATTAAAAACAGGAGGTAGGAAAAAGATCAACATGTTCGTGATATCAACTAAGAAATTATTTCTAAAAAAGAAATAAAATCTTTTTACGCCCAAAACTATTCGTCAATTGCTATGTATAACAACGGATTTATTAAAGGTATTTTCATCTACTCTCCAGTGACGGTATGTCTTGATCACTGAAAAACCAGAGGCGGTATGGCATACCACCATATACCGTCTCACTTCGACCATGATGAAAGCAAATGTGTATATTACGGTACTTCTGAATATAAAATTAAAACAAAAAGTAATTGGTTTACATACTTCTGCTAGAAATTCATAAAAAGAGATTAAAGAGATACATTTGTCTACTGTCTCAAATTTTTTATCATTAAACATGTTTTGGGGCACGAAACAAGCATCCCGGGAGAGATGCTTCAGTTGGTTTGTTTCTGAGCTCAAAATGTTATTAAGAATAAAATCCCCCGATAATTTGTTCTTTCGTGTATGCGCAAAAAAATAATCTAATACTTGGTAATATTTAACCGTAGTGTTTAACTCATAAATTGAGTCTTAGAAAGTTGTACTGGCACCACTAGAAACTTTCCCGCTTATTGATGACGCCATCTTGAGGTCTCTGGCATGGAAGAGTCGCGATAAGTAATTGTATGACTTGAAGAAAGTGTTGTGGTTATTTATCTTTGCAAACTTGTTTTGTAGAGAATTGAGACCTTGGTACAGGCAAAATGAGTTACGGTAGGCCACCTCCAGATATACATGGAATGGTATCGTTAAAAGTTGATAATTTAACGTACCGCACCACGCCAGAAGATTTGCGTCGTGTATTTGAGAAATATGGCGATGTTGGCGATATCTATATACCGCGAGATAGATTTTCGAGAGAAAGTCGAGGATTTGCATTTGTAAGGTAAGTTAATGTTTTTACTTAGTTTTTCAACTTTTTGACTACCTCACTTCGCTATTTTCTTTTGCTGCTGTGAATTGTGTTTTAGCTTTTGTAGGAAGTAATTCCCTACTTCGCTTCGGGGCCTAATTTACATGTGAATGGTTTGGAAGAAAAAGAAATATCAAAAAGTCAAATATGTTGATTAGAATAGTAGCTTGTTTGGTGCAGATTGAAAATAGAATATGGTTGCTAGTGTAGGGTTTTGTGAACGAACATAGCATAATAGCTTTAGAACTCAAACGAGCAGTCCAATATTTTTATTAAGACGTTGTACTCTTGGTCTGTTTGCCTTAGAGGTTTGTTTTACTAACAGTGGGTAGTTTGGACGCTTCTGTGGACAATGTTGGGTAGTAAAAGAGTGTGTATTTTGTTTAACGTCCTTTTCCAGCACCTAGGGTATGGAAATTAAAACCGGACCACGTGCACCAAAAGCGCGCGATCTGGCTACAAGACCAGTCAGACCAGCAAATATCTATATTCTGTATGTAGAGTTCAAGACTTAATAATGACGCTTACTTATTGAGTTCTAACTCATTTCTGTATAGTTGCGGGTATTTCGCCAGCGTAAGGTCCATTGACAGTTTGGAGTTTGTAATTCGTAATTTGTCCGTAGAGCTAATTTGTTACTGCATTTGGTGTTGTTTACCGATGCGCTACGCGCATTAGTTCTCAGTTTTTGACTAGCTCTTTTAGAGGTGTGGATTGTATGGATAATATTCTTGAGATACTGAATTAATAAGCAGATTTGTGATTGTGGAAATAGCACTTTTATTCAAGAAAAGTTCACAGTGGGATAGCCTACAATCTTACCATTAATTTTCTAGAAACTGAGTTGTAGGACTTAGAGAAATCCCTGTGGTAGTACTCATAAGAAGTTTGGGCAGGCAGATTGATTATACGGATATATACATGTATTCATGAAGTATATACTTATTTCTCCCTACGTTCACTTTTATTCAATTATAGTTTGGCGAGAAAGTATGATTAATATGGTTCGCCTAGGATTAGAATAGTTTTTTATGGCGCCTAGTAGAGAAGTCACGTCCTTAAGAGCTCCTAAGAAGAATCGAATGATTTGTGATTATAAGTGTACAAAGTGTGGTAAAACAGTGAGAAATGGAATTCTGTGTGATTTATGTGATAAGTGGAATCATTTTAAATGTGTTAAAATAAAGGAAAATAACCTTCCAGATGAAAACACAGAATGGTGGTGTCCCAGTTGTGTCAGCAATGATGTTAATAGGGTGAAAGATCAAGACTGTGAAGATGAAACAAATGACTGCAAACATTGCGATAGGAAATCCCTGCTGGAGATTATAACACTTTTACAACAGGACCTGCAAAAATTACAAGTTGAAAACGACAAACTTAAAGAACATAGTAGTGCAAGGCCTATTGATAATTATACACAGAATGGATATTCGGACGCAAATAATGGGCATAGAAGGTGGGAGACTGCCTCTAAAAAGAACACACGCAAAACCCAGCAGAATAATTACATTTCTCCTTTCCCGACTCAAAATAGGTTTAAGTTACTACAGGAAGGAGTAGACATGGATAATATAGTTACAGTTCCGAAACAAAACGAGGTTAGCAGGGAGCAGGACGGACTTAGTAGAAACAATTATGAAACGTGTGGAGGTGTAGTAAGTAATAACTGTCAAAAGAAACCTAACATACAACTGTTTGCTGATAGCCAAGGCAGAAATATTGCTACGGAATTGACAAGAAGAGGATTCAATGCTACCGGTGTTGTAAAACCGGGGGCAAAATTTATGGCGGTAACTGCAAATTGCAAGAGAATGTGTTCAAACATGGGTGCAAATGATGTCGTGGTCTTGATGGCGGGAACAAATGATGTGGCGAAAAATGAAACGAATGAATTGCGGTTGTCTCTTAAGCGCAGATTGATAGAACTTCGGAATACAAATGTGGTGGTTCTTTCTGTTCCCCATCGTTATGATTTACCAAGTTGGTCTTGTGTTAATAGTGAGGTTGACAGTGCGAATCAAGAACTCTCCATCCTTTGCAAACACTATACTAATGTAAAGTTTGTGGATATAAGTAAAATTGGTAGTCATTTTCATACAACTCATGGTCTGCATTTAAATAGCTTGGGTAAATCCTACGTATGTGATAAAATAGTAGAAATAATCCTAAACCAAGACTTTGGTAAAAGTACATTAGGTAGGGTTATACCGGTACTTCCAAAAAACGGGTAGTAGTAACTGAGGTCGATCGAACAAGAATGGTACACCCTATTGTGAATAGTAAATCTAATGTGTCCAAGAGTATACTAGATTTAAGAGATAACTACAATTATAGTATAGGATATATTAATATACAAGGTCTTGATATGAAAACTTTGGTCCTAAATGAAGTGGCCAATGAGAATAATATCGATGTTATCTGTTTGTCTGAACATTGGTGTCACGAAGATAATATTAAATTTAACAAACTGGATAATTATCACTTAGTAAATAGTTACTGTAGAAAGCGTTACATACGAGGAGGGGTAGCTATATATTTAAGTACCGAGCTTAGAAGAAATTGTAATTCGTTAAATCTTGAACACCTTTCTGACGAACTAAACTTTGAATTTTCAGGAATCGTCATTGGTGATATAAAACTAATTATAGTATCTCTGTATAGATCCCCTAATGGAGACCCCTTTAAATTCTTAGACAAACTTGAAAATTTATTGAATTATCTTAGCAAGCCTAATTTTAATAACTATAAAATTATTATTGGGGGAGACCTTAATGCAGAGTTTGATGTAACAACTAATAAACAGACAGTCACTGAATTCAAAAATATTTTAAGACAATTTAACTTTTACTACGTAAATAGTAAGCCCACAAGAGGTACTGCATGCTTAGATAACATAATAACAAATATTAATAGAGCTTATGCTACTAGTACAGTTATAGACTTTGCCTTTTCCGATCATAATTTGGTTTTACTTAAGATAGACAAGAAGAATTTCGAAACTCTCAATATTGCAGATGTAAAATATGTTACCACTAGGCCATTAACTGAAGATAAACTGTTAAATTTTAAAACTGCCTTATCTTATGTAAATTGGGTCGATTACCTGGGCGGCTCCAGCAATGTTTATGGAAACACACTATCAGCCAGTGAGGTTTTCAAACGTTTTCTTGATGTGTTCCTTCATATTTTCAACTCACAAATTCCAAAAAGGAAATGTAAAGTTATTACTAAAAACAATAAAAAGGGAAACAGAAACAACAAAATGAAATGGTATACTCCACAATTAGCTAATATGAAATGTAAACTAATGATACTGTATAATCGATATAATAATGTAAAGTCTAAAACAAATAAAGATGCATATACAAGTGCTAAGAAGGAATACAAGCTTGCTATAATTACAGCTAAGAAAACACACATCATGAACAACATTGAAGCATCAAATAATAAATGTAAAGCCGCATGGAAAGTAATAAATTCTGTTGCAAACGAGAATAAGAAAGAAACAATTCCTATAACACCCGATGAATTAAATAAT
Source organism: Thermobia domestica (assembly GCF_964235325.1). Lineage (NCBI taxonomy): Eukaryota > Metazoa > Arthropoda > Insecta > Zygentoma > Lepismatidae > Thermobia > Thermobia domestica. The sequence goes on from NC_137464.1 coordinate 249,112,038, forward strand.
TTTTTTATTGAATCTGTTGACAGAACACGTAGCAATGTAGCATGTTCAACTACACTAGGGTCAAACACCACTATACCAAACCGTGTACAGCATACCAACTATAGATTTAGTTTTGTAAGTGTTACTCCTAATGAAATATATGATATAGTCAACAAAATGAAGTATTCTGAAAGTACTGACATATATGATTTGTCAAGTAATATAATTAAAAAAGTAATAGATCATATATTATTTCCACTCACTTTTTGTATCAATAAATGCTTAATTGAGGGATATTTTCCAAGTGTGCTCAAAGTAAGTAAAGTAGTTCCAATCCATAAAAACGGTGATAAGAGTGATCCAAGTAGTTACCGGCCAATTTCTCTAGTCCCTATTTTCTCAAAAATAATAGAGGCAGCTATGTATTCTCAGCTGAGTAAGTTTTTTAATGAGTATAATTTAATAAGTGAATCTCAATTTGGTTTTAGGGCAGGCCTATCAACAGTTAACGCCATTGACGTGCTGGTGAGAGAGGTTACACAAGCTTTTGAAAATAGGTTCTTTGCTCATGCTACATTTTGTGACCTGAGCAAAGCTTTTGACTGCGTAGACCACAGTCTACTCTTGAGTAAATTAACTAGTTACGGTATAAATGGCACTGGACTGACCTTAATTCAAACATATTTGGAAGACCGAAAGCAAGTTGTCTTTACAAACGGTATACAGTCTCAAATGAAAAGTCTAAAGTGTGGCGTTCCTCAAGGGTCGGTGCTTGGTCCACTGTTGTTTACCATAATGATCAATGATTTACCAAGTTGTGTACAAGCTCAATCAATATTGTATGCTGATGACTCCACTTTTGTGAACATAAACCACGATGTAGATAACCTTGTACATTTGGCAAATAGCGTTCTAACTGAAGCAAGTAAGTGGTTTGAAGCTAATTGTTTTCATCTCAATAGAAGTAAAACACAACACATGTTATTCGGCTTGAGAGAAGTTCCAAATATTGACATAACAAATAGTGTAAAATTTCTGGGTATTTATGTCGATAGTAGGTTATCATGGGAACCACATATTCAGTATATAGCTAGTAAATTATCTAGAGTTGTTTACCTTTTGAAAAGGCTGAAACATTATGTGTCGGATGGTTACGTAAGAACTGCATATTTTGCATTCTTTCAAAGTATTGTCTCATACGGTATACTCTTTTGGGGAAATGCTTCACGTATCAATGATATCTTATTAATACAGAAAAAAGTAATTAGAATTATGACAAATTCACATCAAACAGCGCATTGTAAACCTTTATTTAGAAATTTGAGAATATTAACTGTGATAAATTTGTATATATATACAGCTATTTTGTTCGTGAAAAACAGACTACCTGAATTACAGTGCAGATACAACTTGCATTCGTATAATACAAGGTACAATAAACTCATAGATGTACCATATAGGAGACTCAATAAGTCGAAGAACAACTATGATGTAATAGGCATAAAATTGTATAATGGGTTGCCAAGTGAATTATCTTCAAGTCCCATGAATGTGTTTAAGCATAAATTATACAATTGGCTAAAAGAAAGACCGTTTTATTCATTAGATGAATACTTTACGCAAATTAAATGTGAAAGTTAACATTGTAATTTTGATGTATATTTTGACGTTGTCTATTGCCATAATTGGTTCAAGGACAATAAAATTATTATTATTATTATTATTATTTTTGTCACCTTCAGGATCTATTTTTGAAGTGTGCACTTGTTCACCAGTCCAGATTCACTGTAAGAGGTCTTGTGCAAAACAGCAACCTACGTTTGCTAGTTGGTCTCTAATAAGTGCGAATGCTATCTAACCGAGTCAGAGCAGGAGCGCTGCAGGGGGACCCTTTCGTTAGCGTGGGAGTGCATTCGTGGGGAGAATTCACGTTAGCGATGGTGGGTATACGCGTAAACGAAGATTGTGGAAAACCACTGTTTTTACGGTACTAGGATATGTAATTGGTCTCTTCATTTACACTTTCACTTACAAACCTGAAAAAGAAAAAAAACTGTTCTCCACATCTCACCACTCTTTCGTATTGACGCTTTGTAACAACTTCAGAAATTTGTTAGAACTTAAACATTTCGCTTGGTTCCGCATCTTAACTCTTCACTTTCGTATACTTTGAGTCACCTTCCTTCATTTGGTTATAGTTAAGGAGCCGTACTTCCCATTTAGGGAAGGACGAGAAACGCCATACTTTCAGGAATTATTCATTGACTACCTAGGATGTTAAAAAGTAGGTAATAGACTGAGTTCTTGCCCTTGTACTTAGGGTGTTTAGGTAGTGCTACAGTAAGATGAATCCTCCTGCACGGGAGATGAGAAGTAGCTGTTCTTAACTATTACCCTTCATTTTATACATTGCGCAATTGCTGCGTAAAGGAGAATGTGTCCTACATGTTAATTTTAATTTATTTCTCTTACAAATCCGTGCCGGACGTAACAACATAACGTACTTGGATTATTCAAATACTAGTCTATTACAATATTACTAATTTATTCGGCATTACTGCTGTATCGCCCGACTAATTTGGAAATCGGGAAAGTACCAAAATGTACTGCATTCGGTTATATTTGGTTGGATTACATTACGTTACGATTGATTACGTTATTAGCCGTGTAGTTTTACTATACGGATCCATAATATAAGGTGGTAGTAGTAGGAGGAGGAGGAAGAACGTGTTAGAAGCCCCGCAGGGTTTAGTTAGGTTCTGTTCTTGACTTGAAATGGGCAAATTAAAGACTTGCCTAAATATTTTCTTGCTCCTTTTACAGTCTATGGATCCGTGTAGTAAAACAAGTGTACCTCTCCGCGAAATAGTCCATCTGCCTCCACATACAGTGCCGCTTATAACATCGAAAACGACCAAAAAATACAACCATTTTCTTAACCTTTACTATTCCCCTTACCAGACTTTCACTCATTCTTCCTCACAAACTTAAATAAATTCTCCAATTGACCCGGTAAATTTTGTATAATTGGTTCAGCGATACAGCAGTTAACCCATTTATTCTGTGAACTTTAGGAATTGTCCATGCGTCACTAGTTACTTACGGGCAAATACATGAATGCTAGGTTCGACATTCATTAATGTATTTTCACGTACATGCACTTCTCACAGATAAGAACACACCATATTCTTATTATTTACACATATTAAAATATTACGAATTTCTTTTGTAAATTTTACAAATCTGTGGAACCGTATAATCAGTTTGCATTGTTTAGGGAGCATTTAATCCTCGCCACCTTTTCAACAATAATTGCATTTATCAGCAGGTTGATATGGTTTCTTAACTAGTAGGTTTTGGCCTGGCAGGGTTTATCGGAATTTAACCCGTTCTGGGAAACTAGGATCTGCTGAACTACGATAAACATTTCGGAAGAATCAGTTATAGGATGATGGTTTGACACTCAGGGCTTTAAAAATTCACTCGCCAGTGACGAGTAAAATCCGAAAATCAAATACGTGTTTCATTCCACGTCACTCCTTTTATATTATTATTATTATTTGTAAGACACATGCCAATGAATAAAATAAAAAAAATGTATTGGTATGTTTAATGTGTCGCACAGTGATTTTTGTTTATTTGTATAAACACTGTGACTGCGAAATCGTCTGGCGAGTAGTATATTTTTTGGCTGGCGAGTACTTGCAAGATTTTTCACTATAAACCGTGATTATAGTCTTGTTTAATGTAATCTCCTGATCGGTGAAAGATTAAATTTACAGTGCCCGCTTGATTAGGTATCCTTACGCATGCGCAAATAGTGGTACTACGTTAAACTACAAGAGCAGTTATATTAGGAAATGTTGAAACAAAGAAATATTTAAAAAAAAAAAAAAATCCTCATTCCCCTATAACAATACAATTCAAGCTTAGTTCACGTCTGAACTTTTTATTCATTAAGTATTCTATAAGTAATTCCCACGTGGGTATATGATTAGTGTATGCCTTTTTGGCGAAGGGGGACCCAGGTTCAATCTTTGACGGGAGTTCTTGTTCGAATTCCACGTTAAACTGGAAGTCCATGTCTCAGTCGCGCTGGTAAGAGGGACGTTAAACTAATCAGTCTACCCATTCATAATAGTAGTCTTCCTATAACTTTACCAATCACGTCTCTGGAACTTAACTATAAGAATATAACATCCCTGATCAGAGTATATAAACTTATTTATTAACCCTTTTAAGTTTTTTCGGTCGTTTTCGACCGATATTGTAGTGTCTTAAAGATTCGATTAAAAGAGAACTAAGAATGCTATTCAGTTCCGTTTTATTTATTTAATTTTATTTCATTTTCCAAGAGAGGAGGCAGTCAAGAAAGCCTTGGAAGGGTCTGTACGCTTCCGAGCGTCAGAACATAAGGGTATGACGTCATCAATTTAATTTTTTTTTCTTTCTGAGGTCTAACTTCAACATTTTTTGGTGAGCTTCTCTTTAATCCTAGAATCCTAACATTTTCCGTAAACAATCAGTGGACCCATTAGTTTTTATGAAAATTTTTTCGCATCTCTTCAACATAGAAGGGGGGTTCAGAGGAATAAAAGGGTAAAAAAAAAAAAAAAAAAATCCCACTTTTTTCGATCAAATGTTTTTTGACCAAAAATCCCACTTTCGCGATTCTTGCTCCGCTCGGCTACATGATAGCGACATTTGAGTGGTACTTTCTGAAACCCTACTCTATTCTGAAGAGAACGACGTATGAATCATCATCCTATTTGGCACAAGTAATTAGTACCATAAGTAATATTTTTTAAAGTGATTTCCAGATCTCTATGTTAACCCAAAGCCGCGCTAGAGGGCCCTAAAACGGGGAAAAGGGATTCGAATTTGTCATAAATAATTAGTACACTACGTAGTATTTTTCCAAAATTTTGGAGGTTTGTGCGCAGACGCGGTAGAGCCTCAGGATGCCCCAAACTTTGAAGTTTTTTTTTTTTAAATAATCCCGATTTTCCCTCAAATAATTCCCTTCTGGTACATCATAGGGACATGTAAGTGGTACCGTTTGAAAGGCTGTTCCATTCTGAGAAAAACGAGGTATGAACGATGATCCTAGGGTAAATAGGGATGACACTGTCGCTGTTTATCTTACTCAAGAAAATCGCCGAAAAAGGCAAGGATTTAAAAGGGTTAAAACTAAAATATAGTGTTACGGGTTTGACAGCGTTATTTTCATCAGACACTAGCTGAAAGAAATATCTTCAGAACATTGAAATATATATATATATATACTCTTATTTCTCTTTTTCGGGTCTACACTTGTTCAATCGGCCATCTGCCTGGGCTTGATTCTGGACCTGTTCTGATTCAGGTAGCGTTTTGAAGACAGCGTTAAGTTGGCGAAACCGTAACCCTGTATTTTAGTTTTTTAAAAAAGTGTATATACTCTGCTCAAAAAAGTTTGTTACCTATTCTTATAGTATTCCTGATTGATTATTCAACGCCCAGGCTAAGCCGCGTAAGCTAGAAGCTGAGATTTGGACAAAGTATAGAATTTGTGATGTAAAGTCCCACGGAGGAAGATTTTTGAGAATTCGACGCGGAAGGGATGGCAATTATCTTAGAATGACTGTATCTGTGAATCTCGGGAGGTTAGACACATGAAGTTTTGTATATGGACTTCTCGTTTAAAATACACATTTTTCAGGGTTTTTGGACATTTAAAATAGAAGGAAAGAAACGGGGTGAAAAGGAAAAAGGAATGGGAATTACAAGGCGACCCTATCTTGAAATCTCTTACGCTTGGAGACAAGAGTCGGTAATTGGATTTCTCATTTAAAATAATTAGACACGCACTTAACCGTTTCTTGATATTTGAACTAGAAAGAAAAAGAGCACAAGTGTGCATTTGCGATTGTTATAATTGGATGGCCATATCTCAAATTTCCTTAAGGTTAGACATTTTATATTTTTCACTTAAAATAATCAAAAACTTATTCAAGCGTTTATTTCTTCTACAAGAAAGAAGAGGGCGGAAGTCGGGGTTGTGATTGTTAAAATTTGGCCATACGTCGAAATTTCTGACGGTTAGAGACATGAAAAATATGGTGTTTAGGCTTTTAATTTACGATGAATGAAGATATGTTTAAGCGTTTTTTGATGTGTTTTTTGAGAAGGGAAGGGAAATGGGTAAGAATTGTAATTGTTTGGGTGTTAGTTGTTAAAATAACATGGGGCATATCGAAATTCTTCAAGAATAGGCATGTTTCCCAATGTTCTTCAAGAATAGGCATGTTTCAAGGTTTTTTGATGTTTCCCGTAGAAGGGGATAAAATAGGCGGGAAGATAAAGGATAGGGGTTGCAATTTTTATATTGAGATGACCATAGGTTAGAGATATGGAAAGTGCGAGGCCGTGAGCACCGCTGGTCATGTCCAGTGTTTAATTATAAAACAGTCTAGAAAGGCAGAAAAATGGTGTTGGGTGTACCCGTCATTTAATTCAACATGTCTCTTCTGATTGGTCTTAGGCTGTAATGCCAATGTGTTTTGGATATCACTTTATGTATATATTTTCAGGTTTTACGATAAAAGAGATGCAGAAGATGCATTGGATGCTATGGATGGTCGAGTGCTCGATGGGAGGGAGTTGAGAGTACAAATGGCCCGCTATGGAAGGCCGTCGTCCCCGTACCGTCGCTACAGTCGTTACAGAAGAAGGTACAAGTCGATTTATTTTGTTTTCATGCAGTTGTAATTTTAATCAAAAAGATAATTAATGACTAGTTTTTTTTAACGCACTAAGTTATATATAGGAGCAAATAGTGTGTTGTACGTCGTGGAATTTTTTTATTGTCTTCTACAAATGTTAGTTTGCTACTTTTAGCAGGTAATATTTCTATTTTACTTATTGAACTACTATTGCTTCTAAATTTCCACAGCATGCTCGAGATAGTAAACTTCATAAAACATTCATCTAATTCAATGGATTTGAAAACCTAATTAGATCTTTCAAGAAAAAGAATATGACGGTTACCTTATGTTTATTGTAAAATGTTCTGTGTATAGTTCATAACTTCTCAGAGGAGGATATACATACAATCTACTTATATTTGACTTTAAGTGCAGGAATTATTATTATTATTATTCCACAAAAGTTAAAGTATAAATACATAGTAGTTAACTAATTAAGATAAAGGTGAACGGTGAAATTCGTGAAATATTGCAGCAACCAAAACCACGACACACTGGACAAGTAACGATATTTGCTCTTGTGAATAGATTATGAATTGCTTGATTTTTGTTCATTTTTGGAACTATTATTGGTAATAATACTATTATACATTTTACTACTTTAAGAGGAAATTTGCAGATTTGTAGGAATGGAAAGCTTTGTGGAAATTCAGACTACGTTGTTCATACGTGTAGGATAATTCGTATAACATGCTAATACGTTCGGCTTTTGCTGTTGTAAGATTATGAAATGCCAATTTTTTTAATTTGGTTGAAATTGTGTATGTGAAGATTGTATGATTCTTAAGCATTGCACTAAATTGTTTTATTCTGCAGCCGACAAAGATTTCATTGCAGCTGAAATGCATATAGTTCAGAAAATCGTTAGTAGTAATCTTATTTGTTTCTATAAGCTTAGTCTGTCTTCAGCACCTAAGCTGTATAAAACGAGTACCAACAGTTTGACATCCAGACTACCACAGTTTTAATTTTTTTAAATGCTTTCCCATCGGAAACCAAAGGCACGCACTAGCTCCTAGACCAGCGGAAAGGGCGGCGAGCAAGCTCATGTAGTTGTATTCGTGTTATTCTTTTGAATGTTATTTGAAGTAGATTTTTTAACGGGAGTTACTTGGAATGCCGAAGGGTTAGAATGATGGCTTCCCAGGTTTAAAATCTGGCAGGCCAGTTTGTAGTACATTGGGTAAATAGGCATTTCACAATCTTGCAAATAAAAGTTGACACCTTATTAAATGTTTACGAACTATTGCTATCTAAAGTACCCAAATTTTTAGTTTAAAGTTTTTCGACATTTAACAGTGCAAAGTTCAGTAGACCTAGTTAAGTAATTATATAGTCTCGTAAATATAACAAATGTGTGCACAGTGCAGGCATTTTGCATTTCCGTGGTAAAAGCGTTTTGATTTCAGTCGTATTCGTAAGAATGAGGAAAAGGTTATTGTGAATTTGCGTATACCTCTGTTTTTCAACGGATTATATTTTGACAAAGAAATCATGGGATGTAAAAGTAGTGTAATTTATAACTAAGTTTCTTCCTTCTTAAGTATGCTGTGAAGTTTCAAGTATGCAATACTTCAGTGGTTTCTCAGCTTTTAACATTACAGCTCACCCAAAAATGGTAAAAATTAATAAAAAGAGCGTAACAATAAACTTACATTTTATAAATAACTGCTTATGCACCAAAGCAACAATTCGCAAATTTGAAGAATAAAAAAAAAAGATGATGATGATGAGAGAAGAAATTAACTCCTTTCCGACACCGTACGCCAGAAGAAAAGAGAATACAGGGTAGTAAGAAATTATCTAAACAAACTGCTTCAAACCTCCGCAAGATGTGCGTGAGGGATTCTCCAAAGGAATGTAGAGATTACTTGCCAGGTTATAGGAGATCCCTACGTTCCTTTGGGGAATCTTTTACACACATCTTGCGGAGGTTTGAAGCATACAGTTTTCAGTCTAGGAGGTATGACTTCGAGTGTCATATTCTGAACCGTAGTCTTCAAGTTGCGTTGTTTTTGAATTACAGCTCTCTGAAATTCTTTTTCTCACGCTTTCGGCACCATATGTCGCCGAATCTATCCCTCACTGACCAAAGTTTCAAAGGACTTCTTTGTTGGTTTCGGTGTCAGGAATCAGCTCCCAAAGTTTGTTCAAATAGTTCCTTACCACCCTGTATAAGTTAACAGTAAATTAAAAAAAAAAAAAAAAAAAAAGTTATCAAGCTGACATGCCAGTCAGACAGCTTTCACAGTTCACAAAAGTTTAAAAACTGTTCTGATTTTATTAAACACGTAGGAAATTTTAGACTAATTTCAAGTGTACTAAAAATGAAGGTAGCGAGTATAGGGAAATTCTCCGTTCTGTTGGAATGTTCTATAAATGTTTAAACCTTGTAGTCCATCTAGATTTTTCATAATACTAGGTCAATATAATTGTAGACAAACTTAGCCTTTGGTAATTTAAATTCTAACAAGTTAAACTGAATACTATCCAACAATCTTCAAAACAGACTTCGTAGCATGTTATGTGTGTCTAATGTCATGCGGAGCGTATATCCGTCATCTGGACTGATAAGGAAGCGTTCTTGAGACTTGCATTTTTTACATTGGTGATCACCATTGTAGTAACAGAAGCACTCTGAATATTTTGTAGATAAGTCAATTATTTTGTGATCATATCATGTAAGTCATTGTAGTAATGCATTTTTTTTTCCAGTCTACAATGGTACTTTCAATGTATCCTTGGTTTATTAGCAACAAATCGCATACATGATTACGTATTTTTGGGGCATTCATTACTTACTATATTAAAATCTTAGTCTTTCACTGTTCAGATAATTATAATGAAACTTTAGGCTCCCAATTCTTCTGACACTGATTGATATAACAGAATCTTAAGTTGGGTATATAAATATTGAAAGTATCTTTGTAGACAAACGAAATCTAGATTACTGCAGTCAGTTAATTGATGTGGTCATATAAAACATTGTCTTGTTATTTTAAATCCTTCTCAATAGTAGAGGTAGAATCTCAATACGGTCAGAAAGGTAGCACAACAGTTGCAGGAAACATTTTCAGCTAATGGCTGCATCACATATGACATTATAGGCTTTTTACAAGTTAATTCGAATTTAAACTTCGTAGGAGTTCATAGTTAATGTCAAGTGACTGACATATGGTTATCAAAATAAAAACTCCGTGGAGAAAATGCAACTTACCCGATCAACGACGTTGGACCACAGTTTGCCTGTAGAACAACGCTGATTCGTAGTGGAATGAAGATAAATAAGGTTTCCAGGGAAATTGTACAATTCCTCATGCAGTGAAACACACAGGTTCATCACCAAGGATGGGAAGTTTGTTCAGAACTGACCACAGGTCGAGGTCTGGGGATTGGACAGACTAGAGAGGAATTTCTTTTATCATATTGGAAAGTTACATTATTGGCCGGAAACATCTAGACCAGATTGCTTTTAGACACCTAAACTTATGCACACAATCACTGGCAATAATGTGCTCTGTATGCATAGTCGGAGGATACGATGAGATTGCGACCTATCATCATAGTAATCGCTGTTGTTACTCGCTACAGAAACAATTTGAAGCACAAGTTTTCGGCGCCCACCATACATAAACACGGCCTGTTTGGAAATGTAATAGAGGATTGATTGGAGAATATTCCTCTATTCCAGTTATCAGTTGTCCACTTTACATGTTTTTGTAATCACAATTTTCTTATCGCTAAGGTGGTGTTAGCCGAAATTGAACCCGACCGCGAATGCTTAAGATTATGTAACTATTCGGACTGCAATTGTCACAGTAGGCTGTTCCAGGCTTAAGCGTTTTGGAGTTTTTTTTTTTTTTTTTTTTTTCTGCAGTCTTCATTGCTGACAACCCTATTATGCTCGGGATTCCAGTCACTTAGCCTTCTTGTTTGTTCGCTATTACTCTTCGCCATGAGTTCTGTATGACATCATCTTGAACACTGTTCTCGCGGTACACATAACACTAACCACCTTACATTTGCGCCAGCGGACTGTGTACCAGAAATTTTTCTTTTAAAAGAAAAAAATCACCGAGGCCTATTATGTATGACTATTTTCCCGCTTCAGCACATGGCTCCAGTCTGCCGCACATGTACATTCAGTGACACCATCTTCCATCAGGTGTATGTGTTTACAGGTATTTCCGTTATGTTGTTAGCCATCTGTACGCACTCCGTGTCCAATATCATACGAATGATGAGATTCAAGTGTCTAAGATAGACAGGACACGTTGCTTACAAGAAAATTAGCCGGATAAATAAATTAGGAAGTTGGTGGGAGAAGGGAAGCTCGTTGGGTAGACCAAGGCGGTTAGAGAATAAATAATGTGCGATATAAGATGTCTTACGGAATTTATGAAGTTGCCAGTTTACGTCTGAAGTTTTTTGTTAGAAGAAACTTGAATGAATTAACTTGAAAGGAAATTAGACAAAATGTGGCTTTTGAAGTGAATCTAGAGATGTAAGAACTTCCAACGTTAGCACTTAATCTCTTCAGAAGTTACGTGGCTACTGCAAAACTGTGCACAGATTGGAATGGCTATTAATTTTTTGCAGTCTGCAGTAATACTTAAAGAAATAATTCCTGTCTGCTGATGGTGTGTGTGTGTGTGTGTGTGTTACGTGGGGACTTCCAGATTTTTTTTTTCTTTAAAAGAGAATTCCACTGAAGTTCAGCCCCAGAAATTTCTTAACCTTTGGAGGTAATAAAGATTATAGTTTAAAAAAAAAAAAAAAAAGTTTGTTCCCAGTAGTTGCTGAAGTTTGACATGTTTTGATATTCTTCCTTGTAACCTTTTAGAATATTTGAGTAAGAGTAGATTCGTTAGGGTCAAGTTTGAAACTGAGCGAAAAAGTCACTATATTGCTTTTCTGAATTTAGTATATACTAATAACATTAAAATGTAAGATTGGGTTGCGTGTTAGTTTTTCCGTAACTGCATGTGTTCACTGTTTTACTACTAATAAATTGTGTTAATGCAGATATTTCTCTAGAACCCACAGCTGTACGTGGATGATACAGAAGCTCGTGCTAAATCCTTGCATGCTTTTATCAAAGTATTTTCCCGTAGTATTAGTGACTTGAGTTGTACAATTGTACGTTATTGTTTACAATGTTGTAGGACCAGATCTCGCTCTAGGTCCCGCAGGCGATCCAGGTCAAGGAGCCGTTCGAGGTCCCGCTCCCGAGGAGGACATTCTCGCAGCAGAAGTCGCAGCCGTGGGCGTCGTTCGTATTCCCGAAGTCGCAGCCGCAGCCGCTCTGACAGTAAGAGCTCCCGAGGGAAGAGCAGGTCGAGAAGTAGGAGCAAGAGTCATGGCCGTGACCATGATAATGATGATAGGGAGCAGAGCAAGAGCAAGTCAAGATCTAAGTCAAAATGAACAGGTGAGTTCTCAGGGATAGCTGTAAAGTGCATTGAACTTCGTCTTAACCCCTCAATACTGATCTACTTACATCGTATTGGCTTTTACCTGCTGTGTTTAAAACTACGTAACTTTTTGAATTATTTAACGTTCAGTTTTTTTTTTTTTTTTTTTTTTTAAATCTTAATCTTAGCGGATGCTTTGGGAATGTAATTCAAGAGTACAAAATTAAGGTATTTTCCGTCCGTATGGCCAAGCGGCAATTTAAACCCTAAGCGTCACTGAGGGGTTAATATAATAGCGAGACATCGGATTTTTATGCACTTAAAATTCATGAAATAACAGGGTGTCTATCAGTCACGAAATTAGAAAACTGTCATGAAAGTCACGAAATTTAGCTTTTGAGTCACGATTTCTTTTTAACTGTGCAAATGTAAGTACAGACTGGAGAATTTTGTTGTATAAAACATCAAAATTCAACACCAAAATTGTCTATGGTCGGCTTTAGGCGCTACCAAATCGCAAGCAAAGTACGTTTGTATAGTAAAATCGCTCGAACCATCCCCACGCGGCTACAAAGGAAGCGGAACACAATTGAAGGAAACCGCGTGTTTCTTTGTTACATGGGAGGGATAATTCAACATGTCCTTCCAGTTGAGGGTGGCCTGCCAGTTGACCTGCTGAAAAAGAAAGCGATGTTGCAATTTTCACCCTCTTGCTTACTGTTCTTCAGTAGTCTTCGCAGAAAGTTTGTTTTCATTGCATCCTCCTTCCGTCTCCTTTAGCTTGGAGAGCATAATTCTGGGGCGTTAAACTGAAATATTTAATTTAATTTGAATTCGTTGTAATGAAAAGAAAAAAGAAATCAATCATTAGTTTCATGATATGTGCTTATATTACTCTTAAATATAGCATATTGTTAATATTATGTAACTTCCATAACGATAACGCTTGTACGAACCAAACATGTTAAGTAGTTCGCCCCTGTCCTCCCCCCGCAAGGCAGTGCCGCAAAAGCCTGATGAGAAAATAAAATACAATCTTTCTTTGCCGCTCCCAGAAATCCGTCCTTGACCGCCCCTGTCCATACTATTATACTGGATTCCTTTAATGATTGTTGTGTTTTATTATTATTATTATTATTATTATATATCCATCGATAATAAAAGTTTAACGATGGCAACAACGTATTACTTCGACACCGAACACGTGCCGTTTATGGCTTATTTGGAGTGTTATTTATGAGGGCGGTTAGGGCAAATTTTCTGCTTGAGTACAAAGGAAGCCGGTTGGGGACGAATAGAACGTCTCGACTATATCCCATGGATGAAAATTCGGCCTAATTCGCACCCAAATTTGCTCTTGAAAATGTTAGGAAATTTTATGATTTGGTAAAGAAAAGGTCACGAAATTTCATTGTGGAATTTTAGTAGACACCCTGAATAATGCATGCAACTATGCTGTTAAATGTGTTAAAATGCAGTGATAATGCAATAAAAGAGAACATTTTCAAACATGCAGCAAAGTTGTGACAAAGTTTTGTAGGTAAAATAAAACTACATATCTCATAACTGCGTTAAAAACAGCCTGCACACGCTGCAAAACGTAGTGAAAGTATCCAAAATTTCAACAATACTGATCCTGTTTGCATCTATAACAATAGTTCAGCTGTCCACCTTTTCTCCTCCTGCATGCGTTGCGCTCGAGTGCGATAGGTTAGTGCTGGCACATACTTGGGCCGACATACGCTGTTAGACAAGTGCTTGGCAGAGAAGTTGCAGGAAGAGCAGATTTGATTTCATTCATTTAGAGAAAGATGTGGAGAGTATACAGTGCGAGTAGATTTTGTATATTTATAGCATTACTAGTTAAAATACCCATTCTTCGCACGGTGAGAATAGGTATATGTGGAGTATTTGAACTTCATCCTCTCTTGGGACACACATGGAGGATAAATTTGAACTTGAACGGCATCGCCAGTATCAATATTCATCTCATGGATTGGACACTAATATCGGTCCTTTTCGACCGTCCTTTCCAACCTCACCCGATACTGGTGGAAGCTAAACTTGAACTTCAACAGCGTCTAGAGTATTATTAATTTTAGCAACTCTGAAAGCTATTGATTTGACACTAATGTCGCTCATTTTCTTGATGTGTTCACTTCTCACACCTTCCCTTGCCGGGAATACCTAAGGCAGACCAGGATCCACTCATGTACTAAAAATTATCAAAATCGGTTCAGCGCTCTAGAGGAGTTAACCTTCTGAACATATTATATCAATGATCTGTATTTAATGTTTATATTAATTCTGATGAAATAAGCTGGCAAGGAATTATTTTCATCCGATTTATTTAAGACTTCAACATGTTCTGTGTAGTGTTTGTTTCTAAATATGCATTTAAAAAAATAGGTAAGCATGAACTTATGTGTATTATGTTTCGTTTTCATTTTTGTTTGTGTGGGGGGATAACTTCGGCGACCTTTTATATTTGCTGCCTTATTGGAGTATTTGGAAAGGCCTTACGCAAATTCGAATGAAACGAGGATGGGTATTAATGGCTCAAGTTTCTTAACTTTTATAAATGCTCTGATATAGGTGATAGGATTAAAAAATCTCCGAAATTATCAGCTGTATATATGTATGTATATATAATTTGAAAACCAGGGTTGGCTGGTTTAAACCAAACAAAAAAAGAACGAAAGATGCTTTAATTCGTGTGACCTTCATGGCGAGTCTCCACATATGAAACCATCTGCATTACGTTTATGTATTTTTCACCTTTTAATCAAGGAGTCCCGTGTTCAATTCTCGGTCGAACCACAACCCATCTTTCAAGTGTAAACCAAGTAGCGATTCTAGGTGTCATTTGAAGCGAAAGTCTTCTCCGTGATAACCTTGGTATTTCATAAGGATGTTAAGCCTAAACATACGAAACGAAACCAAATTATATGTTTCTACTTGCCTGAATGCCTGTTGTTTTATAAAGAAGCCAAGGTTGCTTACATATATTGATAGAAATTGGCAAAATTTATCAACTGCCTACGCAGCTTCCAACATCAACTTGGATTTGACTTTAATTTTATTGAATGATATCTGCATACAAAATTTGTAATTTAATACCTCAGTTTTACCGTAGTACTATGATACGTTAACCTTAAATTTTTATATACAAATATACTTAAAGTATAACAGGATTTTCCCAATGGCTAAGGCGGATTGTCCTTCTAAAATGACTCTTGACAATTATATTAACAACTAGGCCTATATAAAGATCAGTACAACGTATTTTTATCAGGAGTCCTTCGTGAGCGAGTCGGCAGTCGCATTTGAGACCAATTAGTCCCGGTTTCGTGTCGAAATGGACAATTTTTCTTCTATGAAGCCGAGAAGCGGTTTGGATTCCGCTTTAAGCTGATGTGGCCCCTTCCAGCATAACCTTGTTGTTGCATAATAACACCAAGGCGAAACAATCTAATTTCTGTCCATATCTAGTATAAATACATAGAGTAAATTATTTAACTCCCCCCCCCAAAAAAAACTGGGTTTTTGTTTTTTTTTTATTAAAAACCATGTTTTTTGCCAACCCTGTTGAAAGCAATACAAATAACGTGAATTGATACATTTAATATCTTCGTGCTGTGCATTTGGAAAGCCCATTTCAGACTTACTTTCATTTGTCTCGAGGCATTTGTATAATTGCCGTGAGAACTATTTGTACGATTCTACATGGCGAGTTTTTGGAGTGGGTGAATAGTTTGTAAGTATATAATAGAAAGTAAGCAAGTAACTAGGTAAATAATTGAGTTGAAGTTTTAAAGTATATAAATGAAAGGAAATAGTTGTTTATGTGCTTAATGGAAACGTCAGTATCGAGGCTATTATTGTCCCCTTGATGAAAACTAAAAGAAAAGAAAATAATAATTTGTAATTGAAAGATAAAGCTTGTGATAACACGAACATAACTTTCCCTCCCCATTATTCTAGTGACTAGCTTGTGCGTCTTTTGTGCACGTGGTTTCATTCACAGTGGTAGAACAAGACAATTTGAGTGCATTACGGTACTTGGATTTCACCTTAAGTTGTATGTTCACGTCTTAGATAGCCTCAGTACTGAAAAAGAACGCTAAACGAAAAAGCAAGCAATATAACATCGAAAGTGTGTTTTACCTTTCAGGAACTTGTGTTCAGAATTGTTCTATGACAATTGCAGTTAATATATTCCTAACCTTTTAAAACACAAATTATGAGAAACAGTGATACTAGAATACGATCTCTAGTTTTTCTTCACATTTGTATTTGAGTGGATTTACTTAATATAAATATAAAATAATACTCTTTTCTACAGATTTTCAGTCCCCTCCCCCCAAAAAAAAAAATTTTAAAGATTTACTCCTTTCCATAATTAGCCTTACAGTATATCACAAGATGCTTCTCTTCATTTTTCGGTGTCAGTTTGTGACATTTGTAGTCAGAAAATGGCGTGTTAACATCAATAGATGTTACTGAACAATATTTAAAGAGGAGGAGCAAGTTTAGTGTCTATATTTACTGGCAAGTTGAAATTTAACCTTTGAGGGTATTTTCCCATGGTTTCAACTGCTTTGTAGTCGGAGTTTCTGGCAATATGCGTCAATTTAGATTCCACAGAATGCCCGAATTTACCAGGAACTGACTGGTGCTCGTACTGAAGTTTATCAACTAGAGCTAAGCATTCATTGAGCAGCATCACTTGCGTCTCTTTGTTTCTGAATGGATGTTGAAACGATATTAGTGTCTTTATCATTAACAGATTTATCTTGGCAATTTTAAGTGTCTTTGCTCTGCTGATAAGTTGCTAATATTATTGGTCCTCCGTAAAGTAGGCAGTCTTCCATCTCCGATGTAAGCAGTTTTGTATCATAGACATGTAAATGCATATAAATTATAAACTAAAATTGATTTATTTCATGCTATAAGCATACATCTGAAGTAAAAACGTACAGAATATGCTCTTAAGTACTAATGTATGCTCTAACTTTTGAAATATGGATTTATATGCACTGGAGCGTGGCACTTTATGGATCAGACATGGACATTGAGATAAGCTGAAATATCCAAGCTGGAAACATTTGAAATGTGGTGTTGGCACAGAATGCTGCACATATCATGGACTGAAAGGAAAAGGAATCAAGACGTACTAAAGAAAGCTAACGAAGGGCGATAGATCATGACGATAATAGAAAGAAGAAACCATATGCTCGGCCATGTTATTCGACACTCCGATTGGATCACCGTGTTGATAGAAGCAAAGGCAGAAGGAAAACCAGGAAGACCAAGGATAGAATATCTAGATGCAGTTACGAAGAAGAAACCTTATCGAAGTATAAAACAGCTCTCCCAAGGGAGAGAAAAGTTTTAACATTTCTATGTTGCCCACCAACCTCTGGTTGAGGTGAACAAGAAGATAAAACTTCAAATTTGAGATGTATTATTGTTGTAAGAAACTCTTACCAAGTTTAATGGAGATGCATATGAGCAAACAAAATATGCATTTGCATAAAAATCCGATGTCTAATAATAACCTAAACGTATTTTAGAGAAGACAACGTTAAGGGAACACTTATCTATACTACTGCCACAGAATAACGATGGAATATTGAAGTTTTGAAGTTAATGATTTTCGGAAGTGGTGCTGATTGTAGTTTAATGATAAAGGGTAACCATCCATTTCAAATAGTATGCCACGACGGAGCCAGTGGTATGTTAGCAGAAAGTCTCCCATTACGACATATAATGCACGCTTTATAGAAAAGTTCGTTACAGTAAAACATCTCTTAACTGACATCATAATACGAACCAACGTTTTCGTCCCACCAAAAATATGTATTATGGGAGAAACCGTTTTTTACGGACATCCAGATACAGATATGGACAGTCTTCTTTTGACCACAAAAATTTTAGTAACTTAATAACGAACATGAGTTATTCTCAGCCGATGCTTTTTTTTTTTTTTTTTTTTTTTTTTTAACATGGAAGATACTTTCTGCAATCGGAAAATAATAAACTGATCAATTACTGACGACTTAAAACTGCATTCGAAACTAATCTCCAGACTTTTCCAAGAAATTTAGTCATGAATTTCTTTTAAGTATTTGCTAATACAGGGTGGGCCATAAGTCCTTTACCACCCCTTGTAAAATCCGTGTTCGTGGAAAATAGTGAACAATAACCATGTAGTAACATAGTGGGCCGAGGGGGGAAGTCGGATTGTGATGGTGACCAAGATGACGGCCATCTTGAATTCACGTCAAGATTTTTAAATGGGAACATGGTCATGCGGCACATCATTTTAGGCTAGAATTTAAAGACAAACACAATGAAATATGTTTGTTGATATCTTAATGGGGATTGTTCAAAAGTTACAGGCATTTCAAATTGCTAATTTTACCTGAGCAGGGTAAAGCACGTGCTCTACATGGCCCCCATCCCGAGTTATGCACAAGGTAAGTCGTTCAGCCCGATTGTCCATGACCCTCAAAAGAGTTTTTGGTGAAATATCGGCACAGGCTGCAAATATACGTTCTTCTAGGTGTTCAAGATCTCGGATCTTTTCTGCATATACCTTTGCGTTCAGATGACCCCACAGATAAAAACCCAAGGGCGTCAGATCTGGTGATCGTGTTGGCCGTTCAATTGGACCACGGCGCCCAATCCAACGTCCAGGAGATTGTTCATCCAGATAGGTGTAATGCGGAGGGGCACCATCCTGCTGGAAAGAAGAGTGAAAATGTGACGTCCTCGGACAATATGGAAGGGAAGATGAGATCCCGCAACATATAAAATATCCCGTTCAGCAGTGAGGATACCAGGAATGATGAATGGACCAATTAATTTGGTGCCCTATAGACCACACCACACCATTAATTTGCCTCCACCATTTTGCAAGGGTCAACCCACTGAGGATTTGTCGGGAACCAATAGCGACAGTTTTGCTTATTCACTTCCCCAGTGACAAAAATTGGCCTCATCGGAAAATTGTGTGTGTAATGTGGGATCCGTTTGTAACTGTGCAAGGGCCCAGTCGCAAAGTTCCACACTACGATCAGGGTCATCTTCAGATAGATGATGATGAAGTTGCAATTTGTACGGATGCCACTTGCTTTTCTGTAAGATGCGTCTGATGGATGTACGGCTGACACTACATTCCATGGACAGACGACGGGTACTGCGATGTGATGTACCAAATGATGCAGCACTGCTACTGATGTGACTTCATCTGTTTCGGTCGTGGGTCTTCCACACCTGGGTTTATCTGCTATGGAACCAGTATCCAGGAAGAGTTGGGCGACACTAACATGGGACACAGGATGTCAATCTGGGTGCCTGGCATTGAATTCAGCTGCTATTGCCCTTGCACTCCTTCCTCCCCATGCTCTGATCAACTCCTTCCTCTCTGCTGTCGTTCGCGGCATAATTATTCATCTGCAACAACAGAAACAGTACGGTAAAATTAGCAATTTGAAATGTCTGTAACTTTTGAACACATTAAAATATCAACAAACCGAATTCACCATTGTTTGTCTTTAACTTCTAGCCTAAAATGATGTACCGCAGACCATGTTCCCATTTAAAAATCTTGACGTGAATTCAAGATGGACGCCATCTTGGTCACCATCACAATCCGACTTCCCCCTCGGCCTACTATGTTACTACATGGTTGTTCACTATTTTCCGCGAACACTGATTTTACAAGGGGTGGTAAGGGACTTATGGCCCACCCTGTAGTGCTGTATGTTGTTTTTGGGTTGCGTGTAACACAGTAAGCTAATTATGGGATTTGTATTTGAAAGAAAAAAAATACACAATAATTTACACGAAATATCTTCCAGCGATAGTTTTGTTTCTTTAGGGAAGATTCTCACATTCCACCAGAATTCAAACACTGAATATAGTATTTCGATATTAACTTATATTTATAGGTAATTTATTTGGCATGGGAAACTCGAGTTGTTCGATTCCCGGCGGGAGCTCACGAGATTAGATTTAAAAACATAATGCATGTGATTAACGATGAATTTTGGAAGAGAAATAGGGATATGTAAATGCAGGATGTGGGACAATTTTATGCAACTTACATCACACTACTTCTATGCAGTAATAATTTTTATTTGTAACTTTGTGCAAGATAATGATTTATTGAAATTTAAGTTCATTATAGCTTTGTAGAATACCATTTGAAGACAAATCATATAAGGATGCCCAATATGTAACTAATTGTGCTTATATATAACTACGTGATTTTCAAATATTTGTGTTTACTCCGTTCGATTTTGGATCGCTTGAACTACAAAGAGTAGATGTTGTGTCAAATTTATGCTGTTAAAAAATTTGTCTTGTGTTAAACGTTTATTTTCAATGTTAAATGTTAGTTTTTGTTACATAAACATATCCAAAGCGCTAAGTATGCCAGAGATTGAAATGGAACTGGTAAAATATGGAAACAAATGGACGTCTGAGTGTCCAAATGCCTTTTCATTCCTTGCCATTTCCCTCAAAGTGAATCTATCCATGAATTAGGTCCAACATGTTTTACTTGCTCCCATATGTAAATGTGATTTAAGCATTTCTGTAAAATATAAAAGCGAGTTGATCTGTTTTCAATATAGACTTTTTTAACTCGCGAACATTTTTCTTTCGTGTGTTTAAAGAAGTCTCTTGACAGCTTTAGTCCCTAATTGTTTCCTTCATTCTAGCGATAGGTAGTAATTGTGTTCTTATGCGAGACCGAGGTTCAAAAGGACAGGACGGATTAACGAGGGCTCCAAACCACGACCTGTCTTAAAATTAGTATAGTTGGCGGGTGCACGGACTATCATGCAAGATCAGTCCTCATTCCCCACCACACTCACCTCTAAGAAAGATGGATTGCCTGGCCATACCATCGATTGTGGTTTGATCATAGATTGCATTCATCACAAATTCACAACTAAGGAATCGGAGATTTTAATAGTTCATCCATAAAGAAATCGCCGTAAAAAAAAGTCATATTTAAATAAAGTAGTTTTGTTTAATTTTAACATCAGAAATGCAAAACTGATCTTCATGTGATGAGTTAACCAGGGACACAGACGGTTGAGTGTCCGATTGACACGTGTCACATTCAAAGGCCAAAATTAATAAAATTATTATTAAATTAGTTTCTGCTTCATCCACATAACTTGCCAACGATCGATGCAAGTAAGGCCTTAACCGCCCGGTCTACAGGAAAGTTCTAGAATACAGTGGGTGAGGAAGTGGAATTGAGGTAAACACATTCAACCCTTGAACCGCCATGAGGCATCAGCGCTATGCCTCACTGTTTTTATAAATTTGTGCCGCGTGGCACTTACGGATGCCTCACTTTTTGTGTGTGTGTTTGTTTTCGAAAATTATACATATGCAGTACGCAGAATCGGTCCAAATAAAATGAGAAAAATCAAAATTACGTTTTGGCCCCAGGGATATAGTTTTTGCTAATACATTGTGGTAGTTAAAGGGTTAACACAAGCTGCTTTTCACCTCTATGTATGTAAATGTTTCCCTTGTTCATATTCTACAACAACACTCGCGGGATCAGGATTCATGTCAGCCATCTTTGACTTCAAAGTAGAGCACACCTACATAGTTGAATTGGTGTATGCTTAAAGGTGATATTTCTATTGTTTCATTAGCCGTACTGGATTGCGGTATTATTAGATAATCTGTGTTATATTTTTGTTATTTATAATATTGTAATTATATGTTTAGTGTTTAGCAGTGAAAGTAATGATTTAAAAATGAAGTATTTTACGCAGTTCTCTCAGCTGATCTAACAGCTAGCACGTGTATCATTGGTGCACGTGGACCCAAGTGTTCTATTCCCGGTGGGAGAGCACAAAATATTCAATATTAATCATAGTCTTCTTTAGCCTAAAGGGCACACCATTAAAATTTCATATTACACATAAGTACAAGCGTTGGCAGGCCATTAATAAATGTGTCCTTTAGTGGTACGTGTCATTGTTTATCGCGGTTTAGAGGTAAAGCTGAACAGATCAGTCATCAGCAGTACAGTAGTAAGTATTCTGCCTTTCGGTAGATCCTGGGACTTAATGAAGTTCTTTTCAATTTTAGATTTGGCCCTAGGAAGGTTTTTTCCACGTTTCTCGCTTTCTTTCAGTGGCGGTATGAATACTGTTTTTTCGCAAGATGTGTCCAGTCCAATTGGCCTTCTTCCGAAGGATGGCCAGAAGCGTTTTCTCTTATCCGTTTCAAAACCTCTTCATTTGTTGCTCTTTCTGTCCATTTTCTCCAACCTACATTTCGAAACTAAATATTTCGAAACTATAATTCAAAAACTTCCGTAATGTCCAAGTCTGAATATAGTCCAATGCTTCGTATATAGCACTTGCCATAAGTCCAATATTGAGTCTACTAGTTAACTGATATTTTCTAATTTAATGTTTCTTTGGTTATGGCAGTTCTTGACCTGATCTCTTGTCAAAATACTTCCCAGATACTTGAAATTATCGATTTCTTCAAGTTCTCTTTGCTGTACTTTGACCCGTAAGAGCGCGTTCCCGCGGGATATTCTCATGACCCGATTTTTCAGTATTGATTTCCATTCCATATCGTTTTCCAGTGTCAACTATTTTATCAATCATTTCCTGTAGTCCTTCGGTTCTAGCTTTCATAATCGTATCATCTGCATACATGATCTTGTTTGTACATAACAAACAATAATATAGTCGATTGTGTAATGCATTTGCAGCATTAGTTACGCAAGTAGTAAAATATTCGTATGAGTAACATGTGAACAACAGTTTAGCGTATATGTTTATTATTTAGTAGTAGTATTATTTTAATGTCTGGTGTCGCATGCGTAGTTCCGATTTTACTGGTTGGAGCATACAGGCCATACGATATTGATCCAGCATCGAGAGCCATATGAACTTTAGAGATAGTGTATTCCAGTGGAGAAATGCTTTTTTGTGGTTATTTAAGCTTAAAAATTAGTACTTTCTATTAACATTTCTAATTGAATAAATTTGTAAATGTATTGGCTTTACTATTTACTATTTTTTTTCTTTTCGTAGGGGGAGAGAAAGAGAGCATTACATGGTGTTACTAGCCAGATATATGGATTAGCGATGTCTCCAGAATTACAGAAAAGGTACTAATAATAATGTCTCACCATGAAGATCGTTGCAATTAATTTGCATTTTTTTAATTATTATTATTATAATTATTCAGAACTGCATGATTCGAATAACTGCACTTCTTTGGCTAAGGTGATTTCGTACTTGTTTGTTTAAAGAAGGTACACCATGTAACAAAAATATGAACATATAGTTTAGTTTGTTTCGGTAATAAGTTGAGTAATTTACATTTCTACATAAGTTAATCTTTTCACCCGTTTTGTAAACAATATAAAAATATTACAGCTACTTCATGGCAGATTAATTTTATATATAGATGGCACAATTAGGTAAATTGCAGTGCGGGTACATATTGAACTGTATGAAATTTGAAAATCAATATTTGCACGTTCATATGTAGATTATTCAATAACATTAGTAAAATATAGTCCATTTTTATATCTAGATAGGTTATGAAACTTCCTTTATAGCTTGTATTTTTCCAAATACCTGTATACAAATTTACATGAATTCATACACAACATAGTATTCACCCCAAACAACTGCCAGTTTTATTGAGAGGAAAAATATGTTTGAAAGCAATTTAACTAAGTCATGCTTGGGATGTTGTTTCTTTTCTAAATGGAGTGGAATTTTAATTTTCTGTTACCACATACTTCTTTGCTTCCATACTTCTAATTTTCTGTACTCTGGCAATTTTATTTGTGTACACTTTGTTTTTCTTATCTGTACGTTGCAGTAGGATAACTACAAAAAAAAGTTTATTTCCATGGTTTTTCCTTCTTCGTAATTAAAAAAAAAAAAAAAAAAGTGTCACTCGTGTGATAGGCAGGTGAGGAATGTGAATTGTAATGCTTTCTAATTGCAATGTATTAATGTAAAGTTACAGTACATGCTGAGTTCGTGTATTTCTTGACATAAATAAAACGAGAATAGTTGAGCAGTTATATATAAATCCGAAAGTTTGTACTCTACTTTTTCCATAAGCACTTCTCGTTCTTTTGCTTATATTAGGAACTTTCAGTTATATTTAATGTAGTTCGTTAATTTAGCCTTGATCAGTAAAATTTCCGTGGTCCGTTACTCTTTACTTAAATCTGACTTAACAGTAAGTTGTCTTGAAATGCTTCATTATGTATGTAATAAATCTTCCATACATGTGGTAAATTCTTTTGTGAGAAAAATTTTAGTAAGGCAATCCATGATTGGAAAGTATTATGAATTCACTACCAGGTATTGCTCTTTGCGTATTTCCACTCGTAATATACAGTAGGTGCTATTAGCTTTTTTTTTTTTTTTTTTTTTTAATGCTAGTACTTTTGCTTAGCCAATCAATGAGGAGTGTACATTATAACGTGCCGAATTGAATTTGATCGCTTCCTTTCATTGATTTTGTTTTATTATTGTGATTAAAGGTAAGAAGTATTTTTTTTTTAATAGAACCTGCGAAGCCAGGTTTAGGAAGCGTATCTTCTGTGGGATATATCTATCTATTCAAATGTTATTCAGTGTACAAAAATATTGTCTTCAAATGATAATGCAGTTTAGTCATTTTTTGTCTTGTATTTCGTATAGTAGATGTAATAATAATAATAGTGTAAAAGTTCCCTGTACATGGACTACATTTAAGTATAATTCATATTAAAAAATATATGATTAAGACTTTTCATTCAGTGGAGTCGCATATTTTTTTATTTTTATCCTCATGTATCCTTTTTTGAATATTCGTCCTAATTTTTTTCTAGTTTAAAATTTTTATTTGCTATTTGACAAAATGTTACATTTCAAGAATTGTAACTGTTGTGGAAGTAACTTAAATGGTTTGTATATTTTTTAATTAAATACTATATCCATAATGTAAACAGAAAATATTTAACTGATACCGTCCAATCCAGTCAACACCGAAATTATAACCTTTAAAAATTGCAGTTTACCTTTGTCATACACTAACCTTGGACAATTAGCGGCAAAAATGGGTACCGCCGCCTATAATTGTCAGTAATTTAGTAATAAGTGAACAACTTGTTTATAGGTTATATGAAGTAATGTAAACAAACGACAGAAAGCTGTAGATGCTGATTCGAGTTAAATAATAAAATCATTACTTCGTAATTTCATATAAGTACAAGGGAAAATGTTACTAATTTTCAGAGAATATGCATTACGACTTACCAGATCCTTTTGCGATAACAGTTCAAAAATCTACAATACTTCAGGATTTCTGGTATTAACTTTTAATGGATTTGGCTACTAATGTTACTAAGAGTTTTGGAGCTAATATTTGCTAATCAGAGACTTAAAATTAATCAATGTAGAGAACTCCATTGATCAGTTCTACACTTTTTGTATACAAACTTCCGTTATTGTAAACAACGAAGTAACTAATGTAATCAGTGCTCTAATACAGAATGGGTCAGAATTGACGAAAGGATTTGAACAGTTTGTAAGTTTCGCAAATTAAAGTGGTATGTATTGAGCTGGTTGGTATTATGTACTTATGTGATAGAGGTTTCTTTCCTGTGCGGAAGAAAGAAAGAAAAAAACAACTTAGATGTCTCCATTATTGAGTTCACGCGCTTGAACTCTTGGCACAGTAGTTATTACGATACGTGTGTGTTTGTGTTGTTGCTTGTATTTCTTCACGGATTTGTTCTTGAGTTGATGGAATGTCAGATTTGTTACAATACACCATTCTTTAACATTAGGGCAAGGAGACTCCATTGTGTGAAATGGTTCGAATCATTGTCCAGTATCAAGCACAAGTGATGTCCACAGATTTGCCATAACCATCGAAGAAGTAAGACCCCCCGACAATAATGTTGTGATGTAACACATGCGGTACATTTCACAGCGTTTAATAGACCAGTAATTTTGTTTACATATGAGCTTAGTCTTTCATAAAATCTGAGTTTAGAAATCAATTCTGAGGCGTTGAGTGGATGGTTTCAGTTCTTCCATGAATTGTCAATTCCCCTTTGAGGGATGCAGATGCGAGTCAGGTTTCTAAATAAGATTCAACTGATACTAGCTAGACTCATTTTGTAGATGTTCGGTACTTCTACATTGATTGGTTTCCTGGGTTCGGGCTTAGCGTGGTCTCTTCGATCTTATCAAATCAGTTACCGCATTCTGCTCCGTAGATGTCCACTCGAGTAACGAATCATTCTGGCTGTGCATTCGTAACACTGAAGAGACTATGATTGTGATGTTCGTGTCAAACTAGTCGACATGTGGCATTCGAAATAAAGATCTTCAATTTTCTTTCATTGCGAAGCTGTGAATTTTCATTTCCACATCCGGTTCTGTGATCTCATTCGTAGAGGGTGGAGGAGATAATTGATAAGTCTTAACATGGAACTATCCAGTGTTGCATCCTTTTCGTGAATTATGGCCCACTCAGTACTAATAGGATATATTTGAAGGAATCTATTACTACTAAGATTCGTACATATTAAAATAGATTATCACGAGAATATTTTTAATTAATATCTCGTACTATTTTTAATTAGTACTAAGTAAGTAATTAATATTGTGATTACGTTTTGCGAAATGTAAATGCGATACTCCTAGAGACTTACAACAATCTAATAGTTGTTTTTATTTTGTTTTAAAGAATGAAGTTGAGGCTATGAAACCTCTATTTTCCTAAATCAGTTGAAGTCAGAAGTTGGGATTCCTATGTTTGAAGATAGTTCATTTTGTTTTTGTTGAGGTTGTGAAAGTTCTATATCAGTTTCTTGGAGCTGGGATTCCTGTTTTTAGAAACATTATATGATATTAACTTTGGTTCTTGTATTAATAGTTACAGTTACTTTTAGTGCAGGAAGTTGAATGGTTTCAGTTTCGTTTTAATCATTACGTTAATTTTGGAATGGTTTAGGTTTTCATAGCGTCAGTCCCATTTATGGACTAGCAGATTAAGGTAGTTCGGTAGGATTCTATCTGTAAATGGTGAACGAAAATAATTACATGCAAAAGAAAAAAAGATTTTACAGTAAAAATAAATGTGGAACAGTTGGGAAACTTTAGAGTTCAGAGGTTGGGGAAGGAGCGACTCATTCACTAAAATTAGTTTGCTAAGCTACTACTAAAATTAGTTTGTCAGTCTTTATCCAGTTTAGTGTATACTACAGTAATTTTTTTGTAATTGTTCAGTATGTAAATAGGGAATATTCCTGATGATTACTGTTATTGATACTTTTTCTCGTACAGATATAATCAGTGGTTTTTCATTTAACCAAGTCTCTTTATTGGTTTTTCTTCCGTTATATAGCGAAATTCAGTGGCTGCCTCTGTTGCAATACAAAAATTAATTCCCTGTGATGTGAATAAGCTTTGAATTCAATTGGTGAGATTATCCTCAGCTTTTAAATTCCCGAATGATTTAGGATTTTGGGTTATTTGGATAACAATTGACTTTATTAAATGTAGGATTTCGTACAGTGGCACTTCAAACTCTGAAATCTCGGATTGGACTTAACGAGCATTGGTGCCAACAGATAATGGTTGGAAATTATTTTAGGTTTGGAGTTGAGTATATACGATAACGTATAAAGTAAGATTAATTTTATATTATTTTAAAAAGTTAGTGGGAAAAGTCAATATAGTTAACAATATTTGAGCCTAATTCAGTCTCTTATTAACGTAAAAATTGAACTAGACGCCATTTTGCAAAATAACTATATGCGTAAAATAGGATATATGGATAGTTCCTAGATTTTTCTAGCAATATTTCTAAATCACTGTTCCCTAATACAGGGCGAGCATAAATGATTCATTCATTTTGAAAAGGTTGTATTTTCAAAAGTATTATATGTACACACATGAAAGATATATAAAAACCACCACAAACGCACCAAGTTTATACACCCTTGACAAATGTTCACCAATATGTGCCCCTTTGGTTACACGACACACTCCAGACGATCCTAGAGCTCCATACGTTTTGTAGCATAGTCCTGTCAATTGTCTGCACTGCAGCACTGATGCGTTCTTTGAGCTCGACTAAGGATTACGGTTATGGGGGTATGTAAACAAGGTCCTTAACGTACCCCCATAGAAAGAAGTCGCAGGGCGTTAAACCAGGAGACCTAGGAATCCAAGCGAACAAAGCTAGGCGATCCTCACCAATACGCCCAATCCAGCGATGCGGAAGTTCATTGTTTAGGTAGTGACGAACTGGAATACATAATGGACTCGTGCTGTCACGTGGAATACACAATACAAACTTGGTGAGTTTGTGGTTCTTTTCATATATATCTTTCATATGTGTACATGTAATACTTTTGAAAATATAACCTTTTCAAAATGAATGAATTATTTATGTTAACCCTGTGTTATGTACCTACTGAAATGCTAGAATGTCAGTTTTATATTACAAGAATAACTTTTAAAATAGTCTTACCATAAACTAGAGTTAATGAGACTACCAGATAAAACTTCAGCCCCCGCTTCATGATGGGCGTGGAACGCACTTTTATGGATAAACAATATAATGTTATGTTCAAATAACTAGTGCATAAATCATTATTTCGCTCTTATTCTCTTTTTTAGAAGCCTTAAGATACCGCAGCCATGAGTCTGTGTTAAAATATACCCGTAATGGGATATGAATAGTAAAAACAAAAAAATCTTTAAAAAAAAAATAAGAAGTTGAGATAAGCTAACCCTGTTTTTCAATATCGTAGGGCGGGACCGGGTACCAGTGCAGCAGTGTGCAGTTGCGGTGCTGTTGCTGTTGCTGTGTAAGCAGTGCGGTGCTGTCGTGGGTTGCTGATGCTGTTTGCTGAGGTTCCTGATATCCTGGTCCCAGCCTTGCTGTAGAAAATTCGCTGCCTGAATTGGGAGGAAAAAAATTAACATCCTTGCTGTAGTCATCAGATATTCTGTGTTCCACATATCTTTTTTAAAAGCTATTTGTTGATCATTGAAGAATAGCTAAATATGAAACATTTGTGAGGTGACAGATTAAAAACGAATTTTGGATTAGTTTATAATGAGAGCTAGGGAATTCTTTATCTACAAATGAGTATTGATGGAATGTTTTTTTGCGTGAAAGTTCTTGCTCGTTCCTTCTTGGTTGCAGGTCTCCTGAGTTCTTGTTTGTAGGGACAAAATTATACTTTCATATCTAACCATGATCAGTTGTAAATATGAGTAATATCTTTTTAAAGATATTAATGTGGAAGGATACGCATAGTTCTGCTGCCAAATGAAGATTTTTTTTTTAATTATATGAGAGGAGTATTCATAATGCAATTGCAGATTGTGAGATGGGTTAGTCATGTTAATCCGGTTAACAGTATTTTACAGAATATTTCATAATGTTGGGGGTTCTGTGGGTTGATACCATCTTGAAATGGTCATTTAAAATGGAAATGAAAGCTGAATAAGCTTTAATTTTAATTTATATATGATCCTTCGTGGAGATTTCATAAAATGGAAAACTATCATAATGCTGTTTTGCTGTTAATGTCTGACTCCTAGATGTGGCACATGGTTGAATTATTAATTATCAGGTACAGTGTGTTGTGCACATCTATATGACAAGTTTTCTTGCTTCTTTTATCATGAATGTTTTATAATTTGCACGGTGAATTTCGGTAATATCTTAAGCTGATACCATTTCCAGAATTTGGAATGTTTGTCTTTAGTACGTTTTTTTTCTGCATACATATAATATTAAGAAGAATTCGTATTCCAGGTGGCTGCCGTTAGTCGAGCAATCTGAGATAAGATATTTCTGTCGCAGGTTTAAATCCTAATTGTATGGATGATAACTCTTTTCACCTTCATTTTCAGTCGTCTTGATCCTCACGGGACGTAAACTCTTAAAAAATTTATTCCAGCCTCTTAAAAATGTTGACTTTTGAGCCTGATCTTTTTCAAAGATTTTCTGTGTTCTTAGTTGTGGTTTTGGTAGTGAAAATTCTTGGACATTCCCAGTTTTTACATGAGAGTCTGAATTTGATCTGAAGTTACAGCACGGAAACATTAGTGTTGTGGCAGGGCTTTACTCTTTGGGAATCGGTTCGTTTGCATCTCTTATTTTTGATAATTAATTAGATAAATTCTCCTTTCATGTAAATATTATTTTTCTCGAATAAATATTTTAGCAGCTTAGGTTTGAAGTTATTCTTGTAATACAAATAACATTTTTACAATACTTAGTAATGTAGACATTGAGAACAGTAAAGAAATATTTTGATAGTCTTTTGAGTCCTATTGTATTCTCTGAACTGTTTGTTTCTCTCAAAATAAGCAAGAACATTCACACAAAGATAATTATGTCTAGATAATGTGGAACACAACCCCCCACTTCAGTTCTAGAACCAATGTTGAAGATGATTATTTTTTCTTACGTTAAAAGAAGCAGAACAAACTGTTCATAATGTGAATGTGTTTAGTTGATACGTGTGATATTAATTTAAAGCAACTCCGTCGTAAATTAAGATGTTCAGGAGCTTGTTAGATTCTTCTGTATCGAAATACGTAACAACTAAGGAGTAATTTTCTGGTACAATAGCACTGGTCATCATTTGGTTTTGCATTTATATTGAGCCGGTTGAAATTATCACACGAATAGCTTTAAAAGTTAGTTTTCATTATATAAAGGATAGGATAAAGTGTGTTCAGATTAGGTCGGGTGTCATTTTTCTTTCAGTTGTTACAGTTGTTTTGTAACAGTATATTTGAGTAATTTTTAGTATTACAGATTTCACCACACAATGCATCCTAGTTTTGAATAATCACAAAGAAGGTAAGTATAGTTTTAACTAATTTCGAAGTAGTTTTACTAACTATATAATTTTGAAACTTAAGGATCTACTTATGAAGTTACAGAAAAAAAGTTACTAATCGTCATTAATTTTGGAGGGTTTCCAATTGTGTATAGCAGCTGCGCTCACAACTTTTCCAGTTGGCGAGCGTTCATACGAAGATGGATTGGAAAGTTCGTGACCTGACGTATAAAATTAGAAAATATTTTGATAAGTTACTTTCTATTTTTCCACGTAATTCCCCTCAATGGAGATACATTTACGCCATCTCCGGTAACTCTTCCAGTACAACACTTTTTACCTCTGTATCCGAAGAAAATCGCTGAATCCCCAAAACTTTTCAGGTCCCCAAACAAGTGAAAGTCCGAGGAGGGTGTGTGGCAACAGGTCGAACCCAAAGGAATGAATTTCTGCCATGGATGCAAAGGACATGTGAATGCGCTCACTGCTCTGGTGAAACAACCCCTTTCTTCGCAGCATTTCTGGCCTTTCTAATTGTGCTTTCGTCACGCAAACGTCGCAGAAAGGTACAGTGGTATTCAGAATTGACACATTTTCCCTTTTCCAAGAAATCAATCAGGATGATGCCCCCAGCATTCCAAAAAATGATACCATAATTTTGTTTGCCGACAAAACTTGTTTGGCTTTCTTTGGGACAGGAGATAGGTTGCCCCCATTGCTTTGATTTGTTTTGATTCCAGTGTATAATAGTGTACCCATTCCTCGTCCATAGTCACAAATCCGCCAATAATTTCCGGTTCATTTTCAAATAGTTCCAAACTATCACGGAAAAGCCGATGTGTTCAACTGAAAGTACCTTGGGTGCCCATCTTGCAGACACCTTAGAAAACCCTAATTAGTTTACAATAACATTTTGTGCTCACTCACAAGAGACACCCACAATCTCAGCTATCTCTCGTATTTTGATACTGCTTTGATTAAAAATCAAATCACAAATTTTGACGTTGAAGGCCTGCCACTGCAGGAAGGGGGGGGGGGGGGGTTTCTTCAATGCTGTTTCTGCTACGCTTAAATTTAGCTACCTACTTTTTCACCATGGAATATGAGGGCGCTGAGTTTCCTAGTGTTGCCATCATGTCCATATGAATTTCCTGTGGAGTTAAACCTTTTTATTTTTGTACTTAATGACAGCTCCATGCACGATTTTTCCATGTCCGAATTTCCGCCTCCTAAACTCGTCACCTGAAACAATAAAGAAATGAAATTTTACACAGTGACAGATGTAGCTACGTATCTAATGTATACAGACTTAAAATAATTGCTTCCTTCCTAGTCATGCCACGAACTTATCAATCCACCCTCGTAATTCGACATTTCGTATCAAAATAATAATAATAATCCTTGGTCATATATAAGGTTTGCTCAGTTGAAATAGGCTGGTGTCTAAACTTACACTGTATATATTGGATAACTTGCATTATATCACAATGAATCTGCATATAAGGTTATCATTCAGTAGTAGGCATATTATGTTGTGGAGCTAAAGCACATCGTGCAACTGTTAGTTTTTGATGGCTTGACAACTTTGGTGCGAGGTGTCAGAAGGGACGGACGAACACTCACTTCAACAGCAGAGGTCTATTGACATCGACAGATAGTCAATATAATTTTGCAGGCTGAAGCAGATGATCTTATTGGCTTACGATGTGCCAGTGGCTGGTTTGAAATGATGATACAAAGTTGCAGGGAACAGGTCAAAACCCCCACATTCAAGAAATGCCAAAACGCCCACACAAATGGACAAATCTCCCAAATACACGAACGGTCATAACTCCCACAGCTAAAACCCCCACACAAACGGACAAATCTCCCAAATGCACAAACGGTCATAACTCCCACACAAATGGACAAAACTCCCACACATAGCAATGGTCACAATCCCCACACAAATGGACAAAAACCCCACACAATCGGACAAATCTCCCACACTGTGAAATGATCCTGGTTGCATGTCTTGCCCTTGTACTTTTTAATATTTTTTATTCCACTTAAACTTATGTTGCAACTATTCTTCTTGCACTGTTTTGTAATGACAGAAACACTAAAGTGAGCGTCATAAAGAGCCGCAACAAAGACGTGCAATCACGATCATTTCAGAGTGTGCGGGTTTTGTCCATTTGTGTGGCAGTTGTGACAATTTCTGCATGTGGGAGTTTTGACCATTTGTGTGGGAGTTTTGTCCATTTATGTCGGGATTATGACCGTTGCTATGTGTGGCTGTTTTGTCCATTTGTGTGGGAGTTATGACCTATTATGTGGGCGTTTTGACATTTCTTGAGTGTGAGAGTTTTGGCTGTGGGGGTTTTGACCTAGACCCAAGTTGCATTACACGGTTCATCCTGGCCTTGAAAGTAAGGGAAACTTCAGATGCGTAGGAAAATTACTATATTTATTTAACAGAAGATTTGGACTTAAGCAGTAAACACAAAATATGAAGAATACGTCAATAAATCGACAAATGCAAACAGATGATAAAAACGGTTGAAAAAGGAAAAAATATTTTAGAAATAAAGAAGCTTAAACATGTTAACTTCAGCGTTTGAAAGAATGAAGAAATTAATCTATAAAAAGATACTAGAGGAAAAGAAAATAAGTATATTTGTTGGTTGTCGATAATCGAAATAATAGACCAAATTACGATGTGTGTGTGTTTGAGTGTATTCAGAATGGTCTGAGATATTAAAGATATCGTTAGTGTATAATAATGTTTGGTTATGTTTTATTCCACTGTATAACTGCCAAATACATGAAGTTTCACGTGGGTGTTTACCGTCAGAAAGTAAGCTTATAGTGTAATTTAAAAGTGGGAAGGAGTTATTGGACGGCTGTGAAGACTATTATTATTATTTCCTAAACCTGACCGTAAATAACATCATGTTCGCGGTGTCACAAGTCGGGAAAAAATACTTCGTCATGGGAAGTCAGAAAAATTTCAGTATGAACCCTACATTACTAGTGACAGTTCGTTTCAAGAAACTTGGCCGTTTGTATTGTGTAGATGTTCAAGGTATTCCCTAATGTGTGGCTTTATGCAGTGGATACTCCGATATCTCAGTTTTCTGTGCATGATTCTGTAGATAGGTCTAACGCTAAGATTGGCAGCTTGCGCACGGCACAGTGGTACGATGATTGTTCATCACTTTCATGTCGCCGGCAGCAATTCATTCCTGAGAAAGCTTGGCAAGATCTAAGAGATTGGACACCCAAACACCTTTGCGTAGAAATTGAACCACGCCGTGTTGTGCTCTTGGACATATCCGTGACACACAGGTGTCCCCTATGATAATACGCATATCAGTATTACCATGTTGTTTCTGCTGCAAACATCGTCAGTTCAGGACTGCCACCTCTTTGTCGCCCAGTGTTGCCAGCTTTCAATTGAATAACCCATGTGTTAAAAAAAAAATTGTAAAAACCTAATCATATACACTAAAATAGGTGCCTTATACAATTGTTCAGCTAAATGTTTTACCAAATAATGGCAGGAATAGAGAGCAAAGAGAATTTTAGTTGGATTTGCGTTCATGAACACGAATAGCTGTTTGGAAAGTTATACATAGCGTATAATACACAGTAAATGTGTTGAAGTATCAAACTGAATGTAGGACAGTCGACGGTGAGAGTTATTTAATCTTTTCCGGTGTAGTTACTCTTACATCCTCAGATGAACTCGGCAGATTTGTTTTATTTTATTTATTTATTTATTTATTTTTTAAATA
Source organism: Thermobia domestica (assembly GCF_964235325.1). NCBI lineage: Eukaryota > Metazoa > Arthropoda > Insecta > Zygentoma > Lepismatidae > Thermobia > Thermobia domestica. The sequence goes on from NC_137464.1 coordinate 249,146,851, forward strand.
ACTTTTCTGTTTATTTGTTTTGAGTGTTTTGTTCTGTTTTGAGTGTTACTACTTGAAAAGATATCCGGAACATCTGCATGATTACAATTAACTGTTTACATCAAAATGTAGTCTGCCGAGAAACAAAAAGAGTGCAAACTATGATTATACATGAGGAACGTCATTTAACCACGAACTTTGAAGTACACACAGACGATTGTCCTTTGATAATTTTATATTTATTAGAAACTAACTAAATTACAAATGTGATGAGGTCTAAATTATTTGTAAAATCACTTTCTACAACGTATTATTCACGAACTACACCATAACGTATTCTCTTCATGCAGTTACTGCTACTTTGTTTGAGAGCTGAATAATTGCCAATGTTAAGAGATTTACGGCTCAAGTTGTATTGTGAAGGATAAGGTAAAATACCTTTATGTTGAAATGATCGACTATAACAGTATAAATGTAATTTTAACAAGTACTTTCCCACCCTCGAAATAATTGTACTCTTTTTATCATATCTATGAGTGCTAGACATTAAAAAATGAACATGATTATCATCCTGCTGTAACAAGAGGGAAGGAAAATAAATTGTCAAAGAAGTAACCAAAGAAGTAACTGTGTTCGTAGTCAAATATCAACACTATAAAGACGATTGTAGATAAATTTAAGTAATTTATGCTGCACGTTGTGGAGTACATGTAATATCTTCATATAAGATTCATTATTGAACTCGATTGCCGTATTTGAGTAAATAGCACCCAGAGGCATCGAACGAAGAGCTATTGGGAACGCAACGCAACAGTGAGAAGTTCCAGCTGCTGCTGCGAGGGCAGGTAGGTTAAAGGAAAATTTGGATTATACAGAGGTTGTTTCAATTCTGTCGTAACGAATTTGACCTGCACCTGTAGCGCCACAGAGAAATGACGTAAGTGAACTGTATTAGTGGGAGATTCTTCAGAAATGGCGCCGCGAATATCACTATACCAGATTAACAAGGATACGAGATAGCATTTGCTAATGCAAAGTACTACTGTTCCTATATACAAAGGGCACTAGGAAAGTTTTGTAATACGATCTTATTTCTTATACTTTTCAAAGTACTTTCCACCACACATTACACATTTTTCCATTCTTCGAAACCAGTCGTCGAAGAAACTGACATCTTTCAACATAGATCTGGGCACCTCGTCGTCCCAAGCCCTTAGTAGGGCGTCATTGCTTGTAAAACGCTTTCCTTTGTCTGGTCTTCACATGGGAGAACAGCGGAAGTCACAGGAAGCGAGATCTGAACTATTCGGAGGGTGCTTTAGCAGTTTTAGTCCAGTACTGGCCAAATACTCTTAGCAAACTTTTGAACGGTGCACTGGAGCGGTATCGTTGTGAAGAAACCATGTGCCCATTCTCTTCACTGATGTGGAGTTTCGAACAGCCACAGGGGTCTCATCTTCGAACGCCCTTGGTCGGGACGTCATAGTAAGAGAGCCAAGTTTCGTCACCTGTAACAATACTGTTCACACAGGAAGATTTTTCCATTTATTTATTTTTTCAACATTTCACGGCACCATGAAACACGGTGTGCATCTGCTCGTCGGTCAAATCATGTGGTACCCAAAGGGTACAGTTTCTAGCTCGGTGATTGCGGAAAAACACGAACTGCTGGTACATTAATGTCCAAGCATATTGATGGTATGTAACCCGTCTGTCTCAAACCTTTTCCTTACTGCAGCAATGTTTTGTTTAGTCACATGAAGATGGCTGACGTGACCTTGGAGCGTCCTCAAGGCTGGAATTTCCGTTTTGAAACTCGGTACCACCTAAATATGGTACAATGAGGACAATCCTCTACAAGAACAGGAGTAATTTCCTCTAAACACTGGTCAACGCTTAAACCACATGCAAAATTGTCCGATAATCAGTTTTGGACCACGGCACATCTCCTCCTCTTTTCACTAACGCAGCTGAAAATCAACTGACACTGAAAGTGACTATAGCTTGTACAGTGCAGGTTTGGACATGTCTAAACACGCACTAAGTTGCAAACTCCTGTGATGATACGTTCTGTTCTATTGCAAAACTTTCCTAGTGCCCTTTGTAATAAAGGGGCATAAGAGATGTAATTCAGGAAGTGAAGGCTCTTAACCGTTGCCCTTGGTTCGAATCCAACAACATCGATAGCAATTGCAGTGTGAATTGTGAATTCACAATGAAATCTGAATACCATTATTAATTGGGACGTAAATCTAAACAGAGTTCATTAGTTGTTTCCGCAGCACACAACTGCCAGTGCCACGAACTGTCGCAAGCAGTGTGAGCGCTATCTTGGCTGTGAAATATGAAAGTTTGTGTTCACTTTAGATGGGGCACACTTTATACGAGTGACAAGAAAGTCCAGTTACATTACCACCCACGAGGAGAAACTATGGTATCAGGTAACTAGAAAGTTTCTCTATTTCATGTTCATTGTGGGATTCAGTTAGTGACATGGTAACTATCCACCGCGTAGCGCAAACTCTGTCAACACAGCCTATTTTTAGATAACTGTCTTAACCCTACTGTTTCGCACAAAAGTCTCAGCTGTATGGTGTATATTTTTATTGGTCAAGCCTGCCACGTTTTAGCATATAAGAAGCGTGTAACGAAAGTAGTCTCAACATGATTTTATACCAGCTTGGTGTAATTAAATTTACGCTGCAGATAAATAGTCCGAATTCAGCCATCCCGTACATAGTGGTGGCATTATATTTCATAAGGTAAAGTATTTATTTTAACGTCTCCTTTAGCCTAGTCGGCATAAGTTTTCGTTACAATAGATTGGAAGCTACCTCTGTATATAAGCAATATCTATTGTATGAATTGTTAAAATACATGTGTGTACTTCTTGGTGAGTTTCCAGACTAACCATGTTTCTCTTCTCTTCTCTTTCTCTCTCTCTCTCTCTCTCTCTCTCTCTCTATATATATATATATATATATATATATATATATATATATATATATATATATGCATGCTTAAATCTGTTGGCGTTAATAGATGTGTTCAGCATTTCAGAATGGTCTGAAATTGCTTGATACGTTAATAGAGAAATTTTGTTAATCTCACGCATTAAAAGTAATAATAATAAATAAATAATGGAACAGCATGTCATCGCTACTTGTGAAGGACAATAGATTTGTTAAGATAAACCGAGCTGTAGTTGAAAATAGGAATATTAACTGGAATTAATAATGGGACAATCTATGTGAAATTAACCAATGAAATGACAAAATCTGACCTGACCATCTTAGATTTTTGTAAAAATTGGTGCACAGCTTTATTACAGTGGGAGATGAAAAAAATCCCAAATATTACCTGTTTCTTCCTGAAAGTGTCCCCATATAGGGTGTTCAAAAATGTCAAAAAGGGCATTTTTTCAGTTACAGTGATTATTAAAAATTGACATAAAATGGTTAATATGTGCACTAGACATATGAAACAAACACCATTGGAAAGCGTAAAGACTGCTCTACAAGTTGTACTATATTCAAAAACCTGTAAAATAACAAAAAAGAAAATTTGAATTTGGCAAAGAAATGTCCTTGCGAATTTGTTCAAAATTGTCCAGATTGTAGTCTCATATGCGTACTAAAAAAAACACAATGATGAATTTTGGGCACTCAATGTGACCCGATTCAAAATTCAGCATAAACCAAACATTGCACAATATTGATCATGTGAATATCTGGGTTCACAGGGTGTCTGTCATGAAAAAGTCAGGAAATCAGAAAAACTGTCATGAAAGTCAAGAAAAGTCACGAAATTTAGCTTCGCAAGCAAAGCATTCTTCTATCGCATGCATAAAAATTTGGCTTAATTTGCACCCAAATTTGCTGTTGATAATGTTAGGAAATTTTATGGTTCGGTAAAGAAAAGGTCACGAAATTTCATTTTGGAATTTTAGTAGACACCCTGGTTCAGATCGATAACCATTTGCTTGTAGCTATTTACCTGCAGCATCAAAGTAATTTATGTTCAATTTCATTTGTTTCATGATGTATTCATATGAATTTACACAATTATCCACCTTTCGAGTTATTTAGAGGTATAACGTTTCCGAACTACGCAATACAGGTCATTATTCGTTATTCAGTGTGGACGTTTCTAAATTTATATTGGCTACATTGATACAAGTTATTTTCACTTATTTGTTTCGGGATTGCTGTTACAGAACTTATTATGAAAGGGAGGGGTATATTTCCTTCCCTTTCACAATATTTGTATCAAATGTGTTATGAAACAGTGTCACTGTTCAGAAAAACTTCACACACTTTCAGCACAAACACGTAGTTAATAAATTACTTTCCTATTTCAATTATGCACTTCCACATGTCTGTGACATGTAATAAATTCATCTCGATCAGGTACATTAAAAATCTAATGCTGACGTCAAAACCAATATTGCTGCTGAAATTTGGTGATTTTTGGGGTGCACAGCTAAGATATATTTTGAAAAGTATAAGGTATATCAAAGAGCTTTGTTGCCATTGATGGGAACACAAAGATCAAACAAAAACTTAACTAAAATTGTTACTGGAACATACATACATACATACATACATATATATATATATATATATATATATATATATATATATATATATATATATATATATATATATATAAAAGAAAGAAATATGAGCTTTTTTTTCTGAAGTGTAAACTCCCAATACAATATAGTTTCAAGGAAAAATTCCTTGAACAGAGGAAAACTTCGTATGCTGGTTAGAATCCTACCTATTTTAAAGGTACAGAGACTATAAAGGCATGTTTCGTGTTTGAATCCAAAATTTTGCACAGGTTTCGGAAGAATTAGCCTTATGAATAATTGTGAAGTTTCCTTTGTAATTAGGGGCACAAATAAGCGTTTTCTCTCAAAAATGTAAATATAAATACAAGTGCTAATACACTACCAGTTCACATAAGCACAAAAAGTTTCAAAACTACACGCTTAGTGATATGAAAGTGTTGTCAACCCCTTCGCAGAGATCTTCCGTCTTCAGGCAAGATTCTTCTAAAAGAGGTTAAACTAGGTAGCTATGCAGTAATTGTAAATTTGGAGCGACGCGATCAATTGTTTTCGTAAACGAACATGACATGCAAGTAATTGAATTTGTTGTTTGAGCGGAAAGCATACTGATTTCTAAGAAAATAGTTTGCAGAGCAAAATGAAAAGAGCTTTGCCCTACTTCTAATGTTGAAACGTACATTTTATGTTGCTTACATTGAAAATTTGCATGTGAAATGCCTTACTAAGATTGTCTATCGACATTTCGTTTTTCGATGATTTGTCGTCAATGGTATGTCCAATCGGGACATGCGGCCCCTGACACTCAGTTTGCACTCTTGAATCACTATGTCAAATGTGGTTAAGAAAAATTGTGGCTCTCGAAGAGTATCCGGATAAATGCCTGAGTTGAGTAAAGAGAAGCTTCGTTCCAATTATGTATTACTTTTATTTGGCAACCTGATATTCATTTTTATTAAAGGACTGAAACGCTGGGAGGATGGGCATCATTACCCGCCGTCAACTGTTTTACCTAAACAATTCTAGTCGTACCTTAGCGTCAGGACCGTAACTTGTGGGAGCAACTGGCCACAGAGATGCTTCCCGCTGTTCGAGGGGGGAGGCATTTTGAGACCAAATTTTCTTACATCTTATACGAACATGAAATTATAAAGGAAGCATCAAACAGGTTCACTACATTACATAAACAAAATAGCACACAAAGTAGATGAAACAAAATGAGTCCTGGCCTCATTTTAGTAAAAAAAAAAAAAAAGTTACTATTAGGGATCTTAGAAATAATATTTACTTGTACGCCTTCGAGATTTGTCAATATCTTCCTCTTAATTTGTCATGTATGGAATTGGCCCAGGGGCGTAACTAACAGCCCCGCAGTCCTTGCCGTGCAGAAGGGCCCACAGGCATAAAGAGGTCCGGGGGTCCGTAAAGAGTATGGGAAAGAGGGACTCAAGAATTAGGAAAACAACTTTTCTAGGGGGCCCAAATATTAATGTTTGCCCCCCACCACAAAAAAAAAAAGAAGACGGCGCTGCTTAGCATACGACTAAATGAAAGTAGTTTACGTAAGAAATTGAATCACATTATATTTACAAGAAAGGTTAAGTACGGAATTTGCTCGATACGTAGTCTTCATTGTGTCGTATGATTCGTACTTTTTTGTCTTGAGCGCGAAAGTTTTAAATACATCTTTTCCTCTTTCTCAGAATGATGTCAGTATGAAATTGCAACAATGTAATGGACGTTAAATCTTTTGTTGGATGAAGCTTCTCATGTGAAGGAGTTTGGTTTGTATTGCGTGATATGTACTCAGTATTGAAACCCGAAGTTGCAGCTTTCTACCCCTTCCAATTTTAGTAGACAGTGGAAATTAAGTAAATTTTTGGGACTCGTATGACACATTCCAGGGGGCCGTATTTTTTCAGTGATCAACGTTAAAATAGGAAAGGTTTGATTTCTACCACTTTCGGTTTCAAAGAAACGTCTATAAAGGAATTCGATGACCAAATTTGATAGTGATCCACTGATTAATTTGTCTCCCGGACGAACGGACAGACCAAGGTAAGTTTGGTAAACTAAACTGTGTAGAACAAATTATATTATTTTGAGGTTGAAAACTATCTTTACGGTTACATTTTACCGTGCATTCCTAGAAATAGCAAAATTCTTGGTCATAAATGAAAAGCAATGCTTTCATTGCAACTTATGCTGTTGTTTTCACAAGCTAACCACTCCCACAGGACGTTTAACAAACGAAATCGGTAATAGCGATTACACCGTTCTAAATTTTTTTATACGATTTCAACGAATTGAAGGGAAATCAAAACAACAAACAACCGTCATAATATTTTTCCTGATTTTTCCCTCGCTTCACACTGTTTGTGGCGCCATACAGTGTAATTGTTTTAAAACTGATCAGTTGACAACCTGCGTACGCCGATCGACATCGATTCGACATAGATAGAGGCCGAATCGCAAAATCACTTTTCAAATTGCCACAGAACTATAAAAATGTTAATTTCATGTGCTTCAAATTTATTCATTAGAAAAAGGAAATATTTCCATGCTTTTTTTCTGTTTGGTGGGCAAGCCTATTTATATCCCATGTGGGACAGACTTTGGCAAACCTGTCATGGGCAAGCACACAAAGTTCCCACGTGGGACCCATATCGGAAAACAGTGGCGGCCGGTGGTTTGTGGTTTCGGGTGTTGCAGTACGAACGATCGGAGACAGAAGATATAAAGTTGTCTCATTGACTAATCAGCATAACTTTAGATGCAAATGCTATGGGACATGTTAAATTAAATAAAAATCTGTTTTTAAAAAATAAAAAATGCAGAACATTTAATCCGATTAATCACCTTATTTAATTAGTAAGTTCATTCTTCTCTCTTTGATTGGAACAAATCTGCCTAATACTTGCTGGTTGAACTCTAGTATTCTTATTGTCAGGTCTTTTTCGATGGAAAGCATAACCAATGGTGATAACCTTTCTTGGGACATTCAATTTCTTGAAAGTGTCAATTCTTTTTGATGTGAAAAAGAACTTTTCTTCTTTTACTGACGCCATAGGTACAGTTAATATTAATTGCAGAAGCTTTGTAGATTCACTAAATATTTTTTCTAGATTTTTGTGAACAATTCATTCTAGCAAACTCAGTCCCTGACAGTGATCCGAATTCCTTTACAGTTTAGACTGAAGAGAGTTCGTAGTAGAGATTAATGTTATTAAAAAAATGTACATTGGACACGCTTTATTCACAATTTATCTAGGAAAATTTCAAATAAATTGTGGAAATGTGCCTAGTGCATACAGCATTACTGCCATAAGGTGTCGTGTAAACTTAACCGTCTTTTTTTTTTTTTTTTTTTCGAACACTCTCCTGAATTGAACTTTGCTTGATGCTTGTTTTGTCTAAGCCTTAATTGTAAGTTTTTCCTCAGTTGAAAGCTGGGCAATTTTTTTTTTTTTTTTTTTTGTAAGTTATTTACAGAAGTCATGATATGCAATTCATTCAGAATTTGTAGGTTATATACAGAATTAAAGCACACACAATAAAATTAAATCTAATAACTAATAACCAAAACAGCTGATACAAAAGAGATACTAGTATATGAATTGCGAATGTCACATATTCATACATAGGGCTGTAAACTGGCCGGCTTTTCATTGACCTGGCCGGAAAAATTGATGTTATTTTGATTAAAGCCGGTGACGGGTACAAACTTCTCACCAGCCCCTTTATAACCGTTTTTTGTTTTCAAATTTGTATCTAGTTCGAAGTATAGATATTGAAAAGTAGCTGTCATTCTGTAAACTCAATACTGGTACCTTTCACCATGTATCAACGATTAATATATTTTGTTCACCTGTTTAGATAATTTTAGAGAGATGACAGGGACTGTATCAGGGAAAATTTGAAATTTACTTTCAAGGAATTTTATACATTTATTAAGAGTGGAAAAGGACTTCTTAAAGCAATTTCCTATAGTTGAAGTAGAGACTATATGTTTAAAGAGTGAATTTCATTTTCCAAATCCAAAATTGTCACGTAAAGATTATTGTACTTTTGTTCATCTGTTTCGATAATTTTAAAGGAATGGTAGTTACTGGTAAATACAATAAATTGATCAATGCCGATTGATCAATTTCAGTTTCTCATTTATAGCACAATATATCTATTAAGGTTATTAGTG